>NC_135347.1:34347909-34947909 GCF_023851605.1 Tamandua tetradactyla | reverse complement strand
CTCCTGATCTTAGAGGGAAAGCATCCAGTTTCTCACTACTAAGTATGATTTATGTTAGCTGTAGGTCTTTATAGATGTTCTACATCAATTATCAAGTTGATGTTTCCTTCTGTTTCTAGTTTTGCTGTCTGTCATATTTTACAAATACTGTTCCTCTTCTATGCTATAAATTTTCTTGTCTCTTGCTGTATTGACATTTTATGCTTGCTTATTTTAATCTCCATTGCCTAAGATCTAAAAAGTCTCCAATAAACTTTGAACATCTTTGTTCCACTTCTTCCACTCTTCCTTTGTTTCTCTCTCCAGTGCCTTAAGACTTGTTCGTAATCAAGCATATAGGTTTAGGAATCAGATTTATCTGGGCTCAATTCCCAGATGTCTATTCACTAGTTTTCTGACTTTGGAAAAATTCTTTAGGTCTCTCCGAGACTAATACATTTCCTCCTCTGAAAATGTATTACACCTTCCTCAAAGGGTCATTATGGGGATCAAATTAGCATATGGCATGTAAGTTGGCATATTTGTATCTGTTTTGGAGAAAGTTATCGTATTTTCTTCATTCCAGAAAGTATAAAGATGACACAATCTCATTTTGTGCCATATCTGGGAAACAAAAGTGGCTGGAATATAGCTCCATTTATGCAACTATTTTCCTCTCACAGCAGAAAATTCCTTTGTAATCTTCTCAGTCCAGCTAAGTTATATCAGTGTTATAAAGAAATAATCCCCTTTTAATTATTGCTCTTGATTTGAACAGTAATAGTGATATTTGTATTTTTGTTGCTGGAAACTTTCATCAGACATGAAAAAAAATGCTGTGGTTAGAAATTGGAAAGTTGAGTCTTAAATACTTTGCAGCAATTATAAGTCAATGCAAGGAATGTTATTAATGAGTTACTAAAACACGAAAGAGAGTTTCTAGGGTACTAATATTGCATTTTTGGCACTCAAACGGGGTTTGTAGTTCCTGCAAAAACAATTGGCTGTGGTAAAAAAGTTGATGACTGCTGTGCTTCTTTGTCACAGTACTTTTTTATATTACTCAGACTGATATTACAAATGAGGAACAACTTGGCTAGAAATAGCTAGGATTCTGCTGGGAAGAGGATTTAATTGGGAATACGCTTTTGGAATTTCTGAATTTGAAGAAGTATGATTGTTGAAAGCAGGACCAAGAATTTGGAAAGTGATATTTGCCAACCAAGTAACACCAGTGTGAATTCTGGTTAGAAATTCAGCCATTGGGGTGGTAAGAACCCATAGTTTCTCTTGTTTTAAATTGCTAAACCTTCCTTGATTTCTCCAGACATTAAAATGGTAATCTTATTTTCTATTATTTAGCTCACAGAATGTTGTGAGAACAGAACAGAATAATGTGGGCCTAAGAGTCTTCATTTGTTTTCCATTACTTTGTAGGATAAATGAAAAATTCCTTAGCAATAAGAAAGTGGTCAAAAGTCAGATAGACGCTGTAAGCCCAGATTCTGCCACACACAGCTTCATGGCCTTGGGAAGTTTACTTGTCCCTCTAAGCTTCAGTTTCCTTATCTATAAAATGGAGATAATAATGTCCCTTCCTAATAAGTGTGAGCGATAAATAGGATAGTATGTATATGGTGCCAGAAATAGGGTTTGTTGTATTTTAAGTGAAAAGTAAACGGTAGATGCTGGCATCCACAGCCTTATACCATGTAAGGTTGTTACAGCTGGTCTGCCATTGTTGCTGCCCTAAATTCATCCTTGTTCCTAATCTCTCTTATAGCAGGCTCCAATTACCTCCTCATTTTTCTCCACCATTAGACTGTGTCTTTGATGTCAGAAATATCTTATTTGTAATGAATCCTCTTTTCTCAGCATGCAGTGGGATTGTAACCCATTGATTGAAGAAAATTGCTTAGAATTAAATTGATATAGAAGTAAGTATACATATAAAAGAATTGGTTAGATAAATGTGCATCCAGTGAATGGAAAATTTCTATGTATATATGAGATCTTAAACCAGTGGTCTATGAGCCAAATTAAGTATACAGACCTGTTTTGTTTGGTCCTTTGATGTTAAAATAAAACAGAAGATTTTACAACAAAAATGTAAATTTTCTTATGAAAAGCTTGGAGATATAACAACACTAGACTACCATTGCTCCATTGAAGCAGTTGGGAACCTTATGCAGTCAAAGGATAAACAATATAGACTCCCCACACTAGTGGCTCTTTCTGTGGCCATGAGAAGAAAGCTTATCCTTTCCTCCAGAAAATGTGCTTTGATCAATGCTTAATAAAGAAGAGTACTGCTCTTTCCTCATTCCCTGGTAGATGGGGCACAACAGATCTATGTGAAAAACAAACAAACAAAAAATGATCATCTATTCTATATCCTACTTTGCGTAAACAAATCTTAAAAATATCTGATCTTGGTAAGCACTTTATCTCTATTGTTACATATAATTTTGCTGCTGAAAATCCTAATCAAAGCTGCTATGATTGATTCTGTTCTGTGTTCTTCTAAGAAGCTTTACAGTTTATGAAAATGAATCTGAGCTATTTACAGAGATGTGGCTTCCATTGGATGAGTCCTGCTCTCTTACTTAAACTCCATGACCCATGGGCATGTGGTGTCAGCAACATGAGGACAGAGTGGGGGGCTGTGTGCACTGATGTTAGGGGAGTACCCATGAGAGTGTTTGACATGGGCATCAGGTCGGTTTGTAAGTTAAGGTTTTTTTTTTCATCTTTGACTTTTGAATAATTAAATTAACTGTTTGTTATTTCCTATGGCAACAAGTGCATCCTATAAATTCCCATGTGTAAGTGAATACCCACAAAGAACATAGGGAAATGACTTAGCAATAATTTGGTTAATTTGGTTAATGCAGACACTCCAATTGGCTCTATCATATTCTGTTTTGAAACTTGAATTGTTGCCTTTTGTTGTTAAAAATGACTAAATTGAGCATAAAATTTCCAGATCACTTTTCTTAAATGTTTTATAGACACAGCATAAAAGCCAGATTATGTCAAGAGATGGTAGAGTTTGGGAATTTGAGGTCCACATCAGACTTTGAAACCTGTATGATAAACTGTACTAGATAAGTACATTCTGTTTTTCCTTGTTATAGAATATATTTTCTTCTTCTGAAACACTAAGCAAGCTTTCAAAGGTATATCCTTTAATGTACTCACATAGGAGGAAATGTGGTACTGTCACAGCTGGGAAGATGCTGAAAAATTTACTCAAGAAATTTCATATCATTCAGCTCAGATACAGGAACAAACATGACTTGTGTGAGACCTGGCAACCTCCCATTCATTTTTCAAAATAAAGCACATCTGAAACATTTTCGTGAGGCACGTAGAAATTGGCTCTTACTGTTTGCTAGTTATTGTGGTATTACCTAATCTCATCCAGTCAGACATTCAAAAGAAGGCCCATTTCCAAGATGCTGTATGATTCAGTGGATTAAGTACAGACTCTGATGTTTGACCCTCTGGTGCTGCTGACTTATTTGACAAACTCTTGGTAATATCAGTCAACATTATAATGTTTGAGTTTCAATAGGGGCTAATGGTTTACTTTCTTCTACCTCTAACATACACTGTTACCACTTAAGAACGAATTGCTGAAAAAGAAATAACATAATTCAATGAAAATGATAAAAATAATTGGAAGTTTATATACCCAATATTTATAAAAGAATATGAATGACTCAATTTCATCCCCACATGACTCAACTGCATGAATGAACTTTCTTACATAAGCAGTAACTCCCACACAAACATTCTTTTACCTCTTGTCTGATCTGTGAAATGGGCTTGCTGTGTGACGTTAAGCTCCACTGAAGTGAGGATAGTATCTTCCAGATTTGTGCTTTTGGTGTATGGCTAAAATCTTCTCCAAACATCCTCCCCACTCCCATCCCCTGACCCTGTCAAATTTGCTCTTTTGTTGGTGATGCTACTTAACTTTACCTACAGCAACTGTGACCCAGAATTGCATTTGTTAATTTTCATGTGTGCCTATCCCTAAACTTTACCCTTGCGTTCACTGGAGCAGGTAGAGGTGCCTGGTCCTCAGCTGCCTGCTCAGTGCATGAATACTGAATGGATGACTCTATACATCAACCATAGTATTTCATTGACCACTTACTTCAACATGGCTACATTATGACCTCAGACTTTTCATTTATGAAATGAGGATTTGGACTATTTAGCTAGCTAGTAAGAAAGATCCTTTATAGCTCTAAAATTTGACTCTATCATTTTATATATTATAAAACATACTAAATCTATATAACCTAAATTATTTGTGGGGCCTTGGTTTGGATGATGTGGGAAAATAGAAATTTGCTTGAGTTTGACTTATTGAACACTTATTGTTTAATATTTATTGGTGTATTTATATATATTATTGATTCAGAAAGTAATACTAAATGATGAAAATAATTATTTTATTTATAAAATATCTATTTATTTATAAACATCTATTTGATAGGATGGCCTCTGAAGGTTATAGTGAGAAATGACCAATTACCCACGTAATATACTTTCACAAAATTAAATAATGAAAAGAAATTAAAACAATAAACATCATACTAGTCATAATTGCTTGCACAAGACTGTTTTCCTGAGCACTGTTTTCCTCCATTCAGTGGAAATTTTCATGTCTGAAAGTTATTGTCAAGAATTTTGGTATATTGAAACTTCCAGGCAGATAGTATGGAATTGACTTTCTTTTAATACCAGATGATCCTTCTTATTATGACATGACAATGGGCTCCATTCTCTTTAAGCTACGGAGGGCTGGCCAGGATGGCTCTTGGTTTAGAGCCTTTTAAGGTGCTGAAAGCCTTGTTTCTCTTCTGCCTAGCCCTGACTTGCCTTAGGGAGCGCAAAGCTGCAGGGCCTGTTTAGCTGCTGCTATTTACATGTGCTGACCAAGGTTTACATCCCAACTGCTTATGTATTAGAACTCTTTGGTTGAGAAAGCACCTTTGAAAAATTCAGTTGTACCTGTTCCTAGAGATATTTATAGTTGAAATTCTTGCTTATTGTTCCTCCAGCTTCACTTTGGCCTCTTTTTATTCATCATTTGCCATCACTCTTACTCATTCATAACCCATACTAGGCACTTTCTGTTTGCGAAGCACTGTACTGGATCCTGGAGATAGAGAGCTAGAGATGTGCTTGTTCCCCACCTCTAAGAATTTACAGCCCAGTGTCATGTTGAGGAGAGCAGCCTTTGCAAGGCTGGTCCTTTGGTATTTATGCTCTCTGGACTAAAAAAAAGTGGTTTTTTTTTTTCCCAACCAGGAAATTCAAAACTAAAATAATGCCTTAGCGGCTATCAGCTTCTTGGTAACCAAGTTTCTAATCTTGTTTGCTACTACATTTGGAGAAGAAAAAGTTTTGTTTGATTGTAGAGCCTGATTCCTCCCTTTGTTAACCTCTACTGAAATCCTCTGATGAAATTATAAACTTCCTTTTTCCATTTATTTTTCTATATTACTCCTTAACAGTTATGGTTGTGGGAGAAAAACAACTCAGGTGTCTATTTGAAATCCATGGGATAGTTGGTAGAGAAATTATTCCAAGCTTTAGAGTTGAAATTGGAGAAGCTACTTAGTCTATTAATATAGCTAAGGCAAAAGAGAGGAAAATATCAGGACAAAACCCTTGCAAGGAGCCATAGAGATGATTTGTTTGAATCAAAGAGGTATAGTGGATAAATGGAATCCATCTGACATTTGATTTTGATAGTATTTTTTAAAAGCAATGAAAGTGAATGTTTTGATTCCCTATTGCTTCATAAAAGCCCCCTCACCCCCAAAACTTGGTGGCTTTATTTGGTATTTTGTTTAATTATTTGGGCTGACTGGGTTCAGTTGGGAGGTTCCTCTGTTCCACATAAAGTCCTTTGGGGCTGCAACCATTTGGGAGTACAACCGGCTGGACGTTCCAAGATGGCATACTTACATAGTGGACTGTTAATGTTGAAAGTTGGCAGGGAGCTCAGTTGGGGGTAGGGTGGGGCTTGATTATCCTCCATCCTCTCTGTATGGTTGCTTAGGTTTCCTCAGAGAATGAGCCTGGAATTCAAGAGAAGGAAGAGGATGCTGCCAGTCCTTTTAAAGGCACAGCTTTACTTCTGCCTTCTTCTATTGGTCAAAGCAGTCACAAGCCCAATCTGTATTCAAGAGGGTGGAGAAATAAGCTCCACCTTTCAGTGGGGGCAGTGACAAAGAATATGCCATTATCTTTAATCTACTATAACAGAGCTAACTGTAACTGATCAATGCAAAAGTTGATGTTTGACTAAAAATAGGGTCATTAAAAGACTAGAAATTGGAGCATGAGGTGTCTGCTGACTGCATGTGATATAATATGAGAAGTTAGCTGTATGATGTTCACATTTAGGAAGTCTCAAGGAAAGGTTATATTAGACCATTGGTTCTTAAATTTGAGAGTACTTCAGATTACCAGGAGGCTTGTTAAAACACAGACTACTGGGCCCCACTTCCAGAGTTTCTGAGTCAGCAGGTCTGGGGTGGGGCCTGGGAATTACATTTCTAATAAATTTCAAGATGATTCTAATGCTGCTACCCTTGGAACCATTCTTCTAGAACACTTGCTTTACATTGGGCAGACCCAGAGAAAATGAGAAAATAAAACAAGAAAAAAAAGGGAGCTATATTTTTCCTCTAGTGTATTTTAAAAAGCCTAGGACCAGTAATATAAATTTACATTTCAGGCCACATTAACATAGGTCCTTTATTTTTCTCAGGGTAATTAATTCTAGCTGCTTAACTTCAACCACTGAGATCTGTTTAGGTGACTGAAAGAAAGGTTTCTTCTCACTTATGTAAAGTCTGATGAGAGTCAGGTGGCTTCCCTCCATATGCCACTATACCATTTGTAACAGATGGTACTCAGTGTTGCTAAGGTAGGGGAAGAGACAGAAAGAGAGATGGAAGAGGCACAGTGGCTCTTATCTTTGCCTCAGCCTAGAGGTGATGCAGACTACTTCTCCATGGTTCATTGCTTAGAGCTAGTCACATGGCCTCAACTGAAGTGTAAAGGCAGCTGGAAATGAAGGGGAGCAAATGGATTGCTAGTTACTAGCACTAACTATCTGCCATAGCACACAACTCACTTTAGTGCCCCCTATTCTGTGGCCAGGCTCATCTGAAAGTACAACATGTCCATGAGCCCTTTAAAATGCACGCCTGTGTTTAAAGTTATTCCATATTGTTCAAATATTTTTATTATTTTAACAAATATTTATAAACTGTGAGTAATTTTCTGATTTTATTCCTAGTTTTCTGTGTGGCATTAGTCAGACTGTTTAATGACAGCACTATCTCAAGAGAAAATCTGCTTTAAAAACTCTCTTTTTCCCATATTACAAATAATCTGGTAAACTCTTATCACTCATTTTAGTTTTCTGTTAAAGAATGATTAAATAAGACACCATCTCCTTTTCATTGCTGATTTTGCCAAGACACATAATTCTTTAGGTAATTGTTAAAGTGTTTACTTAAGATGTTGGTGTCTAGACAGCTTGTGTAGATTGGCAACAGGGTGTTATCAGGACTTTAAAACTATCTTGTGGGCATTTTTGAATACAAAGGAATGAAATCTATTTTTATTCAGTCCACACAAATCCCATTATTAGATCGTATAAGAAAATGTGTTCCAGAATACTGTCAGTAAGAAACAACACACATTTTGGTTTAATTTCTTCATCAGATTCCTTCCTACTGCAGTTGCCTGCCTTTTCTTGGAAATCCTTTCTTATGATGTTGTTGCAAAAATTGACACAAGTGAGAGGACTGCCAGTCACATGGAGAATGTACACTTATGAGAAAGTGGTTCCTATTTTTCCTCTGTTGATGGGAAGACATTATTTGGCAGATAAATCCTCAGGAACACATCCAGTCTTGGTAGCTTTGGGGTACATTTCCATTTCAGTGTTGTCTCTTAAATTCTGCAGGCTTAATCAACACCTGTCATAAGTTGAAGTAACATGATTTTTTTGTATGAATGTGCTTGACTGGTAGCAGTTACTTGTCTTTGATAAGCTAAAATCGGGTTTATCGTGATTATTAGAAAGCATCTGAGTTATGTACATTGATACCTTATTGATGTGTTCTTACTTGATACTTAGAATCTTTGTGGCATTTTTTTCCTTTCCACAATTACTTAGTTGCTACCAGACAGGCAGCTTCTTTAAATTAATAAGTGAAAGATCAGCATTACTCTTCCCACTGAACAGATGAAGAAACTGAGACAATTTCATGACTAGTCCAAAGCGTCCTGGTGAGTCAGAGTCAGAGTTAGGATTAAACCTCAGTTTATATGCTCAGGCCAAAGCACTTTGTGTAATTCTGAAGTTAAATTCCTCGAGGCAGAGACACTATCTTAGTTTAATATTTGCTGCAACAATAGCATAATGTGCACTTATAAAAATTTGAGGTTCTTTAAATCAAGTTATCTGAGTGAGCCATCTTAAAAGTGGCTGCAATGCCCTACCTGGATGGGTGAAGAAATGTTTTAACTTTGAATATATAGAGAAAGCTGGTTAATGTAGTAGAGTAATGAATAAACAGCTAGAGTTGGAAGAAGCAGTCTCCAGCGAGTCTGTGACCTTGGTCATGGCACTTCAAAATTCAGAGCAGGTGTTCCCAAAGGTCTAAATTTCCATTGAAGAATGTTGAACATTTTATATTTGTGTAATGTAGGAACCTCCTTAGTTGAATCTTAATCCAACCGAAATTCTCATTCATGTAAAGATTTATTTTTAAATGGCCATTGCTGTGGGAGACTTCTTCCTTGGCTCTAGCTTGGCATATGAATCTCCTCTCTATCCTAGATCTGCTGAAGATGGCAGAAAGGAATTGAGGAATGTCACTTGGCTGTGAGGAGGCTGGTGTACAGAGCAGGCACTAACTTGTAAGGCAAGGCTCTCCCCACTACCCTGCCTCCCAGTCTTCACAGAGCTGGAGGCTGAACTCGAAACCACCTCCTCCTGCCCCACAACACATTACTGATGAATAGAAGAAGTCTTTGGGTGGGAAGGGTGTTTGGTAGGCTATTTTACTAGTAGCCCTTGAGTCCATCCCACCACCATGCATTTCACTGGTGTGTCATGGAATGAGTATGGGGGAATTTGCTTTTTCAGCTTCTTTCCCTTCCCCCACCCTTTTACCATATAAGAGAAAGAACATGGCATTGGCCTCATTGAAATGCAGCGGCACCTCTCTATTTCTCCAAGTCTGTGGAAGGGGCTTGATAAAATTCAAGGACAGAGCTGGGGGGCTAGAGTCCCTTTGAAGGGTTTTCTCTGCAGGGGTCCATGCTTATTTCTAAACATCACTGACCCAGAGGCTAGTTTCACATTCTACAAAATGCTCCAATAGAATGTGTCAGCAGAACCAGCATTGCATGTCTAGACAAAGAATTGATATTAGCATTATCAGCCAACATCCAATCTGTTAACTCTGTGTAAGCATTTGCTGTCTGTGCCTCAGGCATTTTTTGGCTTTAAATGAAAATTATAGCTCTAAGATTTAGATTTAGGTCTTTCAAAAGTTTCTTTCAAGGTAAGGATCACAGAGTAAACTTATTTCAAGATCAGATATTTTATTGATTAATATTGAAAGTTCGTTTATTTTTTTCTTCAATAAAATTGTCACTGAATCATCACTGTCTTCATTCTAGTTTATATTCATTATTTAAAGACATATTTATTAAATACCCGCTGTGAATTTGTGCAGGACATTCTGCTAGGCTCTGCAGATACATTGGTGAATATAGCAGCTAAGATTCCTGCCCCCTGGAGTTTACAGCTTAATGGGGGAGACTGACAGCAAACAGGAGTAACAGGATATTTCTGTCTCAGTTTCGGCTGAGGCACCAAAACAAGAGAACAAAACAGTGGTGTTGAGTTCCTTGGCTTTCTAAATTGAAGTGCTGAACTACCTCTGCAAGACTTGCAGAAACGGTACCTCAGAACTGGTTTCACCAGCCTGAGCTCAACATCCACCTCCACGGTATTGAAGAGAAGGCTCAATGTTCTGGGAGAGCCAAGAGAAGGTAAAGCAGGTTTCTTTGAGGAGAGTTGTTGCTGAGCTGTGTGGATACCTTCAGTGTGACCCCCCCTCTCAAACTGAATGGGGAGGAGGAGCTCCTAGGGTACCACTCAGAGAGATGACTGTGCTGTGTTCCCTGGAGTTAGGGGACTTGGGGAGTGAAGTCTGAGGTGGAGGCAGCAGAGGGAAGAGGTGTCTATACTGGAAATGGTCAACACTTTCAAAACTGATGGGGTAAGAATTGACACAGAGGACAGACCAGACTGGGTCATCTTGAAAATGGCTTGACAAATAGTACCACCTGGAGGGGTGAGGTGACCTCAGAAAAGAAATGGACCTCTCAAATGGGGAGGCAGAGTTGGAATGAGGTGGAAAGTTTTGAGGATCCCACCAGAAAGAGCATTGCCTGGTAAGGTAATTTGGGGTGAACATCTTCTGTGATTTGGTTTCTGAAAACCCCCCTGCAAAGGAGGCTTGGGAAATTGGTTGTCTGCCAAGTACAGAGGCACCAACACCAGATTACAGCCATATCTGACAAGGCCTATCTTCTCCTCTTCAGCTCCCTTCGCTTCTCTAACCTTAAAGGGCCATGCTAGCAAGATGGGCGGAGGTGGAGTGAGAAGACAGCTGACCAGGCTGCCTCCCCTACAAGCTTCCAAGCTCAAAGCAGATCTGAACTGGAGGAGGGGAGAAATTCTAGGTTAACTTGGGTTTGGAGTTTTGAAATTACAACCACCTGAGGAAAGGAACTACTTGTTTATGACCTGGTCATGACTGGGATAGCTACGGGACCTGGGGGAAATTTTCAACGAGCATCAGGGGAGAATATATGAAGGGAGCAGGTTTGAATGGGCAGAGGGAGGAGAGAATAAATCACTTTCTATTTGTGCCCTACTGATCCTGGGTCCTTTAATGCTGGTTATAAAAAAAATAATAAAGTGTAGAATTATAAACTGCTCTTTAAAGTCTAGTGGGGAGAGTGGTGCAGGGGGATGCTATTTAGGTAGGGCAGCAAGGCTGACCTCTATGGAGAGGATGTTTAATGAAATGAGGAGCCAGCCATTCTAAGTGTGTGGTGAGAGTTGGCGGAAGGGGATGCTCTAGGTCCAGGCAGAGGGAATGCATGTGTGAGGTTTATGCGGAGACAATATGAACTACATCCAATAAACATTTGGGTGGCTTCAACCAAGGATATTTTCATTCCCTGTGTAAGGCGCCAAACTGAGTGCTAGGCCTTCAAACAGGAAATGCTTCTTTCATTAAGGTTTGAAGTTTAATGGACCAATGTCTTAAAAAAAAAAACACTTTGATAAAGGGCAAGATCTAAAGGTTGCAAAAAGTGAAGAAGTATCTGTTTTCTGTCCCCAAGCTTCTAAAGGTACCAGGATAACATTCTCCTTTTCTGAGAATTGCTATGACAAACGGCCCCTCCTGGTGCACTGCCTGTCTTTTATGGTGTGTAAGGACAGCTGGGTGTGGAAACACAGAACTCTCCTGACTGTGCTCGGAGGGAGGGGAACCTCATAACTTGTTCTAGGGCTCTGTTTATATGTAAGGCTTAGAAAAGCCTACTGGTTGTGAGTGTGCTATCCAGAATAATAGAGCTGTAATGCTAACAAGTCTGTCGGCAGGGGCAGATGGAATTCCTTTCATTGACACACTGATTTGAAAAGTAGCTTGCCTTTGATGGCATGTTTGCACACTCAGAAATAAAAAGGGCAGAAAGATGAACCAGTGGCCTGGCAAAGTCCCAGGGAGAGTGGCTGCAGGAATTTGGACTCATCCTTCTAAAGCTAAGATCCCTGGCAGACAGTGACCTCAATGAGTGCCTGAGTGCCAGTGCAGAGTGGCACTTTCCCAGGCCTAGCTGGTTTCCGGCTGGCAGCCCGTCTCCACCAGAGGACAGAGAATGATGGAGCAGGGAGCAAAGCACCAAAGCCTGTGGGTGCTCCCAGGAGACCGGACTGACTGACAGCCCCTGCTTTCAAGGAACTGTCTCTGGTTGTAGATAGAACTTGCATAACTAACACATCCAGAAGTCACTTGCACTGAATCAACCCACGGAAGTGGAGGGAGAGACAAAATATGCTTCCTATGAACCCCAAGAAAAGATAGTGCAATCTAAATGACTGGAGAGTTCCACACCCTCCAGCACTTAATTTTATTTCTTTACTTTGCCAACAATCAAAATAGTACATGCTTAACAGAGAAACGACAAATAGAGAACAGTGTAAGGACTCAACTATTTTCCTTTTAAAAGAATCCTTTGTAAATAGAGAAGGGACTTCTATTTGTCCCTTAATCTGGAGGAAAGAATTTGTGTTATGTCTCTCCTCTTTTCCTCTTGGTGGGTGTTCTAGTTTGCGGGCTGCTGGAATGCAACACACCAGAGATGGATTGGCTTTTAATAAAAGGGGATTTATTTTGCTAGTTCTTCAGAGGAAAGGCAGCTAACTTTCATCTGAGGTTCTTTCTTACAGGGAAGGCTCAGGGTAATCTCTGCTGGTCTTCTCTTCAGGCCTCTGGGTGCCAACAACTTTCTCCAGGGTGATTCCTTTCTGCATCTCCAAAGGCCTGGACTGAGCTGCGAGTGCTGAGATGAGGTATGCCAAGCTGCTTGGGCTGTGCTACATTGTGCTCTCGCCTTTAAGCACCAGCCAATTAAGTCAAACATCATTCATTGCAGCAGGCACACCTCCTAGCCGGCTGCAGATGTAATCAGCAACAGGTGAGGTTCACATGCCATTGGCTCATGTCTGCAGCAACAAACTAGGTGCCTTCACCTAGCCAAGTTGACAACTGAATCTAACTACCACAGTGGGCAACAATTTGCCCTATTAAAACCCGTGCTGAATGGTCAATCCCAAAACACATTGCCCGACACGTAGAAAGTTGCTCAATAAACATATTAAAAATAAAATTGGAGGGATTTAGGAATTTCAAATTTAATAAAAAAAATTTTGGAATTAGGTGCCTTGTAACTAGTTGCCCTGCCAGTAACATATATGAATATCAGACCTTAAGATAAGCTCTTTGAAGCTCCTTGATTTACAAATACAGTGTGTTTCAAAAATCAGTGCTCAGGTTAGTATTGTGAACCTTGTATGCATTTTTTTCCCCTTGGCAGCACATTCTAGGAGAAAGATTCACAGGCTTTTGAGTCAGGCAAACCTGTGAGTAAACACCAGTCTTATAACCCTTAGACCCAGAGCCTAAGATCCTGTCCTAGATTCCCCTTTGGAGAGCCTGCTCTGACCCTCTCATCACCCCAGTACTCCTCTATAGGGAGGGGAGTCTGAAGGACACCCTCTGTCCCCATATTTCTAGACCATGTTCTCAGGACCTTGGAACCCCCTGCCCACACAGCTCAAAGCCTATTTCCAGGGACTGCTTCGTCCTGGACAAGCTGGCTGAGTTGTCCTCTCTTAAGACCGCCAGTCCTCTTATGGTACAGGATGGAGCCTGGCAGGGGTGGATGTGGGTGGGAGTAAAAGCACTGTAGGTCTTTGGGCAGGTAGGGAGGGAGGGGTTCCATCTGTGCTCCTGTTTTGGGTCCCCCAAATGTCAGGACTGAGCCTCTTGTGTCTGATGCTGGGTCATATGTTTGCTAGCTCTCTGACCTTTCTGAAGCTCGTTTTCCTCCTTCAGGAAATCTGTTTAATAATTTCTATCTTAGAGATTTTAAGGACCCAATTAGATAATTATATAAATATAATTATATGAAACATAGTAGGCAATTAATAAATATTTATCACTGTTATCAATCACAGCTAAAGTTTTCAGGCTAGACTAAACATGTCTGTTAAAGCCATCATATAACCTAAGTACATCACTAATTATATTATTAGCACTAACAGTATTTCAGGTTGTTGGTGATTGAATCATGCCTTTCACAAAAGACATGTTAAGTCCTAACCCCTAGTCTGTAGGTGTGAACTCATTTGAAAATAGGACCTTGAAGATCCTACTGGTTGTGTTTAAAAAGTATTTGCTTTTGGGTTTGCAGGCAAGACTTAAAACACTTAAATACATTTCTATAAAACACCCTCCCCCCCCCCCAAAAAAAGGTCCTACTGGGATAAAGCCAAACTGAACGAGGGTAGGCTTTTATCTATTATGACCTGAGTCCTTATAAGGAGACACCTGAGCCAGAGAAGTGAAGAAACCACAGGAGTTGACAGGAAGAGACAGATGGCCATGTGAAAGAATCAGAAACTGAGCCACCACCGGAACTCTACAGACTTTGGAAAACACATGGCCTGCTGATACATTGATGTAACCAACCGTAAGCCAATAAATTCAAGTTGTTGAAGCCAACCAGTCTGTGGTATCTGTGGTATTTGTCACCACAGCCCTGGCAATCTAAGACCCAGGTGCACTGTCCCTTAATTGAAACCCTGGAGACCAGATGTTTACAGAACTCAGAAATTTTTGGATTTTAGAAATATATACATAATCTACGTATTGCAATAAACCTAGACTATTTGGGGTAGTGCCATGTAATCGAACACATTAATGTTTCCACAACAATATGAATACTCACGATATATATGATAAAGACTATAAGCAGTCTCATGTAAATTCAGTCCAGTATTAAAAAATAAATGTTTTATTTTAGAACAGCTTCAGATTTGCAGAAATATCTGTAAATTCCCGTGTGTCTCCTGCACACAGTTCCTCTTATTAATAGCCTCTTACATTTGTAAGGTACATTTGTCACAATTAATGACCAATATTGATACATTATTATTAGCTAGTATTCATTCTTTATCCAGATTTCCTTAATTTTACCCTTATGTTCTATTTCTGCTCCAGGATCCCATCCAGGAAAACACACTACATTGAGTTGTGTACCTCTTGGCTGTCACAGTTTCTCAGATGTCCCTTGGTTTTTTTTTTTATGATCATTTTGAGGAGTACTGGTCAGTATTTTATAGAATGCCCCTCAGTTGGGATGTGTCTGATATTTTTCTTATGGTTAGGCTAAGGTTATAGGTTTTGGGGAAGAGGATCACTAGATGTAAAGTGTGTTCTTTTTACCACATTATATCAAGAGCACACACTATCAACATGATTTATTACTGTTGATATTGACTTGATCACCTGGTGAGGTACTTTTTGTCAGGTTTCTCCATTATAAAGTAATTCTACCCTCCCCACTCCTTCTTATCCTGTAATTTTTGGAAAGCAGTCACAGTGTGCAACTCATTCTTAAGAGATGAGGACTTATGCTCCACCATCTAGAGGGCACAGTATCCATATCAGTTTTTTGGAATTCTTCCGCACAAGAGATTTATCTCTTCCCTCTTGCAGATTAGGTTTTACTGTCAAATAGGTTAAGGAAATAGTTTTTTCCTTTTTAAATTTCAGTATTGTGGATAAGGGATAATAGACCAGAACTAGCATTATATGTAAAGTTGAAATGTCCTACTCCGTGCTTTCAGCCACTGCACTCCCCTGGAAACAGAGGAAGGTGAGTGGCTGTGAGCGATGGGAATCAGGGAACGGGTAATAGTCACCCCATGTGCTTCTGGTTTCCAGTGACCTGGGAGATGCCAGCCCCCCACACCTGGCTGGGCTGAATGTACCTAATGAGTTGTTTCTATACCTTCATAATAAATTCAGCCTGATGGGAATTAGGGTGATGGCCAAGTTGAGAGTACGTATTTTAAAAAATAATACACACTTTCCCATTCATGCATTTGTAGCGCCTTTTTTTTTTTTTAATTAGAGATGTAGGCTAACAGAAAAATCCTGCACAAAATGCAGAGTTCCCATATAGGTCCCCCCTCATACACACAGTTTTCCCTACTATTAACACTTTGCATAAGTATGAGACCTTTATTATAATTGATGAAGCATTATTATAATTATACTAAACTACGGTCTGTAGTTTACATTAGAGTTCACTGTTCTGTATAGTCCTATGGTTTAAAAATTGTTTTATTCTGGTAACATATATATAAAATTAACACCACTGAATTGTATATTTGGTTGTGGTTACAAGGTGGCAATTTTAGGTTTGTCAGGCCTTTTTGAACATCTGTTTTTCAGAGAAATTCTTGAATCCGGATTATTCAGGACTGGAGGAGATTTGTGTAGATGGAAATCTAGGTGATTCTTGTCCTTAGAACGACAGAGTCACCTGCCACAGTTACTGAGGGACTGACTTCCTGTGCGTTCCTACTGCTCTCTCAACTGTGCAATACTTGCCCCTGGGCAGTACAATTTGCCACTTAGTCTCAAACCAAGTCCCCTTTCTTCTCATCTGTTCTCTCCATTCTCTCCTCCCAGATATGTGAGACCCGTTCAGGATTTTTATTGTTCAATTCTAGCTCCGCTGTGGTCTCTATGTGACTGATCAAATTTGCTTCTACCCAGGGGTGATATTCAAAATATCTGAGAATCTGTGCCCTACCACTGCAGCTACCTTCCTCCGTGCTAGTCCAAGGAGAGGGGCCAACACAAAAGTGTTGGGATATTTTAACATACAGGGACATTAAAATCGTTATTAAATGTATTTTGTGTCATATGCTCATTGGAAGATTTAAAAATAAAACCTTACCTCCCAGAATTAAGCCCTAGCACCCATTTACCGATTACTGGCCTACTGTTTATATGCTCTTAGGCATGACTTTCCAACATGCAGAGTTGCTCACTGAAGTCTCAAAAAGAAATTCATTTAATTAGGGCAGCACTGCCACCTAATATTAACATGTTGCTTACCCCTGAAATCTAACAACCTATGTCATTATGACAGTCTTAGGGCCGGCTCCCAAGGAAACCTGAGCCCTGGGCAGCACCGGGAAGCTGCTGAGAATGTATGTGCAGTCAAGTTTTTCCTACTTCAGTTTTCAAAAGAGCACCTGTCAGAAAGTTTCTCTTCTCTTGAGTTCCCTTGATCCCTCTTCAGGTCATGACTTCATTCCCTATAATCTCATGCATCTATTTAGTGTAATATAGGTGATCCTATCTCTCCTACCTAATTTATAGGAGCAATGTGGATGTTTAAAAAAACAGTACAATCTTCTGAGGGAAAAAAATGGTTTGTGTAATTTAGATAGAAGTAATCTTCAAATAACTCCCTGAATTTGAGCTTCATGTAGGGGGAAATAATTAAGCCTATTGGCGTTGAAGAAATAAAATATTTCAAATCACTCTTTGACTTTGGTTGATTATTCTTTTTTTTTTCAAAGTCCAAAAATTAAACATATTGATGGGCTAGATAAATAAGTTTATTATTTACTATCTGGTTATGCTATTTGGTGAATTAATGGGGATTTCTTAGAGACTTTATATTCAAAGTCCCCCTGGGGTGTAAAAACCCTCCAAATGCAATTTCTATGGTGCCTTTTGGCTGAATGTCACTAGATTTAATTGCTTGTGAGAAAGTTCTGTAAGCTGCTTTTGTCAATCTCCTCTACCCATAAAAGTTATTTGATCACTTAAGCATTATGATACATTTTATGTATTTACCATTAAGCTAATATATTATGTGTACTATAAAGCTGTTTGTATAGTTCATTTGGAAATTTCTTGCATACTACCTTGTGAAAAATCTACTGCATCTTGAATTGTTTTCAAATAGTTAATTGTGATTTACATTTTCATAGGCTTATGGTTTTAGTTATATAACTGTTAAGGTCAAGAATTTTAAAAGGTTTATTCTCTACATACAACAGAGCCTTTTACTTAACTGATTTTTGGGACCAGAAAGATCTGGAATTTTGTCCTGTTTTGTCCCACCTGTGTGATCACCAGCATGCCACTGAACTTTCATGGGCCCGGGTTATCCCATCTGTGAAGGAAATGGTTGGTGAAGATAATTTCTAAGATTCCCTCTGGCTTTATAATTTGGATCATTGGATTAAGTTGGAGAATCTAGATGGATATTCACAGATTTTGGGAAGTCTGTCCTAATTTGATCATGAATGTTTGGAAAAACCCGTTTCAGAATACTTCCCGGGAACAAAAGTATATTCACTAGCTTTAGGGTCCTGCCAAAACCATTTTTCTATGCATAACGTACAGTGCTACAAGGGGTGACACTCGGGGACACCAGACCCACAGCATGAAAGCAGCAGGGGACTGGTTACACATTGGAATCATGAGACTATCAGCAACAGCATTATTCATAAAGGGAACCTCAGCTTAAAGCTGAGTTCAGTAGTTTTTAGACCCAATGAGTCAGTGATTTTCCTGTTGCATTATGTTAAAAATCTTTATTTTATTTTCCAATCTTTTATGCGTAAGTCATAGGGTTTAGAGAAATAAACTTTTAAAAAAGTACTAACCAAAATGTAATATCCTGTAAATATATCATAAACAGATTATTGCATTTTATTTATTCAAGCAGGCGGATTTAGGACACAGCAATAATAAGCGTTCCTCTTAAGAATAATTTTGATCAAGGAAGTCTTCCATCGGTTCCGTGTATAATATTTACTCTTTTGGCTTTCCCAGAGTAAAAATTGCACAAAAGAAACAAACTACAGCTCTTGAAATATAATACGAGTCCAAAAAAAAAAACCACAAAAACTGGCATGACAATGCAAACTACACTTAATAAGATCCTACCACCCCTAGGCGGCCACCCATAGCCAATCTATATCCTGGAAAGGCTTATGACTAAGAGAAGAGAGAAGAGACATTAAAAGACTCAGTCATGGATTTTTAATATGTAAGCACAAACTGATCCAGGGAAGACTTAGAGAAAATTTTATTCCAGTGCCTTTTATTGTTTTTTATCATAGAATCTGTCTGTCAGCAACAGCCTTTGATTGCTCCTTTAGACAATCTGAAAGGCTAGGAGGATCCTTGTTTAACCAGTTTTTAATAATTGCATCTCTATACCACCCTCACTATCATTTCATTTGCTTTCAGAGTGAGAGATTTTTATGCGTAAGATGTTATATTTAAGAATCTGTAACATATAATTAAAGGGGGTACAGTTATTATATAGGAAATCAAAAATCAAAAATCTTATACTTCACTTCCTAGAAAAGACCATAAATTTCAGCTTTCCCACAGCAGCCCCCTTTCCATGGGTGATATTGTTATAACACCAGTGACAACACATTTGACATTTTGTGTGCAAGATGTTTTATATTTGCTATATAGAAAATGCTAATGTGCAGTAAACATTAGTATCTAAAATGTAGGCTGATTTAGACAGGGCTGCAGTTAAACATGAGGGAAAATTCCCCTTGAAAAAAATTGATAAATGTGTATTTCATGAAAACGTCATCACTAATTTAAGTGGATAATTCTTTTTGGAAAAAGAATATAGATAAATGTCTTTTTTTGTTTGTTTATTTCATGTTACAGGGTTTGTGTTAAAAGTTATATTAATTACCCAATCGCCATTAATGCTTAAACTGACTTAGCAGCACTAATAAGTTTGCATTTTGTGATCCTATGTTGTACAACCCAGCTATTTGGCTTGCCAGATATGTTCTAACTGGGAATAGGCAAAAATTTTGGAGCCAACTGGAGTCTGATATAGGTTTTCCTCTAGGCTTAAAAAGAAAATTGTTAAATTATGAAATTTCATCTGTGGGGAATATACTGTATTGGATCGATTTCTTAATGTTATAGCTGCAGCATGTTCATGGCTTAACAAGAAAGGGCTAGTGATTTGGTCAAAGGGTTTACATCCTTGCTTTTTACAGTTTGAGTATTTGGGAGACTCTCAGGGTGGCAGCCTCTCTTCAAGCCTTCTTCCTCCTGATTAGGTGTGCAAGTGTGGACAGGTCTAGCCTCATCTGTGGGGACAGTAGTGGTTCTCCTTATAATGTTATTTTCTCCTGATTATTGCCTTTATTCGATTTTTTAAATTACAAAACTAATTGCTTATTTTAACAAACAAAACAATGCAAGTTATATATATCAGAAAAGGAAAGGAGAGGAGGGAAGCTAATAGCCTCCCACTGTCTCCAACCTGAGGACACTGGTGCTCTTATTCTGTTGTGTATCCATCTAGCCCTTTCCCACACTTACGCAAACATACAGATAAATAGATGCATCTGCAGACTTTTTTTTTTTTAATCAGGACCTGGTATTTATTATCAAAGTCAAACTGGATGTCCAAAAAATGCCACAACTACAAAAAAATTATGCACATTGCAATCTCAACAGTCAACTGGAACCCCAGTCAATAAAAAAAGTAATTCAAAGTGCTCCCCAAAACAGCTGGATTTTCAAAACATCTTTATATATCCAGCCAACAAATTAAAATGGTTATCAAGAAAAAATACAAATTGAGAGGTGTAGGGTCAATGTTTAAAAAGGCAACTGCTTTAACATTTCTATCGATTTGAACATAGTCTCTCGTACACACAGCTTTATCCCATTCATCCTCCGGCAGGCTCTCTCAACCACCTCTGGCTACTTAAACTTAACCACACCACACCCTTGTACTCCCCATTCTACATCCTGATGTCAGCATCCAGCACATGGCCACATTCATTGAATTTGTCTTTAACATTTTCCATGTAAAACCAAGTGGAAGATTTATCAAAAATAACTGGCAGACCTTTCTGGCCACCCCAGGAGCATGGGCTCCAACTCCACCAAATGAACTGGCAATGCTTTCTCCAAAATTGCCATGCTCCATCTTGATGGTGTGGTCAAAGTTGGCACCACCACCATTGTCACCACTGCTGCCCCTGACCAGGCCCATTCTAGAACTCAGAACAGGGCTCATGCGCTTGAGGTTGTTGGTGCCCAGATGCTTCAGGCCAGTGGCCATGCCAGCTATCACAGAGACCATGCATTCTGGTCAGGACCCATGCCTGCAGGCACCATGGGTTCCATGTTCAGGCCCATGCTTTCAACGCTAGAGCCTATGTGCTCCACCAAACCCATGCTGTCCATGACCAGGCCTATGCATTCTTTCTTGGAGCCCACACAATCCATGTCATGAACCAGGCCCACATCCACGCACTCCATGCTGACACCCCCAATGCAGTCAATGCTGGGGCCCATCCTCTCCATGCCAGGGACGCTGCCTCTGCCTTCACTGTTTATTCTGCTCATGTTCATCCCAGATCCAAATCAACCTGTATTTTCCATACACCACCAAAGGGTCCCACCATGTCTTCCATTTTATTTATCCCAAATCCTATGCCTTCCATTCATTCTTGCAGATCCTGTGTTTCCCATTCCAAAGCCTTTATTCAGGTGATTGACATGAATAGGCTGCCCTCCTGGCCCCAACCCCCAGACAGTACCACCAAGTCCATGAGGAAGTTGTTGGGGATGTTCAGGAGGGAAAAATCTCCCTTTGGTAAGACCCACTTATCTATTTTCATACACACTGGACTATCAAATAGCAGCTGGCAATTAAACATAGATATAGCTTGCACAGCCTCAATGGACTGTTGAAAAGTAACGTCTGTTCCATGACTTTTTTTGTCTTTAATCTCAAGAATGTCTGCTGGGACCACAATACCAGCCATACTGCATAGTTTCTTTATAATCCAGATTTGCTACAAATGCTGCGTGTCCAAGTCTTCTAGCCCATAATGCATGGGATGTCTGGATTATTTAGGATACCGTGTGGGATACTGGGTGGGCTATTAATCATACCTGGACTATCTGGCCCCATAGCCATCCCACCAGTCATAGCTATCACCTTTTGCATGCTTTCTTGGCATGTTCAGCATAAGGGATATTCTTTGACTTTCAGTGTTCTTTGCACTCAGACTGTGCCTGTTTAGGAGTCCAGTAGCTGTGTTCATGCTCTCTTCCATCTTGAATTCAATAATAGCACATCCCCTTAACTTTCTTTCAATATTCATTAAGAGCTCCACCTATGTTATCTCACCAACTTTTTCTTTAACCCTATCTTTAATTGACAGCCTTTTCACATCAAAAGGTATGCTTGTAATGAAGGCTCTGTATCTTTTAGTTGCATTGGCATATGGCTCAAAGTGATTGTCTCCTCTTTTTTCTATTTTCTTCCTTCCTCTTCTTACTCTGAGTAGGACATTCCCCTATATCCTTGGAGCCCAGAGTTCCACTGCTATGCCTGGTGCACCACTCTCCTCCTCCATTTTGTGCTCTGTGGCCGCCACCTCGGCTACCATTTGGACGCCTGCTGCCATTGCCTCTCCATCTGGGCTTTGTGTCCATATACAGGTTATTGTTTTGTCCTTTACAGAATTGAGATAAAATACTCATTGCTCCATAAACTTCATTTTCTGGTCATGATATAACCTCTCTTATATCAAGAGATAAAGATATACTTCAATGTTTTTGTGCGCTACAGTTTAATCCACTTTAAAAAATAATTTTAAACTTTTTTATTTACAGAATGTCATTTGATTTTTTTGTCCCTTTTTTAGAGAACTTGTGGGTTTACAGAACAATCATGCATAAAATACAGGGTTCCAATATACCTGGGGCAAAGAGGGGACAACCAAACTCCTATAAACACTGGAACTCCTAAACAACTAACAAGCAAAAGCCCAGGGCAAGACAGAGGATTAGTAAAACAGGGAAAAGCCCGCACAGCACATTCACCTTGGGCAGACCCCGTCTTCCAGTTATGTGGAAAATGTGTTACAATTGGTGGTAGCACATTTTTATAATTGTACTGTTAAAGTTCACGGTTTAACTCAGGGTTCACTGTTTGTGTACTGTAGTCCCATGAATTTTTCTTTAAATTTTGATTGTTACCATTTATACAATCAAACTTTTCCCCTTTTAATCATATTCAGGTATTTATTTCAGTGCTGTTAATTTCATTCACAAAGTTGTGTAATCACCACCACCATCTATTGACAAAACATTTTCCATTAATCCAAATAGAAACCCTGCACACTTTAGGAACCCTGTACGTTTTAAGACTTAACTTTCCATTCCTTTTCCCCACGCTATCCCCTGGGAACATATATTGTAGATTCTGACTCGATGAATTTGCTTATTCTGATTCTTTCACATCAGTGAGATCTTACAATATTTGTCCTTTTCTATCTAGCTTATTTCACTTAACATGATGTCTTCAAGATTCATCCATGTTGTTGGATGTATTAAGACTTCATTCCTTTTTTAAGGCTGAATCATATTCCATTATATGTACATACCACATTTTATTTATCTACTCACTGGTTGATGGACACTTGGGTTGCTTCCATCCTTTGGCAATTGTGAATAATGCCACCATCTCCACTGGTGTGCAAGTAACTGTTCAAGCATCTGCTTTCACTTCTTTTGGGTTTATACCTAGTAGTGGGATTACCAGGTCATATGGTAGTACTATTCTTAGTTTTCTGAGGGACAACTGTTCTGTTCGGTACTTTAACATTTTTCTATCTCTTTCCTTAGACCCTCATATTGTTCATTTATTGTTTCCCTCATATTTTGTAATTCTTTCTCTGTACTTTCCTTCATCTCCTTAAGAATTTTTAGCAATATTTTAAAAAAGGTTTTATTTGGTATGTCCCCATTCTTTGTTAGTATTTTCTGTATTTTTAACCTCTACCTTTGGATGGGCCATCATTTCCCATTTCTTTGTTTTTCTTCTACTCATTTATTGCACACTGTACATTTTAGTATTTTAAAATGCTAACTTCGGGATTTACTTCCTGGGATGCTGTTTCCGGGTTTTGTAACCAGCTGGTGAGAAGACAGATTTTCTTGGGCCTCAGCCTTGCTATCAGGAAGGTCTGCCCAAGGTGAATGTGCTGTGCAGGCTTTTCCCTGTTTCACTGGCCCTGGGCTTTTGCTTGTCAGTTGTTTAGGAGTTGCAGTGTTTATAGGAGTTTGGTTGTCCCTTCTTTTCCCCGGGGGGCATCTTCCCTCTCCCAGGTATGTGAAGCTGTCACACCTTTGTCCCAGACTGTCCACCTCTATGATTACACTCCTTCATTCTCTCATGCTGCTTCTCCCCGGAGGGCACATTCTGGGATGAGAGTCATCCTAGATGACTTCGGTCTTTTCTAACCAATACAGGGCCAAGGACTCATGAAGGGGGTTCAGATCTGCCCCCAAAGTGCCCTGGGGAGGGGTCAAGAAGCTTATAACTTCTCCAATAGCTCCCTAAACCTAACTTCCCTGGCCCGCCCAGCAAATGCAGCCCTTCAGCTAATGTTCCCCCACAGCCCTGAGGAAGAAGCTGTGTCTTTAAATCTCTGCTGCCTCCACCCATGTCCAGAGAGGGTTGAAACAATGGCTTCTGCTGCTTTTGTTGGGCTGGGGTTCAAACAAATCCTGCCCTCAGAGCTTGGACATAGCGATCTGAATTCATTAATCAAAAGCCGTGATCAGTGAACTGCTGTGCCGACCCACCCCTGTTCTTGAAGAAGAGGATTGCTGTGTCCCTTGCTGTCAGCAGCTAGCCAGAGACCGGGCCTTGTGGTGACTTTCTTTGAGGGAAGGTGATGGGCACCTGTAGCTGCCACTTGAAGAGAGCAATTTATAGTTCTTTACCATAATTTATCAGCCTCTTCCTCCAGCTCTTCCCTGGAGAAACAACTATGCTCAAAATAGTTGTTTCAGACAGTTCCTGCCTATATAATAGTTGTTTTGGTGAAAGACCTGAGTCTTAGAACTACCTACTCTGTCATGTACCCCAGAAGTCTCTGTCATGTGATTTTTACAACATAAAAGTTTATTGAGCATCTATGTGATGATGTTAAGAATTACTGATTGCATATGTAGAATGGAATGATTTCTAAATGTTGTGTTAATTTCTTTTTTTCTTTAATTAATAATAAAAAAAAGTTTATTGAGATATAACTCAATACCCTTTTAAAGTGTAAGATTCAATGATTTTACATTAAAGTATAAAATTCAATGATTTTATTATCCCAGAAAGAAACCCCATACATTTTAGTAGTCCTCCCCATTCCCTCCTCTCCAGCCCCTGGTAATCACTAAATAATTACTTTCTGTTTATAAGGATTTACCTATCTTGGACATATAATATTAATGGTATCATATAATATGGGCCTTTTTCTGTTTAGTTCTTTCTTTAGCATAGGCTTTTGAGGTTCACTATGTTGTGGCATGTAATAGTATTTCATTACTTTTTATGGGCTGAATAATATTCCATGGCATGGATATAGTACATTTTGTCTATCCATTCATCAGTTGATGGAAATTTGGGTTGTTTCCACTTTTTGGCTGTTATGAATAATATTGTTATGAACATTTGTGTACAAATTTTTGTGTAGACATATGTTTTCAATTCTCTTGCGTATATACCTTGGAATAGAAATGCTGGTTACATGGTAATCCACATTTAATATTTTTAGGAACTGCCAAAATGTTTTCCTAAGTGGCTGCATCGTTTTACAATTCCACCAGCAATATAGGAGGATTCCAATTTCTCCACATTGTCAATATAGGAGGATTCCAATTACTCCAAGTTGTCAAAACTTGTTATTGTCTATCTTTTATTTTAGCCACTCTAGTGGATGTGAAGTGGTCTCTTGTGGTTTGATTTGCATTTCTCTGTTGACTAATAAAGCATTGAATATTTTTTCATGTACTTATTGACCTTCTTTATTATTTTCTTTAGAGAATTGTTTATTCAAATCCTTTGCCTATCTTTTACTTTAGTTGTCTTTTATTGTTGAGTTGTAAGAGTTCTTTATATATTCTGGACACTAATTCTTACCAGATATATGATTTCAAATATTATTTCCCATTCTAGGCTGTTTTTCACTTTCTTGAAAGTTTCCTTTAAAGCTTGAAGGTTTTTAATTTGGTTAAAGTCCAATTCATCTATTTTTTCTTTTGTTATTTGTGCTTTTGATATCAATCTAAGAAACCATCACCTAATTTAAGGTGATAAAAAGTTAGGGTAAAGGATGTTATGAATTTAGTTAATACCACTGATTTGTACATTTGAAAGTGGTTAATATGGGAAACTTTTAATTGAACATATATAAGTACTGTAAAATTAAAAAAAAAATAGTCTAATCCAAAATCATGATAATTTACTCCTGTGTTTTCTTCTAATAGTTTTATAGTTTTACCTCATATTTAGTTTGATGGTCTATTTTGAGTTAAATTTGTATAGTGTGAGGTAGGGACTCAACTTCATTCTTTTGTATGTACATATTGTTGAGTCATGAGTTCTTCATATATATAATTCTTTTGGATGGTATGGTAAATAGAATTATTTCTATTTCATTTTCTAATTTCTCATTGCTAGCGTATAGAAATACAATTGATTTTTGTACATTGATCTTGTATTCAGCAATCGTGCTTGAAATTATTTATTAGTTCTAATAGTTTGTGTGTGTGAGTATTCCTTAGTTTTTTCTATTTAAAAGATCATGTCATTGGACAATATAAATCATTTTATTTCTTCCTTTTCAATCTTGATATCTTTTATTTTTCCTGCCTAAAAATTCCACTACAACATTGAATAGAAATGGTGAGAGCTGACATCCATGGCTTGTTCTTGAGCTTAGGGAGAAAGAGTCCAGTCTTTCACTATTAAGCATAATGTTAGCTATAGGTTTTTTCCATAACTGCCTTTTACCAGGTTGAGAAGGTTTCCTTCTATTTATACTTTGCTAGGTGTCTTTATCATGAAAGGTGTTGAATTTTGTAAGGTGATTTTTCTGCATCTGTTGAGATGATCATGTGGTTTTTGTACTTTATTCTATTAACATGATATTTTAAATTGATTTTTGTATGTTAAATCAACTCCGCATTCTTATGGTACTAGATCATGGTATATAATTCTTTTATATGTTGCTGGATTTGGTTTGCTAATACTTTGTTGAAGATTTTTGTATCTATATTCATCAAAGGTATTGGTTTGTAGTTTCTTTTCTTATGTTACCTTTGTCTGATTTTGACCTCAGAATGAATTGGAAAGTGTTCCTCTTACTCTATTTTTTGTAAGAGTTTGTAAACTTTTGGTGTTAATTCTCCTTTCAGTGTTTAGTAGATTTTGACAATGAAGTCATCTGGGCCTGGCTTTTCTTTGTGGAAAGGTTTTTGATTACTAAGTTGATATCTTTGTTTGTTATAGGCTTATTCAGATTTTCTATTTCTTCTTGGGTCAGTTTCGGTAGTTTGTGTCTTTCTAGGAATCTGTCCATTTCACCTAGGCTTTCTAATTTATTGGCTTTCAGTTTTCATAGTACTACCTCATAGTGCTTTTTATTTATGAAAATCAGTGGTGATGTCTCCTCTTTTATACCTGGTTTAGTAATTTGAATTTTCTCTCTTTTTTTCTTTGTCAGTGTGGCTAAATGTTTTTCAGTTTTGTTGATCAAAGAACCAACTTTTTGCTTCATTGATTTTTTTCCTGTAGATTTTCTATTCTGTATTCAGACTTCAACTATTGATGGAATTCAGGCTGCTTCCAATTTCTTGCCATTATAATCAACATTATAATAAATTTCTTTTTTTAAATGCTTTATAAATGTTTCCTTCTATTCCTAGTTTTCTAAGTGTTTTTATCAAAAAAGGGTGCTGGATTTTCTCAAATGTCTTTTTCTGTATCAGTTGAGATGATCATGTATTTTTTTTTCCTTCATCCAGTTAATGTGGTTTAGTACATTAATTGATTTTCTTATGTTGAACAACCTTTGCAAGCCTTGGATAAAGCCCACTTGATCATGGTGTATAATTCTCTTAATGTGCTGTTGGATTTGGTTTTCTAGCATGTCATTGAGAATTATTGCATCTATATTCTCAGGAGATATCAGCCTGTAATTTTCTTTTACATGGTATCTTTACCTGGCTTTGCCAGGAAGGGCATCTGGAACTACTTCCAGGGCTTCATAAAGCTTTGCTTTCTTTAATCATCTCCTGCCCAGCAAATGCAGCCCTTCAATTGTCCTCCACAGATCTGAGGGAGTGTAGAGTCTAAGCCTCCTCCACCACCTTTGTCAAGAGCAGGTTGGAACAATGGCCACCCTCAGATTCAGGCCCCCAGCAATCCAAAGCACTCATCATAAGCAGTGATCAGTGATAGGCCCATGTGCTGCCCCTTGCTTCTTTGAGAAGCTGATTTTCATGTATGTCTCTTTCTAGTGTCAGCAAGCTATGCCAGGGGCCGAACTCTGCTGCTGTGTGCAGTGAGAGTGGAGATTATATTGTTTAACAGAGATTCTTTCATAATGTGTCTTCAAACTTAGAGCTGTGGCATCCAAACTTCTCTGCCACAGACCATTTTGTAAATCATACTAAATTTGAGGAATATGCTATTATATTACTTGCCAATTTAAGTGGAACTTTTCACTTCCCAACATATTTGTCCTATAATAATTAAGAGTTGGTCATATATGTGAGTTGAATCTAAGCAGTGTAGTTTTGTGGTTAAGCAAATTATTATTGTTGTTGTTATTATTATTATTATTATTGAGATAATAGAAATACACTTAGTTTAAAAAGCTGCTGTGCACTTTACTGACAAAGTCTATATATCACTGGAGCACCTACAGATTGCTCTAAAGATAAGCTTCAAATGAACACAAACTTTCTACTTTTGGAGAGAAGAAAGGAATCCAGTTTTAAGCTTCTGTCCCTTTAAAACCAAATGTGAGGTGGGGAAGGACGTGGCACTTTTGATTATATGTTGAAACTGCATAAATTCCTGAAATCCAAGAGAATATTGCACTCTGCTTCTTTGTGCAGAATGCTTACATGAGCGCTCACAGGAACCAATCCAGAAGCGAATTGCTGCTGATAATAACTGACAGCGTGAATTACTGCACTATTAGAGACTCTGCCAGGATCTGCCCGTATGATCTCACTTTTGCTCATATGGCAAGCTGAATTTGTGCGTGTTCTAGAACCAGCCTCCTGAGTTCAGGGAACAGCAAGATCTCTCAGCAGTGGTTTGACAATAGCCAACACCTTTGAAATGTATCAGTGTGACATCTCATCAGCTCATTCTTATAAAATTGGAGAAGGTTTCTCTTTGCTGAGTCTATGACCCTAGTCATGTAAACTCCCGTAGAAAAAGGAGAAACTGACTCATCTGTTTATTTGTCATGTGAAAACCAGACAAGTCAGTGAATGCTGAAGATGACATCAATTTCTCCTCAGCAAGCTGACCTGTCTCTGGGTCTGCCACTCTCTGTGGTCCATTTGGAGACATTCTGCTGCTGATAATTGCCCTGTTGA
Source organism: Tamandua tetradactyla (assembly GCF_023851605.1). Taxonomy (NCBI): domain Eukaryota; kingdom Metazoa; phylum Chordata; class Mammalia; order Pilosa; family Myrmecophagidae; genus Tamandua; species Tamandua tetradactyla. The sequence goes on along the minus strand of NC_135347.1, from coordinate 34,918,723 downwards.
GTCATAACAATCTTTAGAAATTCTCCTCTCATTTGGAGTGACTAAGAACACTGAAAGAACTATACTCTTCATTAGAAATACTGTATTGAGCTGAAATAATATATATATATATAAAATTTGAAATGCTCTAGAGATGAATTTATATTTATCAATGCCAACATAATCGAGATCACTAAAGTAATTCACCTATGAAAAGAACTCCTCCCAAATCTACATGCCTGGAAAGAAAAGCAGGAAGTTCTTCCAAAGATGAAGTCATAGACCAAATATCCACAACCCAAGATCGATTTTGGGATTTCCTCCTTAATTTTACCCCATTATAAAACTCACCTAAATAGTACCAAATTGCTGGGGGAAAAACACCCCCAAGTAACCTCAGACTTTGATGTCTTTGCCCACCATTAGCAATAAAATGTATAGTTTCTGGGAAGGCATAGATCTGAGGTCTTGAACATTTTTCTTGGCAAATAAAAAGCCTTCCAGGTTATCTTTAAAGGCCCATTAATTTTTAATTCTTAAGTCTGCACATGTTTTCTGTTAATAAGTTGGAATCTTAAGATTGTTATTCATTCCTTTATTTATTTACCTTAGAAAGTACTCAGTTCTCCTGGAACAATGTTCTCTTTGAAGATGGGTGCTATTAAGATAAAGAGAAAATAGCGTTTCTTTCTTAGGCCTACATTGTACTTTCTCTAAAAGGAGTGTTGGACTTTAGCCCTTGCATAGTCTTTTTTTCTGAGTTAATACTGTTTTATTGGTATCATAGGGGTAATGGGCATATAGAGGAATGAGCACTTCTCTCTCCACTTGGAAGAACCATAGGCCTCTCCCATTCAACAGGTTCAAAACAGAACTGATCACCTCTTGCTCCTCCTTCTGTATTTCTAATGTTAATGAGAACCTCACTTTCCACTGGAAAAGCAAACGGAGAAATCTCAGGTGCTCTCTTGGCCCCTTTTTGTCCCTGTATATCACAGCCGAAGCCTATAAATTCCAACTCAATCTGTCTAAATCTATTCTATATTCTTCATCCCCAGGTACATATCTTTCATCTTTACAAATAAGCTTCCTAACTGCTCCTGTCTTATTCTCTCTGATCTGAGCGCTATACTTCGCAAAATGCATATTTAATCATTTCATTCTCTGCTTAAAAGGAGAGAATTGCCTTCAATTCACTCTCTTGAATTGCATATTAACCTCTCAATCTGCATTCTTTCACCTCACTCTTCATCACAGGCTCTGACCTCAATGCTCTTCCCCTCCTCCTTTCTTCTCGATGATTCCTTCTTTCAAAATTTGATTCATCTCCCTTCTTCACAAAGCCTTCTCCTGATCCTCTTCCTGACTCACATCACAAAATGTTCCCAATGTACCTAGTTTTTACCACTGGGCTAATGCATCGTGCATCTTGAGGGCAGGGTCAGCATGGCGCATTCTAGATGAATGAACGAGTTCAGGGAGTAATGAGGAGTCTCATAGAGAAGGTGAAGTTGAGCTGACTGACTCTTGGAGGGACAGTGAAAGGTAGAGAAGAGTATTTGAATCAGAATAACATGTGCAGAAGCATGAGAAAGCTAGCCATATTTACAGAACTGCAGTGGAGTTCTGTGGTATGATCCTGGGCAGACAGATGTAGACCAAAACACATGTTAAGGAGTTTCACATCTGATGTCATCTGATATTGCTGTTTTCTTGAGGCCCTTGTTGTAATTAAGAATGAAGGGTTTCTTGATGTGTGATAGCCTCACACACTTACATTAACATTTAATAATTTAATTCAATAAATTAGCCCTTTGACACAAAATTAAAATGCTGCTTAATTTTTTCATTTATAGAGAACCATAGGATTTGCATAAGAATATTTGCTTGAAGTAGACTTTAAGATATGTGATTTGGCCATGAAATACAAATTTAAGGTAGTAAGATAAGTGTCTTTTTTAAAAAATATGTCTGCATATCATTGGAACTGTATCTAGAACCTGCTTAGGAGGTAATATCAGAAATTTAACTTTGAAAATATGAGCTGAGAGCCAAATAGCTCTTCAGCCTCTCAGTCTCCCTGCCCATTTCTCCAGTCCTGTGAACTAGTTCATTACAAATGCTGTTCTGTAGATGTTCACTCCTGTGAGTTTCCCTTACTTATTTCCACTTTTGGTATTGCTTAGAAAATGGCAAAAAAAAGTAAAAATGAAAAAAACAAACATTTGAAAAATAAGCAAGATTTAAAAAGGAGACACTTAAAAAATGTTTAGAGAAATTATTAAAACTGGTGAGCTAAAGGATTTTTTTTTTATATGAAGTAAAGCATATTTGCAGTTTCAGGTGAAACAGGCCACTATCTCCATGGAAATAATTAATGACTGTAGGTGAGAAAAGTTGTCCAAGTGTGTTCTATTCATGCAAACAGTGAATGCAGAAACAAGCAAATTCAGCTTACAACAACTTAGTGAGTAAAAGGATCTTCCTGGCTTTGCTGGAAGGTTTGACTGTGTACCTTCAGAGTACCAGGAAAGTTCAAAGTCCATCTAGAAGTAAGCTCCCAAACAAAATGAGGGACTTTTTAAAAAATTTACCATAATTTTTCTATGCAGTGTATTTCAATATACAGAGTTATTATCGAAAAACCCTGATTTCTTTTTCTTTCTATTCTTATTTCAGATGTTTTCTCTTTTTGCCGTCAACCATAATTGAATGAGATAAGGATGTCTGAGGGATCTCTGAGAATAGTCACAAAGGAAACATGCTTACATTTATAAAACAATCCAGCTGTTATTTCCCCATTCCCTGGTAGAATATCTTTTTAAAACCTTCATTTGAACTGAAATTTTCCGTATCACTTGTATTCCCTAATTCAATTGTGTTAGAAAAGTACAAAATGTATATATCAAACATATATATATATATATGTATGTATCTCTTGCTCTCTCTATATATGTAAATAAATATGCAGACAACATTAAAATAGACCTCATAGGTTACTATAACATTGCTTTTTTGCTGTATATACTTACCAGGAAAGATTAGATGTGGCAGTCTCTGTTGTTTTTTTTTAACAATTGGGAAACCTCAATGGCACCAGTTTTCCAAATATGGCATTTTTCATTTCTCTAAAATGGATGGGGAAGATAGAAAGAGCTATGTTAACTTCTAATTTATGTCCAATAACATTTAATTAAAGTCCTCAGTGTTAAAAAAAAAGGAAAGCACCTTTATATTTAGTAATCATCTTTAACTTCCTCATTAAGGCTCTTAATATTTTTAATCAAACTTTGGGTATTTCTCTCTCTCTCTTTTCTCTTGTTGCATACTTCTAGTTTTCGTGCCCTACAAGGAGTTCTCGGGGCTTAGAAGTTCCCTCCACAATTCATAGGCTTTCTCCTAGTTAGTCCATTGTTGGTCTGGAGAGCACTAATGAGAATGAGAATGCATCTGGTGATGTGAACTGGAAGCTCTTGGCCAGTCACAAAATCCTTACTTGGGATTGGATCAGGTGTGTTTTTCTCCTCTAGAACCCTCCCAGGGGTTGGGGTAAAGAAGAGCGGAAAAGAGGGCTTCTACTTCCAAGTAGGCTCCAGCTATCACCTAGAATTTAATTAGTGGGCAAACATAGAAGAAGATGTTTAATCATGAGGTATACTTTTGGAAAAGATGGGTTGGTTTAAAATCAAGGACGGGTAAAGTTTTGTAGTCATTCAAATAGTGATACTATTTGTCTGATTTCCACGAACTAAATATTGAACATAATGAGTGATATACAAGGGTTGATAGAGAGCTACAATACAGTATAGTGTTAATTTGCTTATTATTTCAGCAAATATTTATTGAGTACATTCTACAAGCCAGGTGCTGTGATAGATATTGAAGATATAGTGGTAAGCAAAAGCAACATAGTCTCTGCACTATTATGGTTTATTTTAACATACATTATCTCTGAATTCATATTAAGTAAAAGCAAGAACATATCTATATTTAAAATATTTCTTTTTGCTTTTTCATGTTTTGCTTTGCTGAAACAAAAATGATAAAAAGAGGGAGGATTAACTAATTACCATATCCTGGCTACTATATCTAACAGAATAAATAAAATAATTTATTTTTAATAATCAACCAAAATAGTTTCATACTTTGGTAGCATGTGTATACATTTTTCCCAAGTAGAAAATATCTCAAGTAAAAAAGACCCCTTGAAGCTATTTGGAGTTTGCTTCAGAAACACTGACACTTCTAGCTCTATGGTTGCCTGTAGCAACGTAATTAGCCCCTACTTTTAAACTTTTTACTATTTTTTATTTTTTTCTGTCTCTTCATCTTTCTTTCAGCTTAGTATCCAGAAGAAAGAGCTGTTGGCCTTGTTTCTGGGCTTTGTGTCTTTCTGTGATTGTGTAACCTTGGGAAGTCACATTTGATCTACCTTGCCCTAGTTTCTTCATCTGTAAAATGATAGGATTATAGTAAATAATAGTAGTTTCCTTCCAACTTTAACATTCCCTGGTTCTTTAATCTTCTGGATTTGAGGGTAGAAGGTAGACACATGGATATGAATACATGTAGAGATATGCCATTAAAAATAGAAACAAACCAGAGTTTTGGATGTAATTAGAGTTACGAATGAGTTCTGGTTTGCTTTACCACAATATAGGCTTCTATTCTCTGCTAGACTTATACTTTACAATTCATATTTTCTAAGGAAAATGCTTATATGTGGGTAAACAAGGAGTTTAGGATGAATATAGCATGTAATCACAGAAATCCAGAGCCACTCCAAACTAAAAATACTGATATGGTCCTTGGCCAGGGCAAATACAGCTCAGATAATATTGCTCTCAGATTTCTACCTAAATCACAAGAGCATCACAGCACTGGCCTGTAGACATTTTGTTGCTGCAAGCCCCAGGATCTCAATTTACGTCTAACACCTCCTCAGTCTTTCTAAATCCCTTTCTAAACTGTAATTGGTCTCTTCCCTCATTATGTTCCAAATCACATATGTTTAGTTTGTATTAAAATTAGCTGCATATGTCTCTCTCTCTCTTAGTTATTGGTTTGTAAGCTCCTGGAGAAAATGGATCATGCCTTGTTTATTTTGTTTTTCCTATACTGTGTGCTCAAAGTAGGCATTCAGTAATTCTTGTTGAAGTAAGTAGTTCAATTCTATAGTTCAGTTCAGTAGTGGAGATTATGGAAGTTAAAAATCACTTCAAAAGTGTTGTGTTTTATCTCCTAAAGTTCCAATGCAAGGTTATAACTTAATGAGTTTTCTGAAAACCCAGCTTGATAGTGGCCGAATGGTGCCCCATGAGGCGTCTCCTATTTACTGAGGTATGGGAATTTGGCAGCTCAGTCAAGCTGAAAACTGAGTTTTGCCTGGAGTTCTGGGAGAGGACTCCAAAGGCCTTGTGGTTACCCAAGAGATGGCCAATATCAACATAATTTGTTCAGCCTGATCAGTGATCTACTCTCCCACTCAGGGCTGTCCACTTTCTCCCAAAGAGACTGGCTATGGGTCATATATTTTATTACAGTATGTGGTACTTCTGTCTTGCTGCCTGTATTAGTTTCTTAGCTGCTAAAACAAATACCAGGTGATGGATTGGCTTAACTACAGGATCTAATTGGCTCATAGCTTTAGAGGCTAGAAGGTTTGCCTCCTCCCATAGTCAGTTTTAGTTGGCCGGAATCTTGGGGTTCCTTGGCTTTCCATTACATGGCAGTGCATGGTGTCTTCTCCTTTCTCTTTTGGGTTCCATTGCCTTCCAATTCTGTCTGCTCCACATGGCTTCACTTGCTGTGTCCAATTTCCTTTGCTTATGAGGACTTAGATTAAGGCCCACACTCTTTCAGTTTGGGCACACCTTAACTAATAACACCTTCAAAGGTCTTATTTACAAATGGGCTCCCACCACATGACCAGGAGTTAGGACCTAAACATACCTTCTGTGGGAGACATGACCAATACTACCTATATAGGTCCAAGTCTTTATTATTGATGTTATCCCCCAAAGTGTTAATCTTAATAGTGGGTTGAGGCCCTAAATAGAAATCAAGTAGTATGGAAAGAATTTGTAATAAAATAAACTGTTCCTTGTCTGTGGTGGATTGAAGCTGTATGTACCCCAGAAAACATGCTCTTAAATCTAATCCATTCCTGTGGGTGTAAACCTATTGTAAATAGGACCTTATTCAGTGGGACTTAATCCTAAAACTGAGTCCTTTGTAAGAGAATAAATACAGCTACAGAAAGAGAAAGCCATAGAAGCAAGAAACTGAATTCATGAGACCTGGAAAGGAAGGGAGAGACCAGGAGATACTGCCATGTGCCTTTCCATATGACAGAGGAGCCAAGATTGCCAGCAACTCGCTCTAGAATGGTGGCCTCAAGGAAGAAAGCATTGCCTTGATTTGGATACCTGCTTGGACTCAAAACCATGAGCAAATAAATTCCCAGTGTTTGAGTTGAACCATTTCATGGTATTTGCTTTGAGCAGCCCAAGAAAATAAAACATTGTCCTTTGCACAAATATCATTCTTCTCAGAAATAATTTTTAATTTTTTTGTTTGGGGCTCCCTCTATAAATCTAGTAATGTGTTTATATTGTTCCTTATTGATTAATCAATTTAAAATATTATCAGTGATTTTCTATGATGAATGTTGTGGATATAACTTATTGAAACACTACTCAACTTTTTAAAAATTCTTCCTCCCGCTGTCTGATATTACATTTTTAATTTTAGTTTTCCCGTGTTTTCTGCTGTGACATTTCTATGTTTATAATAATGACATATTCTTTTTCTTGTTCCCTCAACTTTAGATATATCTCCTGACTCAATACTACATGAGATGGTGATAATGCCTGGATCTTTCCCTCTGCTTCTCCTCTTTCTCATCCTCCTTCTAACAATCATTGGCTTTACCATTTGTTCCATGTTTGCATTTTGTTCTGTAAATGTAATTATAATCTATAGAGTAATTATAAAACCAATCAAGAGTTATGTGTGTGTGGTTTTTTTTTTGTTTTTTTTGTTTTTTTTTTTGGTAATCACTTGAGTATTGGTTACTGTGGCTCAAAGTAGGACACTAGATTATAACTCTTTTCCAATGAGTTCAATATTTTGATTCCTGGCCCCCAAGAGGACAATATTCTTGGCATTGAAGCCTGATCGATTCTGTTTTGTTACAGTTATTAAACTTGTTTAAAATTATACCACATTCTGATTTGCTTCCTATTTGGGTCTTGTTTTCCTGTATATTAAATTTTTTTCCTGTAGAGTCTAGTCACCTTTCCTTTTTTCTTGTTGAGAGAAGAAATATCGCTTACTAGTAACACTAATAACACTAACAAGTTTCAGGTTTGTGCTCATATTCTCAAATTAAAAAAAACAAGGTAGTGATTCCTTTGGACAATTTTCTCAGAACCTGCCAACTTCCTGTTTTAATTGGATGTTGCTTTTGAGATTTCTTTTTATTTCGTTTTTCCTATATCCCACATCTCCATCTTTCTTGGCTTTTACCTTCCTTTTGCTGGCATATATTTGCAAATAATTTCCTTGGAAAGAATTTGGTGACGAGGAGGAGGACTGGGTTGGTGACGCTCAGTTTTCACTGCATGCATGTCTGAAAATGTTTTTACTTGTCCTCACTTTGATTGTTAACTTGCCTGGATAGATACTTCAAGGTTCAAAATAATTTCCCCTCAGAACGCCACTGTTTTCTTGTCTTTTTTCGTCAGCATATGTCTAGATATGAGTCCCTCACATTCACTCTGCTGAGCAAATATTCAGTGGGCCTTTTGGTTTTTTAGGTTATGTCTTTCTTCAGCTTAGAGACATTTTTCTTCCTCTTTTTTTTTTTTTTTTAAGTAATGTGCTTTCCCTCCCCATTTTCTCTGTTCTCTTTCTAGAACCCCAGTTGGCCAAACAGTGAACTTTGTAGTTTGAGCCTTTACGACTCTGATCTTTTCTCACATCTGCTTCATTTTTTTGTTTTTCATTCTGTGTTCTGATATATTTTTATCTCCCTGACCCTCTATTAAATTTTTGATTTTCCATTTTTAAAACAAAATTTCAAGAGTTGGTTTTTATTGTGATCTGGCCCGGTTTTTATAGCATTGTTTCTATTTTTAAGGTTGCAACATCATATAAAAACTTATGAGGTGTCTAATTAGAATTTTTTAAAATGTTTTCTTCTAGTATCTGCATTTCCACTTTATCCTCCTGGGTTCCTTGCTCTGTTTTTATCTTGATCGTTCTCTTTAATGATGCTGGTATTCCTCATATGTTTGGTGGTTCTCGCTTATCAGTGCATATTTTAGAGTAAATGTTTGGTTGATTATCCCAGGTTGGGGGTTCAGGCTTCCTTGCCTACTGCACAGGTTGGCCTTTTATCCCAGGTTGCCTCTTCCTTGAATTGAAGACTTTTGTATCTGGGTAGGGTTTGTGATCCATAGAATCTGCCTCAGGTGAGTGGATGAGGAACAAGGAAACCAGAACTCATACTAGCAGCCTATACTTTTCCCAAGCAGGGAACATAGGTACCTGCACTGTTTTTTTCCTCTGGAGTGAACACTGGGCTGTCTTTCATTCTGCATGCAAAGGTTCTGGAGTGTGTGCATGTGTATGTATATATGAAGGCAAGGGGCAACTGGTGCAGCTATTTTATTAAAGAATTTTCAGTGAACCCCCTATTTTCATTGGCCTCCATTATAGCTGCCTACTCTAAGCTGGGAGCCTTTCCAATGTTCCATTAAGAAATCAGGCTTTGCCCTTTGCTGCAGCTCCCTTCTGCTGTCTGTGCTGCAGCCTTCACTGCTCCATTTCACTTATGCAGATAATTTCTGTTCACAGGAATTTGTTGATTTATCTCTACTATTCTCTCTGCTTTTAAGGCTTTCTTCCCTTTGAATTTCTTTTTTACGTTCTGTATCGTCTTCAGAAAAAGATGAGAAAACCCATGTCCTCAGCCCACCCTCTGGAACTAGAACTCTTTCCCATACTCTATCTAACTACTTCCCAGTTTTATGAAAAGTTTGGCAAGCACTGAAAGGAATGATTCTTGGCAAAGTAGAATGCTTCCCTACAAGATTATAAGAAATTGTAACTTCAGTTTCTCAGCAGAGGCCGAAAAAATCCTATAACCCGAAGCACTTTTATTACCCCAAAACCACAAGTACATAGTATTACTTATGTACCAGGCACTGTTCCAAGTACTTCACATCTTTTAACTTAATCAATCTTAACAATGACAGGATAAGGTAAGAAGTATAATTGTCCCCCTTTTAGAGAGGAAACTAAGCAAGAGAGAAACTAAGATATAAATTGCAACTTCAGAGACTGAACTCTTAACATTTATGCTATATTGCTTCTCATAACCATGCCGTTAAAAAATAAAACAAAAGGATACAGTAAAGGTGGAGTGCCAAATAATAGCCAATGGAATATTTTCTTAAAAAAAAAAGATTTTTAAGAAGAGACTAAAAATGAAATATAATCCTATGGTAATAAGGAGGGCTGAATTACGAAATTCTGACTTTGCAATTAAAACTACTCTCAATGGAAAAAAAAATGAGGAGGCATATAAAGAACCCAGCATGTTTACATTAAAAAGTGTATGATAAGATGGGAAGACATATACATAAATTGTGGATGAGAAAACATAAAACTCAGGAGAATATAAAGGACTTGGACAATTTCAAGAAAGTTAAAGCCAAGGATTAGCTGAGGCTCACAAAAACCACTAAAGACAGCAGCAGCAATTTTATGGCTATTTTCAGAACAATAGATAGATGAAAATTATAGGTCCATTTCTTGAGAATGATGGTATCATGTGAAAAGAAAACACTACACTTCCGCTTTTCTCTCTATACCAAGAATGATTTTTAAGCCGGCAACATTGAGAGATCATTGCATTAAGAGGTCACTGGCATATATTATAAGAGGTTAATAATAGCTTAAATATTTTGAATTATTTTAAGGACCCATATGCACGTTTGATCTTTCATCCAGAACAATCTGGCAAGCTACATTTTAGGCAATAAATTATCTCATTGATATGATCATAAACTACCAAATTCTTTAAGAAATTTTGTAGAACAGAGGAAAATATCTCATGAGAAAAGGAGAAAGGGACATCTGACCCCAATTTTCAAAGTGGGGATATTCTGTTCAAAATATTTGCTACTTCTTCCCCATTTCTACTTTATAGTAAGGTCCCTCTGTACAGGAAGATTCTATTTCTCACTACATTGATGTCAGGCTTGGCCATATGTCTTGCTGTGGCCAATGGAATGTAATCAAGAGTGACATTGTCAACTTTCAAGCAGAGGTTTTAAGGGCACTATGTGTTCTGTCACCACTTTCCTCCTTCTGCCACCAGACCATCATCTCATCAGGAGCTACTCCTTCTTCAGCCTGGGTCCTGAAATGAATGTGACATGTATCAGAGCCAACGCACAATGGACATAAATAAGGATGAGAAACAAATATGTGTCATAAACCACTGACATTTTGGGTTTATTTGTTATAGCAGCATTTCCTAATCTACTCTGACTCTTATAGGAGATAAACAGTGGATTCTGAAAATTACTAACCAGTAATCTTAATGTTGATTTCCAATATAAAAAAATAGCACACATTTTTAATCAGAAAATTTGAGAGCTTATACAAAAAGATAAAAAGTATTAGTTGCCGGTAAGTAGCAGGATACATGAGGGTTTATGGAACGCTATAGGTTCAGTTCAGCATATTTTAAACAAGGTACTCGAAAACATGTTTCATATAATCCTTTAAAATAAATTGATATTGACTATCGTTCTGTATTTATTATGATCATGTATATTATGACACGATAGACAATGCGTAGAAATATGATGTGGATGGCAGTATAGGCAAGTGAATTCATAGCTGGATAAACAAGAGACTTAGAAGGAAAACTTTAGGAAGCAATTGCCCTGTCTTAACCTCTTCAAAAATATGTTATCAATTATTTGAATGACAGCATAGATGCTGTACTTATCTAGTTGAAATAACAAATGATTCATTACATAAGATAAGCAGTATCTGGAAGAGACTTTGTATGTTGAATGGCAGAATTAAATTCAGAATGACACAATGATCTAATCTGTTGAAATGATACTGAAACTGATGTGATGAATTTAAACAGAATTATATGTATAACTTGTAGTTTTAAAAAGTCAGTTTTATTGGTTGAAGGAGACCTGCTTGTTGGAATTCATGTGAAGCCAGTTGGTTTGGATTGGAACAAACCTCAAAATAATGTAAGTGTGATGAAGTCTGTAAAAGTGAAGGTGATAGTAAGTTATATTAACAGATGTTTGGTGTACAAGTGAGGGGATTGTTATGTACTAGTATTATGTCCAGTTTTGGATACTTACCTTTAATAGAAATGCTGATAAAACCCAAGAGATTTAAGTGTCATTTCCTAAGATTAATTATTTGTTCTGCATGAAAGATCAAAAGGGAAGTTAGACAGGTGGGGCAAGTGTGTTTAGTCTTAAAGAAAAGAATACCTAACGTAATAAGAGAAAGGCTAAACCAGGAGGAAAGAATAGCAATTGCAGATGGGTTGATGTCTAAGGAAGGGAGCATGCTAAAAATGTACGTATCCAAATTTCCCTGGATGCTTTACTACACCTGAACCAGACTCTTGTTCTCCTAATCAACCTTCCTTCCAGGTGATATTACGTTATAAATACATAGAAGAAATGCACTCAGTACACATACATCATAAAAGTGGTTTCTAATCTTGGATGATCTCCAGTATCATTGAGGGGGCTTTTAAAAATGTAGGTACCCGAGGCTAACCCCAGACTTACTGAATCACAATTCCTGGTGGTAGGCCCTGGGATTTGTAGGTTCATAAAACTCCTCAGGTGACTCTAATGATCTGCCAGATTTGGGAGCCATGGTGTCTTATGATGTGGTGGTCATTCAAGTGCCTGAGGTTGGACTGGAGAATGTTGGTATATCAGCAAGGGAAGTAAGACTAGGGCAGTGGTTCCCAGCACAATTATAAAAGAAATAGCACTCATCAACAAACAAACAAAAAATTATCTAGTGTCCATATTGTTTCATATTTTTTAAAATGTAGATTAAGTTGAACAATAGTAACAAAAAAACCCTGGGCAGGACTTAGTATAGGAAGAGAGCACTATATTTTAGAATAAACAGCCATCCTATTCTGATTTATTTTTCTCATTTTACTGTGGACTGGTAACTTTACTATGGTGCTTTCAATAGTGGCACAATTGGCATGTCAGCATTTGAGATATGCCAGTATAGGGTACATACGGTTTGATATGGCTTCTGGCAGCATGATGCTTCATTGCTATGTAAGGGTAAGTGCCTCAGAAAATTGGTGTAGGGACCCTAGTATTGGGGGATAGTGGAGGGAAATGAAATTAGACTTTTATTTTGAAATGATTTTTTATTTTCATCAATGTTTCATTCTATTATAACTTGAGTGATTTCCTCACTAATTGGATTATCAGGGCAGAATGGCAGAATAGCCCAAAAGGGCTCTTACAAGTCTTTAGCATCTGTAGTTCTGAGCTGGATGGTTTCTATCCTAAGCCTCTCTGTTGAGTTTATTTAAAAGACTTTCAACTATTAATGGGAGGCTAGGATTTGAACTGCCAGCAACAGAGCTATTAGTTAACTGAATATATGGACCATTGCTCTAAATTTTTTGAAAGTCTAACCTCTGATAAAATTTCTCCTAAAACCCTTTGAACCATTCAATCCCTTAGAAATATATTCTAAAAAATATTTGGTACAAAATTTATATTTTGACTAGTGCATTTCCTAATATAACTCATGTAGGCAGCTTAATTGAACACCATAAGTACATGGAACCTTGAGTAGGACATGAGATTTTGTTGGTTTGTCTAGAGTGATGCCCCGATAAATCCCAGAGTGGTTTGAACAGTGAATAAAAAAGTATTTGCAAAGTCTTTTGGTGAGAAAGGGGGAAAATTCAGCTTCCCTAAATTGAATTCTTGATATTCTCACAAGCAGTGGGGACAACCAAAGTCATAGGCTGAGCTCCCAATCTTGGGGTTTGTTCATATGAAACTTAACCCCACAAGGGATAGGTCAAGTCTACTTAAAATATTAGGTCTAAGAGTCACCCCCAAGAGAACCTCTTTTGTTGCTCAGATGTGGCCTCTCTCTCCAGCCAACATAACAAACAAACTCACCACCCTCCCCCTGTCTACGTGGAACATGACTCCCAGGGGTGTGGACCTTCCTGGCAACATGGGACAGAAATCCTGGAATGAGCTGAAACTCAGCATCAAGGGATTGAGAAAACCCCTAGAATGAACTGAGACTCAGCATCAGGAGATTGAGAAAACCTTCTTGACCAAAAGGGGGAAGAGTGAAATGAGACAAAATAAAGTGTCAGTGACTGAGAGTTTCCAAACAGAGTCGAGAGGTTATCCTGGAGGTTATTCTTATGCATTAAATAGATATCACCTTGTTAGTCAAGATGTAGAGGAGAGGCTGGAGGGAACTGCCTGAAAATGTGGAGCTGTATTCCAGTAGCCATGTTTCTTGAAGATGATTGTAAAATGATATAGCTTTCACAATGTGACTGTGTGATTGTGAGAACCTTGTGTCTGATGCTCCTTTTAGCTTCCTTATCAACAGACAAGTAAAACATTTGGAATAAAGATGAATAATAGGGGGAACAAATGTTAAAATAAATTTAGATTGAAAAAAATATATGGACTAACTATAATGTGTAAACTCTGAGAATTGAATCCAAGAGCATAGGCTATCAGAGGAAGGCTTATTGTAAAGGTTCCTGGATTGTAAGCTCTTATAGAAGTCACATTTATTCCTGAGTTGTAACAGTTATTTCTAAAATCTGAGATGCTGAGCTCTTAATGTATGACCTGTTCATTCCCTGGAACTTTGGACATCTGTGTGACATCTGAAAAAAAAAAAAAAGAAATATATTCTCATAAACACATTTCCCTTTTCTTCCATTAGCATCTAGGTTCTGTTTGCACATTTTTCATTTACATAGGAAACAAATATCTAGAGGGAGCTAGCTTTATCCCAGGCACAATGTTTGTACTTTGTAAGCAAGATCCCTGCTCTTTTGAAGCTGTATTCTAATGAAAGGGAAAGAGATAAACTTGCAGAAAACACGTGAGATTTCAGTTATTGACAAGTGCTGTAAAGAAACACGTGAGAAGTTCAGCTATTGACAAGTGCTGTAAAGAAAATTAAATGGGTCAGAGAATTGTTGGGGGACCCTAATTTAGATGAGGGTTGTTTGGAAAGGACTTTCCAAGGAGGTGATATTTAAGCCAAGGCTTGAACACTGAGCAACTGTGAGAAGAGAGAACAGCCAGCACAGAAGTACCGAGGGAACTGAAAGGCCAGTAAAGTCCCATTGGAATGATAAATTGGTGGAGAAGGATACAAGATGAGGTCATGAAGACGCACGGGCCAGAAAATTCAGGATCTCCTAGGCCATCATAGGAACTTGAATTTATTCTTAATGTGACTGGTTTTAATCAGGAGTGACATATCTAGTTTGTGTTTTATAAGGATAACTCAGGCACTGTGTAGAGAAAGGACCAGAATGGATAAGAGTGGAGTGAGGAGATTAGCTGGAAGGCTGTTGTATTATTTCAATCTAGAGATGAAACTGCTTATTGTCCCAACCAGGTACAGCCTCTGGAAATTGTTTTCACCTCCACTTTGCCTCGATATACCCCTCACTTAGGTCTTTGTTGGTAAGTACCTCTGTAAGTGCATTGTTGCCACAGTTAAAAGAAATATCCCCTTTCTCATTGTCATTGAATTTCCAACTTGAATGTTCTAAGCACTCATTTGCTTTAACAGCTGGTGTCTCTTCTCTCTGGGAGCTCATATTGTTTCTGAAGTGCAGCTGAGGAGACCAGAGCTCCCAAAACCTGGAGGGAAACAAAGGTTTCTTTCTCCCCAGTTTGTCCTTTTGAGTGCTGTGCATATTCATCTATCAGTTTGCCCTTCGCAGGTATACTCTAAGACACAGCAGCCTCCAGAAGGTTACTTGTCTCTACTAAGCTTTCTTCCTATGTTATTTTTTAAGTATATATGAAATTACAGTCTTGAGCTTTCCTTTTTCATACACAAACTTATCATTAAGAAACCCAATAATGATCCCTGAGGGAAAAACCACATGCAGTAGAAGGACTCAGACTGGAGGGAGGGTGTAGGACGACAGGCATCGTTTTGGGACCTGGGGAGACAGTTCTCTCTGGAGGAGGTCCTGCACGCTACATTTTTATGGCTCGAAGCTTTTCTCAGGATATTGCGCCATAATTTCCCCCAAAGCACAGTTGTGTACTGTAATGTCCATGTTGCCTGCTCCCTATCATTCTTGAGCCTGCAACCACAGGCTTTGAGCACTGTGTTTTATTGATCTAATGATTTGACTTAAACACAGCCAAGAAAAATTAGAAGCACTCAGTGAGACGAAGAGACTGGTTTATTATAATCCCTTTGAGAAAAATCTTTTAACATTTTATTCTCATAGGTTGTGCAACTGCAGGGTAGTTAACTTATTTTTCCCCCTCTTGAGTATAATAAATGAGTATGAAGGGAAGTTCGTTTTAAAGTTGAGATTTAAATCTGATTTCTTTCTCACAAGATACAAGATATATGTACCTCAGCATTTTATTTTTGGGTGAAAAAGATTTTAATGTTCCATTTTAAAGGAAGCAGTCCTGTCCTTGGAATAAAATCAGAATAAAGGAGAATTCTGGGTATGCTTTCTTCTCAGAAAAAGGTGGAGATGTCAATTTTTATCTTCTGGCAAAATATGTTCTCAGGAAAGACTCAAGACTTTGTCAACTAAAGCAAAAATGGCTGAACACAGCTTAAAACATGATCTCTCCCAAAGGGAATTGTAGCTTTACATGGATCAAAGCTTTAGGTGAAAGAGAAGAAGCTCCCAAGTATTGATTTATTTATATTTGTCTGTTTGCTCATTTTTAAAGTTGTATCATACTTTGTCTCCAACAGGAGATTTAAAGCCAGCTTACATATCAGACGATAAGAGAAAAATTAAAAATAGGTAATTCAGAACATTAGGATGACTTTCATATTGGGAATTTGGGATTTTAGGGAAAAGTAGAACTATTTTGTTTTTGTTGCTGGTAGACAACCCTTTTTTAAACTTGAAATCTTAGCAAGACTAGATGGCGTGGGGTTGCCAATTCCATACGCAGCAGACCAGCCTTTTAGCATATGTTAAGATAATGTTATGGCAAAAAAGTTAGAGTTTTTATCTTTCAGCTTGTTTGGGGAATTTAGCACTCCTATAGTTTCTATTCTAGACTTATTTCTTTAGCAGCCTGCCTTCTCTTTGGTTATTTATTAACCTCACTTTAAAGCACAACTTTAATCATTCTACAAAGGTACAAAGTTCAGTTAATGTTACAAGTGTTCCAAATTATGATAATAAATAAAGCTATTGTATAACTTTAAATACCTCCTAAAGACATAAAATTTGTAATGAAATAATTAGCCCGTGGGCCACAATATTAGAGAGAATAATACTGCAGGAACACAAAAATGCTGCCCATGTTAGCAGAGTGTTTATGACTACCTGTGTTCCAAATAGTTTATATGCTTCATTCCTAATCTTTACCTCCCCTTACTCTATTACTATCCTTATAAGCATAGAATAATAAAGGAGAGGAAATATTCCTCTAAGGGATTCAGAAAGAAGAAAGCAGTAGACCCTCTCCTTTCCACAGATATGTCTATTTTGCAACTCATTGAGGAGGATGGTTTAGGATCCAGAATTCAAATGATTTACACAGGAGTTCAGTTTTCCCCCTTTTGTGGCAATGGAATAAAGAGCCCTAGATGATTTGAGTAAGTTTCTAGGTGCTACATCAACCAACCAGAAATAGATTGCAGCTCCCCAATGTGTAGTCCCTGAACCTAGCTACCTGGTACATCACACTTGTTCAAGAAACACTTGCATATTGAATGTATAACGAAGCTTCCCTTCTGACGTCTGATTTCTGAGATTCAATGTAATGAGAGCCCTAAGGTACATTTTAGGTCCAGGAAATACTTCAGTCCCTACTCTGTTTGTTGACTGAGGATAAGCAAACTCTTGCTCCTTATACTGTGTTCAGCAAAGGTAAATGCCCCTGAAATTCCTAAGATAAGGGTGCCCATATCTAACACCAAATTGCCTGTACTCAAAAATCTACCTTCACCACTCACTAGCTGTACAAATTGTGGGGAAGTTGCTTAACTTCTCTGTGGCTCCATTTCCTCAGTTGCAAAAGGAGTTAGGAAAATTAAAGATATATTAAGTACTTAGCACAACACTAAGTATAGGCAGCCTTTGGAATGTCAGCCTGCAGCTGTATTAGTGGCCCTGGCCTCAGGAAAGTCAGGTCCTGCCTGCTGAAAGGGAAGTTAGCAAACCTTTTTTGGCTAGAAATAATGGGAACTTCAAGGCATTAAAGACAGATTCACTTCTACCAGTGGGTTTTTAAATCATGTAACAATGAAAATATCATTGAAAAAAAACTACCTTCAAGAGAATAGGCAGCTAGCCAAAGTATTTTGAGACAGGAATAAACATTGGTGGACTTTTCAATTCAGAGAGCTTTTTAGAACTGTTTCCAATAAAATGAAGAGGATTTACTGGTCTAAACAATAATGATCATTTTTAAAAACCTTAAATATGTGATTTTACTTTGAAATAATCTTTAACAAACATGCCATTCGTTCAACAAATATTTATTATTTTAATTCATTCAACAAATATTTATTAAGCAACCACTATATGCCAAGCATTGTGCTAGGTGCTAGGGAGAAAAACTGAAAAAAGACACAGTCTCTGTTCCTAGTGAGTTCACAGAACCTAAATATTCAGAAAAGCAACACTCTTCAAAATAATTATCTTGAAGTCCTGCATATTTTTTCCAACATTGCTACCATCACTCTGAACACCTTCCAACAACTTTTAGTCAATGCCAGCAGAGTAAACGCAGAAGTCGCGAAGAACAGAAGTGGCCTCTCTGCACTTTGTAAAAACTTATATTCAGCTGTGTGCACTGTACTCCCTCGGTGGACATTAAAATACTCAAAACACTGGTAAATTCCATAGCGCAGAAAGTCACCAAGTGCCCACTTATCCCCAAGGTTCCAACCTCCCCATGAGGGAAAGCTTGTAATCAGCTAAGAGACCTCACAGTCAGCTACTAAAGAGTTAATGTCTGAATCTTGGTCACACTCTCCAGGACCTTTCTGTAGTGCCATCTGTTCTGACTGACCAGTGTCCTGCCATACCTGTTGTTTAGTATTTTGAATACCACCCCTAAAATACAGTATCACACCCACCCCTCAGTCCTATTGTCACACACTTCTTCCCCTGGGCACCCAGGGCCCCACCTCCTTCTGTTGTTGAAGATCAGATTCGACTTTAAAAGACAAAGTTTGCCTACCTTTAAAGATATTTGCTTAAAACAAAATGCAGTATACTAAAGACAGTTCCAAAAGGGAGGTGCTAAAATTGTCCCGAGCAAAGGCAAATGCCCCTGAAATTGGCCTGAAGTTTCCCAAGGTGACTGCTCAGGAAGGATGACGTCCATTCATATGTAAATGATAGTGCTTTTATTAGCAATATTTGGCCAATTATTTTGTAGTCATATCTTGAATCCTTGATGAATGTCTAGTTTTATAAGAATTGTATTTTAAGGTCATAAAATTTTTACTTAGCAATGTTATTAAAATCTATTTTTAGATTTTAATTAATCTAAATTAATCTATTAAAATCTATATTTTTCCAGTTAGTAAGTTTTAAGGGGTGTAATGGACATATTTATTTCAGCAACATTTTGGAATTCCTAACACCCAGACATAAAAGTAAAATAAGAATTTTTTTTTCCGGTGACACTATGATTCAGAATTACACAAAGTTGTATGCTAATGCACAATCATGGAGGAAGGAGAAGTTTTTGTTGTGGGGAATTGTGAATGTAAGAACATGTGTTATAAAATATGTTTATTTTTTTTTCAAGGTCTAACTGAAGCTTGCATAAAAGCAACCTCCCGAGTAGCCTCTCGACTCTATTTGAACTCTCTCTGCCACTGATACTTTATTAATTACACTTCTTTTCCCCTTTTTGGTCAGGATGGAATTGTTGATCCCATAAACCTAAAAATATGTTTACTTTTAACAAGAGAATTTTTGTGTGGGGATCTAAATTTCTTTTTACTTTATTACAAGATGTTCAAAAAGCAAGAAAGAAAAAATCAACAAAACAAAAAGAACTCTCTTCAGACAAAATTTAATATTGATTGGTGGGACACAGTTTTGAAAGAAGTGAATCTTTGATACTCATGCTAAAGATAAATTGACTTTAGGTCCCTAGCTAGAAAGCTGATAAATGGTGCTTAATTAAAGTTTTACTGGTTCGGTACTAAACAATTTGCATGAAAATCAGATTTTAGTTTTTATAGTGATAGTAGATCCATTGATTCATCCAATAACACTGAACGCTAAACTGAGGTTTATTTGTTGAGTATATGAATGTGATGGTCAGAGTTAAGAATGATACCCTTTTTGGATCACTTCCCAGGGCTTCATTTTTTAAAAAATATAGAAATAATATTATTTATTTTTCTTGAAAAAAATAATTGTGAGTTGATATAAAGTTTTTATAAATGAGGTAAACATTAAGATCCAACCATCTGGAGATAACCATCATTAACATTTTTGCATGTATCTTGACGCCTGTTTTCTGTATATATTATAGGTCTACAGTGTATGTATAAGTGATGAATATTTGATTTGCAAAAAGTGATCATATTATGCACAACCTTTTTTACATAATGTATTCTGCACATTTTTCCATTTATACCATGAAGTATTCCTCTATAGCATCTTATTTATATAATATTCCATTGTAATTATATATCATAATTTATCTCTCCAATCCCCTCTTAATGAAAATTTGTTTCTTTAAATCTTTTTACTGCTCTGGCATGGAGAGTTTTGGCTGGTTTAGGAATTGCTAATCATTTTTTGTGCCACGACTTCCATGACCAGTCTAGTTAAGCCTATGGGGTCTCTTCTCTGAAAAATGATTTATTGCATTATATATATAGAATTATAGAGGTAATCATTTTATTGAAAGGACAATCAAAATCATTTAATTGCATTGTCATAATACATGTACTATTTTATAAACATGTTAAATGACAAGATTTAGTAGAACATTAATCACTATAATTTTAAGTGTTGATGAGCATAAAAGACTTTCAAGATACCTATAATTTGAATGCAATATCAAAGTAGTTATATTCTAGTTCTTTCATTGTGGTTTGGTACTTATATTAATAATTGAAGGGATACTAGTTTTCAGTTAGAGTTTAATGAAAAAAAAGTTATAAAATTTTTCCTGTCCAAATTCAAGTACCCCTTGGAATTTATCCATGAATCCTTATAGCCACAAACCTCAGGTTAGAAGCTTTTGTGAACATAGCTGATTAATTTGGAGCCATTGAAAACACTAATAAAGAAAAATTACTAGTTCCTGTGTTTCCAAAGATTAGTAATATGAATTTAAAATAACCAAATGACACTAAACTTGGTGAGACTAATGGAGGTTGAGAAAGCATAATCTGGGACACAAATAGATGAGAATGATGAGTAATGGTGAAAGAAACCTAGGAGGACTTGTGGGAAGCTAATTATGAGTATGGTTTCAAAGGAATGGAAGAGCAGTGAAAAACCCTGCTATTTTAGGCTTCTAATGAAAAGACATTGTGTGACTGAAAAGAGGAGAGTGATTTTTTACCCTTAACTTAGTGAAACCCAAATGTCACGGCCTCAACAACCAGTGACTACAAAATATTATCATATTTCCTCTAAATACTTAAATGATATGAGCTTCAATCTCACAGGCCAACCAGATTGCAGGAAATTGGCTCCTCCCTTAAAGTTTCTGACAGCTTTTGCTTCATTCCTAAGAATGTTGTTTTGAGAATGTGCTGGAGAAAGTTTTCCATGTTCTTCCATTTTGGCTTTCTGCAAAGCCACCTCACCGCTACCGCTGTTGTCAATGACCCTTGTGTGGCTGCTGTATTGCAGCACAAAGAGTTTTTATCACGTCTCCGAGTTGTTGTGTGGGCTAGGGATCTTCTCTGTGCCCTTTGTTACTAGGAATAAAGCAAAAACCAAATATTCTTCTAATTCCACACAGCAGAGGCCAGGCTGCAACTTTGCACAAAATGTCGCCAAACCTGGAGCATGATGTTAGGAATGACCACCTGGAATAACTTACATCCATGACCAGATGTGATTCCTCTCAGGGCCTCCGAAACCAACACCCTCTTAGGGCTCCTACAAGGACTGTTCACTCTCCAGCTCAGTCTGGAAGTGTTTAAACCCTCCAATAGGCCCCCAGAGAGAAGAGAGTTTCCTCTGTTTCCGTCGGAAGTCCCACCCTCCAGTGACACTACATTTCTAGTCCAGACCCCTTCTGGGATTGACAGTGGAACACCATTTCCCTTAGGGGGAAAACCCCAACTCTTCCCACAGAGGTTGGCCTATGATCTTCAGAACTTAATACTTCAGCATCAGAATTTATTAGTTCAACATCGATACATTCTGGATTATTTTGTCTTAAGTAACATCATGAATAAGAATTCCAAAGTCCAGCCTGTGTTTGTTTTTTTTTTTTCATTTTCCTCCACAATGTGGTACAGTTCACTTCCGCATGTCCTTTTTATGGTCTAAATTCAAGTCTTTTGCAAACAACTGTGCTGACAAAAGTAGCCACATCTCCCAGGAAAAGGAAATAATTTATAAGCTATGAACAGTCAAACTCCATTCTGTGTGCCTAGACCCAGATCTGCTTTAAAATATATACCATTTATATTACTAAATAAAACAGTTAATTTCTCAGTCTATGATGTCAGAATTCACATTTCACCTCTTTTGTGTCTTCTCTATGTACCATGTGTGGGTATTTGCTTTTTATGGTTGCCTAAGTAAAAGGCACTTAGTACTAATTTTCCCAGAATAAAAGTCTGTCCTTAAAGCTATATTATATGTTCCACCCTTAAGAAGCAGAAACTGTTGACACACTTTATAACAACAACCTTCTTATCAACGTTGTAGATTTGCATGCAATTAGTTATAAGAAATAATATAGAGAAATCTCATGTACTCTTTATCCAGTTTCCACCTGTAGAAACAAACATCTTACAAAACTAAAGTATAATATCATAACTGGGAAATTAGTATGGATATCTTCACGATACAGAACATTTTCATTGCCAAAAGCCTCCCTTTGGTTGCCCTTTTAAAGCCACAGTCACTTCCTTCCACACTTAATCCCTGGCAACCATCCATTTTTTGTCATTTCAAGACTGTTACGGAAATGGAATCATACAGTATGCAACCTTTAGAGATCAGCTTTTTCACTTAGCATAACTCTCTGGAGGTTTTATTCAACTTGTGTGTATCAATAGTTTATTACTTTTTATTACGTGGTTTGAATATAGCACAGTTTGTTTAACTATTTGTCCATTGAGGTACATCTGGTTGTCTCCAGTTACTGCTTATTATGAGTAAAGTTGTTATGAACATTTGTCCAGGATTTTGGGTAAACAAGAATTTTCATTTCTCAGTAATAAACGCCCAGGAGTTTAAATTCTTGGTTGTATAGTAGTTGCATGTTTGAATTTTTAAGGAACAGCCAAACTATTTTCCAGAAAGACTACAATTTTACATTTCCTACTTTGTAGCTGCACCCTCCAATACAGAATTGAGTAGAAGTGGTGAGAGCAGACATCCTTGTCACATTCCTCACCTTAGGGGGACAGCGTTCAGGTACTTACTTATCAGTAAATACAGTTTTAGCTTGATGAACTTGAGGAAATTCCCCTCTATTCCTAGTTTTCTGAGAGTTTTTATCATGAATGGATGTTGAACTTTGTTGAATGCTTTTTCTTATGAAATATGATCATTTTTCTACTTTAGCCTGTAAAGATGGTGGATTATTATTTTAGTTTCCTAGGCTGATTAAAGCAGATACCACGAAATGGGTTGGCTTAAACATTGAGAATTTATCAGCTTATAGTTTTGAGGCTGAGAAAATTGTCCAAATCAAAGCATCATCAAGGCAATGCTTTTTTCCTGAAGACTGGTTGTGGGCAATCCTTGGCTCCTTTGCCACATGGCAAAGCACATGGTGCTGTGTGCCTGTCTCTCCTTTCTCTTCCGGTTTCATTGATTTTAGCTCCCTTGGTTTTCCCGTTTTCTGTCTGTATTCATTCCATTTATAAAGGACTTCTATAATAGAATTAAGAACCCATCCAAATGAGGTGGGTCCCATCTTTACTGAACTAGTCTCATCAAAAGGCTTTATTTACAATGGGTTTACACCTATGGGAATGGATTATATTTAACAACATGTTTTCCTGGAGTATACGTAGTTCCAAATCACTGCAATTACATAGATTGATTTTCAGATATTGAACTAGCATTGCATCTCTGGAATAAATCCCACTCAGTCATGGTGCATTTAAAAATATATTGCAGAATTTTATTTTCTAATGTTTTGTTAAGGATTTTTTTCATGAGTGACCTTGGTCTGTAATTTTCTTTTTTTGTACTATTTTTGTCTGATTTTGGTATCAGGGTAGTAGTAGTAGCTTCTAATTCATAAAATGAATTAGGGAGTGTTCCTCCTCTTCTATTTTCTGGGAAAGATTGTAAAGAAGTTTCTTGAAACACTTGGTAGAACTCTCCAGTAAAACCATTTGGGTGTGGAGTGTTCTTTTTGAGGAGTTTTTAAATTAAAAATTCAATTACCTTGATGGCTATAGGGCTATTAAATTATCTATTTCAAATTGAGTGAGTTGTGGTACCTGGTGCTTTTTGAAGAATTGGGCCATTCCATCTAAATTGTCAAATTCACATGTGTAGAATTGTCTATAGAATTCCCTTATTATATTTTTCAGATCTGCAGTGTCATTATTATTATTAATACTTTGCATTGGTGTAATATTTTTGTTACAATTGATGAAAGAATATCATTATAATTGTATTATTAATCATAGTCTGCAGTTTATATTAGGGTTCATTGTGTTGTATAGTCCTGTGGTTTTTTTAAAAAAAATTATCTATAACATATGTCCAGTCTAACATTTTCCCTTTTAGCCACATTCAAATATATAATTCAGTGTAGTTAATTGCATTCATAATGTTGTATTACCATTATGACCATCTATTACCGAAACATTTCCATTAGCCCAAATAGAAATTCTATACCAATTTAGCATTAATTCCCCATTTCAAATCCCTAGCTTGGCCCCTGGTAAATTGCATTTTTTGTTTCTCATTCCATGAATTTGCTTATTATAGTTATTTCATATCTGCGAGATCATACAGTATTTGTCCTTTTGTGTTTGGCTTATTACATTTAACATGATGTCTTCAGGTTTATACATATAGTCACATATATCAGAACTTTTCCTTTTAATGGTTGAATAATATTCCACTGTATGTATATACCACAATTTTATTCATTCATTGGGTGATAAACATTTGGGCTGTTTTCATCTTTTGGCAATTGTGAAAAATGCTGCTATGAACATCAGTGTCCAAGTATCTGTTTGAGTTCCTGCTTTCAATTCTTTGGGGTGTGTGCTGGTTTGAATTTGTGGGTCCCAGAAAAGCCACGTCCTTTAATCCTCATTCAGTTTTGCTGGGTGGGAGTTTTAAAATATCCATGGAGAGGTAACCCACCCAATTGTAGTTGGTAACTTTTGCTTAGATAATTTCCATGGAGGCATGTCTCCACCCATTCAAGGTGGGTTTGCTTACAGGAGCCTTTTAAAAGGGAAGCATTTTGGAAAGAGCTACAGAGCCGTGCAGCCAGAAACCTTTGGAGTTAAAGAAGGAAACCACCCCCCACCAGGGGAACTTCATGAAACAAGAAGCCAGGAAAGAAAGATAGCGGACGCCACCATGTTCACCATGAGCCTGTCCAGTTGAGAAAGACTGAACGTCATCAGCCTTCTTGAACCAAGGTATCTTTTCCTAGGTGCCTTAATTGGACATTTCTATAGGCTTGCTTTAATTTGGACATTTTCACGGCCTTAGAACATGTAAACTTGCAACTTAATAAATTTCCCTTTTAAAAAACCATTCCATTTCTCGTATATTGCATTCCAGCAGCTAACAAACTAGAACAGGGTGTATACATAGAAGTAGCATTGCCAGGTCATAGGTTCATACTATGGTTTACTTCTCTGTAAAAACCACCAAACTATCCACAGTGGCTGCACAATTTTACATTCCCACCAACAATGAATAAGAATTTCTATTTCTCCATATCCTCTCAAACAGTTGTAATTTTCTGTTTGTTTGTTTTTTTAATAGTAACATTCCATTGGGTATGAAATGTTATCTTGTAGTTTTGATTTGCATTTCTCTCCTGGGTAATGAGTTAAGGAAGTTTTCATGTGATTTTTAACTATTTGTATATTTTCTTCAGAGAAATGTCTATTCTTTTTCCAATTTTAAAATTGGTTTGATTTGTCTTTTTGTTGTTGAATTGTTGGATGCCTTTATATGTTCTGGACATTAAATCCTTAACAGATATGTGGTTTCCAAATAGTTTTTGCTATTCCATAAGTTGTATTTTTACTTTCATGATGAAATCCTTTGATGCACCTAAGTTTGTAATTTTGAGGTGCCATTTATCTAATTTTTTCTTTTGTTGCTCATGCTTTTTTGGTGTAAAATCTAAGAAACCATCGAGTAACACCAGGTCCTGAAGATGCTCCCCTATGTTTTCTTTTAGGGATTTTATATTTCTGGATCTTATATTTAGGTCTTTAATCCATTTTGACTTATTTTTGTTTATGGTATAAGGTAGAGGCCCCCTTTAATTCTTTTGCATGTGGATATATAGTTTCCCCAGTTCCAGTTGATAAAGAGACTATTTGTTCCCAATTGAGTAGATTTAGCATATGTATCAAAATTTAGTTGGCTATGGATGTGAGGGTTTATTAGCAATTCAATCCCATTGGTCCATCTAACTTTCCTTGTTTTTTAGAGAAATTTTGGGTTTACAGAAGAATCATGCACAAAATATAGAGTCCCTATATACCACCCTATTATGAACAGCTTGCATTTGTGTGGTATATTTGCTACAACTCATGAAAAAACATCTTTTTATAATCATGACATTAACTTTAGCCCATTGTTTACAATAGGGATCACTTGTTTTTGTTGCATCGTCCTGTTTTTTGTTTTAAATTTTTATTCTAATAACATATATACAACTTAAAATTTCCCCTTTTAACCACATATATAGTTTAGTGCTGTTATTACATTCGCAATGTTGTGCTGCCATCACTAACATCCATTACCAAAACTTTACAAAAAGAAACTGTACAATTTAAGCAATAACTCCCTATTCTCTTCCTCCACTCTGGCCCCTGGTAATCTATATTCTAGATTCTGACTCCGAGTTTGCTCATGCTGTTTTAATTACAATGGATTTTTTTTCTTTGTTTTATTTTTATTGTTTCCAATGGATTTTTTTTTTTTGTATGCTGTTTGGCGGGGTCAAATTTCATTGTTTTTCCATGTGAATTTCCCATTATTGCACTACCATTTGTTGAATTTTTGTTTTCTTTATTATTGTTTTTTTTGTTTGCTTGTTTATTTTGGGGGAAGTGCATGGGCTGGGAATTGAATCTGGGTCTCCTGCATGGCAGGTGAGAAATTTAGCACTGAACTACTCTGACACCCCCTTCAATGGATTTTTAAGAGCTCTAAAATTGGGAAGTATAAATTCTCCAATTTTGTTTTCCTTTTCAAAATGGCTTTGGCTATTTGGGGACCCTTACCCTTCCACATAAATTTGATAATTGGTTATTCCATTTCTACCAAGAAGGCTATTGTAATTTTGATTAACATTACCTTGAATCTATAAATTGCTTTCAGGAAAATTAACATCTTAACGATGTTTAATTTTCCAATATCTGCACATGCAATGTCCTTCCGTTTGTTTAGGTCTTACTTAATTTCTTTTAGAAATGTTTTATAGTTTTCTGTGTACATCCCTTTACATCCTTTGTTAGTTTTATTCCTGGATATTTGATTCTTTTAATTGTTATAGGAAATGGATTTTTTCTTAATTTCCTCTTCATCTTATTGCTACTATATGGAAAATTATTGATTTGGGGTATTGATCTTTTACCTTGCCACTTTGCTGAATTTATTTATCTTAGCTTTGCTGTGGAATTTTCAGGATTTTGTGTATGTAGGATCATGTTATTTGGAAATAGGAAATGTTTTACTTCTCCCTTTCCAATTTGATGTCTTTTGCTTCTTATTCTTGCTTCATTGCTCTGCCTGGAACTTCCAATACAATATTGAATAACAGTGGGAACAGTGGGCATCCTTGTCTTGTTCCTGATCTTAAGAGGGAAAGATTTCAATCTTTGACCACTAAGTATAATGTTAGCTGTGGGTTTTCATATATGTCCATTATCATGTTGAGGAAATTTCCTTCTATTCTTAGTTTTCTAAGTGTTTTTGTTAAGAAGGGGTGCTAGATTTTTGTCAAATGCTTTTTCTGCACCAACTGAGATGATCATGTGGTTTTTTCCCTTCATTCTGCTAATGTAGTGTAGTACATAAATTGGTTTTCTTATGTTAAATCGCTGTTGCATACCTATTTGATCATGGTGTATAATTCTTTTAATGTAGATTCAGTTTGCTAGGATTTTCTTGAGGATTTTTGCATCAATATTCATAAGAAATACTGGTTTATAATTTTCTTTTCTTGTGGTATCTTTATCTGGTTTTGATATTAAGATGGTGTTGGCAACATAGAATGAATCAGGGAGTATTTCCTCCTCTTCAGTTTTTTGGAAGTATTTGAGCAGGATTGTTATAAAGTCTTCTTTGAATGTTTGGTATAATTCACCTGTGAAGTTGTTTGGGTCCTGGGCTTTTGTTTGTTAGGAGGGTTTTGATTACGGAGTCAATGTCTTTACTAGTTATTGATCTGCTGAGCTCTTTTATTTCTTATTGAATCAGTGAATACAGTTTGTGTGTTTCTGGGAATTTATCCATTTATCTAATTTGTTATTGTTCAGTTGTTCATAGTTTTTTCATATTCCTTTTTATATCTGTAAGATTGATAGTAATGTTTCCTTTTTTATTTCTGATTTTAGTTGTTTGCATCTGCTCTCTTTTCTTAGATCCTCCAGTTGTGATGTTATGTCTCTGATTTGAGACCTTTCTTTATTTTATATAAGCATTCAGAGCAATAAATTTCCCTTTCAGCACTGTCTTTGCTGCATCTCATAAGTTTCAGTATGCTGTGTTTTCATTTTCATTCATCTCAATATATTTCCTAATTTCCCTTATGACTTCTTCTTTCACCCATTGGTTGGTTAAGAGTACATTGTTTAAATATTTGGAAATGACATATCAGATAAGGGTCTAGTATCCAGAATATATAAAGAAATTGTTCAACTCAACAATAAAAAGACAAATAACCCAATTACAAAATGGGCAAAAGACATGAACAGACACTTCTCAGAAGAGGAAATACAAATGGCTAAAAGGCACATGAAAAGATGCTCAACTTCCCTGGCTATTAGGGAAAAGCAAGTGAAAACCACAATGAGATATCATCTCACACCCACCAGAATGGCCATTATCAATAAAACAGTAAACGACAAGTGCTGGAGAGGATGTGGAGAAAGAGGCACCCTTATCCACTGTTGGTGGGAATGTCAAATGATACAACTGCTGTGGAAGGCAGTTTGGCAGTTCCTCAGGAAGCTAAGTATAGAATTGCCACATGACCCAGCAATACCATTGCTAGATATCTATTCAGAGGACATGAGGACAAGTACACAAATGGACATTTGCACACCAATGTTTATAATAGCATTATTTACAGTTGCCAAGAGATGGAAACAGCCCAAATGTCCATCAAACAGATGAGTGGCTAAACAAACTGTGGTATAATCATAGATGGAATATTATGCAGCTGTAAGACAGAATAAAGTCATGAAGCATGTAACAACATGGATGGACCTTGAGGACATTATGCTGAGTGAAATTAGCCAGAAACAAAAGGACAAATACTTTATGGTCTCACTGATATGAACTAACATTAATGAATGTACTTGGAGAATTTCAGTTAAGAACAGAGGCCATCAGGAGATAGAAATAGAATAGATTTTGCGTAATTGGAGTTGAAGGGATACAATGAACAACAGGACTGATTGTAAAAATTCAACTGGATATTGAATGGATAGCACAATACTATGTAATTGTACTACAATAATATTAATACATTGAATGAAGCTGAATGTAAGAATGATAGAGGGAGGAGGGCTGGGGGCACAAATGAAACCACAAAGAAAGATAGACAATTGATTTGAATAGTGAATAAAGAAATATTTGCAAAGTCCCCTTGAGGGAATGGTGAGAAGGGGAAAATTCAACTTCACCCATATGGATAATTCCTGATATTCTCGTAAGCAGCGGGAACAACCAAATCAATAGGGTGAGCCTTCCCTCAATCTTGGGGTTTGTTCATATGAAACTTACCCCCGCAAAGGATAGACTAAGCGTACTTAAAATTAGGCCTAAGAGTCACCCCCAGAGAATCTCTTTTATTGCTCAGATATGGCCTATCTCTCTCTTTTAGCTAACACAGCAAGCAAACTCACCACTCCCCCCGCCTCCCCCCACGTGGTACATGACTCTGAGGGGTGAAACCCTCCCTGGCAATGTGAGACAGAAATCCTAGAATGAGCTGGGGCTCAGTATCAAGAAATTGAGAAAACCTTCTCAACCGAAAGGGGAAAGAGAAAAATAAGACAAAATAAAGTGTCAGTGGCTGAGAGATTTCAAACAGAGTCGAGAGGTTATCCTGGAGATTATTCTTATACATTTTATAGATATCCCTTTTTTAGTTTAAGGTATATTAGAGAAGCTAGAGGGAAGTGCCTGATACTGTAAAGCTGTGTTCCAGTAGCCATGTTTCTTGAAGATGAATGTATGACGATATAGCTTTCGCAATGTGACTGTGTGATTGTGAAAACCTTGTGTTGATACTCCTTTCATCTATGGTATGGACAGATGAGAAAAAATATAGATCAAAAATAAATAAATAATAGAGGGAACAAATGTTAAAATAAATTAGGTAGATGGAAATACTAGTGGTCAATGAGAGAGAGGGGTAAGGGGTATGGTAGATATGAGTTTCTTTCTGTTTTCTTTTTATTTATTTTTCTGGAACGATGCAAATGTTCTAAGAAATGATCATGGTGATGAATACACAACTATGTGATAATATTATGAGCCACTGATTGTATACCATATATGGAATGCTTGTGTGTTAAGAATACTTGTATTTGTATCTTGTTTATCAACAAAAATATTTAAAGAAAGAGTACATTGTTTAATTTCTAAATATTTTCCATTTCTCCCTGTTACTGGTTTCTAGCTTCATTCTGTTATAGTCAGAGAAGATACATTGTATGATTTTAATATTTTTGAATTTGAGACTTGTTTTTTTTTTTTTTACCTAACATATGATTAATCCTGGAGAATGATTCATATGCACTAGAGAATCAGGTATATTTTGCTGCTGTTGTGTGAAGTGTTCTAATATGTCTGTTAGTTGGTTTTGAAGTATTATTCAACTGTTCTATTTCCTTCTTGATCTTCTTTCTAGATGTTCTCTTCACTATGAATGTGATGTATTTAAGTCTCCTAATATTCAAATCTGTCAATATTTGCTTCATATATTTTGGGGATTTTTTAGTAGGTGCACATATATTTATACTTGTTTTGTTTTCTTGTTGAATGTACCCCTTTAGCAGTATATAGTGGCCTTGTCTCTTGTAACAGATTTTTACTTAAATTCTATTTTATCTGAAATTTGTATAGCTACCCCAACTTTCTTTTAGTTACTATTTGCATGGTATGTATTTTTACATTCTTTATCTTTTGACCTACTTATAACTTGAATTTAAGGTAAGTCTCTTTTAAATAGCATATAGTTGGGTCATACTTTTTTATCCATTCTGCTAATCTCTACCTTTTAACTGCAGAAGTTAATCCATTTATATATAAAGTAACTACTGATAATACAGGGCTTTCTTTTACCATTTTGTTATTTTGTCTTTGTTAAATTTTATGCTTTTTTTTGGCCCTCAATTTTTCCACTAATCCCTACTTCCATATGTATTTGCCTTTTTTTAATTGTATCATTTTGAGTCCCTTCTCATTTCTTTCAGTTTATATTTTTCATATATTTTCTTTGTGATTACCATGGGGCTTAAATTTAACATCCTAAATCTATAACAATCATGTTTGATTTGATACCAATTTAGCTTTAATTTCAAATGTATTCACTGTTCCTATACCCCCTCCCCCCCACCTTTTTGTTGCACTTGTTACGCATTATATATCTCTACAGTGAATGCCCCAAACCATGATTTAGCATTACTTTTTATGAGTTTGTATTTTAGAATCTGTAAAAAGTAAAATGCTTTGTTACACATCAAAAAATATATACAATAATATTGGGATTTATAATTACCCATTTGGTTCCCTTGGATGGGCCATCATTTTCTCTTTCTTTGTTTGCCTTGTAATCTTTTGTTGCACACTGTACATTTTAATATCTTAAAGTTTAACTCTAGGATTTAGCTCCTAATCTGTCTGTTCCTCTATCTAGTGCTATGACAGAGATTTCTTTACATGCCAAGAACTATCAAAAACAAACAAACCAAGACACAAAACACCTTTCACAGTGTTTGCAAATTGGCTCTGCTTTTGGTGGTGTTCTCTTTCAGATCTCAGTCCTTCTATCAGGAAGATCAGCCCAAGGCTAATGTGAAGTTCAGGGTCTTCTCCGTCTTATCTGAGCCTGGGTAGAGACTGCTTCTTTTCCTGGGCTTGTGCTTGTTCATGGCCTTAGGGACTCCCCTCTTTCGAAGAAGTCAAATGCCACCTCTACCCCATGTAAAATAGACTTTCACTACTCCTGTGTACTCTGTTTTATGGCAATGCAGGTAATCCTTTGTCCCAGGCTCCTTTGACTTATCTTGTACTGCTTTAACTGTCTACCTGCCGCCAGTAGGGGCACAGGGATTTTCTGCTCTCTCCAGAACAGGGCTAGGGACCCCCACTACACCAGGGAGGGAGGAGAGAAGAGGCTAGAAAACATGGCATGAGCGTCATGTACCATTTTTCAAGCTGAGTTTTCTTGTTCTGGCATTCACCCAGTAACTACAACCTTTTAACTGTTTTCTTGAGCTTTGAGGAAGATGACTGCTTGTTGTCACTGGTTGTTCAACAATTCTGGGAGGTGTCCGGCGCCGTCTCGCTCAGCTTCTGATCCCCGGCCGGCGGAGGGAACAGGAGGGAGAGAGAGACAGACGCAGACAAACCGACTCAAGTGACAGACACGGGTTCGAGACACGCTGCAGTTGTGAGCACAGACCTTTACTGGAGCTAAGCTTGCAAGCTCTGTTACAAATTCCGCGCGGGACAGAATACCCCGCGGGGGAACAACCTCTATGCGGCCGTCAGGTACGGCTCCCTATGGGTCGTCTCCCCCCACCCTGTCCGGGTAACCTCTTATATACTGTGCCCAAACCCAATAGGTTAGTGCCACGTATACAGAGGTGATTGGAAGATAGGGTTGGTGGGCGCGTGCGTCATACGCGGAAACAGGATGCGGGCGCCATCTTGACTCACTCGATGGGCGGGGGGAACTCTAGAGCAGGCCGCAGCGTGTCCACTAGGCCAGACCCGGGAGGCGGCTCTCCACAGGGAGGGGAGTGGGGAATGACACCCTGGAGTGTCTTATGCTGGCATCCTGATCTGACTTAATCCTTTGTTATTTCTTTAGTAATTTCTCTTCTTTATTTTTTTAAGGTTTTATAATATTTTTTTCAAACCATTAATTTAATTGTGCAATATAGAAAACTGAAAAGTACAAGAAGCAAAGGACACCATAGTCATCCCGAACCACAAGCAGTTTACTGTTTGACATATCTCTCTAGATCTTTTATGTGTATACACACAACTGAGCATACATTTTTATGTGGTTGAGATCACACAAGATGTATCAAACTTTTTCATGAATATTTACCAATTCATAGTCCCAAAGCCATGAATATTGTGATAATGAAGAATACATGGCACCAGCTCAATCAGGCGAAAAAATGTATTTCTGCCTTTCTTGGAGACAAAAATTTCATAAAAGACAGAAATGGCAAAAGGCCTCTATGGATATTGGCAGAATTACAAATGCTGCTTTCCCTTAATGCTCAATTTTAAATGAGGCATAAAGCAAGAGTACAATAACTGTAATGCATCTAAGAGAATTCATTATCAGATCTATATTGAAATATTAGCAAAAAAGTATGTTTTCATTAAGTTATTTAACAATGTTTTCCTATGGTATAGCCGAGAGATGTACACACTCAATTAGTTACCTCTACATACATCCCTCCCCTTGCATTTCCTTCTGCCCCTCTGCAGCCAACAATGAACAAGTCCTGATGCATATTGCCCAGAGGTGGTTTAATAATTCCATGTCAGACACCTTTTTTCTACTAATTAAAAAAATTTATAAATTCATTAATTCACTAGCTCTACTTTTTTAGCAGACATTGTCACCTCAATATATCTAAAATGCTTAGATGTGAAATAAAGAATGAATCTTATCCAAATAAGCACAGGCAGGCATTTTATAAACAATACACATTGAACTATGGTTGTAATCTGACACTGTCTTCTAGATATAGAGATACTAGCAAAGAGCCCCTCCCTCTGCCTTTCCTCTCCTTCCTCTCCCACCGTTTCAATGACTAAGTACAGACAAATGTCAGAAACAAGAGGCGGATTAACAAAGGCCACGCCCAGAAGATAGTCCTTTCTATAAACTAACACAAGGACATTTCTATAGGATTATTTTACTACCTCTATTTTTAATATACTTTGGACATGAAGACTTATCCTTTAATACACAGCAATAAGTAAAATGCCTATATAAAACAATGGTCAGACAGTCTGAACTTGTCTAACAACTCATGGGCCAAGAATTCTTCCCTCTGCACTTCCTTCCCTGCCCTCACCACCTGTCAGCATACTGCTCCAAGACATATAGTTTAACAATTCCATTCCCCAAATATAAGCATTCCTATGTATTTACAGAAAAAATATTTTAAGTGTTATTTTACATTATTTACTTTTAACATATGTTGTGTACTTCTAAGCATCTTGAAAGACTAGATGTTTCAAATAGGTACAGTTGCATTGAATAAACCACACATATGTAACAAAGGATATAATCTGAAAGTGGCTTTTAAATAAGAACGTTCTGACTTCCGGAGAAGATGGCGGCTTAGTAAGACGCACGGGTCTTAGTTCCTCCTCCAGAAAAGCAACTAAAGAAACAGAAACAATACGAAACAGCTTCCGGAGCCATGAGAGAGACCAAAAAGACAGCGTACCCCATTCTGGAACGGCTGAACGGGCAGGGAGAATCCGCTGCGGTGAGATACCCGAGGGGCGCGCGTTTTCCCGGCCGGGGCGGCTGGTAACTGGGGTCCCCTCCACACATGTGGCTCCCCGGTCTGACTGGGAACGTTGGATAGCGGGGCCCTCCCACCACGCTTGGCGTCTCGGGCCAGCTGGGCAATTTGGACCAGCACTCTCCCAAGCCGCGGCGGCCGTTGACCCCCCATTCACACGGGGTTTCCCAGGCCGACTGCGAGATTCGGATTGGCAAGTTAAAGGAGCCACAGCATCTTTTACTGGTGGGCCCCGCAGACAGACGAGCGCCACGAGCGCCACCTACTGGGCAGGAAAAGAAAAACAGAGCCCAGAGATTTCACAGAAAAACCTTTCAACCAGCCAGGTCCCACACCCAGGGAAATCTGATCAAATGCCCAGACGCCAGCAGAAAATAATGGATGACGCTCGGAAAATTGAAGATATGGCCCAGTCAAAGGAACAAACCAATAGTTCAAATGAGATACAGGAGCTGAGACAACTAATGCTGAATATACGAACAGAAATGGAAAAACTCTTCAAAAACCAAATCAATAAATTGAGGGAGGACATGAAGAAGACATGGGTTGAACAAAAAGAAAAAATAGAAAATCTGAAAAAACAAATCACAGAACTTATGGGAGTGAAGGACAAAGAAGAAAAAATGGAAAAAACAATGGATACCTACAATGGTAGATCTAAAGAGACAGAAGCTACAATTAGTGAACTGGAGGATGGAACATCTGAATTCCAAAAAGAAACAGAAACTATAGGGAAAAGAATGGAAAAACTTGAGCAGGGGATCAGGGAACTGAATGACAATATGAAGCGCACAAACATACGTGTTGTGGGTGTCCCAGAAGGAGAAGAGAAGGGAAAAGGAGGAGAAAAGCTAATGGAAGAAATTATCACTGAAAATTTCCCAACTCTTATGAAAGACTTAAATTTGCAGATCCAAGAAGTGCAGCGCACCCCAAAGAGAATAGACCCAAATAGGCGTTCTCCAAGACACTTACTAGTTAGAATGTCAGAGGCCAAAGAGAAAGAGAGGATCTTGAAAGCAGCAAGAGAAAAACAATCTGTCACATACAAGGGAAACCCAATAAGACTATGTGTAGGTTTCTCAGCAGAAACCATGGAAGCTAGAAGACAGTGGGATGATATATTTAAATTACTAAAAGAGAAAAACTGCCAACCAAGACTTCTATATCCAGCAAAATTGTCCTTCAAAAATGAAGGAGAAATTAAAACATTTATAGACAAAAAGTCACTGAGAGAATTTGTGACCAAGAGACCAGCTCTGCAAGAAATACTAAAGGGAGCACTAGAGTCAGATATGAAAAGACAGAAGAGAGAGGTATGGACTAAAGTGTAGAAAGAAGGAAAATCAGATATGATATATATAATACAAAAGCCAAAATGGTAGAGGAAAATATTGTCCAAACAGTAATAACACTAAAAGTTAATGAACTGAATTTCCCAATCAAAAGACATAGAATGGCAGAATGGATTACAACCCAGCAATACCACTGCTAGGTATCTACTCAAAGGACTTAAGGGCAAAGACACAGACGGACATTTGCACACCAGTGTTTATAGCAGCATTATCTACAATTGCAAAGAGATGGAAACAGCCAAAATGTCCATCAACAGACGAGTGGCTAAACAAACTGTGGCATATACCTACAATGGAATATTATGCAGCTTTAAGACAGACTAAACTTATGAAGCATGTAATAACATGGATGGACCTAGAGAACATTATGCTGAGTGAGTCTAGCCAAACACTAAAGGACAGATACTGTATGGTCCCACTGATGTGAACCGACATTCGAGAATCAGCTTGGAATATATCATTGGTAACAGAGACCAGCAGGAGTTAGAAACAGGGTAAGATAATGGGTAATTGGAGCTGAAGGGATACAGACTGTGCAACAAGACTAGATACAAAAACTCAAAAATGGACAGCACAATAATACCTAAGTGTAATGTAACTATGTTGGAACACTGAATGAAGCTGCACCTGAAATATAGTTTTTTGTTTGTTTGTATCTTTTGTTTTTGTTTTTTTTCTTTTTCCTTTTTTTATATAAATATATATATTATTAGTATTATTATTTTAATTCTCTTCTCTATATTAACATTCTATATCTTTTTCTGCTGTTTTGCTAGTTCTTTTCCTAAATCGATGCAAATGTACTAAGAAATGATGATCATACATCTATGTGATGATACTAAGAATTACTGAGTGCATGTGTAGAATGGAATGATTTCTAAATGTTGTGCTAATTTCTTTTCTTTTTTTTGATTAATAAAAAAAATTTAAGAAAAAAAAAAAAGATATCACCTTGTTATTCAAGATGTAATGGAGAGGCTGGAGGGAACTGCCTGAAAATGTAGAGCTGTGTTCCAGTAGCCATGTTTCTTGATGATGATTGAATAATGATATAGCTTTCACAATGTGACTGTGTGATTGTGAAAAGCTTGTATCTGATGCTCCTTTTATCTACCTTGTCAACAGATGAGTTGAACATATGGAATAAAAGTAAATAATAGGGGGAACAAATGTTAAAATAAATTTAGTTTGAAATGCTAGTGATCAATGATAGCATGGGGTAAGGGGTATGTTATGTATAATCTTTTTTTTTTTCTGTTTTCGTTTTATTTCTTTTTCTGTTGTCTTTTTGTTTCTTTTTCTGAATTGGTGCAAATGTTCTAAGAAATGATGAATATGCAACTAAGTGATGATATTGTGAATTACTGATTATATATGTAGAACAGAATGATCACATGTTAATGTTTTAGTTCGTTTGTTGTTAATTTTTTTAGTTAATAAATAAAAAAAAAAAAAAAAAAAAGAACGTTCTGGCTTAGAACTCTTCCCCTTCTCACCCCATCAACCCAGTGATTGTATCTACAACACTTGTAGGGGATTTTAGCAATTTGTTTTTACAAGTAAAATTCCCATGATTTCAGAGCAAATTCTTCTCTATGAATTTTAACACACAATGTACAAAATGTTGTAGTTTAATAACTCTACTCCTGTCATATGCTGGCAACTTCTTTTAACATTTTGAAGGATTAGATGATACAAGATTAGGACTTGTTTGTCCATTATATACAAAAAGTAAAATGAAATGAACAGAACATATAGAATGATGGTTTATCATGAGCAACTATAGACTTACTGGCATAGTCCATTGGCACTTCCTTCTCCCTCCTGCCTGAAACAGGACAAACAGAATGTGTTACTGCTCTGGAGGTGATTTGACCATTCCATTGCCAAAATGTATTTCATATGAATTTTAACAAAACAGTATCTACAAAATGTATTATTTTACTACCTCTACTTTTAATATACCTTGTGTACTTCTAAACATCTAAAAAGACTAGATGTTTCAAATAAGGACTTAAATTTGTCCACTATATACACAGTGGTGTTGAATAAACCACACATGTAACAATGATTATTTCTGAAAGTGTCTTCTAAATAGAAATAGTCTGTTTTAGAGCCCTTCATTTCTCCTGATTCCTTCTCTCCACCACAAACTCAGTGGATAAGTTATAGGCACACTGTCTTTATTATATTATTATTATTATTATTTCTTCCTTCTTCTTAATTTGGCTTATTTTCTTCTCTTTTTCTAGATTCTTGACTTGGGAGCTTAGATTATTGATATGAGACTTTTCCTCACTTTAAATACTGTCACTTAGTGCTATAAATTTCCCTCTAAGCATTGCTTGAGTGGTATCCTACAAATTTTTATGTTATACTTTCATTTTCCTTCACTTTAATGTATTTAAAAATTTTTCCTTCAGCGTCCCTCTTTGACCATTAGATGATGTATATATATATATTAGTTTCCGAGATTTGCAAACTTTCCTGTAATCTATTATTGATTTCTAGTTTGCTTCCATTATGGTCAGAAAAACTCTCTGTATGATTTCAATTCTTTTAAATGTGTTGAGGTTTGTTTTTTGCCTAGGCTGTGATCTATCTTGGTATATGTTCCATGGTTACTTGAAAAGAAAGTGAGTTCTGCTCTTGTTGGGTGGACTGTTCTTAATGAAAGGGTTGATTAGATCTCTTGAGTTTTCTATATCCTTATTGCTTTTCTGTCTAGTTGTTCCAGGACTTGTTGGGAGAAGGGTGTTGGGGTTTCCATCTGAATTGTAGATTTGTCTGCTTCTCCTTTCAGTTACACCACTTTACACTTCCCATATTCTACAGCTCTGTTGCTTGGTGCATGCACATTCAGGACGGCCCAGTCATCCTGGTAGATTGTTATTCTCTGTCTCTGGTATGTTTCTTTGCTCTGAAGTATAATTGTTATATTAACATAACCATTCCTGCCTTCTTTTGATTAATGTTTACATGATATATTTTTTCCTATCCTTTCACTTTCAGCATAGCTATTTTATACTGGACTTCGATTTCTTGAAGATAGCATAAAGTTGGCTCTTGTTTTTTAAGTCACTCTGCCAATCTCTGAATTTTAATTAATGTTTGCTGGCAGACTTTTATTTACCTAATTTATTTCCTTAAAATTAAATAATTAAGTAATGCATACACAGTGTATAAAATATACAAAACTGAAGGGAATATACTGAAAAGTCAGTCTTCTTCAATACCTTTTCCCAGGCTTTCTGTTTCCTTCACAGAGGCAACAGTGATTTCTTTTACTGTTATCTTTTACAGAGCTAGTTTTTACACATGCAAATGTTTATATGACTATCTCTTTTTATAAAGAAAACAAAGTAAGAGCAAAGTACATGCTATTTTGTCCCTTAATTTACATATACTAAACAGCATAATGTGGAGATCTTTCCATGTTAGTATATGCAGGGAATACTGGCAACATTTACATAAAAATATTTTCTTCCAGCTTCAAAAGTCTTAAAGACCAGTCTCTAAGTATACTCTCTTACATGGATGATTAAATTGGAAAATCGACATGATTTAAAAACATTGAAGGAGCAGAATAGAGAATGTAATTTATAATGAAATATATAAATTGCTAAATATACAGTTTGAATAAGAAATAATTTAGAAGAAACACGATGGAAATCTACAATTTATAAATCATGAATTTCAAGGGTGTCATGAGATTTTTGGCAACAACTGTATATGTGGCTAAAAATAATGGAATGAGACCAAGAAAAGAAAAGGCAATGCTTTAAGTCAAAATGTAGCCCTTGGAAATTTTATCAAATCCTTTATAATATTGACTTAGTTTGCCTGAGCTGCTCTAAAGAATCCCATACAATAGGTTCACTGAAGCAAAAAGCATTTATTTTTCATGGTTTCGGAAGCTAGAAGACCAAAATTGAGATATCAGCAAGGACATGCTCTTTACCCAGAGTCTACAGCCTTTGGTGCTATCTTGCCACAGCCCTTGGGCTTCCGTGGCTTACCCCTCTGCTTCCCATCACATGGTGACTTCTCTATCTTGGGTCTGCGCTTCTGGTTTATGCTGACTTCTAAGCTTCTACATCTTCTGGTTTCTGGTTTCTATTTGTTGACTGCATCCAAACTTTCTCCCTTTATAAAGCCATCTAGTCATAAGGATTAAGACTCACCCTGATTCAATTTGGCCACAAGGATCTTCAAAGTTCCTATTCACAAATGAGTGCAGACTTTCCTTAACAGATAATAACATCCTCACTGGTCCTGGTAACAAATGGGTTCACACCTACAGAAGTACAGAGTAAGAATCAAATATATCTTTTATAGGGTACATGATACCATCCCCAACAGCCATTATTTACGCAAATGAGTAAAGCCTAAAATTCCATGAAATAAAACTAAATTCTGAATGTTGGAATTTTCCTTTGTCCTTTATGAATTGCAAAATAAACAGATTTTTGAAAAGGGAGTGATTTGTGTATTCAACGAATATATATCATGTGCTTATGGCATTCCAGACACAGTTTTAATCAGTAGGAATACAGCAGTGAACAAGACAAGTTCTCTGAAATCTTGGAGCTCACATTCTGAGGGGGATTGGGTGGCAACACAGGGTTAAGTGTTACAGAGACACTGTAAGATTGTTTTAGGTTTGATGTTAGGAGGTGCTATTAAGCTGAGAAGCCCAGGAAACCATATTCCACAATTCAAGAAAAAGTCTACTTAGTTTGCTCTAGTTTTCCCTGTCCTACTCTGACCTCTGTCTGAGCAAATCCTTAAAGACAACACAGTCCCACATTCTTGGTAAAGCCTTCTAGAATATTCCTTCTATGAAGAAGAAACGCCACCTGATATAACAGTCACTCTAAGTAGAGGATGAGAGAGTGATTTATTTGGCCCAGTACAAGAGGGGTTAGAGAGGAGAATACACCAAGGCAGAGGGCCGGATGAGGAAATTCAGTTAAACATACTTACTGTTAAAATTAAATCTCTGCTCATAGTGGAATATCATACAGAAAGGATCCTCAAAATTTTTGGTTTCAAGAACCACTTATGCCTTCAAAAATTATTGGGTACCCAAAGAACTTTCGATTATGTGGGTTATATCTATAGATATTTACTAAGTTATAACTTAAAACTGAGAAATGTATTAATTCATTTTAAAATAACAATACTAAACCCATTTTATGTTAAAATAAATAACATGTTTTCATTAAAAATGACTTTTTTTCAAACAAACAACAAAAAAACAGTAAAAATAGATGTGTTGTTTCACATTTCTGCAATTTCTTTAATGCATGGCTTACAAGAAGACAGATGAATTTCTAATCTATGCCTCCCCATTTTATCTGCTGTGATATGTTGTTTTATTTAAACTATATGAAGAAAATCCAGCCTCACATAGATATGTAGTTGAAAATGGAGGAGTATTTTCACTGTCTTTTTCAGATAAACCTGTATATCTTTCTTTGATGCTATACCAAATCTTTCCAAGTAGAAATTTCTTAAAGGTTGGTTATAGTATAGATTCTGAAACCATATCAATGAAATTTTCATACTCTGTTGCATTAAAATCCATTGGTCTATCTTATGCTTTGATTGGATCTTTTACCCATGAATGATTTCATCACATTATTCTTACTTATTTGGAAAATATTGGAGACAGGTTTTCCAAAATTCTAATTTTTATTTGAAAGGTCATATTTTTCATGATTGTCAATACTGCCAGCTTGTTTTCATGAAGTGCCTTGAAGTCTCACTTCATTTGTCTTTGAGAAAATATTTGTCAATTCCCAGGTCTTAATAACCAAGATTTTTCTGTCAGTCATCTTTCAAGGAAAAATGGTGTTCTATGACAAAAATGGCCAGTTTAGTTCACAATGCACAATTGCACAAGTGTTTTTCTTCCTTATTGCTTTTCACCCATTGTCCTTTAATATGCAGCAGAAATATTTTATAAATACTTTATTTCATCACACAGAATCTTAAAAAGGCGTGTACTCAAGGGTTGAGAATTAATAAAATTAGTTTTCTTTTTCTACTTTGTCAGGTACATTCTTAAGTGAAATTGGCATTTTTGTTTGGTTTTTATTGACTGATAATGCATGATATCGAACAATAATATAATGGTGACCAGTATGGTTTGGTGCCACTGCGTTGATCTGTGCTAAGACACCAGAAATTTTATTCTCTGTTGCTTTTGTACCATCAGTTCAAGTAACATGATGAAAAAGACAAAGCATGTCTTACCATGTGTTTTGGTTTGCTAAAGCTGCCAGAATGCAAGAAATAGAATGACTTTTAAAAAGGTAATTTATGGGCTGGTGATGGTGGCGCAGTGGCAGTTCTTGCCTGCCATGCCAGAGACGCGGGTTTGATTCCCGGTGCCTGCCTATGCCAAAAAAAAAAAAAAAGGGACTTTATTAAGTTGCAAGTTTATAGTTCTTAGGCTATAAAAATGTCCAAACTAAGGCATCCATTAAAAGATATCTTGACTCAAGAAAGACCAATGGGTCCAGAACACGTCTATCAACTGGGAAGGCACGTGTGGCTGGCATCTGCTATTTTCCTTTGGTTGCTCATTTCAAACAGCTTCCCCAGGGGTGTTTTCTTTCCTCATCTCCAAATGCCTGGGTCTTGTGTTGGCTTTGTGGCTTCTTCCAAAATGGATTCCTCTTAAAGGGCTCCAGGAAGCTACTCAATTTGAATGGATGAAGACACATCTCCATGGAAACAACTTAATCAATAAGATCCCACCCAACAATACTGAATGAGGATTAAAGAACATGGCTTTCCTGGGGTCTGCAACTATTTCAAACTGGTATACCATATTTATGAAAGTAGTTTACCCTCTGGACTCTCTGGACATGAGGGATTTGTGAACCACTCTTTGAGAACCCCTGCTAGACAACAATACAACTGAATGATCTACAGCTACATGCAACAATATCATTGATGTCAGAAATATAATACTAAGTGAAGGAAGCCAGATCCAAAATATTATAGGCATTCATATGAAAATGTAAAAAAATAAAAACAGGTATAACTTATCCATGGTGTTTAGGTCAGCAGTTATCCTGAAAGATTCAGATACTGATGGGAAAAGGTCTGAGGGAAGGCTCTCGAGTGCTGCTAATGCTCTATTCTTGAGCCAGCTGTTGGTTACATGGATCTGTTCAGATTGTAAAAGTTCATTAAGCTATTACAGCTTATACACACTTTTCTGTGTATATACTATATTTCAATAAAAAGTAAAAAAAAAAACCAAAGCTTATTTTCTTATGATTTATTTCTTACTCCAATTAATCAAAGGCTCTGAGTGGTTGGATATGAGTAAGAATAACCAGGAATAAGTGATTTATTGCTTTTTGTAAACATTAGCAATATCAATTCTTTAAAATATTTTCCCTAATGTCAAATTTGAGTCTGTCATTTCTGGGATATTATGTGTTACAATATATATATTTTTTGTCCTTTGATAATTTCTCTTCCAGATTGTCAATTCCTGGAAGTTGATAGTTATGATTTATTTTCAGTGGTGACCCATATTATACATAGTAATTTCTTGTAGTTGCTGTTAAATTTAGTGTTAAAGTAATAAATAACTGTAAGTTATAACAATACAGTGTTGTGCTCAGTATCTTACTCTAATAGCAAAATTAGTCAAGTTTCATCTAGAATATGTTCAAGTTCATAAAAGTGCAACGTAACTTCAGCTCTGCAATATTTTGTCTGTTACATATTCAACTTCTTATAGTACACATTTTCTTCCTCCTCTATCCAATTAACTTTTCATTTATTTAGCATACCTAGAGTTTTACTTTATTTCTGAACAATAACAGCTAAGCTGTCATGTATCTTCATAGTCCCTACTGCACTTTCTGATCTCTCAATATTTGTGTACTAGTGCCTCAGGAAACAGAAATTTCATTTTCAAAACTTCTGAGGCAATTGCATCCATGCAATCTAGCATTTAATTGGTAATAAAACTGTCCACAGTGATAAGGGAAGGCTTTTATAAACCCTTTTCTTGTTAGGTGTGTGAAGTTGACATTTATCTAAATTGTTGGCTGTTCTAGTTTGCTAGCTGCCGGAATGCAATATACCAGAAACGGAATAGCTTTTAGAAAGAGGAATTTAGTAAGTTGCTAGTTTACAGTTCTACGGCCAAGAAAATGTCCCAATTAAAACAAGTCCCTAGCAATGGAGGCATCCAGGGGACGATACCTTGGTTCAAGAAGGCTGATGAAGTTCAGGGTTTCTCTCTCAAGTGAGAAGGCACATGGTGAACACAGTCACCGTTTCTCTCTCATCTGGAAAGGCATATGGCGACCACTGCTAGCTTTCTCTCCTGGCTTCCTGTTTCATGAAGTTCCCCAGGAGGCGTTTTCCTTCTTCATCTCCAAAGGTTGCTGGCTGGTGGATTCTGCTTCTTGTGGCTATGTGGCTCTTCTCTGCTTTCTCTGAATCTCTCATTCTCCAAAATGTTTCCTCTTTTGTACGATTCCAGTAAACTAATCAAGACCCACCCAAATGGGTAGAGACCCGTCTCCACCTAATCCAGTTTAACAACCACTCTTGACTGAATTACAGCTCCAGGGAGATGACCTAATTATAGTTTCAGACATACTGTACTGAATAGGGATTAAAAGAAATGGTTGCCTTTACAA
The DNA here is from genome assembly GCF_023851605.1 of Tamandua tetradactyla. Taxonomy (NCBI): domain Eukaryota; kingdom Metazoa; phylum Chordata; class Mammalia; order Pilosa; family Myrmecophagidae; genus Tamandua; species Tamandua tetradactyla. The sequence continues at coordinate 34,874,034 of NC_135347.1, read as the reverse complement.
AATGGGATTGAGATTAAAACATGGCTTTTCTAGAGTGCATACATCCTTTCAAACTGGCACATTGGCTGATAGGGAATTCATTTTTATAAGGGATTCCTCAGATCTGAAAAATAGTTCAACACAAGATGAATCACAAATTACTAAGAAAGAATTAAAAAATCAATACCTACCCAGTAGAGAAATGAAAAATCAAGTTCCCAATCTATTTAAATTGCATTCTCTGGTCTATTCTAAATGGAGTATAAAAGGTGAATTTTCCTTCACACAGTCCAGAAATCAATTGAAATAAGTCTTATTTTTAAAACAATTATTTACAAGAAAAGCTCACAAATAATACATCATTTGATCTTTTGTTGTATTGAACTCTTTAATTTTAACCACAATTTAAAAAAAAGAAAATTTACAATTGACTGTTAACTTGTTTATCTAGAAGTAATGCTTTTGGAATAAGTATGAGAAAGAAGACCAATTTTTAAAATGAATACATATCACCACAATAATAAGGGGTGATTTCAGTGTAATTTTTGGATATATGATATAATTATTGAAATATTTTGACAAATGTGCATATTAGAATGTGAAATGCCTAATACTGATTAGTAACTGTGAGTGCTTTTCTTTTTTCCTAACTGAACCAGAGTCAGATTTCTAATAAGCTGAACATGTACATCTCTAGCAGAGGTGGTGTGAAGGAAGGAGAAAATGCTCTCCGTAAAGAAGGATCTGCTCTAACTTCCCAGGGACTGCTAGAGACTGGGGAGAAAAGTGAGAAATGGAGAACAGTCACCTGCCTTACATGCTGAAAGCATGGAGGCAACTCTTCTAGCTTTGAAATCATATCATATATATGAGATGAGATTAACATACTCCATTTTATGAACATGAATGCAGAGGCAGTTGTACCAACTCTGTGTCATTTACCAACAAAAATTATTCACTGATCCTCTCTCTCCTTCTCCTCCCTTCTTTCTTCCTCACTCTCCCTCCCTTGCTTGGCTGAAGAAAAAAACCTATGGACTTTTACAAAGATATATACAGACTATTACTTACTGTATATAAGGCAGTGTGTCATATGGAAGCTATAAGGAGGTAACAGTTTGAATAATAAAGTTGTATGCAACATATATTTTAAAACACATGTGGGAGCACATTAGGTAGTAAAAGATTAGATGAGAGTCTAAAAATAAAGGGTATAAGAAGCTCATTTATGTTGCCAAGAAGGAGCAGGGGCATTGAGTTTACTTGAATAGCAGTGAAAGTAAAATTATAGATATGTTGAAAACACACTGATGCTTGTGGCTAATCAACCTTAATAATTTATATATACTTGGCAATTATTCTCCTTACCTGAGGTAATTTTCTAAGGGGTCTGTTGTGATTTCTGAGTATTTGTAGTTCTTACAAAAACAATAGTGAAAGAAAACAAACTATACTCAAATATAGGCGCACAACTGATAAATGTCATTACTGAGAAGTAAGTAGGCTAAACCAAGAGCTCCATACTTAAGAATTGTTCTATAACAAGAACCTATTCAGGGAGTAAAAGTCTTCCAATTTAGTTTCATCTCCATCTTCTTTGTCTTTATTTTTTTTTCCTTTGAATTTTTACAGCTTTCCACTCACTAAGCTTCATTTATTAAGCTGTCCCTCTAAGAAAAGTCAAACTCTTAGTGTGACATTCACTGTAGTTATTTTGTGACCAGCCTGATTCTTACTTGTCCTCATTTTGTACTTGTCAGTAAGAGAAATAAAACACAGCATGAGTCCTGAACCTAGAGAAATTCTTATACAGCCTCAACTGTCCATTAGCTGTAGCTACTGAGAGATAAGGTTGAAAGTCCTCTCTTGGTGTCATCTCTTAGTTGTTGTTTTTCTTTTTAATCTCAACCTGATATTTGATCCTAAACCAGTGGAGTGAGAACATTATAACCTATGTAACAGCGAGCAGTAGATACTCTTCCAAACATAATCAGCCTTCTGGAACGTGACAAATGGAGGGGAAAAATCAAATTGATTTTGGATTCTAAGAGTCTGTTTTATTGCAGATAGTAATTGGTGTTTTCACCTTTTCTAGCTGCTTGACTGCTTGTTCTCTAGGATTGGTTTTTTTTTTTTTTGGTTCTGCCCAACAGCCATCTTAGCAACTCCTCCCTGGAGTCATTTCCTGGCATGATATTTTTAGAAACCAAAATAACAGCATTTACAATGTAACAGCTAAACATTCCCATAAAGTGTCTTGATGCAACAAGCATTTTTGCATGGTAGTTTTAAACAAACCATTGATAATGTATTCAGACTGAACCTCTTCTGGGTGTCCACAGTTTTTGGCTAACCAAGAGGCTGATTGCAGCATTGTTCACCGTCACTCTATAATCACATCTGGCGTACACAGCTGGCTACATTCTGGCTTCCAAGTTTTTCTCATGTAGTGTCTTGTTTTAATTTCAGAACACACATTTATTCAAGGGGACTTTTAGTGTTAAAATTCAGCTACGTAATTCTCTTTAAAAAATGAAGCAAAGGTATGTTGTCTTCCTACATGGGATTATGAGACACCACAAATGGAATGTCAGTTGGACAAATTCAAAATATTTTGAGCTCTTTGGCTTCTTTCTTCTTAAAGATGATTGCCCATGCCTTTTCCAATAGAATTATTTACTTAGCCTTTTACATCCTTAATTTTCCATTTTAAATTTAGTGCAGCATAAACTCAGAGAGGTGCTTGGTAATAATATCCAAAGTGTCTGCAGACAGTCAATGTTCTTAAACCATGATTGCAAAGCCTCAAAAATAGATGCAGCCCCATCGAAGTTAAATGGAATGACTCAGTGTCTGGACCACTCAAAAGGTTTTTTTTTCTACTCAGGGGAAGGAAGAGACTGCTCACTTTAGTACTTAAAAATCATGGAGGAGGTTGGTTTTGTTGTTGTTTTTAAAGAAAGAGAGAGAGAAAAATGCCATCACAGGAAATTTGAATCAAAACAGAGCTTCTTAAAAACATGTAAACAAGAAGTTGGCTCACTTGTTTTCAGTACTTTTTATTTCCAAAAATTACATGCTAGGTCCAAACTATACCTGAGAGATCAATTTTTCCAACTCCCACAATATATAAATAAAGCCATCAGGCACCCTTTTCTCCTACTATAGAGATTAGATAAGATATACTCATTTCCCAAGACTCTCTTGTAGGAAGAAATAGGAGTGGCCATGTGTGACCAAGTTTGGACCAGCAAGATATAAGGGGAAATCAGCTGAGTTGGAAGAAAATAGTTTGATAAAAATTATTTTAAATTTCACTGGTTTTATGTTTGTGAATGGGAATGTGATGCTGGAACTTCAGCAGCTGTGTTAATCAGGGTTCTCTACAGAAATAGAAACAACAGGAGAGAACCACTGGATTCCCATGGTTCCATTCTGAGAATGGAAGAGTCCAAAATCCATAGGGTAGGTTGTGAAGCTGGTGGCTCCAATGATTGGTCTGAACAAACTCCACAGGAGAGGATTGCTGGCTGAAGAGCCAGTGAAAGAGTCTCTCTTCTTCCTTAAGAGTCTTCAACTGATCGGATTACGCTGTTGTGGGGGATGTGCCTTAGTTTCTCACAGATGTAATCAGCCATCGATGCAATCAACTGACTGATGATTTAATACATCAGCCTTCCAGTTTATCAACCAACCATGAAATATCCTTGCAGCAACGGTCATGCCAGTGCTTGCCTGACCAGACAGCTGGTCATAATCACTTGGCCAAGTTGACATCAGAACCTAACCATCACAGCAGCCATCTTGGGACTATGAGGTGGTAAAAACTGAGGATGGAAAACCAACAGAGTAGGACAGAAAAAGCTTGGGTCATTGATAACTGCAGTGAGCCACTGCACCAAATCTGGAGCATCCTACCTCTGGATTTCCTCCTATGTGAGACACTTGGTTATCTTTATTTCTTAAGCCACTTTTAACCAGTTTTTCAATTAGTCATCTCTGCACATTCCTAATTAATACACTCTGAGAAATTAAATACTCTGTTCAAATTCAGAGTTTTGGATTGGAATTTGACCTTTTAATTTCTTGTTCAATACCAGTCCCTCATACCACTGTTCCCTTGTTCTATCACCAATTAGTATCCCTGTGAGTGGCTGTTTCTAAGAGTGGTGCTGCAGTAAATTTTATTTGTCCTATATATCAGTGACTTCATTTGCAGTCCTTTTCACTAAAGGAAACTTCATAAGTTTTATAATCCATCTTTGCATGGAAAGGCTTGATCAAAGTAGGATCAGGATTATGGGTTGATTCATTTCTATATTGCAAGCCTTTGAGAAGAAGAGGTAATCATTGTGAGCCACATTAATATTGAGAGAATTTAATATGCCAACATGCTTGCAAAGTTGATTGTATTTCTGAACCTGAAAACGGTTTTAAGGGACAAGGAGATAAAATTGCATCAAAATGGAAAAGTATGAGCAAATATTTGATTAAAAGTTGAAGAGTAAGAATAAAACATGTGGGTAACAATGGCTCAAAATATAGATATTCTGGACCAAAATTATCTGAAAAAATTGAGCTTTTTTGCTGAATCTACCATGTTTTTAATGTAATATTATTGAGATATATTTACACATCATATGGTCCATCTAAAGTATGCAATCAGTGGTTCCAGAATCATTACATAGTTGTGCATTCATCACCATGATCATTTTTAAAACATTTACACTGCTTCAGAAAAAGAAATAAGGGGAAAAAAGAAAACCCTAAACATCCTTTCCCCACCATATTCCTGACAACTATTACTGGACTCAACTCAATTCTAAGACTTACAATACAAGTATATTAACTAAGACAGGGTAGTATTGTCAGAAATGTGTGTGTGTGTGTGTGTGTGTGTGTGTGTGCATGCCAGTGGAACAGAGAAAAAAACATCCAGAAGGAGATCCACACAAACATGGGCAACCAACTTTTTTTTTTTTGCTATATAGCTGTTATATCAAAGATCAGTGCTATTGGATAATAGTTCAACAACTTCAAGAATTTCCTTCTGCCTATTCTAAAACACCACACACTAAAAAGAAATGTTTGTATAATAAGTCAGTAGACACAGTCATTTGTTACATCCTAATTTCTCAGTCACACCCCCTCCCTCTCATTTGATCTTCCTCTCAATCTTCAGGGAAAAATTAACTTACTAAGGAAAACTTTCATAGAGACTTAGATAGACCCTAGAGTACTCCCTAGTATTTCCAGAAATACTGTTGGGGTGTGGCATACTGTGGTAGTTTGCAATATCTGAGTGAAGCTTGCATAAGCGTAACTGCCAGAATGACCTCTAGACTCTATTTGAAATCTCTTAGCCACTGCAACTTTATTTTGGTCCATTTCTTTCCCCCCTTTTGGTCAAGAAGGCATTTTCCATCCCACAGTGCCAGGGTCAGGATCATCCTTGGGAGTCATGTCCCACATTGCCAGAGAGGCTTGTACCCCTGGAAGTCATGACCCATGTAGGGAGGTGAACAGTGAGTTTATTTTCAGAGTTGGCTTAGAGAGAGAAGTCACATCTGAGAAACAAAAGAGGCTCTATGTGGGTGATTCTTAGGCATAATTACAAGCAGGCCTAACTTTTTCATTATAGAAATAACAAGTATTTTTGTGTAATAAAAAACTTACCTGATTAGTCTTCTTTATCTTTAAAACAACCATTTTGTAATGCCTTAAAAGTGTAGGGATGAAAAGACTCAAAGATTCAGGTTGCCCATGATTTGCCTTTAAGAGAGAATCCTTTAAACCATTACCCTCAGATGAGAATGGATTCTCTCCCAAAGGACCTAGGAAAGAAAGTTGAAAGTTTCCTATACAGATTAGAGAATGATCACACATCATCAATACCAATCAAATAATGTCTTAAAAGTACATCTAAAGAATAAAATATATAAAAAAAAAAAGGGTGGGCCATGGTGGCTCAACAGGTAGAGTTCTCGCCTGCCATGCCGGAGACCCAGGTTTGATTCCTGGTGCCTGCCCATGCAAAACACAAAAAGAGGCTATCTAGCTGTTATATGAAGGATACTAGATACAATGGACACTCTGCACTTTTCTCCATCAGGTTCTTATAAGACAGTGAGTTTTCCACTAGGCTGTCAAATGACCTATCACAGTTCACTGTTGTGTTGTAACTGGGTTTGTTTTCCTTCAGCTGGCAGAGTGCCTTCATGGAGCAATGACTTAGTTTAGAAAGTGCCCTTTGGAAAAAGAGACCTGATTTCTACGGAGGTAGCAGCCACATAAAGCTAATGAAGCTTGGGGAAGACAGAGAGATTTAGATGTTATATAGTAATACATTACTGATGCTAAGAAAAAGAGTCTGGTAACCATGGAAGATCTGTAAAATGGTTGCTTATAGAATTTTTTTTTAAGTTGTGGAGTAGCTTAAATTAATTGGATGGGTAGGTCAATACATCAAGTTGTTCACAGTGAATGTTAGGAATGATCATTCTATACTGCATTTTGAAGAGAGGTAATAAAATTCAACTCAATGTGTCCTGTTTTTCACTTAATTGATCTATGCTCTAAATTGGAAGAATTTTCTTCTTCACATAATATGAGAAATGTGTGCTTCAAAGGACATCATTAAGAAGGTGAAAAGACAGCCTGCAGACAGACAGAAAATATTTACATGTCATTTAGCTAATAATGGACATGCCCAAAATACATCAAGAACTCTTGAAATTCAGTAATAAAAAGACAACCCTTGTGAAAAATGGGAAAGGATATGAATAAATATTTATCCAAAGAAGAAGTACCAATGGCCAAGAAGTATAGGAATGGATGCTCAATGCCATTAGCTATTAGGGAAATTCAAATCAAAACCGCTATTAGATACCAATTCACACTGGTATAGTTAGAATAAAAACGAAGAAAATAAGTGCCAACAAGGATGTGGGAAAATGGAGCCCTCATACATTCCTGATAGGAATATATAATTTTACGGCCACTTTGGAAAACAGTTTGGTAGTTCCTGAAAATGTTAACATACCACATGACAAGATGGATGAGCCTTGAGGACATAATGCTGAGTGAAATAAGCCAGACCCAAAAGGATAGAAACTGTATGATTCCACTTTTATGACCATGGTAAAGGTAAAAGCAGAGGCTTATAATACAGAATATAGGGGACCTAGAGATACACAGAAGCTTGAGATGGTGAACAGTTAGCTAATGAAGTTGAACTTAATTGTAAGTGAATAGACAGAAGTGAAGGCAGTTCACTAGTGGGTCTATAAGTAATATTATCATATTGAAGATGAACACAACTGAAAGGGGTTGTATAAACTCATGTGTCCCACTGATTAACACTACAAATATAATAAGTTCTTGCATGAGCTACTGTAAAAGTATGAATCTTGTACAAAGAGTGTATCATTTCAGAGTATAGGGGAAAATGCTATGGGCTATGTTTAACAGGAAAATATCAACAATACTGCAGCATATACTAGGAGTACATAATGAAGGGAGGGTCAAGAGTTAGGGGGGGTTGGATTTTCTATTTGGTGAGGGTGTCTTTATTGGCTATCTTTCTCTAGGGAACAATGAAATTATCTAAAATTCATGGATTATTGACTCTGGACTTTATATATGAGGCCCAGAAGAGGGAGGTGGCTGAAAGATGCACTGACTGAGAAGTAGATTGGTGAATGAAGTTGTATACATATAATTGAACATTGTACAGCTACATAAAGGAATGAAGTTGTGAGGCATGCAACAGTGTGAATGTACCAGTGGGACATTTGGTGAGGCAAAATAAGCCAGAAACAGAAGAGCAAATACTGTAAGATCTCATTTAGAAAACACTTATAAGAAAACTGGAGCCTAGACGGTAAGCTCTTATAGCAGTCACATTTAGTCCAGAGTGGTAATTGTTATCTCTGGATTTTGAGGGACTATTCCATATTTTTATAACCTGGTATTTAGAGATAAGAATGAAGCTGCTCAGTCAGGATTAAGGTAATTCAGAATGCATGGGTAAGGAAGACATTGCCTGTATTTTAGAACTTCACCTACTCTTTGAGAGGTGAGAAAAGTTATTTTGTCCAGAACCTAAATTTTCTGTAGCACATAATCTAACTCAATCTATCTGGATAAATAATTTAAACAATCCAAACACAGGGACCCAGACTGAGAAAGAGAGCCTTTAGTCCCTTATATCTTAATGTAATACCAGGATATATCCCAGAGATTATTAAGCAGATAATCAGAAAGTATTGGCAAAGTCCCTTGAGGGATGGGAGAAAAAACATGGAACTATTAAACTTTATCACTGGAGAAACCCCTGATACTGTGTCAAACATTAGGAACACCCAATCAATATGCCAAGCCCTTGAGCTTGAGTCTTGCTGTTGTGAAGCTTATATGTATAGCGGAGAACCTTAGCTTATCTATAGATATGCCTTAGAGTCACCTCTGAAGGAGCTCTTTTGTTGCTCAGATGTGGCCCTCTCTCTCTCTCCAAGCCCAACACAGAAGTGAAACCATTGCCCTCACCCCTACATGCGACATGACATCCAGGGATGAACGTCTCCCTAATGGCATGGGAGATGACTCCCAGGAATGAACCTGGCCCTGGCACTGTGGGATCAACAATGCCTTCCTGACCAAAAGAGGGGAAAGAAGTGTAACAAATAAGGCATCAGTGACTGAAAGAGTTCAAAAAGAGTTGAGAGTCTACTCTGGAGGTCATTCTTAAGCAAGCATCAGTTAGACATTCCTACCTACCATAACTTGCAAAACTCCAACCAAAAATATTCCTGCCAATCCCAAAGAATATCTAGATCATTATATAAGATTCTACAAAGGTTTCATGCACTAGGATAACTTTCCAGAAACCTATGACCTCCAGATGGGTTCCTGGACCAGATAAGTCCTGAAATGCAGAGTGGCTAAAATTTCCAGAACATCAACTCGTTCCATCCACCTACCCCATATTATCGACAGCCCCTTCCAACATGAAAAAGTTAGAATGGGCATAGCACAAATCCCCTAAAGAGTGGGAGAAAGATCAAAGGTTGATGGTGGAGTTATATAGAGAAGGTTGGGTTTGACAAATGAGTATGAGTGCTGAGTCATTTTATTGATATTTCTTTTAGTCTCCAGTACCTTAGAGCAACTAGAAATAAAAACCTAAAATTGTTGAATTGTAGCCATACCAAGCTCTGAAATCTGTTCTATAGCTAATTGTTGCAATGTACTTTGAAATTTATTGCTTTTTTGTATATATTCTATTTTTTACAAAAAAAGAAAAAAAGAGAAGGAAGAGTATATCAGAGAAGATGGGATTTAACAAATAAGTGTGATTGCTGAATCATTATATTGGTATTTCTTTTGGTCTCCAGTGTCTTGGAGCAGCTGGAAGCAAAAATGAAAAATTGTAGAACTGTAACCCATACCAAACTTTAAAATCTGTTCTATAACTACTTGTTAAAATATATTTTGAAATTTATTGCTTTTTTGCATATATGTTGTAGTTCATAATGAAAAAAAGTTTTAAAATGTTAACATAGACTTTTCATACGACCTAGCAATTCCATTACAGGTATATAAAAGAAATGGAAACTTATACACCCATATTCCTCACAGCATTATTCATAATAGGCAAAAAAGTGGAAACAACCCAAATATTTATCAATTGATGAATAGCTAAGCAAAATATGGCACATCCATGCAGTGATATATTATACAGCCAAAAAAAGGAAGTACTGATACATGCGGCAACATGGATAAACCTCAAAAACATGTTGAGTGAAACAAGGCAATCATAAGAAACCACAATCTATGTGGTTCCATTTATATGAAATACGTAGAATAAACAAATATATAGAAACAGAAAGTAGAATAATGATTGATTAGGGCTTGAGGAGTGGTAGAACAGGAGGATAGAAAGTGACTGCTAGTGCATATGGGTTTCTTTTGGGAATAATGAAAATAGTTTAAAATTAGAGTCTAGTGATGGTTTTACACTGTAAATGTACTAAAAGCCATGGACTTATATGTTTAAACTGGTGAACTCTATGGTATGTAAATTATATCTCAATAAAACTGTTTATTCTAGCATGCAAACAATGATATTGGATAAAATGTTGCAATTTATCGCTCAGTCACATTGACTGTGGAATAACAATGATTAGATGGTAAATGACAATGATTAGATGGTAAATAAAAACAGATTCTTATTTTACATAACTACGAGGTTATGTAAAGTAAGAATCTGGAGCAAGGTCCCTAATTCCAATAACAAGTTGATGCCTGAGCTATTTTTATTAGTCAAGTTTGGATTGGGGAGAGGAAGGGCTGCCATAGGGTCACGGCGCTTTAAAAGAAATATGGTTTGTGTTGGTGGTAAAAGATTTGAAAGCTCAGAGATTTGGTATATTAATTTAACTTAAAGAAGTATGTCTCAAAGTATAATCTGGGTTCAAATTCCATCAGAATTTGGGGGGGTGCTTATTATAAATACAAATTTATCATTCCCACTTTAGACCTATCAATAAGTATCTCTTGAGGGTAGGGATTGTGGAAGCCAGAATATGTAGTTTAATCTCAGGCAGTTCTTTTGTAACTACATGTGCAAACACTGATATAGAGTAGAAAGGCCCTGTTGTCTGGATTTATGATTTCCATTAGACAAAGTCCATTGAGTATAACAAAGTTAATTTAATGCATTTCTCATTTATTACATTTATTGTAATTTGAAATGGGAATAACTTAATATATTGAAAAGATCTAATTTAAGGGATAAACAAATTATTATAGCCCCAGATTATCTACCTTCCCTTTTCAACCAATGCACAAATCCTTGCCCCTATCATGAAAGCTTAAAAATCACCTCTTTATAAATTACTACTATAGACCTATGCTATATACGATGATTTGGTGTAACTGAAAGAGAACATTTTGTATTTACTTTTGGTATGTAATGGATTAAACAGATTTTTTATGGGTTGATGGGGGAATTTAACTACCATTTTTTTTTTTTTACATGGGCAAGCGCCGAGAAGCGAACCCGGGTCCTCTGGCATGTGAGGCAAGCATCCTTGCCTGCTGAGCCACCGTGGCCCACCCACTACCATTTTTTAATAATTTTCCATTAGAAAAGGTTTTTCACGTTCCAGATAATCAGTTTCACAAATGAACTTTAGGATTACATTCTTCTCACAAGTAAAGGGATTATTTGTGGGGGAAAAATGCAGTCAAGAAGCTGCCTCTGCCTGTAAAAAAAATGGTTCCAAACAGATCAGGCAAACTAGTAATAGCAGCAAAGCAAGAAATAACCATGTGATTGCACTTTTAAAAAACTGATTTAAGTAGTTACAGTTGAATTTTATTATTTGCCTTAATTCTTATGAAAATAGTGGTATTAATAGTTGACAGTTATTTGTTATTTACTATTTGTTTTATCAAATGAGATGAGATGACTTTAAAATTTCTGTTAATATTTAAAGTTTATTTTTGAAACTAATGATTTTTTTCTCCATGGCCCCCAGACTTGTAGAAAAAATTGGGGGCTGGGCCATTAAGATATTGGTCTGAATATTTAGGACAGTCATTGAGTATTTCAAGTCTTAGAGGTTTTTCATTATGGTCATCTGTTATGTATACATTAAACGCCCTATTTCTGGATATTGATATTAAAACTTAGCAATCTTTAAAAATGACTCACCTAATAAAGGTAATAACTCAATAGAAGCACTTCTGTAAAGGCAGAAACAAGACAAAGATGCCAATTTTCATAATTCCTACTTGATATTCTATGTGATACTGCATTTCTCACCTAGCACAAAAAGATAAGAATATTAAATAAAAGGTACAAGGGTTGAAAAGAAGTGACATTGTTCTTATCCACAAATAATCTATTTACCTGAAAGAAAATCCAAAGGATTCTGCAGATAAAGACACTTGGAAAGTCCGAGAAAATCTATAGATAAAAGAATCTTTAGAACTTACATTATTTGGCAAGTTTGCTGAATGCAAAATATTTAACATAAAAAGAACTCAATAGAGATTGTGTATAACAGTACAATCTTGTAGAAATGCAAACTATAAGCTACCTAGGAAAAAAATCACAAAGCTTTCCTTTTTTTGATATAAAGTTGTGAAATTTTATTTAAGAGCATAAAAGACACTAAATAATTGGAGTTATATATCAGTTCATGGTTTGGACTCCCCAAAATATTAAATCTCCCCAAATTTACCTAGATTTTCAATGCAATTTAAATCTGTAGAGGGTTTTTTTCCTATAAAAATGCACAAGAGTGCATAATGGTTCTACATCAAAGTACAGTTATATATTTTAGAGAAATGTTTGCATATGTGTACATTCATTACAGCATTGATTGAAATAATATAGAAGGGAAAATAATCTAACTCTCCACCAGTCATGGGATGGTTAAATTAACTATGGGTTATTTCTCTTTGACAGTTAAAATGAAGCACATGCATCAATCTATATGTGTAAAAATGAATAAATTCAAAAATCAAGATATTTAGTTAAAAATTGCTAAAGGTATATACATATGATATTAAATATATAAAATGTAAAAACCATAATAATAGTAAATATGTAATAATTCATGATTGCCTATATAGTAAAATTATACAGTGTTGCATAGCACTGATTTCCCCAAACTTGATTGACCCTGTATGGAAGGAGAGAAGAGAAGGCATGACAGTGGGATTAGGTCTTCAGCTGTATCTGGTGTGCTTTATGAAAGAATAAAGAAAAAAGAAGCAACAATGGACCCATATTAACTAATTTGTCTCGGTTATTGTACTTTTGGTATGTTTGAAATATTTCAATAAACTAAACCAATCAACAAACCAATCAACAAAAATGTATTTGTAGAGCAGAGTTTTTAATACTGATCAACACTTAAATAAACTGATATAAAACCCTATACTTAGTTTAGGTCTCTCATCAGTATTTGTCATATCTGAAAACTGGACAGATGGCAAATATAATATTCTTTTTTCTGACAGATGGATGAACTGGAAAGTTTAATTGTTCTCTCCTAGTTACATAATAAGTAGCTCTGGAAACGAAATATTTTGGTCAATAATTTGGATCGTTGGCCCCCACACAACATGTCAGAACACAATGCTTATCCTTTATATATTTCTATGGTAAGACTACATTTTCATATTTACATATACGCCCTGTTACACATATAAAACAAAAGCCCTATAACTGTGTATAATCAGGCCTAATGGAAACAGGAAAAATATACTTAACAATTAGTTTTTCTTATGACCACTGTTGTAAATGAGCTTTTCTATCCTCACCTAATTCCAAATAAATGACAATTTATTAATTATTTTTTTTAAAAAGCAAGATATTTTGACCTTAATTAAAAGCCAAGAATAAGTCAGATCCTTTAGTAGAGATCCTTGGGTTTCATTGCATTAGTAGGGAGTATTTAGAGCAAAGAACACCTGGCTTATATTCAGGTGATATGTTTTTTCTTCTCAACTTTTCCATTGGCTAACTATTTGGATGCCATAAATTCTCTGAATCTTCCAGTGTCTATAAAAGGTTTCTGGATGAAAGGATGTATCAGTGTACTAGTTTCAAAGGCTGTTGTAACAAAGCATCACAAGCTAGGTGCTTGAAACAACAGAAATTTATTGTCTCACAGTTCTGGAGGCTAGATGTCTGAAATCAGGAAACAGGGCCCTGTTCCCTCCAAAGGTTCCAGAGAAAAACCCTTCCTTGTGTCTTCCAGCTTCTGGTAGCCCCAGGCATTTCTTGGCATGTGCAGCATAATTCCATTCTCTGCCTCTGCCTTCGATGGCATTCTCTGTGTCTATGCCTTCTTCCTTTCTGATGAGGATCTTGAAATCTTTAAATAATTACATCTGCAAAGATCTCCATTTCCAAATAAAGGTCATAAAATTCTGGGGTTCCGAGTGGTCATGAATTTTAGGGTGATACTATTCAACCCACTATAATCAGGTTGAAAGAACAGATTAATTTCAAGATTAATGATCTTGAAACCATGGCTTGTTTGTGACATGGCAAAAAACCTGCTAGGGATAGAGACAAGTGTTCAGAGAAGACTGTAGTAGGAAGTGAGGCTGGAAAGGCTTTGGAAATGACTCTAGAGACAGGAATTTACTGACTCTAGAGACAGTAGGGCAGTGTTTTCTGCCTTATGATATGCACGGGAGCATTGTCATTCAGTAATTGCAAACTACTGAATATGAAGAAACCATACTATATCATGCCTAACAAATAGGGGCTTATTTTGCTCAAAAAACCCCAAGAAATCAGAAAGTGGACAGGTCAGAGCTGGTGCAACCTGTCCAGCAAGTCATCAAAGATTCAGTTTACTTCTAGCTTCATATTTCACCTGCCTTAGCCTGAGGCGTTTGTCCTCATCCTCTCACGTCAGCTGTCTATCTCCAGGCCGAAAGAAAAGGGAAACTCAAAGGGTAAGAGGTTCATTTCAGTTGAAGTCTTTTACAGGACTACAATACTTTTGATGGAAGCTCCCATAATAGACTTAGGCATACATCTCATTGTCCAGAACTGGATCATAAGGGAGTCCTGAGGTTGGTTTTTCTTGTTGTTGCTAAGCTACTTTATGCAAGTATAATTTAATACAATAAACTGCACAGTTCTAAAGTGTACAATGTGATGAGTTTTGACATATGTGTTCACTTATGAAATCATTATCATAATCAAGATACCAAATGTTTCTAGGAGGTGAATATTTTAAAATGGGAACTTCGGCTCTCTGAGCAAATAGAAAATCAAGGTTCTGTTAACAAGGTAAAAACAGAAAAGCAGATATTAGAGAAGCAACTAGCAGGATCAGTTACAATTTCTACTTTCATAAATTTTCCCAAGGGTTCTAAAACCTCCCTAGGCACCCCAAGGCACCTGAGCCCCTCTAAGTGGTTCTCCCAGTGTAACTTGGTGGACCCCCAGGAGAGTTTGTAAGGAAAGAGTCTGGGCAGGAGCTTGCCTTGGTATGCTTTCTAGTCTGAGTCTGTGTGATGGTTATTTTCTTATGTCAACTTGGTAGGTTATGCTGTCCAATTGCTTTGGTCAAGAAAGGACTGGTCTGACAGTTACTCTAGGTGTTTTTTAGATGAATCTGCATGTGTAGTCACTTGAGTGCATCTGCAATAACCAAAGGAGATTGCCCTCGGCAATATGGGGAGTTTCTGCCTCCAATTAATTGAAGGTCGTAAAAGCCTTGGAGGATTTCAGAATAAGAAAGAACTTCTGCCTCAGTTTTAGTCAACCAACTTTCCTGTGGAAATTCAGACTCAATTTCAACATCACCTTTATCAATTTCCAGCTTTTGGTGTGCCCTATGGGGTTTTGGACTTGTCAGACTTCAGAATCATCTTTATAGGATTCACAGATTGTGGTCTGCCCTATGGAATTCAAACTTGCCAGTCCCACAGTCATATGAGCCAATTCCTTGTAATAAGTCTCTGAATATGTGTATCTCAGGATACCCTGTCAATTTTGTCTCTCTGGAGAACCCTGACTAATAAATCCTACCTTGGCAGGCAGTATGACATAAAATCAGTGTTTGGTTTTTAGAGTAAGGCCAAGGTTCAAATCCTGTCTTTTACCACCAGCTGATTGTGTGGCTTTGAATGATTCAATTCAATGAATATTTATTGAGCATCAACAATGTGTCAAGCATTCTGCCATTCCCTGGCATATAATTTCCTTCAAGGAACTTACTGAAATGACCGAGCCTTTCCTATAAATAAGAATATGACTTCATAGAGTTGTGTTAATGATTAATTAAAATTAATCTTACAAATGTAAATGCTCAGTAAAATGATAAATTTTCAAAAGCTGTCCTAGATTTGGTTTCATTCTTTTAGAACTAGTACTTAAGTTTAGGAGCTGGATATCTTTACTAGAGTTCTGCTAGATTTTGGATTCATCCCAGGAGTTCTGGACATTTGTTTTGAAGCTAATTAAGGCTGACTATCTTCTCCCTCCATGGCTGCGGCCGTAAACCTCACTGAATTAAGAGTATGTGACATGACTCAGCTCTCTCCACTGAGGGAGGAAAGTTCTCAGATATCTTCTTGGAATCTCACATATTCTCTGCCTCCAAAAGTCTTTCTATTTTGAAGTCTTTCACGGTCTGGGGCATATTTCCCTCTTCCCACTCCCTGCTCATCCCTGTAGGAAACTTTGAATTCCCTATTCTGCACCAGGAACCCTGGGAATGACCCTAGCACACCAGAGATGTCAAAGCTGCCTAGAGATGCTAGAATTGCTCATTGACTATGGGGACTCTGAATTTCCACCACAGGGTCACTGATTTCTCCCATTGTAGTGAATGGAATGCTGTGAAGATCAACAGTTCTTCCCTTTGTCTTTTTTGGGGGGGTGCATGGTCTGGAAATTGAACCCGGGTCTCCTGCATGAAAGGCGGCCATTTTAACTACTGAACTACGCATGCACCCTCCCTTTGCCTTTTGATGACATCAAAAATATATGGGAATATTATAATGACTACCTGTATTGTGTACTATTATGAGATGGGCACTTTATCTACATTACCTCACTTTACAATTATTCCCATTTTACAGAAAGGAAACTGAGTCTTGCAGAGAGGATGGGAATTCTGAGTAAGATTACTGAGCTAGCAATAGGTGGAGTTGAAGTTTACACCCGGCTCTGACTTCAGACCCCATTTTTTTAACCACGATGATATAGTGTGGTTGGTTTTGGAGTTACTGCCACTTAAAAAATATTTATCACAGCTGTCTTTGGAAACAGTTTTGTGGAAATCCCAAATACCATAATGGTCAGTTCTACTCCCCTTTTAAAATTCACAATTCAGTGATGTATCCAGGAAAAGTGGCTGTCTTTGCCAAGTTCCTGGATTCCTTGCCTTTAGGCTGGTTGGTTTTTTGCTGGTTGGCCCCTGTGCAGTTGCCAGCTCTGAGAACTTGCTGCATATTGCCCCAGGATTGAGACAGGAACAGAGATCATTGTACCTATTTCTCTGGGACTGCCTCTGTCAGGGACTTTGGAACCCTTCCCTTATTTCACTACCAACATTAGATATGCCTGAAATGTCCTAGGATGGGAACTTCCAGTGTATTCCTCTGAGTTTACATATTGGATTGAGGGGTAAGGGAAGGAGGAAAGACAAAGCAAAACATTCTTTGAACCTATGAGACACATGTTCAAGACATTCCTGCTTGACTTACTGGATAGTCCACTTCTTTCCTTGTGGCAGTTTCTCCCCAATATTCCATGTTTTGGACATACTAAAAAATTATCTGCTGTTTATCTGAAATTCAGATTTAACTGGGCAGCCTGTATTTTATCTGGCAACTCTAAGTTGGACAATATATTTTATTATGATCACGACTGGCGCATCATGGGTTTTCTTTCCTCTCTAACTATGGAGTAAGTGTGCTTGTGCAAATCTCTCCAAACCCTTCTATCTTTGAAGAACCAACACAAATGCTGCATCTTTCCTGCTCCCTCATTCTTCTCATCTGAAGTAGTATCTTCTTCCTCTAACTCTTGCAGCTAGTCCCCTGATTTGTTTCTGTGTGTTTTTATATTTTTGTGTTAGCATTTCTCAAAGAGAAGGAGCTGCGATCTGGATGCTTCTTATAAGGGAAGCTAGGTGGTGACGCTCATTCTTAGTAACTTAAATTCACTGATGTTTCACAGAAACTAAAGCAACTTGAGGTTTGACCACAGTGGGGAGTCCATCAGCCTTATAGACTGAGTTGGCCCTAAAGAAGCTAGTTCTGTAGTGAGAGAAAAGTATGGCTGATAGGAAGGGTCTGGAACCGTGAATTACTCTAGAACTTTAGTTTTAGAGTATTCTGTTAGGATAGTGGTTTGTGTATGCTAGAATTTTGCTTATATGAACCTTATTGAAACATGAATTTGAAATCTTTTTGGTAAATGCTAGTTCTATTTTTTTTTTCTGATTCAGAAATTAGGGATATATTGATTTCTTAAAATGGAGTCTGGAAGTTGTAAAACCTTTTCTAGCATGTGCAAGTGATTATTGGTAGTTTGTATAGCTCGTATATACAAGCTAAAAACTAGAGGGGCCTGGAATCATATTCTGGTGATAATCTTTGACAAAGTTTTGCATTCTTTTTATAGTTACTATCTACATTTTTATTCAATTTTGGAAAGTTGTATTTTTCTATAAGCATCAACTTTATTGAGATTTCATAAAATTATATGTGCGTATTTTAAAAATACCTATTCCTGATGTTGCCTAAGCCTATTGTATCCAAGGATTTACTTTTTCTTTTCTTTTTTGCATGGGCAGGCAGTGGGAACTGAACCTGGGTCTCTGTGGCCTGCCCAGGATTTACTTTTGTATTTGTTTTTTTGAAATTCAAAATAATTGTGAGGTTAAAAAAAAAAACCCACATAAAATAGAATTAGCCATTTTAAAGTTAACAATTCAGTGGTCTTTAGTGCATTCATAGTATTATACAGCCAGCACCTCTATGTAGTTCCAAATAGTCTCATCATGTATTTGTTTTTAAACCTGTTATTTCTCCATTTTCTAATCCATTAAAATATGTTTGTTTACCTTTCATTACTTCTTGCTTCACTCACAATTTCATAACTAGAAATTCATGCCAAGTAAATGATAAGGATCTTATTGATCCTTACTACATATGTGAAGATTTACGTACACTCATTTTCAATGCAATGGTTTGTTGCATTTTAATATAGCAAAGATATTAACATAGAAAATAGGAAACAACTTAAATATTCCTCAATAGTAGACAGGTTAAATAAATTGTGGTGTGAGCTTTTATTATTATTAAGCAGAGTAATAGAAGGTTAGAAAGTAGTTAGAAGTGGAATACTCTGGCCACACTGTCTTTAGAACATACTCTCTTAATCCCTTTACTTTGACTCCCAGGTAGAATGCGTAATTTCTGTCCTTCCCAAGACCTAATTACAAAGCATTTCCTTCAGTTCTATGAACCACCCCTTACAGTGCTAATAAATTCATTTTTTTGACTCAAGTCAACCAGTATCAGCTTATGTTTCTTAAAATCCAAGAATTTTGATGAATAAAGAGGTGCTCCTTAAAGCTCTGGACATTGAAATACAGTAATATCCCCCCAATAGAAAAGTCATTTATGCTTTACTTTATAGTATGTTTTCTTATTCACTTCTGAATTATACATTCTATTGTTCTAGTAAATTATATCAACCAAAATGGTAAGATTGTTTGAGATTGAAAAAAATTGCAACACACAGAATGATGTAAATAAATAGTGGTGCTTACAGCAGCATTGATTCTTTTTTTTTTGTGTGTGCTGTATATTGTGGGGGTCACATTTCATTCTTTTTCCATGTGACTATCCTGCTATTGAAGCATCATCTGTTGAATTTTTATTTGTTTGTTTGCTTGCTTTGCTTTTGGGAAGTGCATGGGCCGGGAATTGAACTTGGATCTCCCACATGGCAGGTAAGAATTCTACCACTGAACTACTGTTGTCCCCCACAGCACTGATTCTTAAAGAGCACTCATCATACTCACCACCAACATCATATATACCAGACTGCGCTTGGAGATTTACAGACATTATTTTTAATCTTAATAGAAAATTTTCAAATGTTAAACCCATGTTAAAGATGGTAAAGCTCAATGCTTGAGGCTAACTAGAATTCTATCCTAGTTCTGCTTACTAAAAAGCTTGTTCTGTCTGTGATGACACCCTTTAGTTCTCTTAAATTATGAAAATCTGTTTCTAAGCTCGGGATGTTAACTTAAAATGTTTAAATAATGTCCATTCATTCTTTCTTTAGATATTTATTTATCAAGTTGCTATGGGTAAGATACCCTTAAAGGTGAATAAATATAGCCTTTGGGAATATATTTTAAGAAATAGGGGAGGCAAAATGCATACAGAAGGAAGAATTTTTGTAGGTCATTTAGATTAAACCTAAAATAAGTCCAATAATCAAAGACAATGATAATATTTTTCTCATTTTAGCGTAGGTAAACTACTCACAATTTTAATTAACTCAACAAAAAAATACGTTCCTTGTTTTCTCAACCCCATCTTACTCTCCTAACATACACTCATACTGTGATGTGTTTAGAAACCTTTCTAATTTCTAGAGAACTTCAGTTCACTTAATTTTAGAGAATTGCTGTACACCAAGAATATACTCTGAAAGGAGGTGGGTACTCAGAGAAAGTGGACCAAGCCCCAAACATACCAATACTGCTATTCAGGTTTTAAACACATCTGTGTAGAGTTGGAGGCAAATACCTATAATCCTAGTTTTCAGGGAGTTGGAATCTAAAGATTATACAGAAAACTTTGTAGCTCAGTAGTCCAAGCTAGCAGCCACTTTACCCTTCCTTTTTTCTGGCACTCATAACAGAGATCTTGCAGGAGGATGCAGAAAACAATTTTAATCTTTCGTTCTTTTGACCCAAACTATACACTTTCCTTTTAATAACATTAAAAGAAAAGAGGCTAAATAAGTTGCTCTGTTCACAGCTGAGTTTACTTTGTGCAGAAGAAATTTTTTTGTGTGCTCAGAGATATCAATGTTTGCTATTCGTGTAATGGAAAAAAAAAAAAAAAAGCTAATGAATAGGCAGTCTAGCAGCTGAAATACCAAAGAAGCATAGCTAGATTTTGGTTTTACCCAAGGTGGAAGGTTTGGCATATTCAAATTCATCACCAGTATTTTATTTTATTTTAAAAACTTGGTGTCTGTGAGATTGTATTTGAGAAATCTGTGCAGTTGGGAGGATCTTAGAGTTTCTGTGTGAAATTAAGATGATACAAAGAATGAAGCCTGTCAGCCAGAGAATGTGAATGCCCAAATAAATGGTTCTGGACAAAACGGAGTAAGCAGAACATAAGTGTGAGATTTCATTATTAAGCAGAGAAGCAGAAAGTTAGAAAGTGACTAGAGTCGGAATATTCTGACCACCAGTGTCAGCCTCCTAAAGAAACTTAAGGAAAAAACAAACAAAACTTTGTTTTTTCTCGTAACTGGTTTTGATACTGTAAAATACCCAGTTCCATTTTTATTTCTGCTCAAACACTTTTTTTTGGTGGTGGTGGTAGTAGTGATGGGCAGAGATCAATTGCCTTATAGAAGAGCAAGTTATGGATCATTTTACTGTTTCTCGTTAAATCGAAATCTCTTAAAATTAATCTCTTAATCTCTTAGGAGGCTCACTGGGCTCAATGGGAGGATGTGGGCCCCTCGTGTCCAGAGTGGGGAGCCAGGCTGCATGTGAGTACATCCCGGCAAGCACAGCCAGCTGCCCTACAAGTTGCATGAGTTATGTATCCCTCAAGGTATAGATGGCTGAATTGAGAAGCCCAGGCACTCAGCAAGGCTCCCCAAATCACGACCTCCCCTATTAATGATTCCTAACCGGGTTGAGGTTTGAAAAATGCAGACTCCAGGGTCCCAGCTAGACATTCCAAACCAGCATATCCCAGGGTGGATCCTGGAAGTCTGTCTTTTTAGCAAGTAGTTCTGATGATCATTGAGGATATCGAATTACTGTTCTTTGTCCTTTGTGAAGAAGGAAGGGCCCTCCATCCGCACTGCACTGGCACCACCGCTGCACTGTAGGGCGCACGGACTGGCACCATTGCTGCACTGCAGGGTGCACGGACTGGCACCACCGCTGCACTGCAGGACGCACGGGCTGGTACCATCGCTGCACTGCAGGGCACACTGGTTGGCACCACCGCTGCACTGCAGGGTGCATGGACTGGCACCACCGCTGCACTGCAGGACGCACGGACTGGCACCATTGCTGCACTGCAGGGTGCACGGACTGGCACCACCGCTGCACTGCAGGACGCACGGGCTGGTACCATCGCTGCACTGCAGGGCACACTGGTTGGCACCACCGCTGCACTGCAGGGTGCATGGACTGGCACCACTGCTGCACTGCAGGACGCACGGACTGGCACCACCGCTGCACTGCAGGGTGCATGGACTGGCACCACCGCTGCACTGCAGGGTGCATGGACTGGCACCACCGCTGCACTGCAGGGTGCATGGACTGGCACCACCGCTGCACTGCAGGGCGCACGGGCTGGTACCATCGCTGCACTGCAGGGCACACTGGCTGGCACCACCGCTGCACTGCAGGGCACACGAACTGGCACCATGTGTTCTTGAAGAGGAAGGCCTATGCTTGAGCAAGCTTCTCACACATGCACATTTGTTAAAAACCTCTCATCCCCTAGTTTCCAGCTCTGCTGCTTGGTAATTTGAATTTTGCTTATTTCATCTACTTTCTCCATTTTCTCGCTTGGCTTTGTGGTCATGTACCCTAAAGATGAATATTGAAATCTAATGATTTCAGTAATTAGTGGATGCTCCAGAAAATGGAAATTTATCTATAGAAGTGCCAACATTTTTAAAAGAGTGCTAAAACTCCTGCTTTCGTAAACAAAGCTTTGACCATCTGTATTTTTCTTAATGATTGAGAATACTCATTACAAGCATGATTTATTTTACTGTGCTATAAACTGTATTATGGAAGTTAACCGAGCATGTAGGTTATATTTTCTGAAAAAAAATTTTTTGTCATTGTTCTTGGTTTGGATTTGCTCTGTCTGGCTCAATTAACTCTTCTTCAAGGACCAGGTAGCTGTCTTTAGACTACTGTCCTTATGTCTGTCTGCCTTGGGTAGTACACTTCCTTAATTTTTCTGTATCTAATATTTGTGGGCTGAGTACCCAATAGGTAAACTGCTTGGAACTGGGTCTTAATTAGAATAAGTTGGGTTCTGGGCAAATGTCTGGCAATCTCTTCTAGGAGAAACTGTCCCAGCTTTGACGTGTGAATATTATGATGCATACTCTCACTTCTAAGAAGGTTTTATTTACTTGTTTACTTTGTTTAATGGTGTGTGGATGTGTTTCAAAGGGTCCTGAGTTGTTGGCATGGTCAGTTCTGAATAACTGAGGAGCCACTGCCTGTATCATAAGAACTGGAGCTTGCATTTCCCCGTGTGTGCCAGCACGTTCATGATTCACACGCTCAACCTCGAGGGAAAGGAGGCAGCACCCACTGGGAATGAAGAGCAAACCCAGCCAGGGCATTTCTTTTTCTTTCCTTCTCAGGACACCAACAATGTGAGGTTGTGGGTTGCAGCAGGAAAGGGGCTTGCTTCCTCTTTTTTCCAGCCTCCTTTCTTTTGCCCGTCCCCCCGCCTCCCCCAATTTCACTTGGGAACTGTCATAGCCACAGAAAACTTGGGCTGTTTGGTAGCTTAGAGAATCTCAGCCCTGTCCTGTGCACTGATAGTCAGAGGAAAGAAGAGCAACGGTAGGGTAATCTTATGGGAGCAAGGAGGAGTAATGCTGAGTCTCCAGAGAAGGCTGATACCCCCCTGGCTTCTCACCCGAGCGAGCGAGGCATTTGACACCACAGAGCAGCCGTGGGTAGAACCCCTGCCGGGGCCATTGCTGGCTGCTAGGTCCAGTCTGCAGCCGCCACGTGGTCAGCCATACCGTCAGCCAAGAAAGTCACAGGTCTGTATACCTGTGAGGTCACTGGTAAGACCCTCCTCCCGGCTCTCTGTTTTATGCTTTTAATGCCATGGATCCACCTGCCAAAAATGATAGTTATTGCTACAGCATTCTTGGCTTTCCCTTTATTTTGAGGATCTCTATTAATCTTAATATTCTTTCCCTTTCTCTCTCCCTCCCTCTTCCCCCCACCCCGACTTTTGCTTCTTTAGGTTATTTCCCTTACCCTTTTTGGACCCATTTTAAAAGTGTATTTCATTTAGACCATGTCAGTGGAGGATAAAGAGAGAAAAAAACAAGTAAGTTTTAATGAGAGAGTCTTGTCTCTACATGAGGCCATTTATATAAAATGTGAATACAAATAAATCTATAGAGACAGAAATAGACATGTCATTTTGTAGGGTTGGGGGAGGATCGAGGGATTGAGAGGTGACTGCTAAGGGGTATAGCGTTTTACTTTTTGGAGTAATGAAAATGTTCTGAAATTGATTGTGGTGATGAATGTACAAGACCGTGAATATACTAAAAGCCATTGACTGTATACTTTGGATGGATTTATGGCATGCGAATGTATCACAGTAAAACTGCTTTAAAAACAGTAAAGCCAGGGCGGGCCACAGTGGCTTAGCAGGAGGGGTTCTTGCCTGCCATGCCGGAGACCCGGGTTCGATTCCCGGTGTCTGCCCATGCAAAAGGAAAAAAAAAAAAAAAAAACAGATAGAAATGAGTTAGAGCAAAAAGAGGCTTAATAATTAAACAAATGTTTAATTTGATTAGTTTTAATGTTGGTAACTTTTTTCTTTAAATAATTAAGCAGTTATTTCAGCTTTTAAAGGGCCAAATTTTAACTCTTAATAAGACCTAAGTAATTCAAAATGAAATGATCAAAAGGCACCAACATTTACATGCTTATATTCCTGTATTAGAAATACTCTTAGAGAAAAAGTGATCCTTTGCAAAGCAGATGTTTTGCTTTTCAGATATTGAGCCAATAAATGGCCTCTTAATTTATTTGCCAGATTGATTATGAAAATTTAATTGCCTGTTTACATTTCTAAAATTTCCTAATCTGTGGGTACACTTCCATTCATTTCTTGGTGGGTGAAAATTCAGACTCCTGTTTAGGGCTTCTATAGCTTATAAAAGTAATTGTAGCTATTTTGGAGAAAAGGTTGACTTTGTTTACCCCTTCACCATTTTGTCCAGGGACTAAATAACGTCACCTAGCTGCCTTATGCCACTTTAATTTGTACCATTCCAGATTTGTTTTTCATGAGGCAATTCTTAGAGACCAGAATAAAATTACATTGAACAGAGAGAAATGTTGGTGAAAAAATATTTAAAATAAACAGGACATCTGCCTTCATAATTTATAGTTTGATTTTATTTGTCTGCAATTTTACTTTGAAGTGTATGTGGATAGGCCTTTTTGAAGCCATGTATAGAATAGGCTTGGGGGCTATAGTGTGCTTATTAAAGAATTCTGGAGTGTGAGTAGAGTTCCAATTTTTAATCACCCTTAGTTATATGATCTTAAAAAATTATTCAAACTCTCCATGCCTTATTTTTCTCCTTTTAAAAGAGAGGTAATAATAATAATATGTTCTTCATAAGATTGTTGTATAAAAATAATCAATTTAAAGCACTTAGCTCAGCCACTGGCATATGGCAAAGATGCAATAGATGTCTATAAATACCATTAGGGTTGTTCTATCTCCAAGTGAGCCCATCATTTCTGTACAAATTATGATAAATTAAGGGTACTTCCAAAGCAAATTAGAAATATCAGTAGTTTTTTGAAAGAGGTCTACAAATGATTTACAAGTGAACTGTTCTAAACACAACAAAAAATTGTAAAAAGTTAAAATTTGTATTTAGCTGCAAGTCACAGAGACCACCAAATTAGAGGTTTAGAAAATAAATGTTTTTTTTTCTTTTATCACATAAAGCAAATCCTACAGTAGGCGGGTCAGAGTCAACATGGTGACTCAGCAAATTCATCAGGGACCCAGAACCTTCTAGGTTTCTTCTCTCCCACCCCGTGTGTACAATTCTCATCCTCAAGCTCTGTGATAGCCACCATAACTAGAGTTGTCATGTTCCCATTCCAGGCAGGAGAAAGTAAGGGCAAAAGGTGGTAAGACGCATACCTTCTGAGTCAGCCTTCCCTTTAAAAATGAAACTCTTTTGGAACCTGAAAAACAATTTCTACTTATTGGCTAGAATTGTATCATAGATGCAACAGTAAGAAAGAGCAGGAAACATAATTTTAAAGCAAGATTTAATAGATAACCTGAATAAAAGCAGGATTCATTTAGTAAAAAGAAGGAAAAAAAAAAAGGTAGACTAGATAGAAGAAAGGCAACTAGCAGATTCCATCAACATGTCCTCTAAAAAGATCCCTTTTGAAGTATGACCTTTCTACTTGCAACAATAGGAGAGAAGAAACCTAGATATGGACCAATCCCAAGAGAGTAGAATGGGACTACATCTGTCTCTGAAAGCTCAAGTTCTAGAACATGGTGCACTGAACAGTCTTTACTTGGGCAGAGCTTTATTTATCCAACTTGTCTGAACTCAGCCAATAATCTTAATGCTTACCAATGTTTCCTACCTGTTGAGAAACTGCTCTTTCCTGGACTGTTTTCTGTTTTGCACCAAAACCAATGTTCAAATGTAGTTGATCCATAAATCAAGACTCCAGATAAACTAATTTCTTTGCAAAGCCATGACTTACTATAACACCTATATAAGTAAGTGACATAATTGTAAAGTTTTTCCAGGGATGCGAACATCAGTGAATGAAGCTCTTTATCATGCCTGTTAGTGCCATTGTTATTTTAAGAAATTATTCAAGAGAACAGAAGTCTGATGAAATGGATAACATCTAGCAAGTATATCTAACCATTTTGCTATTAACTTCTTTCTCTGTCTAAAGGATCCCAGATTTCATTGGAAGGACAGAAAAAAAAATAGTAGTCCTCTTTAGGAATAACAATAAGTAAAACCAAAGAAAATGCATGCTTACTCTTAAAGGAATCCTGGAAATTGGGAGCTGTTATCTGAAAGTGAAAGGAGATGAAATAAGAAGAGGACTGGTGCACCACGGCCATCTATCAATTTGCTCATGCTGGCCATAGAGAACCTCAGACCTAACCAGCCCAACCGTGGTTCAAAGGAATGATTGGGGGCCGCCTCCTTGTCTATATCTCATGAATACAAGTAATATTATTAGCAACTGGGTTTGTCCCCTCAAAATACACGGAGAAGAGCCTCAGTTGGGTGATTCTCTGGGCTCTTTAGAAAAGGAATGGTCTTCGCACCAAGAATGCTGACAAGCAACATCCCTTATAAGGCCAACTTCAAGAGTATTGAAGTTATTTCTCCGTCTTCATATAATAGTTGAAATCCTAGAAAAACTCTTTTCTATCTGGTTTCCCAAATATCCTCCCTGAAATAGTCAAGAATGAGATATAAAACTACAATCTAGGAATAAGTAGATCAATGAAAGTTGTGTCTGGTCTTTCTCTACTTTTACTTAACCCTGACAGAATCTGTCAGTCAATGAATGCTTCTCTTTAGCTTACATTTATATTGTATTTTAGAATTTTTCCAGTATGTATAAATATTATAACAAAATCCTTTAACAAGATCTCTGGGGAGATAAGGTAAGTATTAATAGTTGTTGACTATTAATAATTGGATAGGAGGCTAAGCAACCTATCCAGATTGCACAGAAAGCTAACAGCAGAGAGAGTTAAATGTTAATTCTTGGTAAGCCTCACACTTCAATGTAATGAGCTATTTATATATTAAATTTGATAATGGAACCTTAGGTGATGTTTGATGTCTGTTTTTAACATCTTTCAGTAATAATGTTCTGACCTAGATTCCTGAAATATAGGAAGCCAACTGGGTTGATTCATTTATTGCAGATATGAACTATTGATAAAATGGGATGAAAATAAATAGAAATTAAATGTGTTCGTTGTTGAACCTGCTTTGTAGTCTAAAATTCTAATGATATCAGAGTGAAAGGCATCTGATAATTAAGATTTAACTCCTATCATTTACCAGCTGTTGTATGCTAGTTAAAGACATATAGGCTGTTAGAAAGTATGCAGTTTGAAGTAGTGAATAGTGAGACGTATTTAAATACTTAAGAAAATGAAATCATGTCTCTTGAGCTCTAAAGAAGTCAGATAGTTTTCTTTTTGTTATTTTTTTAATTTGTTTTGCATAGGCAGGCATCAGAAATCGAACCCAGGTCTTGGGCATGGCAGGCGAGAAATCTGCCACTGAACCACCAATACTCCACGCCAGTTTTCTTTTTAAATAACCAAAATGTAGTCTTTTTTCTTTCCTTCTTTTTTTTTTCTTCTTTAACTTCCTTTTTATACAACTTTCTTTTCTCATTTCAAAGTAGGCTCTGTAGTGGTTGCTATGTCTCCTGAAACATCCTACTATGAAAGAATCTAATCTATCCCAGGCCAAAAAAATTCAGAAAATAGAGTCACGCCTCTTTTCACAGGAGGCAGAGTACATCTCACCTAGCGGTTATCAGGCCTAAAACATTCCAGAATCACCTGAGGAGCTTGTTAAAAAACACAGATGCCTGGGCCCTGGGTAACCCCAGAACCAGAGAATTTCTGGGAGTAGGTAGGGTTCAGGCATTGGCATGATATAAAAATATTCATAGGTGATTGTAATGTGCAGTTGAGAATCACTGGAAACTCCCACTCCTGCTGGAAAGGGGGGTAATCTTGTTAAGTTAATTGATACTAAAGGGTGAATGGCTTATAGTATCATTCGAGTTTCCCAAATCAATATCTAAAAGAAATTCTGGTCAATGTGACACAGTGTAATTAAGACACTTGAACAAGAACAGAAAACATTTTGAGCAAGAGAGTATTCTATATGCCTTAAATTTCACCACTTAGATGGCGGTCTTATCTTGCTTAGACAATTGCTTTGCATATATAGCCCTGGCTTTTAATTCAGCTTCCTAAAATCAAAAATGTTTAACAGTTATCTGATGCCTACATTTGAGCATAGTATTCATAAAAACTGAAATTTGTAGGAATGTAAATATGTTTGATTGCCTATAACCTTGATCATATGTGTACCTCTGTCCCGTCATCATTAGATGTGCACCTATACAGGGAAAGTAAAATAGAGATCCTTGAAACAATTAGTGGGATATTAGAGCGTTTGAAGTCTCTCTCTCTCTCTCTTTTTTTTTTTAGGAACTTTGGGCTAATGGAAGGGATTGGGTGTTATGTTATCCAAACGTTTCTGAGATTTTCTAGTTATCTAAAGTGCAATATTCTCCTATCCATTAAATTTTTCTGTGAATTCACCTCAACATTTACATGTTCATAATTGGAATACTTTTTTCTTTTATGGGTAAGTGATAATGCCTATGACATTTGTCATATTCTTTTGTTGTTGTTGTATTTTTTTAGTATAAAGTATGTGGGCAATGGAGCCAAATAGACCTGAATTTGCATCTTGGTTTGGCTTTCTTGAAAGCTGTGTGATCTTGGGCAAATCATTAACCTTTCCAAGTCTTGGTTTCTTTATCTTGCCTTCCTTTCTTCAGTCTCTTAAGGTTGTCATGGAGTTTTAAAGTGAACATGTATGTAAATATGGCGTAGTACCTACTATATGGTACTAAGTAGTTCCCTTATTGCTCTTATTGTTATTCAATCGTTTCACAAAAAAATCGAAGAAAAATGGGTAATGAACAATAAATGCTTTGGAGATTAGGGCGTTTTTTTTTTAAATAAAAAAGTTGCATTTGTTCTATTGAAAATCTTTGAAATTTAATATTTTGGAAATTAGAAATCTAAAATCAAGAGGCTTATTCAACTAAAACTATGACCGCATATTACATCTCAAAGGAATGCTATAAAATTTCATATATTTTAGTATAAGCGTCATCAAAGTCATTTCTCATCCTCTAATATTTTATGGGAGAGGCTGGGTAAAATGTACCCACTATAAGGAAGGAGGAAAAGCAGTCTTCCCTGCGGCACGTTGCAGGCACTCCTTGGAGCAGAGTGGTTAGAGTGGTGTGTATTCAAACTGGTAAAATACTGTTTAAATTCTAATTCTTTTTTTAAAAACATGAATCCCAATCCTTACTTTAATGTTAATATTGTAAGAATTTATCTCTGAAACAATTCAGGGTGTGACACAAAACCTTGTTTATAGCATGTACAGATAACATGGACATGATCTTCTAGTTTCTTTATAGAGTGTCCATGTGCTGACATTTTCCTGGCTGCTCCAGAGCACAAAACTAATAGATCTATTTTCTCTTCTTTTAGTATGTCTTACATCATTTTATTTAGGTGATTTTATATTCTCACTCAATTCAGAAACAAAATAGAGAAACAAAGGACCTAATCTAAAAGATTCAAGCAATACACAAAGAACGGGTGTGAAAACTAAATTCCATACCTTTTCTCCTTCAGCCTCTTATTTTCTTCCCTAGTAGAAGCATTTACTTCTAGAACTCTACTCATTGATGCTAACAGGTTATTGAAATTTATATCTGTCTTTGCTATATTTCCTTTTTATTTAATTCCTATCTCTATATCCTCACGTTAATAATATCTGTATTCAAAAACCATTTGTTACTTAGTGCTTGGGGGTGAAAGCTGGCCATGTATATGCATTTTCATAAAATTTGCTTTCAATTGTACTCCAGGTAGAATGGTTGAAATCTTGCTAGGAGTTATTCTGTTACAGAAGTATGTATTGACTGATGTATAAGAAAAGTTTCTGATTTCAGAAATAGTTTATTTTATTTTGGGAGCAAGTGGGAATTGAAGTTTTATGAATTCTTTATGAATTCTTCTTTAGAATGCTAACTTTTATCTCCACCAGATCATGAATTTTATATTCCTGCAACTTTAGTCCATTCTCACCTTTTCTCTCCTTTATTGGATGTGTTTTCTCACTGCAAAAATTTCTACTCAGTTATTCGTAATCCTAATTAGTATTTTTAAAAGGGTTAAAAGTTTCAATTCCTTGTAACTAACGTTGCAACCATCAAATCATTAAAAAGTGGAAAGAATTCATTTTCCTACCATGAATATAATACATTGGAGTGGAATGGGGGGGGCAGGGGGAAGAAGGAGTGGAGTAAAAAAAAAGTAAAAAACAGGCGTGTATCAGGAAAACCTCCAGCCAGGGCTAATGGATTGAACTTTATCGATGCTGCTTTATGATACATGTCAAAATAAATGCAGGAATCAGCTTTTGCTTCAAAGTTTGGAATGTTGTGGTAACTGGTATTTAAGCGAAGGAATGTTACAATTGGAATAGCGGAGCAAAAATTCTTTCCAAAACTATCAATTTTATTTATTAAGCTCACTGAGGAGAAGAAAAGTGACAAGAAAAAGCATAGATCATTTGCTTGTTTGACAAGTTACTCCGAGTTCTTTTCCTTGTAGAGCAGCAATTAAGATGGATTTTATTATTCTCAGCATGTGTGTTTGCCTAGTTTAAAATTGTTTACATATTTATTGCCAAGGCACTAATGAAAATAAACCAACCCAAAGAACTTTTATCTTCCTGACAATGGAACATTGTGAAAGTTGCATTTTTAACAGATGATATCCAAAGTTGTTTTTAGGATTCCTAAATGAAGTCATGAAGTCTTAAAAATTTTGCAGTCCAAGGCTTTGACTCATGTTACCATTTGAGTAACTGCTTTATAGAAAGGGGTCTGGTCTAATTTTTTTTAAATGTATTTTTATTGAGATATATTCACATACCATATAATCACCCAAAGTATGCAATCAATGATTCATCATATGGTTGGACATTCATCATCACAATCGATTTTTGAACATTTTGATTACTCCATAAACAATAAAAATAAGGATAAAAATAAAAGCAAAAGTAAAAAAGAACACCCAAGACATCCCATACTCCCTAGCCCCTCTTATCATTTATTTATTGTCCTTATTTTCTTACTCATCTGTCCACACACTGGATAAAGGCAGTGTCAGTCACAAGGTTATCACAGTCACTCTGTAAAAGCTGTATAGTGGGCAGGCTGTGGTGGCTCAGTGGCAGAGTTCTCACCTGCCATGCCTGATTCCTTGTGTCTGCCCATGCAATAAAAAAAAGCTAAAAGCTATATAGTTGAACAATCATCTTCAAGAATCAAAGCTACTGGATTACAGTTCAAGATTTTAGGTATTTCCCACTAGCTACTCCAATATACTAAAAACTGAAAAGGGATATCTATATAGTGCATGAGAATAACCTCCAGAATGACCTCTTGTATTTGAAATCTCTCAGCTACTGAAACTTCATTTTGTTTCATTTCTCTTCTCCCTTTTGGACAAGAAGTCTTTCTACATCCCACGATGCCAGGGCCAGGCTCATCCCTTGGAGTCAGGTCCCACATTGCCAGGGAGATTTACACCCCTGAGAGTCATGTCCCACATAGGGGGAGGGTAGTAGATTTACCTGAGGAGTTGGCTTAGAAACAGAGGCCACATCTGAGCAACAAAAGAGGTCTCTGGGAGTGACTGTTAGGCATAAGTATGAGTAATTTTAGTGTCTCTTCTACAGAAGGAATTTAAGATCGAGGGCTTGGCCTATTAAATAGGTAGTCAATGTTTGCAATATCAGGTCTTCCCCAGGTGGAAAAGTTTAGTATTTCCACCTCTTTCCTCAATTCCTCAAGGGTACTTTGCAAATATTTTTAAATCTTCTGTCCAGCTGACTCTGGGTTATATTGGGGCATCACAATAACCTGCACAAGCGAACAAGCTATCACTATCTATATAAGATTCCATGTAAGTATGGTGTTCAAATAAAGCTAACCATACAAATTAGATTTGATTTGATAGTGTGCTACTGAAAGTATAGTTTGCACCAAATAAGCATCTCTTCCTGTGATCTCACACAGAAGTTGAGTTTTAAAATGCAGTCAATAACATCCTGTACACTTTGGTTTGATATACCTTCGTCCTACCCAGATCAGCTTCATTCATATCTCTAATTGAAGTTTAATCACTTTTTCAACTTTTTAAGCAGTTGCTGTGTGGGGTAATGCTTATTTTCATAGCTGCAAAATTCTAGTTCTGAGTCTCAGGTGTCACACAGATACCTGAAGTTCCAAGGCATGACAGGTTATATACCAAGAACTCAGAATCTCAGAATTTAGAAATAACAGTTACAACTCAGGAATGGACATGACAGCTGTAAGAGCTTACAATCTAGGAACCTTTGCAAAAAGCTTTCTCCTGATAATCTATGCTCTTGAATTCAATTCTCAGAGTTTGCACATTGAATTTAGTCCATATTAGTGAGCATTGTAATGTTTGTTTTTTTGTTCCTGGCTTATTTCACTCAACGTCCTGTCCTTGAGGTTCATTCACTTAGTTGCATGCCCCACATCATTCTTTTTTGCAGCTGCTCAATATTCCATTGTATGTGTACACCACTCTTCTCCCTTCTGTTCACCAGCCAAAGCAGGAATGGGGCCTGTCTCCTCTGAGTCCTCCTTAAAAGGCTTCCCATGATTAGATTTAGCATCACTAATTGTAGAAGACATTCCCCTTTGGCTGATTACAGATGGAATCAGCTGTGGATGCAGCTGACGTGCTCATGACCTAGTCCTATGAAATGTCGTCATTGCAACAGACAGGCCAGTACTTGCCCAATCAGCTAAACAGCTACCACAACTTGGCCAAGTTGACACATGTCCCTAACCATGACAGGAGCTTTATTTATAATTCTGTGCTATGATCTTGGCCATTCCACCTGTTCTAGACTGGTGTACAATGTGTGTCCAGTTGCGGATGTCCCCTAAAACCCCTGGTCTAATTTTGAGACTGTTTTCATTTTCAAAACTATGAGGCTTATTTCTTGAGGATAAAATGTGTAAGCCCCATAATTGAGGCAAGACTTTAGTTAGATACATTTAAATTGTGAAGAAACAGATCCAGGTCACTTTAGGGTGCCAGTTTTCAACTCAGGTGTCCTATGCTACATTTTTGGCAGTTGATGAATATGCTGCAAAACGAAAGGTTCAGGACCCTCTGCTAAATAGGGTTAAACTAGCATATTTATTTATTTATTTATTACATGAGCAGGATATCTAAGAGGCTTTAATGTTCAGGTGGGTATTGTCACTAACCAAGAAAGGACATGCCATTCAGCATTTTTCAGATTATTATTGTGTAGCCATGTCAGCCTTTCTCAGGCTATTGTTGTGCGGCATCTATGCTCATGTTTCAGAACAAGATTGGGGAAATTGTGCCTGGATTAATATGATAAAGGCATATCTGGCAATTAGCCCCTCTCAGTACTGGCCTTCCAAAGGCACAGCATCATGACAGCAAGACTTGTCACCTTATTCTCTGTGCTAGTTGAATTCACATTTCCTCAATGACACAATTCAGTGTAGTCTATTGGCCAGTAAAGGTTCTCCTATCTATCCATTTTAAGATAAGGTACCCAATGGGAAGTTGACTTTCCTTATATATGATGCCTTTTGGTCTTAGCATGAATTCATGGACCAATTAGCTGTGCCCAGGGTAGCGGTATAAAATGACCCAAACCACAGAAATCAAATGCTATAATACTTGGATGGAGGCTATGACAGGTAAAGTTTTAAGGGTTTTCCAATTTAGGTGGCTTCCATCTTCATGCGAGATATTCATTTATTTGTTTATTCAGCAAACATTCAGTATCAAATACCTATTATATACTCAAAACTGTGTTAAGCCATGGGGATATCAATATGAATAGGACATTTTCCTGGTTTTCAAGCAATTTATGGGTCATTTAAACAATTTATAAGATAGTTATTCTTGCTTACTTCACAAGACATTTTTCAGATATAAAAATAGCTGCTTCATTTTTGAAAGCCAGTAAATGGGTTATTTAAAAGTAAATATACATATTTACCTCCTTGTTATTTTCCCGTTATGATCTGATCACATACTTGGTCTAAATATTCTGCAGTATTCCTTCACAGAAACCTAGCCCAATGCCCCCCTGTCACAGGATGAAGCACCATGAATTCAGTACAGGTTGGTTATTTAATTGATAACAATGGCAGATTCTGGTCTCTTTCCCACACATGAGGCATGATGCAGGTCTGCATGCTGTTGTGTTCTTTTTCCTAGTGCATTTTCAGAACAGGTGGCCCAGATGGCACTGTAATTTATTGTGGAGCAGGAAAGGGACACCACAATGGCATCTGAAGCACTTCTAGAAGGTACAGACTTGTAGTAGTTTTACAGAACTCTGCTACCTTGGGCTGGTCCTCCCTGTGCTGGTTTGAAATTGTTATATACCCCAGAAAAGCCATGTTTTCATTCCTAATCCAATCTTGTGGAGGCAGACCTATTTTTTAGGGTGGAACCTTTGATTGTATTGTTTCCATGGAGATGTGACACACCCAGTTGTGGGTGTGAACTTTTGATTAAATGGAGATGTAACTCTGCCCATTCCAAGTGGGTCTTGATTATTGTATTGGAGTCCTTTAAAAGGGGAAATGTTTTGGAGAAACCTCAGATGCAGACACTCGGAGAACAGATGCTTCAGAGATACAGACATTAGTAGATGCTTGGAGTGTCAACAGAACAGATGTCTAGACAGGGATGTTTGGAGATTCAGAGCCTAGTGGACATCCCCATGTGCCTCCCCATGAGATGCTAAACAAGCCAAAATCCAGAGTTGTATCCTTGAGGAGCTAAGTGAAAGCCCACAGATGCTAAGAGAGGAAACCACTGGCATCAGAAGCTGGAAGCAACAAAACTAGGAATAAGGACCAACAGACACCAGCCACATACCTTCCCATGTGACAGACATTGGCCTTTCTTGAGTCAGGGTATCTTTCTCTGGATGCCTAGTTTGGAACTTTTTTTTTTTCATGGGCAGGCACCAGAAATTGAACCCATGTCTCCGGCATACCAGGCAAGAACTCTGCCACTGAGCCACCATTGCTTGCCCGGTTTGGAAATTTTTATGGCTTTAGAATTGCAAACTTGTAACTTAATAAATTCCCTTTTTGAAAGCAGTTCTATTTCTGCTTATTACATTTTGGCAGCATTAACAAACTAATACACTCTCTATACTCATGTTTAGGTCTTGTTGAAAAAGAGAATTCCAGGGTGGGACCAAAATAATTCTGTTATCTTATCTGAGTTTAGAAATATCCTGGGCTCATGACTTAATATGTGTAAAAAGCAATTCTAGAGTCCCCTTAAATTTGTTCACATTGCCACTGTGCATGTGTAGAGGGATTCCTATAATTCTATTGCATTGGATTAAATGAGTTATAAATTATACACAGGAACATCAGCAGATCAGCAGACATTGTCTAGATTAAAAAAATCTTCCCCACCTGGGAAATACATATGTGATTCTACATCACAGTTAAAGAAAGTTGGAATATCTTGGGATGGGAAGGATAGAAGGAAAGATTGCTGAATTTGCTATTGACACCAGATGGGGGAAAAATAATATTTAGTATTGCTTTCCATTCATAGTCAGACAGTGAGAGTGAATGGAAAAGACACTCTTCACTGGCCTTCTCCCATGAACTCCGCTACTCACCCCTCTTTCTGCTAACATTCTGCAAAGCAAGCAGCAATCGCATGCATTGTTCTTTCTCATCCACTGGGTAACTGCTGACCCCAGAACTAAGTGATGATACTGCTTTTCATTTGGTCAGATCTTTGCTCATCTAGATGAGCAATAGATGAGCAAAGCACTCTTCACAGTTCTCTGAGTGCTTCCTTAACATGTAAGCCACTGGGAAAGGCATCTAGGGAAATACATTACTGTACAAAGCACGTTCCTTGCCATCCAGTGACAAGTACACTCTAAACATAATACAAAAAGGGTATGATAAAGTCCATGCAAATTGATACAAAGAAGGGATAGCAGCTTTGTAGAATATGATGAGAGGCCAGTTATGACCCCCAAGGGCTCAGTGTAGACCACTTTGTGATTATGCTGTGTAAAGACCCTTAGTGAGTGACATCACACCAACTTCATTTTTTTTTCTATAATGTGAAACTCATATTTTTTCTGTAACATGAAACTCAATGCAGTCTTTCAAAACTGCATTTTGCAACTCTGATGCTCTTTTGAAATGAAGGCTGTGACACCATTACTTTTATTCCTTTTGAATAGTTCACCTTCTGGGAATGTGGACTGGGACTCAGTTTATTATAGGTTATTATCAGTCCCCTCTAAGATCATAGGCATGGTTTGTTACTCATGCTTCAGAGGCAGTTCTAAGGCACGTCTCTGTAAAGGCAAATTGTTTTCTGATTTATGATAGTATTTTAATATTTTGATGAAGGAATTCACTAACTTTGTTTTAAAAGATCATGTTTACTTACCATGTTTCATTGATTTTAAGACATTAATTTTTCACATTTTAACATCTTTGAATTTGGGATGTATTTCATAATCAATGGCACACCATAGTTTAGTTGCCAACTGTTGAGGATTGAATCATGTTTCCTTCTATTAGACATGTTGAAGTCTGTAAATATGACTTTTGAAGATGCTATTATTAGCTAAAGTGTGGACCCTTTTGTGAGTGAGATCTTTGAAGATCCTATTTAGATGAGGCCGAATCGAATCAGGGTGGGTTTAATACATATGGCTGAAGTCCTTATAAACAGAGGAAATTGAACACAGAAGTAACAGCCAGAGGTTGAAAAATCCAGAGAGATTCCCCATCGCCAGAATGCTGCAAACTTTGGAGAAATCACGGTCTTACTTCTAGCTTCCAAAACTGAAAGCCAAGGAATTCCTGTTGTTTAAGCCAACACATACATAGTATTTACCATAGCAGCCCTAGCATACTAAGACAACACTCCTCGTTGTCTCTTTTAGAGACACATGCCTCTACTGAAAGAGCATTGGAGATCCCCCATGCTCCTGTTAGCTTCCTCCTGCTACAGTTAGGAGACAAGGGGAAGTTAATCATCTAAAATATAAAGGAATGACAATTAAAGGAACTTAAGGATTCCTGCCATTTGCATTCTACATTTGTGAGAAAAGCAGGGCACCTCACTTTATATCTTTTGCCTTCACTTTTTTGGAAAAGAAAATACAGGATAAAATTTGTTCGTGTATGTGAAATGTTCTTTAATGAATTCATCCAATACTCAGTAAATGCTTCAAAGTGTGTATTATTCCACATGGACTGTGTTTTTATATTTGAAGAAGGAAAACTATACCTGCTTTAAAGACTTGCTGTGGTGGTATAACAGGTAAAAATGCAAGCATGATAACTATAAGAGGTGTCATGTTAAGATATATGAACAAGTCCTAAATGACTGGGCCAGACAATAAATTTGAATCCTGGGTGTGAAAAGGCTACTCTGGAATGGGGAAAGTTAATAGAAGATGTGGGAGGTAAACTGGCTTTTGAAAGTGCTAAAGGATTTGGATAAGTTGACATGGGGGAAGGTGAAGAAGATATGTTCTTCTTCTTAAATTTTTTAGCATCTTTCATCAGTAGATAAAAGTAGAGCCATAGATGAATTCAAAGTGGATGTGTATTTTTAGGCTTAGAACATGCATTTGAAAATACAGCATGCACTTATGAGATTGGCTCTTTTTTCTAAGAACCAGTTAGAATGTCTGCTTTTCTGGGAATTCTGAACACTTCTCACTAAATTTGGGTGGCAAAAGAACAGAGTAAAACACTGACTCATGTTTCTATGCCAAGTACAGAAAGGATCTGCTGGGCATATTTGACTCCAGAGATGTTTCATGGGAACGTGCTATCTTAGATCTGAAAGTGAATTGAGTACAAACCATGATTCAGAGGGCACTCTTGAACTGAGTAAAATGACAAGGCAGTTCTCACTTAAGACAAGCTAGAATAGACCATACTTGGTTTATTTAATAGGTATTTATGAGGTCTTCTAAATAAACAAGCCCTAGTTGTGGAAGATAGTCTCAGTTTCCCTTGTTCTAAATTACAGTGAGTAATTGTACTTCCCAGGTCAACTGCAAGATGCTTAGGAAAGGCTGATTTTTATTCTTAAATGGGCCTAGCTTCCCTTTTCCTTTCTCATTATTTTCTTCCTCCCTTCTTTCAGTACTTTAAAGCTCCACTTGAACATTTCAGAACAATTTATCAATAAAATTTGTAGTTATTTCTTATATAGGCAGTGTAATTTTCAATTTTCAAATTTGAGTAAGGAAAACCTTCACAATCATGAATACCAGATTATATTTCTTATTTTGAAAAAAAAAAAAAACCTTTCTATTCCCTGCTTATCTTTGGTTTAATGATAAAAGGGCCTGTCTGAATACCTTTAAAATGTATTCTTCCATGTGAAATTGTTCAAGACTTGGGGCATTCAGAGTTCCCTTATTCCCATCCTTTCCATTATTTCCATCTCCTGAAGGAATGATACACAACTCTGCTGTACATTAGACACTTCTACAAAATACTGGTGCCCCAGCCCTGCCCAAGGAGACATGTTTTGTAAAAAAAAAAAAAAAGCTAGAATAAACAAACAAAAAACCAAACTCCCCAGGTGATTGTAAAAGCAAGGCCAAAACCCACTCTAATACTGCCTGTATTGGTTCCTGGTCAGAAATTTGTAAAGAACAACTCTAAATCCAGAGACTAAGAGTGGTCCAGTCTAGCAAAACATGAGGCAGAATCTCTCTAGCAGCTGTTAGAACCAAGGCTGGAAATCTTGTCCAGGACATTCCTTGGCTTCAGTTCCTAAGATTGTGCTTAATTTCTCCTAGATAAAAGATTTCACCTTTGTCTGTTTTCTCTTCTATCTGGCTTCAGAGTGGCCAGCCTAGCCCCTCCAGTGGCTAACCTATATAGCACCTTTGGGCAAATTAGAAAAAGCCACCCCTTCTTTATTGTCATTTTCTGGGAAATTGTCAGAATAAATGTACATATTTATGATATCATATTATAAATGACACCCCATGGAGTTGTGCAGTGCACAGCCTGTACAACCACACCTTGTGACCAATCATGTGCTTGTTTTTCCTGCTTAAACAAGTCATAACCTGAACTAGTGACCTGGAGACTATAGGCATTAGATGACAGTTGTTGGCAGTCTTGCCTAGGCACAGTAACGAAGATAAAAGGGAAGTTCAAAGTCTGAGATGATGGGTTAGATGTTCTCTGAAAGGCTCCCGGCTTCATGACGCTGCCATGTTACTTAATTTAGCCCAGGTTGCTAGGGAAATGACTTCAAAGTTGCCTAAGTCAGTGTCTAGAGTCTGTGAGTGAATAATAAATAAAATTCATGACAAAATACGTCTTCGCTTGACAATTTTGGATGGCTTTATTTGCTTACATAGAGTTAAAGGCAAACATATCCTGACCTGACTCAGCAAAATTGCTGAGCAAGCCAGGCTTATTTTGAGATCTCTCAGCATCTTCTTTTTTTGTCCCTTCCTCCCTAGAAGTGGACACTAAGAAGAAGCAGGTGCATTATGCACAGATCATTCTGATGGAAGGATTCAGCAGTACACCTCACTGCCTGGTCATGAAACCCATGGATGGTTCCCATCTTAATTGTAGCTGCATTTAAACAATCTCTACTTGTTCAACAGTGCTAAGAGAACATCCTACAATGATGGAAATGTTCTATTTGTGCAGTCCAAGAAGATAGGCATCAGATATAAGTTGCTATTGAACACTTGAAATATGTCTGGAGAAACCGAGGTACTGATTTTTTTTTAAATTTTAGTTAAATTTAAATGTAAATAGCCGCAGTTGGCTAGTGACTACCATCTTAGAAAAGGTCTGAAGGATAGATATTGTCTGGAGAGGGAGAAAACTAGTACTTCTTTTGCACCTTCCAATTGTCAGGAACATTATTTTTATGATTTTATTTAATACCCACAAAACCTTGCAAGGTAGGTATTATTACCTCCATTTTATAGATTGGAAATAACTGAAGCTCAGTGACGCTATTACAAGGTTATGTAGCTAATAATGATCAAATCTGTATCAAACTTATATCTTTTGAACTCTAAAGCCTGAGTTTGAAGTTTTCTTGGGGGAAATTCTTCACTCTAAAGAGTTAGGAAGTAAATTCACAATAAAACAATAATAACAATTACCAAAACACTCTCACCAAATGTCACTATTTGGTAAAAGTGGAATTCCAGAGAGAAGAGAATCGATGGTGGTCAAAGTGAGAATAATTAGCTTAGCAGATGGGAGTATGATATTGGAAGGTGGGGGGCAGGGGGTTAAGAGAAAAGTGTTAAAGCCACCATATTGGTGAAAAACAGGTTTCCCTCACTTAAGTCTCCTAAACTTTTCCTAAGTCCACAGTCTTGTTATCCAGCCTTACTACTCCCTTTCTGATTAAAATTGGGCTTTAGTGTCCTGGCTAGAACTGCTGGGAGCTCACTTATTTGCAGTGGTAGAGGTGTGTCTGAGGTCTATCCGCTTCTTTTAATTAAAGCCCCAGGACTTAAAGCCCACACTGGCCAAGGGCTGGTCCTCTTGCACACCTGGTTCACTCTCCATCCTCACTTCCACTTTCCCCCTTTTTCTCTGTGCCTTAGGATACCCAGAGTCCATATTTATAGTTTTCTCCTTTCTCCCATATCGTGTATTAGCGATGGTTCTTCCCCACATCTAGTGAACATGTGTTCCTCCTGTAGGCCGATGGTTCTCAGCCCTGTCTTCATTTGAATTAACTGGTGCACTTTTAAAAATACAGCTGCTAGGGATCAATCCCAGACAAACTGAATCTGAATTTCTGAGAGTGGGGTCTGCCCATCATTGTGTTTTATGATTCTAATGTTAGACAGGGATGGAATCATCACCATTGTTGGTGGCCATCCACGTGAATCTCAGGGTTCTGCTTCAACCCCGGGGCACCAGGGAGGTGGGTGTTGTGGGTGATAAGCAATAACTAGTTGGACACTTGACTCAAGGAACCTGGAAGTGAAGATAACAGAAATGTTTCAAGGGCCCTAGAGAAGGCTTCTGTCTTGAGCTATAATGGATGGATGATAGGGTACATGAAATTCGATGAAAGAGCGAGTTTTAGGGTAAATTAGCAATATTGGCTTATTTCACTCAAAAACCATTTGTTTGACAACCTTTTGAATTGGTTCCTGCTGTAGGGGCATGAAGATGGATAAGATGGGGCTCTCTACCATGGAAAAAGTTACAGGTTCAGGAATTAACAAAAAGAAGAGAAAAATCAGAAAAAAACCTGATTGATCAAAAGAGAATAATCCCCATTAAACTATTTATGCATACCATTTGCCATTTACTACCCAGCACAATTAACTCTCATACATTTCATGAAATATATATTGGATTATCATTGTTGTAAATGGTGTTAAATGACAGTAGTATACTCTGCTAATATCTTTTTAGCCTTTGTGTGGTCTGTTTGTGCACAACCTAAACAAACTGGAGGGAGCCTTACTGCAATATCTATGTTTCTTGTAAAGATTATGTGTAAATATTTATAATAGTTTCTGGCAAATGTCTTGTTGTAAAATGCATTAGATAAATCCATTCATCTTCTTTTACATCCCCTTGCCAACCCATATCTTCCACCACATCTCACCTAACAATTTTTCATTTCTTACCAGAACCTAAGTCAAAGCTGTGTTTTGATGATGATGTAAAAGTAAAAATTAAAGAAAATCTTTTTCCCCAGTAGTCAGCTCACAAGGTGGTCTGAGTCTATTGGGACAGCACAATGCCCTTCTCCAAGACAGCAGCATCTGGCCTGTCTCCATTGTTTTGTGTCTGCCCTTCCTCTGCTCCAGCATCAGCATGCATTCGAAAAACTGCCTGAATTGATCATGTGCAGTGTTTGGGATGTGGGCCACTTACCAGAGGAGGGTGGAGGTTGGAGGACAAATACTTCTGTCCTCTGGGCAGCTTGGCTTTCTCTTCACACTTTTAAACCCACATAAACCATCCTGAAAATCATTTCTACTTTCTTGCCTTCCCCCTTTCCCTCCCCATAACTTTTTTCTTCAATTTTTCTTCTCATTTTCTCAACATTATGGGGATTGAGTTATGGAAAAGAGGTGCAGGAATGAGGGAAGGAAAGGAAAAAATTGAGGGTTGAAGGAATATTTTGTTTTGTTTTGTTTTTCCATTCTGCCTACACAGCCTGCTCTAACAGTGATCATACGCACGCACACACACACACACATACACACATAAATACGCATGCACTAAACACTGAATCAGATTCTTCCTCATACAAAGTCACTCATGCAAGTCTTGAGAAGATGTCATAGTGTGATAGTTCTGGTTCACTAAAGGAGGTTCCTGAAATCTGAGAGAGAGACTG
Source organism: Tamandua tetradactyla (assembly GCF_023851605.1). Taxonomy (NCBI): domain Eukaryota; kingdom Metazoa; phylum Chordata; class Mammalia; order Pilosa; family Myrmecophagidae; genus Tamandua; species Tamandua tetradactyla. The sequence continues at coordinate 34,831,152 of NC_135347.1, read as the reverse complement.
GGTTTCCTTAATAATATTCTGCTAACTTGCTACCCAAGGAATACTTTTTTCCTTCAGGTAACAATTTAAGAAATTGTGGTTGACTTTCTGGGAAATGTGTCAGGCTGTGATGGAAGGAAGTGGGAAATGATGCTTGTTGTTTTCTCTGCTGTTCCCACAGTTGCCAAAGAGAATTCTAGATGAAATTCTTCCTTTCGCCTCTCTTCTCTCATTCCCACTGTTTCTTCAAGTTTGGATGCTTTCTCTGTTCTAATCATTGAATTGGGCAATGGAGGATCACCCTCTATTTTATTTTTTAATGTAATTTTATTACATTTTTATATTTTTAATGTAATTTTATTACACACAACATATAAGCCATCCAAAGTATACAGTCAATGGTTCACAGCATCATCACATAGTTGTGTATTCACCACCATGATTATTTACAGAACATTTGCATTACTCCAGAAAAATAAATAAAAAGAAAAAAGAAAACCTCAAATATCCCATACTCTTTACCTTTCCCTCTTACAGCCATTAGTATTGCAATCTGCCCAATTTTAAGATTTACAATAGAGGTAGGATAACTAAAACAGTGTAGTAATGACAGAGAAAGATAAATATATGTATCAGTTGAACAAAACAAAACACCCAGAAGTAGATCCATACAAACACGGGAAGCTTTTTTTTTTTTTTGCAATATAGTTGTACAATCATTATCAAAGATACTGGATTACAGCTCAATAACTTTACATATTTCTTCTGGCTATTTTAAAACACGAGAAACTAAAATGAAATATCTGTATAATAAGTCAGTAGTCATAATCATTCATTAAATCCTAATTTCTCCGTTATACCTCCTCCCTCTCATTTGATCTTTCTCTCAAGCTTCAGGGATATCTAGGCAATAAGCATCTTAATTCTTCTTGCTGGAAAGGATGTTGACCTAATGGGATAGAGGAATGAATCTGGTTGGTGCTCTTGGAGAGACCGGAACATCTGGTTTCAGGATTTATCTGGCCTAGGATCAATCTGGAAGACTTAAGTTTCTGAAAAAAATAAACTTACAAAGAAAAAACTTTTTTATTGTAAAATATAACATGTATTTACATGTATACAAAGCAAAGGTATGCAAAGCAAAGGAAGAAAAAAGCAATAATTTTCAAAGTAAATGTCAACTAGTAGTTACAGGACAGAGAGCCCAGAGTTTGTCAAGGCAAACTATTCCCTTACAGACTGAGATAAAGCTCAGGGCATTCCCTGGGTTTTTCCCAGAAGACTGTTGGTTGGGAGTTAGTATACTGGCTAAAATTTGCATAAAAGTAACCCCCAGATTGACATCTCAACTCTATTTGAAATCTCTTAACCACTGAAACTTTATTTTGTTCCATTTATTTCCCCTCTTTTGGTCGGGAAGGCTTTCTCCATACCACGGTGCCAGGGCCATGCTCATCCCTGGGAGTCATGTCCCACGTAGTGGTGAGGGTAGGGAGTTTATCTGAAGATTTGGCTTAAAGAGAGAAGCCACGTCTCTGCAACAAAATAGGCTCTCGGGATGACTCTTAGGCATAACTGATTGCAGGATTAGCTTCACCATTGCAGAAATAAGTTTCATAAGGGCAAGCCTCAAGATTGAGGGCTTGGTTTATTAAACTGGGAGTCCCTAATACCTGAGAGAATATCAGGATTTCCCAAGTCAGGAAGTTTAATAGTTCTACCTTTTCTCCCAGTCCCTCAAGGTGACAACAAATGACTTTTAATTTTTTTAATTTTCTTTATTTTTATTTTTTTTTCAGTAGTTCACATTTTCATCATTTAGCTGTGCATTCATCATCACAATCAATTTTTGAACATTTTCATTACTCCAAAAAAAAATAAAAATAAGAATAAAAGTGAAAAGGAACACCCAAAACATCCCATATCCCCCCCCCCATTATTTATTTGTTTTTTGTCTTTTGTTTTTCTTACTCCTCTGTCCATGCACTGGATAAAGGGAGTGTCAGTCACAAGGTTTTCACAATCACATAACTATACCTTAAAGGCTCTATAGTTATTCAATCCTCTTCAAGAATTAAGGCTATTGGATTACAGTTCAACAGTTTCAGGTATTTCCTTCTAGCTGCTTCAGTGCACCAAAAAGTGAAAAGGGATATTTGCACTGTGCATAAGAGTGACCTCCATGGTAGCCTCCTCGACTCTATTTGAACTCTCTCAGCCCCTGAAACTTTATTTTGTTTCTTATCTCTTCTCCCTTTTGGACAAGAAGGTTTTCTCCATCCCATGATGCCAGGGCCAGGCTCATCCCCAGGAGTAGGTCCCATATTGCCAGGGAGATTTACACCCCAGGGAGTGTCGGGGGAGGGAAGTGCGCTCATCTGCAAAGTTGGCTTTGAGAGAGAGGCCACATCTGAGCAACAAAAGAGATTCTGAGGGAGTGACTCTTAGGCATAATCATAAGTAGGTTTCTCTTCTCCTTTGCAGAAGTATATGTGTAAGGGCAAGCCCCAAGATTGAGGGCCTGGCGCATCAGATTGGTTGTCCCCAATGATTACAAGAATATCACGTCTCCCCCAGGTGGGGAAGTTTACTATTCCCACATTTTTCCCTAGTCCCTCAAGGAGACTTTGCAAATACTTTTGACTCTTCTGCCGGGATGACTCTGGGATATTTCAGGGCATGTCACCAACTTGCAAAAACTAGTAAGATCTCACTCCCTCTTCAAATTTCCATGTAATTATGGTGTTCAAATAAGCTGGCCGGTAAGAGTTTGACTGGATATTGTGCTACCAAAAATATAAATTTTGCACCAAATAAACATCTCTTCCTTTGGTCTTATATAGAAGTTTTAAAATACAGTCAATCCTTTATTCTTTAGTCTGATTTACCTTATTCCTGCCCAGATCAGCTTCATTTCAATCTCTAACTGAAGTCTGAATACTTTTTCAGTGTTTTAAATAGGAGATCACCCTCTTTTGACCCTGCAGGGAAAGTTACAGGCCTGCCTAGACCTGGAAGATCTAGTCTCTCTGTCCTTAAATTCATTAGATGTTTTCTTCCGGTCTCTGCTTAATTGTCATCTTTGAGAGAACTTTCCTGACCATTTTACTTACATATCTTCCCCACTTCCCTTATTGTTAGTTGGATACTCTGTTTCCATCATGACACTTGCCACAGTTGAAATGATAAAATTTATGTTTGTTTGTCTGCCTACCTTCACTAGAGTGTAAACTCTATGAGGGTAGGGGTCAGGTAAGTTTTTCCTTATTTTCATAATACCAGCATTTGGCAGTGTCTGGCACATTCTAGGTCCTTAATAAAGATGGAAATGAGTGAAGGAAGGAAGGAATGAAGAGAGAGCAGTTTCCTAACCTGATGGCAATCTATATTCCATATTGCTCTTTATATCTGCCTTGTGATCAGAGGGTATTTCCCATTTTCAGGACTATTTTCAGCAATTAGATTTAATCAAGTAGTGATTGAAGATTGCCATGGGAGACATTTCAATATCTCATTCTTCAGATGAATAGTCTTAAATTTATTCTGTAATATCTTCCAAGGGATGCTGTGGTTCAATGCTGATATTTGTCCCTTTTTAGATCTGATTGTCATGCATTTCTATGATATAGGGTGGGACAATTTTAGAGAAACTCTTTCTAGAGTGGTATAACAGTCAAAGTTCTGCAGAGAAGGGGCTGACTTATGAGATTGTGGGGGCTGGCATTTTTGAAATTGATGACGGAGGACAGCAGGCTGAGGTGAAATTTCTTCTTCTTCAGGACACCTCGGTTCTTTGCTCTTACAGTTTTCAGCTAATTAGATGAGGCCCATTCATATTATCAAGGGCCATCTCCTTAACTTGAAGTTAATTGATTGTAGGTATTAATCATATCTGCAAAATACCTTCACAGCAACATCTAGGCTAGTGTTTCACTAAACAACTGGACACCAAAATCTAGCCAAGTGGATACATGTAATTATCCACCACAAGCGGTAAAACCGTTTCTTAAAGGCCTACTCATTCCTTATGACCACCAGACCCAATATTGCTCAAGGGCAATTTAAGTTGCAAAATGGTACCTTTGTCTTTGGCTCCAGACTGAACAAATAACCTTAGTTTATCCTTAGTATATATTTTCAGTTTTCAGCTACTGAAAAAAAGTCTACTTCAAAAAAGCATATTTGTGTCAAAAATTCATTGAAATGTACACTTAAAATGGATGTATTTTATTCTATGTAAATTATATCTCAATAAAGGTAATTTACAAAGAAAGTACAGTTGTTTTACCCATACTTGATGATACTAGAGAATTCAGAAAAAGACAAGAAAGCAAAGAGAAAATAAGTTATCTCTGTCCTCTCTTCTCATCCCAGATAATCAGTATAAATACTTCCAATCTCTTTGAACAAAGACTTTTTAAACTTTTGTTTTAAAAGTAATGTATACAAAGGAAAGCACACATTATTTGTGTGAGTTTTCACAAACTGAGCACACCTTTATAACCAGGACCCAGACCAAGAGACAGAACTTTTCCCACTCTGCAGAAGTCAATTTCATGTTCCTGTACAGTCATTATCCCCCAACGGTAATCTCTATCCTAATTTCTACAAGCAGATTATTTTCATCTGTTTGTTTTACTTTGTGTAAATAGAATAATACAACAGGTATGCTTTTGTATCTGGTTTCTTTCTTTTAACTACCATATTTGTGAGGTTCATTGCTATTATTGAATGTAGTTATAGTTTACCTCCATTTGTATGACTATAACCCAATATATTTATCTATTTAACTGTTGGTGCACTTTTGGGTAGTTTTCATTTTGAGGATATTACAACTGCTGCTATGAAGATAGTAGTTCATGTTTTCAAGCAAATGTATGTGCAGATTTGTATTAGTAAGGGTTTTCTAAAGAAACAGAACTAATGTCTGTAAAGATGAGATTTATAAAGGTGTCTCATGCAACCATGGGAATGGAAGAGTACAAAATCCATAGACAGCTGTGAAGCTGGCAGCTCAGGTAAAGGGCCTGGATGCACTCCACAGAAGAGGCTTCCTGGCTAAAGAGGCAGTGAAGCAGTCTCTTCTCCTCCTTAAATTCTTTGACTGATTGAATTATATTGTTGGTGGGAGACATGCCTTAGTTGATCACAGATGTAATCAACCACAGATGCAATAGACTGACTGATGATTTTATATGCCAGCCTTCTGATTTATCAACCAGCCATGAATTATCCTTGCAGCAATGATCAGGCCAGTGCTTTCCTGACCAAACAACCGGGCATCATCACTTGGCCAAGTTGACACCAAAACCTAACCATCACAGAATTTATATTAGTAATTATCAAATAATAGGGGATGCATGTATTTAAATTAAGTAGATTCAGCCAGATTTCCAAAGTCATTGCACCAATTCTCCTGTCCATCAAGAGTACATATAAATTCTAGTGACTCCATTTGGCCTTTTCCTTCTTTTTCTTTTTAGGCATCTGGGAGATGCGTAGTTTTATCACACCATAATTTGAATCTTTATTTTATTGGTGACTATTGGAGTTGAACACCTGTCATATTTATTGGCCATGAAAGCTAGAAGGCATGTGTTGAAATACTTAGAGTGCTAAAAGAAAACAACTGCCAGCCAAGAATTTTATATCTGGCAAGACTTTAAAAAATAAGGGGGAGATAGAGAAATTCTCAGGTAAACAAAAGGTGAGGGAATTCATCACCACTACACCTGCCCTACAAGCAATGTTGCAGGGACTTCTTCAGACCAAAGGAAAGGAGATTAAGCAGTGAGTCAAAGTGGCATAAAGAAATAAAGATGTGAAGTAAAGGTAATCATTTTTGTAATGAGAAATGTCAGTATTATTGTAGTGTATTGTGTATTTATTTGGTATGTAACTCCACTTCTTACTTTCTACAGGTGCTAAAACACAAATTCATAAAATATAATGATAAATCTATGTTTTTGGACAATGTTCAAATATATAAGTGGTAACAAGTACAAAAAAAGGTGGGGGGACAGAGGGTTATAGGAAAAGTGTGTGAAAAAAGTATATTGAAGTTAAGTTGGCATCAAATCAAATATGAGTGTTATATATTTAGGATGTTAAATTTTAATCCCATGGTAACCACAAGGAAAATAGATGAAAACTATATAGATAGAAATGAGAAGATACTCAATATGGTACAACTAAAAAAAATCAAATAAATATAAAAATAGGCATTAACAGAAGTGAGGAGCAAAAAATTATATAAGACTTGCAAGGTCTAAATAGCAAAATGACAGAAGAAAGACCTGTATTATCAGTAATGATTTTTAAAGCAAATGGATTAAACTCTCCAGTCAAAAGACAGAGATTGCAGAATGGATTAGAAAAAAAAAGGATGACCCAGAATATATAAAGGAGTCCTTCAGTTTAACAACAAGACAAACAAACCAATTTTTAAAATGGGCTAAGACTTGAATAGACATCTCTCCAAAGAAAATATACAAATGACCAGAAATCACATGAAAAGATGCTCAACATCATTTGATTTACAGTTCAAATCAAAACCACGAGATGCCATTTCATACCCACCAGAATGGCTACTATTAAAATAAAAAGAAGAAGAAAATAACAAGTATAGGAGAAAATATGGAGAAATAGAACACTTGTTCATTGCTGATGGCAATGTAAAATGATGCAGCCACTTTGGAAGACAGTTTGTCAGTTCTTCAGAAAGTTAAGTATAGAACTACCATATGACCCTGCATTCCCACTACTTGGTATATTCCCCAAAGAACTGAAAGCAGAAATTTGAGATTATATTTGTGCATTAATGTTCATAACAGCATTATTCACAACTGCCAAAAGCTAGAAGCAACTGAAGTGTCAATCCAATGAATAGATAAATAAAATGTGTTATGTACATACAATGGAATATTATCCAACTGTGAAAAAGGAATGAAGTCTGATAAATGAGACAATATCGATGAATTTGAACATATATTGAGGAAAATTAGACAGACATAAAAGAACAAATAGTGTATGTTCTCATTGATTTGAAACAAATAGAATAAGTAAATTAATAGATTCAGAATCTAGATTATAGTTTACTAGAGGATGGGGTAAAGTTAGGGAACAGGAAGTTAAAGCTTAAAATGTACAGAGTTCCTGTTTGGAATGATGGAAATATTTTGTGAATGGATGGTGGTGATGGTAGCACAACATTGTGAACGCAGTTAACAGCACTGAAATATATTTATATACATGAATGTGCTTAAAAGGGGAAATATTAGATTGCATATATATGGTAATAAAATTTTAAAAAAAATTTGTGGAACCACACTACACAGTAAACCCTAAGTTAAACCATGGATTTAATTAATACTACAATTATAAAAATGTGTGATTATCAGTTGTTATGAATGTTCTACACCAATGCAAGTTGTCGGTGGTGGGGTAGGGGTTTGTGAATCCTGTATTTTATGCATGATAGTTTTGTACACTGTCATGGTGAGGTTCATGTGTCAACTTGGCCAAGTGGTGGTACCTGTTTGTCCGGTTGAGCAAGTGCTGGCCTGGCTGTTGTGATGAGGACATTTCGTAGAATTAAATCATGATCACGTCAGCTGCATCCACAGCTGATTCCATTTGTAAACTGCCAAGGGGAGTGTCTTCTGCAATGAGTGATGCTCAATCTGATCACTGGAAGCCTTTTAAGGAGGATTCAGAAGAGACAGGCTCTCTTCTTGCTTCGGTTGCGAGCCTCTCCTGTGGAGTTCGTCCAGACCTTCCATCGAAATCATGGGCTTCACAGCCTGCCCTGCAGATTTTGGACACTGCGTTCCCATGGTCACATGAGAAACTTTTATAAATTTCATATTTGTGAGCATTCCCTGTTGATTCTGTTTCTCTAGAGAACCCTAATACATACACCTACAGCTTCTCTTATAAAGAAAAAAATAAAAAAATAGTTTTTCAGGAGTTATTATTGCTTTCAAAATTAGCCGATCACTTTCTTAAAGATATAAAACATTTTAAAAACCAAAAGAAATAATGCATGTAAACTTGGGAGAAACATACCTTAAATTTTTATCATTTGATATCCTTAGCTAGGACTTGCTAAAATAGATTCTACATTGGAAAGGGGTTTAGAGCCCCAATTTTATATTCTAGTCCTGATACTGTCCAAAAAATTTACCAGATGAATCAGTCCTGAATGTTATGTATACATTTACTTCTTATCCTAGAATCACTACAAATTTGAGAGTAAAATGTAAGAACAGAAATTATGAAATGTGTTCAAGTATAGTTTCTGCCTCTATTAAAATTGTCCTCATGACAAACACAAACTGTATGTGTATGCCTCCATTTTCACCCATTTACCTCCCCAAAATGGTGAGTGTAACAATGAAAGGAGAGAAAGGGACCCTACTAAATGATTTCTCCTTGGACCTGGCCTTTCCTCTAAAATTTCTTCTGGTTTGTCAAGCTGGCATGCTTCCTTTGCCTCTAAACACCTTGTGTTTCAAAAACAACTTGAGAGAATTATTCCACTGTCTGTTCTATGGGGGACATCCCTGGTTATATGCTCTGGAGAGACTTGTGCAAATAATAAACTGGAAAAAAAGGTCCATGGAAAAGACCACCTAATATACCCTTCCTTCAGCTCCAGTTCCACTCTCCTAAACCCCCTTTTCCCCTTCTATCCTGGAGCTCCTAGAGTAATGCTTTCCTGGGCAGTGAATTCTTTGTGATTCAAGAAAGGGACAGATCAGGAACTGCTTGATTTTTTGCTCAATTTTGCCAATTATTACCTTGAGGTGGTAGCAGATGCTATTATTTGGAAAACACATTGACCTTCGATTTTTAAGGCAACCAGGGCTTTACAGCTTCTGATAATCATGCGTGAGATAATTCACAGCTAGACTAGAGCCCTTAGTGCTTTCAGTGACAGTAAGCCATATTTTAACTGATCCCCACATATACAAAGTCTGTTCATTGACTCTGATCACTAATTTCCTTTAAAGTTTTGTTAGAAGCAGAGATATTTCCAAAGAACTTTTATCAGTCACACTTTGATTCAAGTTCATTAGGTATTTGAAGTGAGATTTGATAACATAACCAATGATGCCAAAAAAGGGGAGGTTAATAACAGCTAGTATATTCTCTACTGTTGAGGTCCAACTAATACTGAAAAAAGTGTAAAGGGCCAGTTGGAAAGGCATTCAGTTGGCCAGTAAGACACCCTGGAGAGGGAAGGGGTATGACATTATTAAAGGTTAAATTTGTGTATGTTTCCAAAATTGCTGTTTCCTCCTCCTTTTCTCTGCCCTTACCTTTACTATATCATTCTCTGTCCCCACCCCTTCACATAAATACAGAGTTTATTTTGAAGTACACAGGTAATTCAAAAGCTATTCATATACAAATATTATTTACATAATTTAGATAACCCAGCAATGATGAAATGCTAGCATGCAGAACCTAAAATAGTTTGACCCAGCTTATTAAGTTGTTATGATGCACATTACAGGCTCATTTGCTGCAATTAATTAGTGGAGAGAGGATAGAGCCTCAGCCTTAATTGCTTCTAGCTAACAAACGTTTTTGAGGAGAATTCACTTATTGAGAAGAGTACAATTGAGAAGAGTATACATGTTAAAAGTGCCTTTTGTTCTCCCTTCACTTTATATTTTCTAACACTATTATTTAAAATAGATTTTTAAAGCTCTACATGGAAGCCTACCTTGTGCTCTTTTGCCAGTGGTCTTTGCTAAACTGACATTTCCTACAACATCATCTCCCATCTTTATATGCAGTGTGTTTTTCTCCCAGCGCTTGCTGACAGATCTTTGTGCTTTAACTCTTTCCAATCCTTGCAAAATTTACGGTATAACATCAGGACGAATGATGGGGCTTAATTTTCGTCTTCTTTTTCTCAAGCCTCCGGAGTAGGATCAGATAACTAGAATAATTTTGCAAAGTCAAAATAAAAATATGGTAATCCACGTTAAAGATCTACACAAGATGTTGATATTAATCTTCTGAATTAGAATTATTATTTTATGGCTATCCAGTTCCTTACCTGTCAACATAGAAATAGTCATAATTAAAAAAAAATTATTTAGTTCTTGATGGTTGTCAAAGTGGCTTTTTACATATATTATTTCATTTGGTTATCTTCCAAACACTGAAGCAGGCTGGGCAAAATGTTATTACTTTCCATTTACAAATGAAGGAACTGAGATTTATAAACATTAAAGGACTTCCCCAAGGTACACAACTGTTTTTAATGGAGACCAGAAATAAGCCTGGCCTCCTGATGGTCAGTCAGCACATCGTCTCCATACCACCTTTGCAAAGTATTTCAAACATGCAGAAAATAAATATAACAGGATACTCACATGCCCACTTCCTCTGATTGAACAAATGCTAACCTTTGATTTAATTGCTTCCGATTGTTTTTATTAGGATGTTTATAACAAAGTATGTTATATGCATCTAGTACTGCCCTTTCCCCATCCCTTCCCCATCCTTTTTGCCTATCCTCAGGAATCACCAATATTGTGAATTTTGGGGGTAACTTTTCCATGTTAGTTTCATACTTCCACAATGTATGTGTGTATTCATGAACATAAATAATATTATTTTGTGTTTTTTAATATTTTACAAACATGGAATCACAGGTACCATTTTGCAAATTCAGGTTGGCCCTTTCTCATCAGTTATATATTTCTGAGATTTATCCATGTAAAGGTAGTTTATTCATTTCAGTGCTGGTATAGTTTTCCATTGCGTGTATAAACTAGTGTTTATGTATTTATTACTCGTGTGTGAGTGTTTAGGTCATTTTCGATTTTACCCTATTTCAAACCGTGAAGAAAAGAACATCTTTATGTAGTTTTCCTTGGCCAAAGATGCAAGAATTTCTTTAGGTCTGAAGTTTATATAGAAGTATCTAGAAGTTTAATTAATGTAGTATGAACATTTTCAGCTTTTCTAGGTATTAGCGAATAGCACTACAAAGTAATAATATCAATTTGTTGTCACACAAGAAATATATAAATCCTCTTCCCCACATTCTCTCTGATGGTTGATATAAATTTTATTCCCCCAATTTGTTCTAACTTGATTTAGTGAATTTGTGTATCTTTTATTGTGTGTATCATGCTTGAGATTTCTTCTGCAAATTCCCTGATTACATCCTTTGCTTGTTTTGTTTTCCTGTTGAATTTTTTTGCCTCTTTCTTATTATCTGTAGGAATCCCTTATGTATTGAAGTCACTTTATCAATTATATTCTTTGTAAATATCTGCCCAATCTGTGGTTTTTCTCAACTTTGCTTATGGTGACTTTTTTTTTTGGCTACAGAGATTTTAATTATAATTCAGTAAAATTTTGCTATAATACAATAAAATTTATCAAAATTTCCCCTTATGACTTATAATATCTGTTTTTTAAGAAATTATGCCTTAGCCTGATGTTCTAAAGATACTCTCCCATATTTTTTTTCCAAAGTGTTAAAAACTTTGCTTTTTACCCATAGAGCTTACATTTATCTAGAATTTATTTTTATGAATGGCTGACAGGTAGGAATCTATTTTTTTTTTTTTTTTTAACATGGGCAGGCACCAGGAATCAATCCCGGGTCCTCAGGCATGGCAGGCAAGCACTCTTACCTGCTGAGCCACCGTGGCCCGCCCAGGAATCTATTTTTTAATCTTTTCCTTGTACAGAACCAATTGTCTCAACATCATTTATTAAATAATCTACATTTTAACTTTTGATTTCTTAAAGTTAGTTTTTATTTTCTATCAAGTTTATATATGTACAAAATATAAAAATTAGTCTTAACACATTTGTTATGAAAAATAGCAGTTCTCTGCCATCACTCTTCTCACCATTTCCCCCACCCCAGATACAAGCATCATTCTACTCTTTTAGTTATTGTAAGTTTTTTTTTAAATTCTTTTGTTTCTTAATTATATGTTTCTTAATATTTCATTTTGGCCATTATTCTTTAACTTCAAACATTTTGGAAGATGACGATTTTTCCTGTCCCCCATTCTCTTAAAATGTCCCCCATTCTCCTATTATAATTTTGGTTAAATAAATATTCCAGATTTACATTATTATAATTATATGAACTCTGCAAATGAGTAGTCCCACCCGCCCACCCTTAATTGTCTTCTTTTATTCATTTGCTTATTTTTTTGTATTCTTATCATAATTATGTCCAAACTTTTTCCCATTTATGAAAATCCTCTCTCATGTCCCAACATTTTGATTTTCTGACAACGTCATTTTTTAAAAGAGGTCTATCCTAGAGCTTCTGAACTGCTCTTATCTGCACAAAATTGTTCTTAACTAACTAAATGAGTGCTGACTTGGGATTTCCCTAATCCATCATCCTGAGGATTTCATTTGCTTCCCTCTTAAATTAGATACCTTGCTTTCTGGGTCCCATTCTTTATTACTTTTGGCTTTATTCTCTTAACTCAGTGGAATACATTCATTAGGAGCTTCTTAAGAAAGAGTGTTTGTGAGATAAACTTTTGTGATCTTTCATGTCTGCAGTATCTTTATTATATCCGTACACTTGAATGTTAACTTGGCTGGGTATAGATGTTTAGAGTGGAAGCCATTTTGCCTCAGAATCTTGAAGGCATTGCTCTATTATATCCTACTGTCCAGTAATGCTCTTGAGAATTCAGAAGCCATTTTATTCCTGACCCTATGTAGAAGACTAGAAATGTGAAAGGAAGAATGGAAAGAGCCATCAAAGTAGAAAGGTTTTTTTTTTTTACTTAGTTGTGATTGCTGTAGTATTTTCCCACTTACGTTAAATAAATTGGATTTCAAGATCACTCAGAAAGACTGAGGATATCTGCAAGAATAAAGACTGCTGTCTCATTCCCGAACTGAAGGCTTCCTGTGCTGCCAAGTATCAGAGTCTCTTCCAGTGTAAGACTAGTGTGGAGTAGCAGTGAGAGAGTATTTGGAAGACCTTGAATTGGGTATCCAGGAGTCTGATGTCTTCTGCCTACCTGGGGAAGGTGGACAGGAGACACCCACAAGGCCATGATATAGAGAGAAGTCAGTAAGCGGAAGCCAACAATTTGGAAGCCAAGGATACAGGAGTTTACTGTAAGCAAGTGAATGAACTTGGAAGTTAGCTAAGCTTGAGTTGTCAAGGAAACTTACCCTGGAGCTTCCTGCTAACCAAGAGATCTCAGCAGTAAGAGGGTGTGGATCTACATCTTGGATCAAGAGCTGGGGAGCACAGAAGAGGTCAGCTGGAAATTGCATTGTCATAGTGCGATGCACCAGGGTTTGGGGGCCAGCACTCAAAGATCACACAAAGATACTTTGGAGCACCTGCCACACAGAGGACACTCACAGCCAGATTTCAGCAGCACTGCGCAAGTCCCAATGGAGATGTTTTTAGATTTACATGGTTCGCTGCACAAAGTATCATTTTGTGAACAAGTAAATCTAGGAGATGCAGATAATGATATGCAAAATAAGATGACTAAATAAATATGCCAAAGTTTATTTTGTCCAAAAAATATCGGGATTTAAAGGAAGGAAAAAAAAGCTCTTAGCAATCCAGAACTATAATTCTAAGTAATATCAGCCTGGAGAAGGGAAGAGTAGAGACTAAAGGGATATGACAGCATGCTAACAATATAGTCTCAAAATAAGCAGAAAATCATGATTAAGTAAGGTCCCAACCTACTCCACAACCACGAGAAATCTAAGGGATGGTTCAACATCAGAAAATTTCAATAGGCATCAGTATATTTGTAGTCTTAAAAATAAAAATCACATATTCATTTCCATAGATGTAGGGAAATTATCTGATGACAGCAGCCAGCTGGTGGTGAGTGGGGTAGTGGGTACTAGAAATTAGCCACTAACCCTCCCTGAAGGCCATTGGCCTTCCTGTAGACAACTCTAGTAGAGTAGGGGGTGGGCAATCTTAACTTTGAATGGAAGTAGAGACTTTCGTTTTGTTTTGTTTTGGCTAAGGTCAAGTTCCCAAGAAGCAGATCCTGAGTGAGAAATTTAGGTGCAAACTTTTGACAGGGTGCTCTAAACCTTTAAGGTTAGGTATAAGGAAGAGAAGAAAGCTGAACAAGAATGTGATCTCAGGTAAAATCTAGGCTTGGCCTGATCTACAGGAGGGTGGGGGTAGGTATCTGGAATATGAACCACACTGCAGAACTATTCCTTGGGGAGGCATAGGTGGCCTTTTGTGTCCCCTACAATGTGTCTATATTGTGCAGAGAAGGGGAGGAGAGCATGACTTTCCAGGCAGGATGGCACCTGCCAGCCAAGGACAGTTCTCCTGAGGGAATTCTCTGGGAGCGATTCACAGACAGCCTTCATAGGAATTGATAGATGGTATGCCAGCCCAGCAAATGGGATCCTGTGTGGCAGAGGCAGAAGGCAACACCCCAGCTTCTACTACTTTGATTCATATATTAAACTGGAAAGTCTGGTTTCTGAATCAGTGTTGACTTTTACAATTTAAAGTGGCTGTAGGATTTTCTATATCCTAAATATGCTTTGAAAAGGCATGGGATTGGCTGTTTCCATCCAGGGATGGAGGAAGATATATCCCAATTAAAAAGGAATCACAGAAGACAGGAAACAAAGACTAAACAAAGTAGCTTTTTATGATTGCAACAAATGAGTCCTGCATGTGAATATGCCACTCGCATATAATACATACTATATATATGTATATATATAGAGAGAGTAAATATATATATATACACACACAGATAGATACAGAGATATGCGTATATATATTTCATCTACCATCTCATTTTATGCCCTATAGCTTAGAAAAAAAGAATGTTACATTCTTAATATGACCTTATAAGTAGTCACTGTTAAAACACTATTATTGACTAAACCTATAACAGCTATTATTGCTATAGCAAATGTATATGTAATACATTTTCTTGTCAGAATTCTACTCCTTCGAACTAGCAAAAGTTGAAAAGAGGGCACTTTTTTTACTTGCCAAAGATCTGGAAACAATTTGTTCCCTGGAGTGGACGTCCAGCCAGGGGAGAATCTCCATAGAAATGGAAGAAATCACACGCTCTGCTCCAGGAGTCAGCATTTGCCAGGTCACATTGCTTTACTTTGGATTTCTACCATTTGAGCAAGGGTCAGTCCAAAGTCCTCAGACCCACGGTGGTGCTGCAGATTGCTGAGCATTGCCAGGGAAATGTGTCTCCTTGCGCCTTTGCCAGGTACGGATCTGAAGATGGGATGTTTGTATCCCTGGCGCCTCACATTTTGTGCCAAACCAGGACTGCACTGTAGGAAGACGTCTCCTTGCCAATTTTCCTTTATTAAAAAGATACTCCTCTGCATGCCCAAGAATAACATTATGGAAAAGGATAACCATTTAACTATGTTTGATCATGATCCTAAGGAATTCGGCAGGATCCCACAGAATTCCAAACTACCCATTTTTTAATTCACCAGCAAAGATGAAAGGTACCTCATGGACATGATAAGAATGGAAAATGGATAATTCTTTAGACAGCTTTTACAATGTCACCAGATTGCCAAGCATCAATATTATGATAGAGTTCATATACTGCAGCTATATATATGGTATATTTGCATTAGTTTTGCAAAATAATAAAATATGAGCTGGGACAGCTTAGCCAACCATTAACAATTTGGCACTCCACTTTGCTGCATGGAAAGACATTATTATTTAGCACATGGTTTCACACCCAGCATTTGGGAGTTCTTCCAAGCTTTGTGGTCCTAGACCTATTCAACATCCTCCTCTTCTTAAGTTTAGATAGCCCTGGTAGCATTCAGCATCTCCAGGAGCACACTGTACCGTTGTTTTGAAGCACATCTTTTAGTGCCAGACAACAGACAAACTCTAATGAAGTTCCAGGTAGAGGAATGTTTATTTGTTTTCTGTGGTTCAGGAACCATTTCCATTTGCTTGAATAAGACACTGTGTAAAAGTGATTTCCTTTCTCTTCCCATGGTCCCTTGAAATGGTAAATTATTAAAATTCTTGGCTACTGTTGGCATTATGAATGAGAGGGATTTTGTATTGAAGGCACTGAGCAAAGGAAAACATTTTTTTAATTAACATAAATCCATTCTATGGGATTCAAGATTGGGGTTTTTTCATTGTTTGATATTTCCTCCCACCTCCCTTACCTTCAACCCTGCCCCCCACTCCTTAGGTCCAATGCATCATTATAAAGATGATTCATCTCAGGATAAAGTTCTGTCTTTTAGCCCATATCACTGCTCAGGAGAGGTCATGAGTAAGAAGGGAATAATGAAATGACTCAGAATGATGTAGGATTCACATTAAAAGTGAATGAAGTTGCTGAAGATAAAACTGTGAGTGTAGGTGATTCTCTACACAGAGAGTGAGTGCATTTAGTATGGACTACTAATCAGAAAATCTGGATTTGCAGCCACCACTCTGATGTCCACATGACTTTGGTCAAACCCATAACCACAGTAAGCCTCAGTTTTCACTTATTAGTGAAACTAGTACCTGCTATGCCTACTCCAAAGAATTATTAAGTGTCCAAAGGACATAATAGATGTGAACAAACTCACAGACTACAAAAGCACTTTACTGATATAAAATACAGTAGGACAGAACATGTGTTAATCCAGAGATCTAATTGTTTTTCTTAATTGTTGTCCATTCTTATTTATTCACTCTGCCACCAGGCTGTCATCTCAATTTCTTCTCCTACTTGGTCTATTGCGTCAAACCTCCTTCAGTCCTTCCTATATTTTGAAGTCAGGTGAATCTTTCCATATTACCGTCTTCCTGGGAAATGCCTTCTTACATATTGTAAGCCACATAGAGTTCCATTTAGTATTTTAAAATAATAAAAACACCAGGTCCATGATAAAGGAGTAATATAGATGCTAATGCAATCCAGATGTCAGTTTCAGACTTCTCTGTTCTTGGGGAACCTGGAGATTTACATAAACTGATTCTGACTCCCAATTCCATAGCTTGCGATTGGTCAAATAATGACAAGCACATTATTGAGAGCATACTTCCTTATGATAGCTGCATCCATCTGGACTTTTTTTTTTTTTTGGTCTCACATGACCAAAAACTCAAGTTTAAATATTGTGGCACTTAATTTTATGTGGCAGCATGACTAGCTTGTGGTGTCCATTGCTCGATCAAACAAGCGTCGGCCTGATTGTTACCAGAAGGGTAATTCATAGATTTAAATCATTAGTCAGTTGATTGCATCTGTAGCTGATTACATCTACAATCACCTGAGGATATTGCCATTAGCATCTCCTTATCCAATCAGTTGATGGTCTTAATGGGAAAGTGATGGTTTCAGTAGTCAGAAAGAATTTCTATCTTTATTTTGGATAACCAGCTTTTCCTGAGGAATTCAATGTCATCCTCATGGAGTTTCCAACTTGGATTCAGATATGCCAATTCCCACAGTCCCATGAGCTAATTCTTATTAGTATCTTAATACTTACATATGTATCTCCTGTAGGTTCTGTTTCTCTGGAGAACCCTGACTGATGCAAATATTTTAAGCAAAAAGTAAATATGTAGTTTATATAACTGAAAAATCCTAAGGTAATATGGCTTCAGGCATGGGTATATCCAATGACTCACTTACAACAATAGAATTCTTTTTCTCTTTGTTCCACTTTCCTTTAGGTTGGCTTCACTCTTAGGCAGTCTCTTTGTTTATAGTGGACATGCTAACTGAAGCAGCCTGAATTAATTAAGATTCGGTTTTGCTGCAAGTAACAGAGAAAAATAAAAATGGCTTAAAATAGTATATTTCTCTTTCTCATATATATCTGGAAGTAAACAATTCAAGCTACAGGTCTCAAAAGTCTTCAGGTACCCATCCTTACAGCTTTCCACACTGCCACCCCTTAGTGAGGCCATTGCTCATGGAGCCATGTAATCCATATTCCAAGCAGTGGGATACAGCATGCAAGAAGGGGAAAAATAATGATGAAGGACAGAAACCAACTGTTTCTTTTTTTTTTTTTCCAATCTACATGTACAATCAGTAATTCTTAATAACATCACATAGTTGCATATTCATCATTTCTTTGTACATTTGCATCGATTTAGAAAAAGAAATAAAAAAACAACAGAATAAGAATTAAAACAATAATAGAAAGAAAAAAAAACAAACAAAAACAAAAAACCTATACCTCACATGCAGCTTCATTCAGTGTTTTAACATAATTGCATTACAATTGGGTAGTATTGTGCTGTCCATTTCTGAGTTTTTATATCCAGTCCCGTTGTACAGTCTGTATCCCTTCAGCTCCAATTATCCCTTCTCTTTTTTTTTTTTTAATTAACGGAAAAAAAGAAATTAACCCAACATTTAGAGATCATACCATTCTACATATGCAATCATTAATTCTTAACATCATCACATATATGCATGATCATCATTTCTTAGTACACATGCATTGGTTTAGAAGAACTAGCAACATAACCGAAAAAGATATAGAATGTTAATATAGAGAAAAAAATAAAAGTAATAATAGTAAAATCAAAACAAAACAAAACAAAACAAAACAAAAACCTATAGCTCAGATGCAGCTTCATTCAGTGTTTTAACATGGTTACTTTACAATTAGGTATTATTGTGCTGTCCATTTTTGAGTTTTTGTATCTTAGTCCTGTTACACCGTCTGTATCCCTTCAACTCCAATTGGCCATTATCTTACCCTGTTTCTACCTCCTGCTGGACTCTGTTATCAAGGACATATTCCAAATTTATTCTCGAATGTCTGTTCACATCAGTGGGACCATACAGTATTTGTCCTTTAGTTTTTGGCTAGACTCACTCAGCATAATGTTCTCTAGGTCCATCCATGTTATTACATGCTTCATAAGTTTATCCTGTCTTAAAGCTGCATAGTATTCCATCGTATGTATATACCACAGTTTGTTTAGCCACTCTTCTGTTGATGGAGATTTCGGCTGTTTCCATCTCTTTGCAATTGTAAATAACGCTGCTATAAACATTGGTGTGCAAATGTCCGTTTGTGTCTTTGCCCTTAAGTCCTTTGAGTATATTCCCAGCAATGGTATTGCTGGGTCGTATGGCAATTCTATATTCAGCTTTTTGAGGAACCGCCAAACTGCCTTCCACAGTGGTTGCACCATTTGACATTCCCACCAACAGTGGATAAGTGTGCCTCTTTCTCCTCATCCTCTCCAGCACTTGTCATTTTCTGTTTTGTTGATAATGGCCATTCGGGTGGGTGTGAGATGATATCTCATTGTGGTTTTGATTTGCATTTCTCTAATGGCCAGGGACATTGAGCATCTCTTCATGTGCCTTTTGGTCATTTGTATTTCCTCTTCTGATAGGTGTCTGTTCAAGTCTTTTTCCCATTTTGTAATTGGGTGGGCTGTCTTTTTGTTGTTGAGATGAACAATCTCTTTATAAATTCTGGATACTAGACCTTTATCTGATATGTCGTTTCCAAATATTATCTCCCATTGTGTAGGCTGTCTTTCTACTTTCTTGATGAAGTTCTTTGATGCACAAAAGTGTTTAATTTTGAGGAGTTCCCATTTATTTATTTCCTTCTTCAGTGCTCTTGCTTTAGGTGTAAGGTCCATAAAACCGCCTCCAGCTGTAAGATCCATAAGATATCTCCCAACATTTTCCTCTAACTGTTTTATGGTCTTAGACCTAATGTTTAGATCTTTGATCCATTTTGAGTTAACTTTTGTATAGGGTGTGAGAGATGGGTCTTCTTTCATTCTTTTGCATATGGATATCCAGTTCTCTAGGCACCATTTATTGAAGAGACTGTTCTGTCCCAGGTGAGTTGGCTTGACTGCCTTATCAAAGATCAAATGTCCATAGATGAGAGGGTCTATATCTGAGCACTCTATTCGATTCCATTGGTTGATATATCTATCTTTATGCCAATACCATGCTGTTTTGACCACTGTGGCTTCATAATATGCCTTAAAGTCAGGCAGCGCGAGACCTCCAGCTTCGTTTATTTTCCTCAAGATGTTTTTAGCAATTCGGGGCACCCTGCCCTTCCAGATAAATTTGCTTATTGGTTTTTCTATTTCTGAAAAATAAGTTGTTGGGATTTTGATTGGTATTGCATTGAATCTGTAAATCAATTTAGGTAGGATTGACATCTTAACTATATTTAGTCTTCCAATCCATGAACACGGTATGCCCTTCCATCTATTTAGGTCTTCTGTGATTTCTTTTAGCAGTTTTTTGTAGTTTTCTTTATATAGGTTTTTTTGTCTCTTTGGTTAAATTTATTCCTAGGTATTTTATTCTTTTAGTTGCAATTGTAAATGGGATTCATTTCTTGATTTCCCCCTCAGCTTGTTCATTACTAGTGTATAGAAATGCTACAGATTTTTGAATGTTGATCTTGTAACCTGATACTTTGCTGTACTCATTTATTAGCTCTAGTAGTTTTGTTGTGGATTTTTCCGGGTTTTTGACGTATAGTATCATATCGTCTGCAAACAGTGATAGTTTTACTTCTTCCTTTCCAATTTTGATGCCTTGTATTTCTTTTTCTTGTCTAATTGCTCTGGCTAGAACCTCCAACACAATGTTGAATAATAGTGGTGATAGTGGACATCCTTGTCTTGTTCCTGATCTTAGGGGGAAAGTTTTCAATTTTTCCCCATTGAGGATGATATTAGCTGTGGGTTTTTCATATATTCCCTCTATCATTTTAAGGAAGTTCCCTTGTATTCTTATCTTTTGAAGTGTTTTCAACAGGAAAGGATGTTGAATCTTGTCGAATGCCTTCTCTGCATCAATTGAGATGATCATGTGATTTTTCTGCTTTGATTTGTTGATATGGTGTATTACATTAATTGATTTTCTTATGTTGAACCATCCTTGCATACCTGGGATGAATCCTACTTGGTCATGATGTATAATTCTTTTAATGTGTTGTTGGATACGATTTGCTAGAATTTTATTGAGGATTTTTGCATCTGTATTCATTAGAGAGATTGGTCTGTAGTTTTCTTTTTTTGTAATATCTTTGCCTGGTTTTGGTATGAGGGTGATGTTGGCTTCATAGAATGAATTAGGCAGTTTTCCCTCCACTTCGATTTTTTTGAAGAGTTTGAGGAGAATTGGTACTAATTCTTTCTGGAACGTTTGGTAGAATTCACATGTGAAGCCATCTGGTCCTGGACTTTTCTTTTTAGGAAGCTTTTGAATGACTAATTCAATTTCTTTACTTGTGATTGGTTTGTTGAGGTCATCTATGTCTTCTTGAGTCAAAGTTGGTTGTTCATGTCTTTCCAGGAACCCGTCCATTTCATCTAAATTGTTGTATTTATTAGCGTAAAGTTGTTCATAGTATCCTGTTATTACCTCCTTTATTTCTGTGAGGTCAGTAGTTATGTCTCCTCTTCCATTTCTGATCTTATTTATTTGCATCCTCTCTCTTCTTCTTTTTGTCAATCTTGATAGGGGCCCATCAATCTTATTGATTTTCTCATAGAACCAACTTCTGGTCTTATTGATTTTCTCTACTGTTTTCATATTTTCAATTTCATTTATTTCTGCTCTGATCTTTGTTATTTCTTTCCTTTTGCTTGCTTTGGGATTAGTTTGCTGTTCTTTCTCCAGTTCTTCCAATTGAACAGTTAATTCCTGCATTTTTTGCCTTTTCTTCTTTTCTGATATAGGCATTTAGGGCAATAAATTTCCCTCTTAGCACTGCCTTTGCTGCATCCCATAAGTTTTGATATGTTGTGTTTTCATTTTCATTTGCCTCGAGGTATTTACTAATTTCTCTTGCAATTTCTTCTTTGACCCAGTCGTTGTTTAAGAGTGTGTTGTTGAGCCTCCAGGTATTTGTGAATTTTCTGGCATTCCGCCTCTTATTGATTTCCAACTTCATTCCTTTATGATCCGAGAAAGTGTTGTGTATGATTTCAATCTTTTTAAATTTGTTAAGACTTGCTTTGTGACCCAGCATATGGTCTATCTTTGAGAATGATCCATGAGCACTTGAGAAAAAGGTGTATCCTGCTGTTGTGGGATGTAATGTCCTATAAATGTCTATTAAGTCTAGCTCATTTATAGTAATATTTAGATTCTCTATTTCTTTATTGATCCTCTGTCTAGATGTTCTGTCCATTGATGAGAGTGGGGAATTGAAGTCTCCAACTATTATGGTATTTGTGTCTATTTCCCTTTTCAGTGTTTGCAGTGTATTCCTCATGTATTTTGGGGCATTCTGGTTCGGTGCATAAATATTTATGATTGTTATGTCGTCTTGTTTAATTGTTCTTTTTATTAGTATATAGTGTCCTTCTTTGTCTCTTTTAACTGTTTTACATTTGAAGTCTAACTTGTTGGATATTAGTATAGCCACTCCTGCTATTTTCTGGTTGTTATTTGCATGAAATATCTTTTCCCAACCTTTCACTTTCAACCTATGTTTATCTTTGGGTCTAAGATGTGTTTCCTGTAGACAGCATATAGAACGATCCTGTTTTTTAATCCATTCTGCCAATCTATGTCTTTTGATTGGGGAATTCAGTCCATTAACATTTAGTGTTATTACTGTTTGGATAATATTTTCCTCTGCCATTTTGCCTTTTGTATTATATATATCATATCTGACTTTCCTTCTTTCTACACTCTTCTCCATACCTCTCTCTTCTGTCTTTTCGGTTCTGACTCTAGTGCTCCCTTTAGTATTTCTTGCAGAGCTGGTCTCTTGGTCACAAATTCTCTCAGTGACTTTTTGTCTGAGAATGTTTTAATTTCTCCCTCATTTTTGAAGGACAATTATGCTGGATATAGGAGTCTTGGTTGGCAGTTTTTCTCTTTTAGTAATTTAAATATATCATCCCACTGTCTTCTAGCCTCCATGGTTTCTGCTGAGAAATCTACACATAGTCTTATTGGGTTTCCCTTGTATGTGATAGATTGTTTTTCTCTTGCTGCTTTCAAGATCCTCTCTTTCTCTTTGACCTCTGACATTCTAACTAGTAAGTGTTTTGGAGAACGCCTATTTGGGTCTAATCTCTTTGGGGTGCATTGCACTTCTTGGATCTGTAATTTTAGGTCTTTCATAAGAGTTGGGAAATTTTCAGTGAAAATTTCTTCCATTAGTTTTTCTCCTCCTTTTCCCTTCTCTTCTCCTTCTGGGACACCCACAACACGTATATTTGTGCGGTTCATATTGTCCTTGAGTTCCCTGATACCCTGTTCAAATTTTTCCATTCTTTTCCCGATAGTTTCTGTTTGTTTTTGGAATTCAGATGTTCCATCCTCCAAATCACTAATTCTATCTTCTGTCTCTTTGAATCTATCATTGTAGGTATCCATTGTTTTTTCTATCTTTTCTTCTTTGTCCTTCACTTCCATAAGTTCTGTGATTTGTTTTTTCAGTTTTTCTATTTCTTCTTTATGTTCAGCCCATGTCTTCTTCATGTCCTCCCTCAATTTATCGATTTCGTTTTTGAAGAGGTTTTCCATTTCTGTTCATATATTTAGCATTAGTTGTCTCAGCTCCTGTATCTCATTTGAACTATTGGTTTGTTCTTTTGACTGGGCCATATTTTCAATTATTTGAGCGTGATCCATTATCTTCTGTTGGCGTCTGTGCATTTAGACAGATTTCCCTGGGTATTGGATCCAAAAGTTTGGAAGATTTTCCTGTGCAATCTCTGGGTTCTGTTTTTCTTATCCTGCCCAGTAGGTGGTGCTCGTGGCACACGTTTGTCTGCGGGTCCCACCAGTAAAAGGTGCTGTGGGACCTTAAACTTTGGAAAACTCTCGCCGTCCGGGGGGTTCGCTAGCCGAAGCGGCTTGAGCCGGCCCGGGGTCCAAACGCAGGGAGGGTTGCTGGTCGCCGCAGCCCGGAAAAGAGCCCGTCCGAATTTCCTAGTCGGCCCTGGGCGACTAGCATGGTGGGAGGGCGCCAGCGGCAGCGGCCCGCCCGAGAGAGTGCATGTTCCCCGGGAGTCACAGGTTTGGAAGGGGCCTCCCCCACCCGTCACCGTTCTCTGCGGCCTGGGGGTTTCCGATCCAATTCTCTCAGTTGGTCCGGGGGGCTGTGCGTGGTGTGGGCGCCAGCCGCCTTGGTTTCAGGGGCCCGCCTCTCCAATTCTCCCAGCCGGCCCGGGAAGGGGGAAGGGAGTAACTCCAGCCGCTTGCCACCCCGCCCGGTGAGGCCCGCGTGCCTCGGCGATCTCACCCGAGCTGCTTCTCTCAGCCAGCCAGCCGTTCCAGGATGGGGTACGCTGTCTTTTTTATCTCTGTTGTGGCTTTGGGCACTTTCTGTATCGTTTCTACTCCCCTAGTAGCTGTCCTGGAGAAGAAACTAAGATCCGCGCGTCTTACTAAGCCGCCATCTTCCCCAACTGTTTCTTAAGAAAGATATTTAAGCTCTCACGTGACATTTTCACTTATATATGTATCACTGATGTGACCACATGGCACATGGAAGGCTAGAAAATGTACAATTTATTATATATTCTGATATGATTATTTGCCTAGGTAAATTTTATTGTGGCAAAAAGAAAGAGTGGATATTAGGAACAACTAATAACTTCTGCCATATAACCCAATGCACATCCAATTAGCTTCAAAACCTCCAAGGAAAGAGAGCATCTTTTCAAGTATCTCCAACAGAAAATACCCAGCAATACTTTTAATGGGTCCAATTTGAGTCACATGCCAGTTGTTGAACCAATCCCTGTCACTGCTGGGATGAATGACCAGATGCAGTCATGTGCTTATGCCTGTGGTGGTGAGGTAGGATGGAAGCCATACCAGCCACATGAAGACCACATGGAATGGGGTCCTTACTGAGAAAAACTAGTGTGTGTGGTAGGGAAGTGTCTAACACCAGGTGAAGGTGGAAGGAATACTGGATGGGTATAAAGGATATGTCCAGTGTCTCTGCCTCCTGCTTCAGCATCAGTACATGCTTTTTTATTCTATGTCAGTTGTGCTGGTTTGAGGCTGTTATGTACCCCAGAAAAGTGATATCTTTTCTCCTGATCCAATCTTGTGGGGACAGCCATGTTTCTTTTAATCCTGATTCAATATTGTGGGGTGGAAACTTTGGATTATTTCCATGGAGAAGTGACGCACCCAGTTGTGGGTGTGACCTGCTGATTGGATTATGTCCATGGAGATGTGACGCACCCAGTTGTAGCTGTGACCTTTTGATTAGATGGAGATGTGACTCCACCCATTCCAGCTGGATATTGATTGGTTTACTGGAGTCCTTGAAAAGGGGAAACATTTTGGAGAAACTTCAGATGCAGATGCAGATTCAGACGTTTGGAAATGCAGAAGCTCAGAGACACAGTTGCTTAACAGCTAACAAAAGCAGACATTTGAAGAAGCTTGAGTGCGAACATGAAGAGTAGACACCTAGACATGGATGTGTGGAGATGCAGAGTACAGCAGATGTCACCATTTGTCTTCTCATATGAAGCTAAGCAAGCCAGAACCCAGCGTTGTGTCCTGGAGGAACTAAGTGAAGGCCCACAGACACTTAGAGAGGAAACCACTGGCATCCGAAGCTGAAAGCTTGGAACCAGGAACAAGGACTAGCAGATACCAGCCATGTGCCTTCTCATGTGACAGAAATTGGCCTTTCTTGAGTCAAGGTATCTTTCTCTGGATGCCTTACTTTGAACCTTTTTATGGCTTTAGAACTGTAAACTTGTAACTTCATAAATTCCCTTTCTTTAAAGGCATTTCATTTCTGATATATTACATTCTGGCAGCTTTAACAAACCAATACATCAATCAAGAGGTAAAACTCAGTTCCTTCACTGAGTGAAAAATTCTGCTTCCTCCGCATTTGTGTACAAATTGGTCAGGGAAGGGTTCTACCATATTTGTCTAAACATGACAAAATCCTGAATATGAGCCAATCCTCTTTTTCCCCAATGAGATGTAAATTATGCTGTATTCTGTGTGACTGCAACCCTTTAAGAGTCGTGCAATGCACAATAAACATTACAAAGTATTATTGTATATTGTCATTGGAAATTTTAAGCTAAGCCTCCATCACCATTATAATGATACTATTAAAGGTTTTTATTTTCCGTGATTCTTGTAGGTAAATATTCATATAATCACCACAACCTACCCACATATTGTATTGTTTTTTAAAAACCTTTAAAAATAGCCCCTTACTAATGACTAACAGTAAAACCCAACACTTGTCACTGTGAGATTATAATAACCTCAGGAATAATTACTAAATACACCATTCTAAAATATTGCTAATTTTATCAGGTTAGTGCTTTTCCATCTTGGCTGTACATTAGAATCACCTGGAGGATTAAAAAAAAAAAATCCCAGTTGATTCCAGGTTGATTCCAGGTGTCATCCCCGACCAATTAACCAATTAAATCAGAATATCTAAAGGCTTGGGCCTAGGTTCCATTTTTTAAATATAGGTTTCATCACATCGCCCTCCATAAGCAATTAAAATGAGCATTGCCGAGCCTGTAAGGCTAATTATTTTTCCCTAAACAATATTTGTTGTTCAAAATACATGATGAGAGACTTCCTAAAAGCTCAAGTAGGAAGTGGTGGCTCCCTCTTTGCCTCATATCCAGGTACATAGAGCACAGGTCTCCTCAGATGTCTAGGTTATCTGGAGATGCAAGAATTTGGAGCATCTTTCTGGCCATGGGTACTCGAATTCACTCACAAGAGAGATCCACAGTCCTTGATGTTCCCGCGTCCCTGACACTTTAACTGGCAGGGCTCATTCTTCCACTTGAACTCTGCGGGCACACAATAACCCTCTACTGAGGAGCATTCTTAGCATCATTCTCATCTTGTCCAGACTAAAGTGAAACCCATCATGACCTGTTTAATAACTGAATGAAATATCCCGAGTGCAGCCCTATCCCACAACCCTCCGATGAAACTCTTGTTTGCTTTAATATATATGCAGAGGCCTGTCAGAGCCCAGAACTTGGCCTTCTATCAAGGAAGTATTTCTTGCTTGTAAAAGCATCATAAATCCACCAATGCAACCATGTTTACTTAACTTAGCTCCTTTCTCAAATGCCATCACAAAATGCTAGTAACTGAAGGTCTGGTTCACAAAGGTTTCATTTTCATGATCTGTTCAACATATCCGCAATGAGAGAAACCTGATTACAGACATGTGCAAGTCCCCCAGCCCTTCTCTTCAACCTTTGTTTCCAGAGAGCCTCTGTACTTGCTCTCCTTTTTCACTCAAAGGAGATGTGATGTTTTTGTGTACTCATTTAGAGGCAGTGTTTTGACTGGCTGCCTGGAGGGAAATGAGAGTGGTGAGGGGTCACCTCTAGTAGCTGCTCACTCCTAGCTATAAGATGCATCAAAGTCCAGTAGTATCAAGAACATTAGGCCTCTCACCAAAAAGAAAGGGAAAGACAAAGCAATGGTAGGGAATAAAAGAAAGCACAGTGTCATAAAAATGTTTGGGGAGCTGTGAAAGAGGCAGGAAAGATAAAGTTGATCCATCTGTTACCACCAGAGACTGAGGATAACTTCTGGCTGGATCATTGCCTTCTTTCTCACTCCAATCCTAAATTAAATCCCAGAGGATTTTCAGATCCCCAAAACTGTCACGGATACTGGGGCACTAATAATCAGGTCTCCAATTCCCCAGATAAAACTGCTAGACCACAATACCTCTGCAGATAGTCAGTTTGGGATTACTTATTGTTGAATTTCCTGGTTAGCATGCCCATGGGCTGTATTTTGGGGCTTCTGAGGGCTGCTTCTAGGAAATCAGGTCTACCATGGAACACACTTGGTAG
Organism: Tamandua tetradactyla; assembly: GCF_023851605.1. Lineage (NCBI taxonomy): Eukaryota > Metazoa > Chordata > Mammalia > Pilosa > Myrmecophagidae > Tamandua > Tamandua tetradactyla. Next base: position 34,803,335 of record NC_135347.1, on the reverse strand, counting down.
AGAAGAAAGAGCCTATCTGCAGCTTCCTCATTGTGAACTGACAAATGTAACATGCCTCACATTGTTAAGAATGGTTCAATAAATGACACCTGTATGCCATAATACTTGCATAGGAAAGAGAGAAGAAGAAAAGCAGGAGAGAAATCACAGACACAAAGTAGGTGATGAGACAACAAATACCTTACCAGGGGAATTTAATATAGGAAAGAGACTGAAAAGAAAGCTGAAGAGTGATGGACAGCTGTAGTTTTAGAGAAAATGTGAACTTAATTCTTTCTTTTTCTTGCATGTATCTTCATGGAAACTGAAAATGGACTGATTCTGATGACAGGAAATCTTTGGATAGCCATATAGTCTCTCTATATGCAGTATAGACTTATACAGTATAGTCTCTCTGCACGTGTCAGCAAAGCTATATTATAAAAAGCCTGGAATTAGGAATTAGGAAGGCTTTCTAATCATAACGCTGACCCCATTTAACTGTTTATACTGTTGAAAATCATTTATTATTTGACGTTTCAAGGTGTTGGTGTTCTTATCTGAGAAGGGCGAGGAGTCCATGTCTGCCTTTAGCTCAGACAGGTTCAAGGCTCAAATGAAATAGTAATATTCATTTATTTACCTCATTTATTCATTTAACAAAACCCACAGTCTAGTAGTACCAAGCCCTGTTCTAGGCTCTGGGATAAAGCAGTGAAAAATACACACTAAAATCCTACTTTTATGGAGCTTACATTTTAGTAGTAGAAGAAGGATAATAAGGAAATTGATGAATAAATGTATGTCAGATGTCGATAAGTGCTCTGCAACTACTAAAGGGGATAGCGCCACTAAAAAAGTTTTATAAATGGTAAAGAACTATGCAAGTTTAAGATGTTGCTCTAATTTCATGCTTGATTAATTAATAGGATTAAGCTCATGGTCTTTGGCACCCAAGAAGACATTTGATTCAAATAGACGAAATCCCCATTATTGCTTATTATAAGGAAAGCCTTCTTAAAATGACCCCTTCTTCCCACCTTTTCCTGAGTCTCCAATCTGGCATCAAGTTGCCGGGAAAAGACCGAACCCCTTTACAATAAAGAGGAATTTAAGTCAGTGTCAGAAATATCTATGATTTGAGTGTCTCCCAAATCCCAATTCCAACCTGCTTTTTCTATGTCTTTGGAAAGTTGTTTTGGATTTTGTCTTTGCGTTAATTCCCAGTTTAGAAAACAGGAACAATCTTTTCCACGTGTGAGTTACTCAGTGCTTTGTTTTGTTCTTAAGCCTGATGAAGATAAAATCATGTTATCTTTATAAGGGCTATGTATTAAGTATTAATCTTCAATAGTACTTATACTCAGTTCATTTTATGTGATTTCTTGATCAGTGTTAAAAGCACTCTTTTCAAACATTTACGAATATGCCTCCAAATGGAAGGCATGTCATTGAATAGAGAGAATAGCAAATTGCCCTTTTCACTTACTGGGTGGACACAATTGAATTGCAAAGTGAGGCTGAGAAGCCAGTGTCATGTTTTATTTTAACATGTAGCACAGCAGTCTCACCTAAGAGATTGAATATAACCAACCCCAACAGGAAGGACTGTTGCTTACAAGAGTTGCCCTTGGGCATGAAGGTGACAGTTCTGCAAAATCAAGGTAATGGAATTCAAATTGCTTTATATACTTGTTCTATTAAGCTAGGCTGCTTTAAAATGGAAGTCCTATGTTAACATTCAGCAGTACACTTCAGTATCTTACTCTCTAAAATGCATTACATACTCTGTACACAGCCTGAAGCTGCCACAAGGTAACTGAACTATAGAAATGTTTCTTATGAAGAGCAAACCTGCCAGAAGAAATAATTTGTTACATTTCTCTCCGAGATCAAGGAGAGTAGGAGGATGGGTGCTGTGACTATTTCCTATAAAGAATTCTTCCTTCACTTGCTCACTGAACTCAAAAGAACAAATGTTAAAAGAATAGATCGTGTTTTACAAAAGAATGAGTACCTCAAGCGAAAGGCAAACAGTTATGAACTGTGCTGAGACTTGAAAACAACATATTTTGCACCAGTAACCAATATCATTAGTTCTCAATTGTTGTCAAACCCTAAGGAATCTAGGGATTTTATCTAAGTTTGTTGCTCTGAAAATTTCTGATTTGTCAGAGTGGAGAAGACCCTTGTAATTTTTTTTTAATTGCTAAATTTAGAGATTAAGATAACATTAAGATCATAAAACCTGAAATCTAACTTTACTAATCTCAGCATGAAGGATAGTAATTCTTAAAACAACATTTCATTATCACTTCTCTGTCTTCAACCCATCTTATTTTATTTTATTTTATTTTTTTGCATGGGCAGGCACCAGGACTCAAACCCAGGGCAGGCGAGAACTCTGCACTGAGCCATCGTTCTATTTTTTACTAAATGGACTAAAGTTTGACTTTGCAGTTTTTTAGAAAAAAAATAAAATCTTACATGGCACAAATACCAAAGTGAATAGTGATTTAATTAGCTATTTAAATGTTTGCTGGGACATTATTTCTTTTTTCAAGTCCTAGTTTAAAAAAAACTACCTGTTTTGAAAAATGTTCTTATGTTTTTGCGTGCCATAATTTTCAGTATAAAAATCAATTTTTTTTTACAAAGATTTGTAGTCACAGTCCATTACACTTTCTCTTTCTTATTTTTCCTACCTTTCCTTTTCACTTTTCACTATTTGTGTACCTAAGGAAAAAGACAGATATCTTTTTGATCTGATGAACAAAACTATGCTATATAATTCGCCAGCATAATTGAGAGGAATTCTTTCGGGCATGCTCTTTTTTCCCCCCTTTTCCTTGCATCATCTTAACCAGAGTTTTTTATTACTCCAATCTCATAATTTGAAAGGAAAAAGAAAACATTGTTCCAGCTCATTCTGGCTTGAAATAGGCCTTTGAGCGGTATTTATAGAGAGCCATTTCCATGACAATATCAAAAGCCCTCAATTTCTATTCCAATTGAAAGAAAATTGAGGAAAATCTCACGTTCAAATGACCCATCAAACCAGTATTTTTCCAAATATGAGATCCTGTGTAATGAACCCATACAGAAAGTGGATGGGGTAAACCAAAAAGAAAATCCTGGCAGCTCTTCCCTGGGCTATTAACCTGTTCCATGCAACCCTTCGCTCTATTTGCAGTAGTCAATTGTTGAATGTCAGTATTATAGAAAGCACTTTCAAGAAGAAAACTGAAACTTTACTTCTAGTCTAGATTCTTCTGAAAATACAGACACATTAAAAAAAATTGTCCACACACTGTATACATTTCTAAGAGATTAAAGATTCTAGTGATAGCTGAGGAATTTGCACGGTTAGTATTTAAAGTGAAGTCATATCTGTTGTCTCCTTAAAACTGATCAAAGCCATGTTACAAAGGGAATTTCAAATTTTCAGTAGTCCTAAAAACAGAATACTCTTTTTATTGTGGGTTTTTTTTTTCAGTAATAATTCTGCTTTTGGAATTTTTCAAAACATTAAGCGAAGACAAATGAAATGAAATAAAAATATGCTGAATCTTTTAAGTTTTTGATTTTTAAAAAGCTGTTTTGAGTTTCAGATTGGAATTTCAGTCTTTTTCTTATTTTGTGGGAAAAGTTTTGGCTTTTAAATTGTATAACTTATCTGACCCTCAACAGCAGGAGAATCTTGGATGTACTTTCAACTAGTGCTGTTGAAATCTAATTTCCTTAGATTTCTTCCTAACCAAGTACTTAGGAGCAGACTACTTAAGAAGAGATGACTTTTTCTTTGGGGTTCCCCCCATTTGGGAAGCAAAAAATATTGAACACAAAATTTCAAAATAACTGTGCAGTTATTTTTATTTTCTCACCAATGCCAGCATGCTATTGGTGAGGTATGGCAATACTGAAAAGATATCATCTGAGAACTGAATTCTAACCACTAAAAATTATTGCCTTCAGCCACTGCCTTCCCCTCAGATTTGTAACAAGCCATTACAAAAATTTCTAAGCAGTGACGCAGTAGCAAACATGAAGTGATAAAATACTATTTACATAATCATAAATAAATTAATATTAATTCCAAAACCATTGGCTATGATAATAAACTCCTGCATAGCTTTATAACCTTATAATAAAACTTGTAGGAATTGTCTCATTTTCCAGAAAACTGGAAAACTTGGGGCATGTGACTATGTTACAAGAATAAGTAAAGTGTTTGAAGTCCTGAGACAAAATTTTCTACTAATGCCATTTGTATAACCTGAGAATAGTTGAGTATTTTGTGCCTCAGTTTCTCTATTCAGACCATGAATAAAGAGACCCTTGGCTAACAAGCACAAATGTTTAAAGGCTTCAAAGGTTGAATTTTACTCCTGAAATTGTAACTAGATGAGAATAAAGCAACATGGAAGCTGAGGAATTCAATTATAAAGTGAACGCATCTGAGATTTTCTCTTAGGTGATGTGATTAATGAGCAGTTTTTTTTTTTCCTTACACCTGACCTGAGCAAATTAGCAGTCAATAGCTCAGACTGCAAAGGCCACTGTGTAGTAATGACTTTTTCATTCCATTTGCCATGTTCTGTCTTGCCTCTCTGCCCAGAAGGCTCAGCACAATATTCAGTTTTGGAGCAATATGATTTTTTTTTTACGTCTTAGAGTACTTTGGGTTAAGTAGATGCTTGTTAAAATTGGTAGCCATAGTAATTTTCCCCCCTTCTATGTTGCACATATGTGTTTCTATGTTGCTTATATTGTAAATATTTTCTTCAAAGCATTTTAAATTTGCCTATGTTCATAAAAAGAAAGACACCAAGTTCCTCGGAGTTAGAATAATCACAGGGTTTGGAGTCAGGAATTCTAATCCTGGCTTTACTACATATTCTTGGGTAAGTTAATTGAACTTTCTGAATTCATATTTCTCATATGAAAATTAGAAGTAATAATACACAATTCTGGCTTTTGCAGGGAGACAAAAATGAGATAAAAATTATGCCTAGTGTAGTTGGTATTTGCCATATAAATAATTTATTATTGCTAGCATTCTTAATAGAGGCAAGACTCTAGAATATAAGTTTGTTTTGAAAACTTCTTTGAAGGTTTCTTTTTAAATTGAGTTGACTAAACACAGTGAACAAATGGATTGAGTCATTCAAATATATTGTTTTATGTAGATAAAATTAGTGATATTTTTGACTTTACGTCAAGCATTAGTTTACTTTTTATCACAGTACTTGGGCAGCAGGAATTATACTGAGTTCAAAACTTCAAGTGTGAAGGAAATACAACCTACATCAGTTTTTTGCATCTTAATTTTAGCTCAGTCCCTCATTCTTCTGATTTGGGGTTCACCCACCTTTCCAGGGTTGGGAGAACAGGCACACAGGGGTTGAAAAAGGCACCTTCTCCCTAGGAGAAGGGAACTTGTGGACAAAGATCACAAACACTCCATTCTCCCAAACAGTTGGCTATTTTCATAAGGCAGTGAGTAAAATGTTCAGGATTTTAAGAAACACATTGATCAGAAGACTTTTTATTGCAGTGCCCCTTTTATATTTCATCCAAGATAAAATTAAATTAAAATCAAGGGTACACGGGTGGTTCATTGGTAGAATTCTCACCTGCCATGGGGGCAACTGGGGTCCCAGCCCATACACGCCCCCAAAATAAATTAATTAAATTCAAATCAGATATTACCCACTTTGGCTTCTCAGCGCTTTGCTGAATAAGTTTCATTTTTATTTCTTTGGGTGAAGCAATGAAGATGAAGCTTCCTCTATCCACCTGTTGCCTTGTCTTTGGAAATGGACAAAAAGAAGTTTATGCAGAGTCAAGCTCCAAGAATACAACCTATTCACTGCTTGCCTTTGAGGGTTTGGTAAGCTGCTTTCCTCTTTCATATCTGAGATGATTGTGAGGCAAGACATTTAATTAGAATGTTCCCTTTCTCATTTGGGGCAAGCATCCTTTATTCTTTAGTAGAAATATTATAAAGTTACAAGCTGTGGTAGCCAGCCTCCAAAATGGTACCTAATGTGTCTCAGCCCCCAGTATTTTTGCTCTAGTATAATCTCCTCCCACAATCAGTAGGCTTGATTGTTGTAACCAAGAGGATCTTAGGGAAAATTACAGTGTGCAACGTCTGAAGCTTGGCTGCTCCTAAACAATATTGTGGCTTCTGCCTTGTTCTCTCTTGGAGATCTCTCTCTGGGAGAATTCAGCCACCATAGTCAGAAGATTCTCAAGCAGCTCTATAGAGAGGAACCGAGGTTTCTGGCCAGGAGCCAACATGACCGTGTTAGCCATGTGAATGAGCCATTTTGGAAGCAGATGCTTCAGGCTCAATCAAGCCCTCAGATAACTGGAGCCTTGGCCAACATTTTTTTTTTGGGGGGGGGTGCATGGTCCAGGAATCAAACCCAGGTCTCCCCCATGAAAGGCGGCATTCTAGCCACTGAACTACCCATATACCCCTTGGCCAACATTTTGACACATGAAAGAGTTGAGCTGTATGACCCAGCTAAGTCAATCCCAAATTCTTAACACACAGGAACTTTGTCAGTTAATAGCAATTTATTATTGTTTGAAGCCAGTTAGTTTGGGGTTAATTTATGAAGCAATAGCTAATTAATAGCAAACATATAAAAATTATGGGAATAGATACAAAGGCTTTGTAGATAATCTCCTGTATTTTTCCTTCCTTTTTTATTGTATACAAGTTATTTGTTGTGAATGGAATAGGTCAAGTTTCATAGTTCAGCACTGCCCAAATGGTAGTCCATTTTTGTCAAGTCCATTTTTTTCCTCAGAAGAAGGATTGGCTCATGTCAAATGGTGAAGAGTTTTAGTCTGCTAAGGCAGGACAGTGCCAAATTCTCCTAACTGTGCCTACAAGTCCCTTTTAGTTCCTTCATCTCCCTCTCTTGCTTCTGTGCCAATCTTGGTGGAGGCAGGTGGAGCTCAGAAAAATTTTTGCAATTTCTTTACAAAGCTTTGGACAAATGAAGCTTGAGAGGCTTGTCTTTACCTACCCTCATTCGTCTGGGTCCACCACAGTCAGGTCTTCCCTGGGTCTCCATCTGTGGGATCTTCCAAAGTCTCTTCCATCAATACCAACTAGGAGACATATTCCTAACCTGGGTATGTGTGATGGGGAGGTAAAGGTTGGGGTGGGGATGATAGATGTAGAATCTTTCTTTCCTGTTTCTTCTAAATATTCTGCCTCTACCCCAGATATTTCTATACCCTTAAGGTCTTAGTCAGTTGAAAACCATAACCAAAAAGACTCTCAGATTTTTCTGCTTTCTGCCTTGTCTCATTCTTCCTCGAAGGCATTGGGCATAGTCTCCTCTATCCGTTTACCTGAGAGAAAAGACAGTGTGGGAGTACTGGGTGAAAAAAGGAACATATGTTATTATCTCAAATACATTATTACAACATTCAGACAGGGGTTTCACATTCTCGCCTGAGTTTGCCCTAAAATGATCTGTGAATAAAAGGTATCTGAAGGTGGAGGTAGGCATCGGGAATGAAACTTAAGGAACACAGAAATTTCTGTGCATCCCTGGTGTCTTGGACAACCTGAAACATCCGTTCTCAGGACCCCCAAGTAAAAAAGGTTCAAGGTAGTATAATTTAGATATATTTTAATATCCTAATACTCTTTGAACTGCTTTAAATATTTTAAGATTTAGCAAACTAGTCCTCAGTGCTATTTGTTGAATACCCAGGCCAGTGGTCGTACACAGCAGCATAACCTGGACAGCTGTTACAAATGTGGGTGCCCAAGCTCCACCCCCAGCAATTCTGATTCAGACATAATTGCCTCTGTTTCATTTAAGGGCGTGGCCATTTTTATTCCTCAAGGTACTACTTATCGACCTATTGACTAACAGGTTAATGTTCTCACAAGATGAATATGTTGAGTTTGGTGTTAAAAATAAATGTAGGGCAGTGCTACTGTGGTTCAATGGCAGAGTTGTTGCCTGCCATGCTGGAGACCCAGGATCATTTCCTGGTGCCTGCCCATGCGAAAAAAAAGAAAAAGAAAAAGAAAAAAATAAATATAGGAGAAAATGATGATTATAAATGGGAATAATTTTAGTAGTTTATAAGGCACTAAACAATTTACAAAGTATCGTTTAATACATTGTTCCATTTGCTGCTCCAAATTTCCATTTTACAAATGAGGACATTGAAGCTGGAGGGGCTAAGTGATCTCTACAAGATCTGTCACAGCTGAATGAGCTGGGACTTTGAGCCCTTCCAAGTGCCAGTGGATTGCACCAAGCTTTCTGGGGCAGGTAATACGTTCTCACACTGTAATTCATTTTGCCTCTAGCATAATTCTCACTGGACATAGGTCCTTTCAATTTTGGCCCCCAGTTCGTGCTGGGGCCACTCCTTCAGAGAGTGCCCTGCTTTATCTCAGGTCCTCCTAGAGTCATGGCCGAGAAGGGTTGGGACAGGCACTGGGAAATTTTGAAATAAGACTTATTTGTTTTGGATGCTCTTTCATTTGTTTTGATTGCTCTTTCCTGTCCCTCTCTCAACTCCTTGTATTTTGTTTCTCCCTGTCAATTCCTCCAGAATCCTCCCAGGATTCTTTGGAGTTCTGAGGCCTTCATTATAGAGGCTTACTCAGTCTGGCTATCTTTTGAGTATGACCAAACTCAACTTATCTTTGTTCCTTCTCTTTCCCAAATTCCCATGTCCTGAATTCATCCCTCAATTGCTAGGTAATTGGCAAACACTGGGATCTTCTGGGCCTCCTGGCTTAAGACTCATCTCAGCATAACGCCACATAGCAAAGAAACAAAGTCTAACTGCAAAAAAAAAAAAAAAAAAAAAAAAAAGATGCTGAAAGAGCTGAAAGGTATTGGCTCATGGTCTCCAATAGTGAGACCTTAGCACAGCCACCCAGAAAATCTTGCTGATAATTCTCTCAGCCTTATGCCTTCCTCTCTTTAAAGTTCTTCTTCTCAACTCAGCTGCTCACCTCCACCCTCTGCGCTCCTTACAGGTGAGCTCTGGGCTCTTTCCAACATAAAACCTCTCCTCCAACCCACCTTATCTTCTATTGATTTTTTGTATTTGTCTTCCTTTCCTCTACCCTACTCTGTGAAACAAAGAGATCTTTTTCAGGACCCACTCCATTTGCAGGGTAAATACTTGTACTTCATATTGTTGTCTCTGTCTCCTTGATAAATATAATTAAATTCATCTATTTATTCTGTGAATGATTGGTAGGTATTTTTGCATCTTCAGGACTAATCAATTAGTTGGCTCAAATGAATGACTAATTGGTAGAAATTTGAACAGGGTGGCAATGATGTGTTGTTTCTTGAGGAAGTGGGCTGGAGTTGACTTGAACTGTAATACTTAGTTCACTCTCCCATGATGAAGGGAGGAGGGTGAATATCTATGGTCACCAGAACCTGCTGTTGGGAAGGGGCACAAGGAACTGAAGAGAGAACTACACTGAGGTTCTCAAAGGAATCCCACAGCCTGTGGACTCCCATCTGTGTTCTCAGAGCACCTATTTGGCAGGTGAACCTGACCCCTGTGTTGAAAGCCAAGCTCAGGGCATCCCAGGAACTAGCTTCCTTTCGCACCCCATAAAGTCATATTGTTTATACAGTTACACACACACCATGCTGCATTTTGCTTCTGTGCCTTTTTCTTCACTTGGCATTTAAGAAAGAAATAGTAACAAGAAGAAACCTTCTTTGACCTTCTTTATACTCACTCCAAGCTTGGTTAGATGCTTTCTTCTGTAAGCCCAAAAAATCCTGTGAAAATCTCTATCATGATTGATTATCTAGATTCCATCCCTTCTTCCTTAAACTGGTAGCTTCTTGAGGGCAGAGACTTTATCTAATTCATCTGCCACCAGTGCCCAGCACATAGTAGCATAGCTGATGATTGAAATGGAGAGCTATTTACTATCCTTGCATTACTTTCTGCTTTTTTCCTATAGCAGCCCGAATTTTAGTTAAAGGCCAACCTCATTCCCAGTCCACATATCTGGTTGTGGTTCTAACCACAACCTCAGGGGTGATGCTGATGTTCTAGAGAGGCTGATGCATCACATTTTCAGGCTACAGTGATTGATTCAACATGAGTTCATGATGTAACCAGTCAAATAAGAGTGAATCTCAAAAATTTATAGATAGTGCTGGGGCAAGGATGCTCCATACACATATGTATACCTGAAGTATATGCTGGGTTGTCTTTCCTTGCTGTAGATGAACTGGAAACTGGTCAGACAGAGGTAAATGCTGGCACCCACCTTGCAACAGAGGTGAGGAGAGCCTATCAGAGAATGGTGTCAACATAGAAGAAGTAGGCCAAGGTATGGAGAGAGACACACACAGGGTTCTGATGACAGCAGCTGTAACCCTGAAGACAGTATACCCCTGGACTATTGACTCATTTGAAACAGTAAATTCCCTTTCTTTGATTAAGCCAGTTTTGGTTTGGTTTTCTGATACCTTCAGCTGAAAGAGTCCTGAGGGATACAATTCTGCACAAATAGTTGTTGAGTAATGCATGAATGAAAGGTTGAATTATGGGTGGGAAGGGGGTGCAAACGGTTGCTCATTCCTCCTGACGCTTTTCTTTAGCTAAGGAGACATCTCTGTCAGGTTGCACAATTCCAGTGGCTGCCATTCTCATACAATATAATATTTTTGTCCCCAAGAAGTGTGCACCATGGTGGCCCTGAAGACAGGTGATTGTAGAATGAGAGAGAATGTGTGGCTCCCAGTTTCTTGAACATTTAGGCCATGGAATCCCATTTCCCAAAAGTAGGGAGGTCCAATTATCTAGATTCCATTTTATTATGGGTCCGTTCATCTTCAGGGGATGTATCCAGTTTCTTCTGCTCCTTCTTCCAGAGGACTCCAGAAGCACTTAATCTGACTATGCCAAAATAATATTGTATTGCTCAATCTTAGGCCTCATAACCATATACTTATGAATAATTTAAGTAAAGGTGAGATTAAGTTTATTCTATTAAAATATCCATTTTACTAGGCCAATTCCTGTTGACTCAGTCTTCATAAAGCATTGCTCTGTAAAATGCTCAATTAGCTTCAACTTTAAAAAAGGGTTGGGGTAGGGGAATTCTTGCTCTATATCTATGCATTGACTTGGATGAAGTCTTTCCCTTTACTTTGTGTTTCATTTCTGTATCTAGCTCTTTTGTGCACTCAACCACTAAATGTCATAGTTATTTGAAGACATAAACTAGAAGATATGAAGAAGAAAACTGGCCTCTCAGTCTCATTTTTAAATTTTTCAGTATGATTCTTCAATGTAACTTACCTGAAGGATTATTCTAGAAGTTTGTCCTAGAATACTGTGAACCTGCTTGCATAGGGTTTGTAAGTGTTGAATTGATTGGCATAGGTCTTACTGACTCAGTTCTCACTGTGATTCCCAGGAAGTTAGGAAAAATCTGATTGCTTTCCCTTCTCTGTGTAGATTACATGTTCCTATTTAGACAACAATGACCACTCTTTGAGAATTCCCTTTTGCAGTGACGAACATGGCAATCTGCAAGAATTTGTTTTGTTCCAAAAACATTTTACTTTGTAATATCTGTACAAGTTGCCAAAGCTAAGCGAGTGTTTATACATATTTTCTCATTAAAAAAAATAAAAAACAAAAAAGCAACTAAGTTACCAGCCAGCTTTTCATTGAATATTTCTATCCAGCAAGGTAGAAGAAGGTAAAGAGTTCTATGTAGTGACCAGAATAGATGCCTTTCCTCATGGAAGTATTTTAATTTTGTGTTAAAATCCTGTATTCCCTGTAATATCTTAAGTTTAAAGAAATAGAAGAAGAAAAAGGGAAATCATTATTTGTCTGCTCATCTTACCTTGCTGTTGGGCATATGAACATATCCAGAAGAAAACTTCATCAGTTGACAAGGAAATAGTCTACAATATTGTGTCTCTATGTGTGTAACTTTCACAATAAAGGGAAAAGATGATTCCCTACATTCTGTTATTATGGAGAACAGTAAAGCAAGCAAACTAGAGGTAGAAATTTCTAACAGAAGACCTAAATTCAGAAGGAATGTAACTTTTTACAGGAAGAAAAGGAATTGCCCTCTTGAATAGCCTCATTTTACAACGTAGTTTTTAAAAAATGTGTTTTTTGAACTGTGTACCTCCCACAGAGATGTAGTAAAAATGAATTACTTCTTTTGTGCCTGAGGAGGATAAACTGATTTTGGAAGGGAGCATGCTTGACTTTGTCACATGTCATACTACTTAGGGAATGATGGAAGAGTAGTGCAATGTAACATTTTTTAACCAATGAATTTACTGAGCACTTTATGCCTTGGGCATGACCCTTTTCTTGAAAATGGGATTTGGTGATGACATTGGCAATGATAAAGACTCAAGAAAACGTGTCTTCTCATTTTATTGTGCCTCCCATAAAAGTTTTTAGATATACTGTGTGTAATGTGTTTTCCAAATATAAAACTTGTGTGCAAGTTATAAATTACCAGAGTCATCTCCTATGTTTGTTTTTTTTTTTCCTGTGGTGAGTGTGCCAGTACCCTCAGAGAAAAGAGCTATAGAAGGGTCTGATTCAAAAAGTTTACTTCATATCCACTTCACTTTGGCCAAACTGAAGTGCTACCACAATATGCAAATGTGGTGTTGCCACATGGTATCCACTTGATGTTAAACAGAAATCCTGCTAAACTTTCAGGGTGTTTGCTAGAGTACCTAGGCCTGCTGGAATCTTATATAACTCATCCTGGACTTGTTTGGAAACCAGGCTTCCCCTTATCACTGAAGTGAAATCTGGAAGTGACCATTTGCAGAAAAGAGATGTAAGCAATCCAGTACCTGAACTCAGAATATTGTCTTTCTTCTTGTTTGGCTCAAAAATCTAGCTTTTTCAGTTGCTGCTTAGTGAGACTTGTTCATAACTGACTAATGTGTCCCTCCCTTGCCGGCAAGCAAATAAATTAATCTAAGTTTCAAACCGAAACTATTGGTAGGCTTTGTTTCTTATTGTTTAACACACGGTAAGTGTCACCTAAATAATAGAGACAGGGTTATGGAATTAGGAAAGATATGTGACAGTTTCTCATCATTAAAATAATTGTACTTAGTGCTATGGATTATTGTGAGGTTCAAATAAGTTCATGTAATGTGCTTAGAACAGAACTTGGCACATGGTTAAGTATTGAAGAAAAGTTACCTAATATTATGAATCCTGTAGTTTTGGATTAATGTCATTTTCCAGTGTCTGAAGAAAAATCCAAACTGCACCTGGCAAACTCACAGGCTTCTGGAAACCACTGACAATGGGATGCATGAGGAGAGACTTCAGTTATGAGTATATTTTTAGGACCTTCTTCATAAAAATTATAACAAGTAACAGTTATTAGGCAAGATAACAGAATCAGGAATCCGAATATTAACTAGTTTAAACAGTTTCAGTCAGGGAGAAGATTTATGGAAAATGAAAAGTTTTCAGGACCCCAGGTTAGAGCTGTGTGGTGTGCATTAAAAATTAAACACAGAGTAGAGGAATTTCCTATTTATAGAAAATTAATTAATAGAGCTATTAATTTGTTAATTGATTCACTCTCTGGTATCAAAACCAACAAAGCACCAAGAAAGAAGGTAGTGTGGAAAGACTGAAATATTCTAATTAAATAATTTTTTAAATGATTTTCAGTGGCTTCTACTTGCTTACTAATTAAAATGGTTGAGAGGGCAAATCACAGAATCATAGACCACCAAAATATTCTCCTTTTTGATAAAACTGTACTTCCTGTGTGTCCCAGCTCCTATCTCCCTGTTGTATATGGCCTTTATCCTCTTCCCTGCCACTTCACCACTAATTCCATCTTTGTGAAGCATGTGCAATTCACAAAAACACTGTCATCCAGAGCACTGGAGAAAAGGCACTTAAAACCAACAGGTCACACTTAAACTCACAGCATATTTTAAATGAAAAACTTGCCTAGGTAAGATTGTGTTTTATAATTTCAATGTTACATGGATTTAAGGTTAATTTTCTCCCTGGCCCTTCACTTGATGAGCACTTGGTTGCAAACTAAGTGCCAGATGACTCCTGAATGCCTTGAATGTCACTGTAGAAAATTCATCTGATGGTTAATCCTTTGTTTTGTTTCTCAAACCTGATTTTTTCCCCTGCATCTTTGGTCAGAGCATTTTATTGACCTATATTAGCTATTCATAAAAGAAACACTGCCTTGTCTGTCTAGGGACCACCTCAGGAATTTTACAATTCAACACCAAGACTATAAAAACTAAGATAAGAAGTCTGTTTTACAGAGGAAAGGCTGGCTGGTCTGTGAATTAGCCCCATTTTTTTGTGGTTTGAAACTTGCCTTTGTCATGTATGAACTAAGAAAGCAAAAAGACTGTGCAGAGAGAAATTAATGAAAGAAACATTTCCATACTTTTCCTCTGTAGTATTCAGAACCACTTCATAAAACAAAGATGTGCTCAAAATATATATGGACTACCATTGTACTAATATCCCAAAATGGTCTCTTTTCTTTGACAATTTAGTCTAAATAAAACATACATTCAATCAGGGTTTATCATCTAAACCATAAAACACAGAGAATTATTTGAATGCCTTTTTCCTCAATTCTCTCAAAGATGGTAAATAACTAGGGTAATTACATAGAAGAGAAGTTTGTTCATTACAAACAATGGATGCCATAGGCATTAGACTTAATTCTCTCAAAACTAGTTAAAAATAGCTGGTAGACATTCAGATCTATTGTTGGGTACAAGCTATAGGATTAGGTTATTTTCAACCAGAGGCTCAGGGTCAAAAGCCTGCAAATGGGAAGACAATTATTCAAGAAAAAAATTTTTAAAATATCTCCCTTAACTCTCTTCAAGGTCTTGTTTTTTTTTTTTTTTTCTTTTTTCTGTTATAGATACAGAATAATTTTGTGGTATTTTTGTTTTGTTTGTTTCCTGAGGTACATTTTACAGGCAGTAAAATTCTCTCTTGGTGTATAGCTTGATGAATTTTGAGAAAGTTATATAGTCACATAACAACCACTACAATCCAGATATATGTTTCTTCTACTAGGACAAAAATTCTCTCTGGAAATCAAGAAAAAAATCCATTTATAATAACAATGAAAAGAATCAAATATCTAGGAATAAATCAAGTCAAGCATGTAAAGGGCTTGTACACAGAAAACTATAAAATATTGCTAGAAGAAATCAAACAAGACCTAAATAAATGGAAGGACATTCCATGTTCATGAACTAGAAGACCAAATATTGTTAAGATGTCAATTCTACCTAAAATGACTTACAGATTCACTGCAACCCAATGAAAATTCCAACAGCCTTCTGTGCAGAAAATAAGAAAGCCAATCATCAAATGTATATGGAAGAGTCAGGGGTCCAAATAGCCAGAGCCATCTTGAAAAAAAATGAAGTTGATGGACTCACAGTTCTTATTTTAAAACTTAACCCAAAGCAAAGATAATTAAAATGGCATGCTACTGGCACAAGGACAGAATTGAGTGTTCAGAAATAAACCCTCACATCTTTGGCCAATTGATTTTTTAAAAAATATTTTATTGCGATATCTTCACACACCATATGGTCCATCCAAAGCATACAATGAATGGCTCACAGTATCATCACACAGTTGTGTATTCATCACCACAATCATTTTTAAAACATTTGCATCATCCCAGAAAAAGAAAAACCCCATATATCCCTTACTCCTACCACTTCCTCTCATTGACCCCTAGTATTGCAATCTACCATTTTTTTTAACTCCTTATTCCACTCATTTTTTATTTATTATTTATTAATTTTTTCCTTTTTTAGTTTTTACTAATTTGTCCATACCCTGGATAAAGGGAGAGTTAACCACCAGGTTTTCACAATTACATGCTCATACTGTAAAATCTGTATAGTTATTCAATCATCTTTGAGAATCAAGGCTACTAGAAGTTTCAACAGTTTCAGGTATTTCCTTCCAGCTATTCTAATACACTAAAAACAGGATATCTATATAATGCATAAAAATAAGCTCTTTTTTTTGCCAATTGATTTTTGATAAGGGTGTCCAGTCCACTCAATTGGGACAAAATAGTCTCAAACAATGATTCTGGGAAAAGTGGATTTCATATGCAAAAGAATGAAGTTGCATCTTTACTTCATACCGTATGCAAAAATCAACTCCAAATGGATCAAAGAACTAAAGATAATAACCACAACTATAGAAATCCTAAGAGAAAACATAGGGAAGCATCTTCAGGATCTTGTGTTAGGCATTGGTTTCTTAGACTTTATAACAAAAAAAGGCATGAGCAACAGAAGAAAAAACAGATAAACTGGACTTCATCAAAATTAAAAACCTTTGTGCATAAAAGGATTTCATTAAGAAGTACAAAGATGGCCGACAGAATGGAAGAAAATGTTTTGGAACCACATATCTGATAAATGTTTAATATCCAGAATATATAAAGAAATCCTTCAGCTCAACAATAAAAAGATAAACAGCCCAATTGTAAAATATTTGAATGGATGTTTCTCCAAAGAAGATATACAAATGACCACAATGCTCATGAAAAGATGCTCAACACCATTAGCCATTAGGGAAATGCAAATCAAACCACAAATGAGACAATATTTCACACCCATGAGAATGGCTACTATTAAAAAAAGCAGAAAGCAGCAAATGTAGGAGAGACCGTGGGGAAATAAGAACACATGTTCATTGCTGGTGGCAATGTAAAATGGTACAGCTACTGTGGAAAAGAGTTTAGAAGTTCTCCAGAAAGTTAACTGTTCCATTTCTGTTATATTGCTTTCTGGCAGCTTTAGCAAACTAATACAAATGGAAGCAACCCAAGTGTCCATCAACCAATGAATGGATAATAAAATGTGATGTATACATACATGGAATACTATCAGTCATAAAAAGGAACAAAGTCCTGGTATATGTGACAACATGGGTGGGCCTTGAAGACATCGTGTTGAGTGAAATAAGCCAGACATAAAAGAACAAATATTGTAAGATCTCACTGATTAGCAATAATTAGAATAAGTAAATTCATAATGATAGAAACTAGATTACAGGTTACAAGGGCCCAGGGTTGGGGAAGAGAAGGGCAGAGTTAATGCTTAATTTGTACAGAATTTCTATTTGCAGTGATAGAAAAGTTTTACTAATAAGTGGTAGTGATGGTAGTTCAACATTGTGAAAGTTACCAACACCACTGAATTATATATTCAAATGCAGTTAAAAGGGAGGAATTTTGGATTGTATATATGTTACTAGAATAAAAATGTGTTAAAATCCACTGGACTATACAACACAAACGCTGAACCTTGTGGTAAACTGTGGACTATTATAATAGTATAGCTGTAATAATATTGCTTCATCAATTGTAACAAGGTACCCCACTAATGCTAAGTGCTAAGAATAAAGAGAACTCTATGTTTGGTGGGGGTGGGGGAGTATAAGGGAAGTCTGTATTTTCTGCAAACTTACAACTTCGCTAATACTAAGCAAACAACGAATAAAAGTTCCCTTCTGTCCCTTTATAGATGATCCCCCACCCTTGCCTCTGCCCACTGCCATTGCCTCTCTCAGGCAATAGCAATCACTGATCTGAATTCTGTCCCTATAGTTTTGCCTTTTCCAAAATATTATATAAATGGAATCATACTACATGTAGTTTTGAGTCTGACTTCTTTTCCTTAGCATATTCCTTTTGAGATTCATCTATGGTGGTGCCAGTAACTGTGGTTCTTTCTTTTTCATTGCTGAGTAATATTCCATTGTGTGGAGGTAACGATTTGGTTCATTACTAACCAGTTGATGAACATTGGGTTGCTTCCAGTTTTAGGCATTCTGAATAAAGCTGCTATAAACATCAATGTGCAGGATTTTATGGGAACTTAGGTTTTTATTTCTCTAGGAAAAATCTTAGAAGTGGTATTCCTTGGTCATATGATAAGTATAAATTTAACTTTAAAAGAAACTGTTTTCAAAAAGTGGCATTCCCACCAGCAATATAAAAGAGTTCTGGATGCTTTGCATCTTCTTCAGCATTGGGGATTGTCAGGTTTTAAATTTTTCATATGAGCCATTCTAATAGTTTTGTAGTGGTGTATCACTTTGTCTTTCATGTTTTAACAGTTAATTTATAAAATCAGACACAAAAGACACATAAATAGTGTGGGCCACGGTGGCTCAGCAGCAGAGTTCTCGCCTGTCATGCTGGAGACCCAGGTTTAGTTCCTGGTGCCTGCCCTTGCAAAAAAAAAAAAAAAAAAAAAAAAATTGAAGTTGTGCAGATACTACAAAGACAGTTTTTGTTATTTTGTTCACACTGTACTTTGACTCTTTGCCATATTTTCCTACACTGGGCTATCACTAATCATAAATTATACCTATGCAATACTCAAACATGCATAGCTTCAGAAGGCAAAGGAAGCTTTGCTTTGCTTTCCAGCCAGATTGAAATCTTGCTACCACAATGTTTTAGTTTCCTAGGCTGCTTAAGCAAATACTATGAAATAGATTGTCTTAAACAACGAGAATTTATTTGCTCAAGGTTTTGAGGCTGGGATAATGTCCAAATCAAATTATTATCAAGGCAGTGCTTTCTCCACAAAGATTGTTGTTTTCTGGGGCTGGCTGACAGTGATCCTTGTTTCCTCCAACACATGACAGTGTCTCCTGGACTCTTCCTCCTCTTTCAGTTTTCAGGATCCATTTCAGCTGCCTGCTCACTGTGGCTCTGTCTCATGCCTGAATTCATTCCATTTCTAAAGGACTCCAGTGAAAGGACTAAGACCCATCCTGATTAAAATGGGACACACCTTTACTGAAGTAACCTCTTCAAAAGCTCCAACTTACAATGGGTTCACACCCACAGGAATGGATTAGCTTAAGAACATGGTTTTCTCAGGTATACACAGCTTCAAACCACTGCACACCACCTTGGGACTCCAAAAACCTGTTCTTTCTACATATGAAATGCATTCATTCCATCTCAATATCCCCAAAGTCTGAAGTTATTTCAGAAACAAAGCTTAGCACAAAGTCTCATCAAAATCAGCTATGGGCGTGGTCCATCCTGGTGCACAATTCCCCTCCATCTGTGGACTGGTAAAACCTAAAAAACAAGATCTGCTTCTGATAGACAATGGAGGGACAGGTATAGGATAAACATTTCCACTTCTGTTTTGGTTTGTTAATGCTGCTGGAAATGCAATATACCAGAAATGGAATGGATTTTAAAAAGGATTTATTAAGTTACAAGTTTATAGTACTAAGACCATAAAATTGTCCAAACTAAGGCCATCAGAGAAAGATACATTGACTCAAGAAAGGTCAGTCTCTGTTGCATGGGAAGGCATGTGACTAGCATCTGCTGATCCTTGTTGCCATTTTCATTGCTTCCTGATTCTCATGCCACTGGTTTCCTCTCTAGGTATCTGTGGGCCTTACCTCTGCCAGACACAACTCTGGGTTCTGGCTTGCTTAGCATTTCATGGGAAGGGACATGGCAATGTCTGCTAGGCTCTGCACCTAGAAACATCTGTGTCTACGTGCCTGCTCTGTCTGTTGGTACTCCAAGCATCTCCTACAGCACTCCAAATGTCTGCATCTATGTCACTTCTGAAGCAACTGTTCTCTAAGCATGTCATTTCTGTCAGCTCTGAGCTTTCTCCAACATTTTTCCTCTTTTAAAAGACTCCAGTAAACTAATCAAGACCCATCTTGAATGAGCGGAGGAGTCACATCTCCATGCAATCAGAAGGTCACACCCACAATTGGGTATGTCACATCTCCATGGAAACAATCTAATCAAAGTTCCACCCCACAATATTGAATCAGGATTAAAAGAAACATAGCTGTCCCCACAAGATCAGGAAATCGGACATGTCTTTTCTGGGGTACATAACAGCTTCAAACTGGCACAATTTCCATAGGGAGAAATTGGAAGGAAGAGAGGGTTACAATTCCCAAGCAATCTAAAACCCTGCAGTGCATACTCCATTAGATTTCAAGGTTTTGAGAGTCATCTATGGAATGATGTTTTGTCCTGGGCCTGGTGCAGCAGCAGTCCCACCCCTTCCAAGTACTTGCCCAGCAGCCATGCTGTCCTCAAACACTGGGATGAAGACTCCATCCCCTTTAAGCATAGGGATGACGGCCACACTTTCTGAAAATGCTGGGGCAGAGGTGCCATCCTCTCAACAAACTGGCATGGTAGCATTCTTCCTGAACAATGGGGTGGAAGGCCTGCCCTCTCTAAGCACTGGAATAGACTCACCCTTTCCATGTCCATGGGTGGGGCCCACTCTCGGCCCAAGGAGGGGTCTTTTGCCTATACTTCAAGTTCCATGGTTCTGCCTTTAAAGTGATTTTTCCTTCAATTTTTCTCTTCTCTGTCCCTTTTAGTCCAGTCTGGCAGTGGTTCTGTTCATACAAATTACACAAAACTCTCAGTTTTGCATGTAGATCACAGGAGTCCAAACCATTTACAAAAGAACTTTTATACAAATCCTTCCTGGATAACTGCATTTCCAATCCTGACTTGCATGGAAATTTCTGACTGGTTTCATGTCCAGCTAAACTTGCATATGGAGCACTATTCTCTGGAGACTCGCTTTCTGGAAGCTCAGAATTTTCCAAACCATCAATGTCTGCTTTTTGTGTGTGCCCAGGAGTTCAGTACACAGCTTATTCCTTTCCTCTCACATGCTACTATAAGCATCAAGGAGAAACTAGGCTGCACTTTCCACACTTAGCTTGGATATCTCAACTATATATCCAAATTCATCATTTTCAAGTTATGCCTTCCCTGTCACATACAAACTCAATTTTGCCATGTTCTCTGTCACACTATAATAAGGATCATCTTTCCACCACTTTCCAATAACACATTAATCATTTCCATCTAAGGCTTCACCAGAAATACATTTAGCATTCATGTTTCTACTAACAGTCTGTTCACAGAAATCTAGGCTCTTCCTATCAGGCACCTCAGAGTTCTTCCAGCCGGCACCTAATACCCAATACCAAGACTGTTTCCACATTTTTGCTGTGTGCAATAGTAGCACCCTACTCTTCTGGTACCCAAATCTGTTTTAGTTTCCCAGGCTTCTCAAGCAAATTCCATGAAATGGGCTGACTTAAAAAACAGGAATTTTTTGCTCATATTTTGAGGCCAGGAAAATGTCCAAATCAAGACATCATTGAGGTAATGCTTTCTCCCTGAAGAGTATGATTTTTGGGGTTGGTTACTGGTGATCCTTGGTTCCTCTGTTATGTGGCAGGGCCCATGGGGGCAGCTTCTGGACTATCTCTTCTTTTTCAGGTCCTGTTTCAGCTTCTTGCTTCCTGTGGCGTTCTCTCTCGCTTTCTTAATTCATTCCATTTATAAATGACTCTGATAATAGGATTAAGACCCATCCTGATTGGAGTGGCACATACCTTAACTGAAGTAACCTCATCCAAAGGTCCTACTTGCAGTGGGTTCACACCCACAGGAATGGATTAGCTTGAGAACGTGTTTTTCTAAGGCACATGCAGCGTCAAACCACCACACACAGGATCTACGATAGAAAATTAGAAACACTGCTCTCTTTTTTTCACACAATATATCAGGGAAGTATTTCCATTCACTTTTCCCCAAAACTGAAAAGTAGCTGATTATGCTCTGCAGTCCTCCAAGCCAGCCACACATAGAAAACTGGCTCTTGCCACAGTGAAAGGGGAAAGTTGCTGGAGCTACAGCAACAATTTGCTTTTTCATCATTGCACAAGTTGAATGCCTTTCCTCTTGGCTTTTTTTTTTTTTTTTTTTAATTATTATTGCCGTGCACTGAGACAATTTGCTTTCAATCCTCTTCCTCTTGTGGTTACCAAATTTCGGCTTGAATTAATCCTTCTTATGTAGTTTCAGGGGGGATGAAGCTGTGTGAATGGAGCTCTGGCCCCTCTTCTCCAGCTATAATCAGACCAGAACCTTCTCTGCTATACAAGGTAGCAGGCTCCTTTATGAGTTCATGCCTTTGCATGTGTGTTTGTTTGGTGTTTTTTGTTGTTGTTGTTGTTGTGTTTCTGCAGGGAACACCTTTTCCCTCCTTCTATGCCTGGGAAATTCCTACTTGCTAAATGCTAGCTCCTCTATGATGCCAAATTCCCAGAGCTCTAGGATAGTCACACCACTGAATTTTGCTCTTGTTTTATTTTTATGTTCTAACACAGTGTCTTGTGATTCTCTGTTCACATCTCTCTATCCCTCCCTAGACTCTGAACTCCCATGCAAGTGCCATGTGTCATTGTTGTTTACTTAACATATAGTGCACACTCAACAAATATTGTCAAAAAATATTGGACTTAACACAGTGCACACTGATTAAATTTGTGATATATCTATTTTTAAATGTAGAGATTTTCTTCAACTTTGAAAAGGAACAGAATTTTTACATAGTAAAATTTATTCATCTATAGTTCAGCGAAGTAGTAGTTGTAAGACTTGATTGATCTCATATTAAATTGGATTCCTTCCAGCCTCCATTCAATTAGTCTGGATATAAATTTCATGTAATAGGTAAGAAAAGTCAAAGAATTTAAAGAATTCTGTGACTCTTGTCTCTCCTATTGGACTGGGATAAGTATGGAAGTAATTGTTTTAATCATTCCAGAAAAATATTAGGGCTGTGAGATTGGGAGATGAAGACAAAGACCTGGCAAAGGAGGAAGTTGGACTAGGGGAAACAAAAATAGACAATAGAGAAAGGTTTATTCCCAGGAATCAGTTTGCCATGTCATACTTCACCAGAAACTCCTTTTCCCTAACCCAAACCACAATGCCAAAGTTAAACATCAAATTTAACAAATAAAAAATATAAGACAACCAGTTAAATTTGACATTCAGATAAAAAATCATTGTTTAGTATAAGTATATCCTGTGCAACATCTTTGACATACTTAAACATTTTTTTTTCACTTGAAGTTCAAACTTAACTGAGCATCCTGTATTTTACCAGCCAAAGTGAAACCTCTTCACTTTACACAACGAGATAAGTAATAGGAATATAGTCCGTCATCTTGCAAGTCTGTGCAGAATATGTGATGGTCAATGTGAGGCTGTTATTTTCCTGGACCACTCAGTATAGGTCACCTCAGCTGGACAACCATCTTAGCTGGGGTAAGGCCCAAGACCAGGAAGAAAACAGATTAGAAAGAGAAATGGGAACAGATAAGTTACTGACCCTGTATTCATTGGAAGCAAGGATGGCAATATTTAAAGGTTTGTGGCTATGGTGAATTAAAAATGATCACAAATTCTTTGCTACTTTTCTCATTGGGCTTTTTCCTTCAATGTGGGTGTTGATACGGAACTGCTTTAACAAATAGAATATAGCAGAAGTGATACTGTGCCAGTTTCTAGGCCCTAAGTGGATTCTGAACCTGGCAGCAGCTTCTACTTATTGTCTCTTAGAATACCTTTGGGAATGCTGAGCCTTTGTATAACTTCAGCTCCCTTGAAAAGTTCCTGCTGGAGAGCACATGTGCAGGCACTTGGGATGACAGATGCCACTGAGCCCAGCCTTCCTGCCAAGACCATCAAGTAACACTGAGATGAAGCCGCTCTGAATCATCAAGACCCATCTGAGAATTCACAACCGAGTGAATTCCTTCAGTGTCACGTGGAGCAAAATAACCTCCGGCTGAGCCCTGCCTGAATTTCTGACCTGTGACATCTAGAGATATTATAAAAAGGTTATTTTTATGAGCTGCTAAGTTTTGGACAGTTTTTATAACATAGTGACAGATAACCAGAACAGTGAACATAAACACTAATTCCCTGACCCTGTGGTGACTGATCAAAAAAGGAGTGCCTTTGATTATTTGAGTATTCAAACTTCCCCATCTGTTGGTTTGTCAAGAAACTCTTGCTTTGAATAGACTCTTACTTAGAACACTAGACTTAATAGAACAAAAAGCTGAGCTGCCTCAGCTGAAGCATAGCAAGGAGTCCAGAGCCACATTTTCTCTAGTCCCATACTCTCCAGAGTCTGGGAGATGTTCTGCAGCTCCTCTAAGGATTGTGAGGTATATCTGAGACCTAACTTAAGAGGGAAGTTAAGAACAAGAAAATGTGCAAACCTGGGAGTAGATTCAGAGAAAAGCCTCATAGGGGAGCACAGCAAAACTGTCAGCACCAGATAAAACTACACATAAATATGCAGGGGGGAGCAAATCAGGGCAGAAAACTCACAGCTGTGGGTCTTTACAAAGATACTTTCTGCAGGTAAAGGTGAACCCTGGGGGGATGCAGAGGGAATCCTCACAGGGAGTGCAATCATGAACCCCAAAGGAAAATGATGCAAGAAAGGAACCTCTAGTTTGACCGAAGTCATCCAGGGCCAAAGGCCTTGACTAATTCCTTTGCAAGGAAAGATTAAACGAGATCACACCTGGGTTATATGTACGATAATTAGTGATACTTCTCTAACTTACCTGTCCAATAAATTTGTTTCTAGTTTTACTCTGGTTCTTTTCAAGGTCTTTTTTTCTTTCTAAAATATTACACCCAATACCTTCGTTCAGATATTTTGAGAAGTGCCTGACAGGATGGTCTCAAAAGATTATCTAGTTTTATTCTTGTTGCCAAAAAAAATGGGTCTAACTTTGAGTCAGCAAGGCCTCTGTATAACAGATACTAGTTCATTAACAGACACCCAAGGAGAGACTTACTCAGCTTGGACATGGCCAGGAAGCACTTTCATGCATATTCAATTTTTTAGAAAAACATTAATTAATTTAAATTGAGGTACACCTGCATATAATATTCTAGAATTGAAGCCTAGCACACTTTATCCTGTATAGACTTAAAAATAATTTTATTTCATGAATATGTATAATGATTATAACAATCATTCAGTCATATTATAAGAACTCTTCTTCCAAGGATGGGCAAAGCTTTTAAACAAGCCACTTCTAAAAACCATCACATCCTCTTGCACATAGCAACAATCAGAGAAGACCTGACTTAGCATGTTACTATATTAATTTAATAGGTTGAGCGAATTCCTGGATTAGCTGAGGAAGGCCCTTAGAGAGTCTTGTAAGTATTTTATTAGGAAACAAAGAGTTCACATAAAGATTTGGTAATATTTGTACTTTAACATACATTCACAGCTTATGAAGTAATGCTTCCTTCAGAGGCAATAGCCCTGCATGCTAGAGAGCAAATCAGCAATAGTTCAAATTTATTCTGAATCCATAATGCTGACCACATAACAACATAAAAATAGTCAACAAATGATATTATGGCATAGTCGATTATTAAACAATGGCTCAGTGGCTTGACATTTTCAGCAGTAAAACATACAGGCATCTGAACTTTAAAAAAATATATATATCCCAGCAATTTTAGTCAGCGCAGTGAAAATGTATTTGTAACCATAAGATGCTGATTCATTTTCTTGCCTGTTAACCTTCCAGCTGGAGCCATTACTCCCCTGGCTGGCTCATTTGATGATGAAGTGATCAAATTCTGGACACCTAGCAAGTTGCTGTATATTTTGAAATCTCCAAGGTTGGAGTGGACAAGTATTTTGACTCAAAGCCCAAGTTGGTATGTTTGGCTGAACTCAAAGAACCCTCCGTGGGAAATGAAGATTTCTTTGCTGATGTGTCAGAGCACATATATAAGAAAGAACTGAATGGTAAAAGCGCAGATGAGTTTTCAGGCACTTGGGTTTTTGGACTGATTAATTCTATTCTTCCTCCCGCCCCTCTTGGTTCCAGATAGTCATAGTCTTATACTCCAGCATAGTATGAAAACATTCTTGGTTCATTCAAACTAAGAAGGTACAATTCTAAGTGCCAGGTGTTTTTTTGTTTGTTCCATCAGATGTGCTGTGATACCCAAGGGCTACATGGTAAGATGGAAAGACACTGGGTCTGGGGTCAAGAGAGCCGAGATTTCAAATTCTGCATCTTCCCCTTGCATGATGGGTGACTCCGGTCAAATCATTCAGCACTTTGTTTCTGGGTTGCTTCATCGAGTGGCAGCAAAATGACCCTGAAGTCAGCCTGCCTGGGCTATTTCTCTGCTTCAGAATTCTTATTTGGAAAATGGTGGAGTAATGGTTAACTTTATAGTGCATATTTTATGTCAGGCCATTTCCTATTTATATTATCTCACTTAATTCTAATTTTTCAGATGATAAAGTCAAAGCACGGAGAACTAAAGTGGCATGCTGAACCTTGTATAGCTGGCAAATTGACAATACCAGAATTTGAGTACAGGTAATTTGGCCCCAGAGTCTGTGATACAGTACCTGCTTCATAGGTTGTTATGTGAAACAAAAG
This sequence comes from Tamandua tetradactyla, assembly GCF_023851605.1. Lineage (NCBI taxonomy): Eukaryota > Metazoa > Chordata > Mammalia > Pilosa > Myrmecophagidae > Tamandua > Tamandua tetradactyla. The sequence continues at coordinate 34,776,941 of NC_135347.1, read as the reverse complement.
TTGGCTATACTATCTATGAAATGGGTATTATAAGGCTAATCCTACTGACTTCACAGGGTGGTGTGTGTGTCAGAGTCACAATAGAAGTACAAGCATTATGAAAAGAGCTTAAAGTGCTTTAGAAACCTAATGTATTATTAAATTCCCTACAAAGTCAGTAAACAATGGGCACCTTTGGGCTCCAGAACTTTCCAGATGAAATTAGGTGATAGAAAATGGGATCACTACATCCTGTTTAGTCACTCCAGAAAGTAAATGTCAAATGGTCCAGAGTGCAAGTGTCTGGCAACCCAGTCAGATATCTGACGCCAGGAAAAGGCCAGATAAAGCTTCCATTAACATGCAGTGAAAAGGCCAGGGCTGGCTAGGTTGTTTTTAATTTGTAACACAACCGAGGAGCCTAATCAGGTATGAAGAGGTGTCAACAGTTTTCCTTCTCACCAGACATGTGAGAGATGCTTTGGGGCTCCTCTCCCCCTGACAAAAAGCATTCTTGGAGCCTTCAGATTTCCATGCCCTGGTGAAGCAGGAAGATACAGCCAGTATTTCTCCTCCTGCGTAAGTCACAGCAATCAAGAACCTGAAGCTGAGGATTGCTCACTAGAGGGCATGGCCAGAGTTGAGAAGAATCTTGATGTATCACCTCTGAGCTGATTTGGGACTCCTAGTTAAATCTGACTTGAAGGGAAAAAAATCAAATTTTCCTTAAAACAAAACTAAACAAAAATGTAGATGAAATTCAAGATGATAGAATAAGCAAAGGCATTTCATTGCCCCTCATCACTCACTGCATGTTTCTCAGAGTTGTGCAATTGGACAGTCCCCTGCCCCTCAAAATCTCTATTTAAACTAATCTTCTGATTTAATTGCAGAATAGCTCAGATGGCCAAATTTCCTGTGAATTCTTTCTCTTGAAGTCTAAGAGAGTTCAGAGAGCAGGGGCCAGGGAGCTGCCATTTAAAATTTAATGTGAAGGTGACAAACCAGCAGTCTACAGCCTGAATCTGAAGTTTAGTATTTTGAAATTCAATATTTCGAAATAATTAAAATAGTTGCCAGGATTTAAAAGGCAGATAAGTTCATATAAAAAGTCTAGATTTATGACTTTGGAGGAAATGAAAGATTTGGCAATAGTGGGCTCTCCAAAGCTACATGGCTAAAACCAGTTGAAGGTGAGAGTTGGCTGTCTCTCCAAGTTACCTTCTGGCTTCAGCTACCAGCTCCCTGCCTCAGTGCTGTATACACAGAGCTCCAACTCGGCACTTCTCTTTTCCATGGAGAGGCTGTTTTGTGCACTGCAGCATGTTCTGCAGCATCCCTGGCATTTACTCACTAGATTCCAGTAGCACCCTCCCCACCCACAACTGAGAACCACTCCATTAGAGACTGCAAACCGATAGAACAGCATTGTATATTCTTACACATTGGCACTGTTGCTTTCTTATATTCCAGACCTCATAATGGTGAGTAATTAGGAAGACTGCCTGGAGTCTTGCAGATGTCTTGAAATTTCTGATGAGGCTGGAAAATTCTTCCCTTCCAAAAATTTCCTGTAATCCTGGCCAAATCGGAATATTAATTAGTATTGGAAAGAAATTTCAGGTCACCAGTGTCCTCATTTCACAGGTCAGAATACTGAATCCCAAGGAGGTGAAATGCCCATGGTCACTAGGCCTTAGCAGAACTTGAGTTTAGAACCTAGATTCCTAATTCCTGGCTCACTGTTCTTTCCACAACATCAAATACCTGAGCTATAAAGAAAAATTTCAGAATGACATACACATGTCCTTGTGGGTAAATTTAACTATGTTTATTGTGCTTGTTCTTCTAAGTGATTCCAGGTTAATTGTAGTTCTTTCTTTACCACCGGGAGAAGGTATCTCCCCTCTCCAAATAAACTGTTTTGTTTAAAACACAAAACAAAACAAAAAGAACAAATCCTAAGTGCTTTGTCCAATGATGACCTAGCCAGATGTCTTATGCCAAACACATGGGTGTTAAGTAATTAATCACAAGCAACAATCCTTTCAAACCATCAATGGTTAAAATAATCTTCTCACTGTTTGTGGACCTGAAAGAAAGGGTTCCCTTTGGGTTACAAGCCCCATAGGGGTGAGTTTGACAGGGACATTCTGCCCTATTTTATTTGGGGGTCAACAAGATGGCAAGAAGGACCTCAGAGTGGGGAATTGTGATTCCTCAGCCAGCATTTTGGGTGGCCCCTGCTTTGCCATGAGGTTACTATGGAGGCTGGCGGAATGTGCAGTGAGTAGTGGAGAGGAGACAGCCTTGCCAGATGGTGCCAAAAGCTCCAGTAGCCATTTGTAGGGTTACCAACAATCAGCCTTCCCTCATCACTCCCAGCAGGAGCCACTACCCTGCTCTCTTTACAAGTGCTCTGCAAGCTGCCTGTTGCTTAGTGATTCCTTTTCTTCAGCAAAAATCAGCCTTCGGGTTTGTCTTTGCCTGATTTTACTGTGCAGGGGTGCTCGTGGGGAAGAGCAAACCTGCCATCAGAGACCCTTCAGAAATGGCCAGTGTTTAGAAATTTCAGGCTTTCCCATCTATGTGAGAGTGGAGCAGGCTTGGCCCTAAGGAGAGCAAGGAGTGGGAGAAATGCTTTTGCTTTGCAGCAGGCCAGAACTTTGAAAAAGATGCCACAGTTGACTCCTTTTGTCTCAGTGGCTTGTTTCATGCTGCTGCCAGCAATGTCTTTTTACATCATAGTTCTAAAAACCCTCATGCTGCCTTAAAATATAACTAAAATTTGTAGAATGCATAGCTTCCCCTAACTCCACTACTACACGGGTGATGTTAGAAACCAGAGGTGACCCCTTTCCCTCACTTAAATTGTGTTCCCCCAGCAAGGAGAAAAGGACTTTGAGAATATTTCTGCCATTATTCTTCCTGTACATTGTTTTCATTTGGTTTTAGATGTGTGTATGGATGGGGAGATGAGGGAATTTTAAATCTCTCCCCACCTTGCTTTCTGCTCAAAGGAAAACTGACGTTTGCAGTTAGTCAATCTCCCTCATTTTCCTGCTTCTAGCCCTTCGGTCCAAGTTGAGCAACCAAGACTTCTACCTAGAAACTTCAGTGGATTTTCTGGTTTTGAAGCATTTTGGAGAAGTGGGTAGGGGTGGGGTGGGGGGTAAACTGAGGCCCTTGTAAGCAGCTATATGTTTGTTTGCTCCTTCGCCTCTGCATTTGTAAGATATTGATACTCAATACCTATAATCAAAGAAGTTTTCCCCCTAACCACAGAGTATCTGATTAACAAAGATATTTTTTACTTTAACAGGTCCCTGCGACATGTAGGCTTTGATTTCGGGAGAACATTGTCACTGAGGGGATTGAACTTTGAGGTGACTGCTTTATGTTGTTTCTTATACCAAGGAACATTTTATTGATAGTTGTGTCTAGACCTCTCGTAACAGTAAATTATCCCATTTGAATAATCAGAAGCCCCGAAGAGAAATAAACTGCAGTCCCTTACTTTATTTCTCATTTTTATTTTCAGATTTATGCTTTAAGAAGATGGGGCCATCCCTTTTATTTTTTTCCCCCTTTTAAACTTTCTTTTATATTTTATTTTAAAATTTGGGGCTTTAATATCTATTGGTACTTCTTCAGCATCAACAGCCAAAAATTACCCTTCATTGTTTTGGCCCAGTTTTCATCAGTAGCCTTTTTTGGTTGGCATTGTTAAGAAACAGTGTTTATAATTCAAATTCAGAACTGCAAGGAACTGGGAAGGTCATAGAGTTCAACAATCCCATTTTACTAATGAAATAGTTGAGGCCCTACAGTGAAGTCCTTCCAGCACATGCAGCCCACCTATAGCAGACATTATAGTAGACCCAGTTCCCAAACTCCAGACTGAATGCTCCTTTCCATTTGTAATGCTATTCCCCTTTTCCCTTTCCCTCCCTATTTCTAATCTCCTTTCTTGGGGCTCTCATTTATATAACATTATATAAAATGTTATAGAACATGAAATTCCAAGAAATCCAGCTTAATTTTAGTTTTGCATCTCAGCAGCTGGCCTTCAGACTGGACTGCCTTAAAGAATAATCCTTATCTTATTGATAGAAATTCTCCAGGCTGATCTTTATTTAATTTGCTGTTTCCTAGGACCCTCTTCCTTTCCAGCTGGTTATTAATTTTCAGGCAATATCCTTTTGAGCTGCTTCTATTTCTTAATTACCTTATTAATTGTAATCACATAAATTGATCTCGCTGACATTCTAGGTCTGACTCAATGAGGAAATAAGTCTAATAGTCACAGGAGGCTCCAACAGTCTCACTATCTTAAATTGTTATTTCCATCATGCAGGCTGATATCACTAGAAGCCAGATGTGACTGTTAAGCTGAACTGGCCTTTATCCTAATCATAATTAGACTGCCCTTTAGCAATTCTTTCTTAGCCTTTCTTGCTTAACTCAGACACAGGAGACTTATCAGTTCATTTCCATTCTACCTTCACTCGTTAATCTTTAAAATAGAGAGAATTATATTATCTTGTGGTAATCCTTTTTTTTGTAATTCACAGGAATTATGGGGAGTAAGCATGAATGTACATTGGGTCTTCAAGGTTTTTTCTTTAACACTTCACCCCAAGGGCTTGATGCCCATTAAACATTATTTAAATCTTTTTATGTTTTTAAAATCAAGTTTGTATATATGATGATTACCTCTTAAAGCCTGTTATTAGAAATTTTTTTTTCCTTTCTGACAAGGTATCCTACTGTAAATCCCATCTTTTCTCCTCAATTTCACTTAGCTTTTATGAAGTGACAAGAGTAAACAGATTCTTACATATGTTATTGTTCTATATAATTCATAGTGCATTTGTATTAAAATAGTTTATTGGTGGGAAGTTAGAATTGAAAACTAGAATTTCTATTTAAAATATATTAAAAGGAATTAGAGAATTCCTGTGCATATTTATATGTAATTGGGGAGAAAATCAACTCCAATCTCTTAGAAAGAAAGATGAAATATAAAGTCAAAATGCCAGTATTTCATAGTAAGAAAAAATGGCCAGGTGAATGCTACCAGTGAGCATATTTCATTTTGGCCAGAAGTTCAAGGACTCAATTTAATGTGTGTCAAAGCACCTGCAGAATATTTACCAAAGATGTTCTTCAGATACCAGTCTCACAACATATTCCTTATCTTTTCACATTTGCCTAAACCAAAAACCTGAATACCATCCTCTTAACTTCTCCCACTACCCCCCTCCCAACCTGCCAAAATGCTTCCTTTACTCTGTCATTAGGTTTTGCTGATACAGCTTCCATATTACTTCTTCTCTTTAACCTATTTCTTCTAGTGCTATTGCCTCAGCTCAAGTCCTCATCCTCTTTTCCAACATATTGCAATAATCTGTTTTCTGGCTTCAGTGGCATCCTATTTCCCATTAAAGGTTTAATTTACAAGGCCAAGCCTCACTAGTCTTAAATCTTTGCTGCACTTTCACTTATCCTACACCTCACTCATGTTGAAATTTTCACGGGTCCCCAAACATCCCATGTGGCTTTATATCCCATGACTTTCAATGGTGTCTTTTTTTTTTTTTCTTGGAATGCTATTCCCACATCATTTTGCTTGTCAAACTCCCGTTCATACTTCAAGACATAGTTCAAACATTTTTTTTTTCTGAAAAGACTTCCTGCGACCCCTAAACAGAGCTGATCATTCTTTTTGTGTCCCTCTTTAACTTATGCATACCTTGTTATTATGCTTGTCCACTGTATTACAATCATTTGTCTATGTGTCATTTCCTTCTAGAATTCTTCCTTGAAGTTAGGAACTATGACTTCATTTTTTCATCTTCAGCATCTAGCATATTATCTAACATATAATAGATGCCTGGTGAATATTGGTTGAATGAAGAAGCCCATGATCTCTTGAAATAACATCAAGCTCCATTCCTCTATGATGTTATTCTTATTTTTTTTCTCAACATTGAGTCAAATGTCAGCCTGCTCACAAGTGATTACTGTGTCTCTGAAATAATTAGGGCTAGAGTGAAGCAGGGGAGAAGCAGTCACCTTGAACAACAATGCACTGTACCATCCTTAGAGGTATAGTGTAGTGGAGGAGGGGATGGCTTTAGAATGAAACTGACTTCAGTTTAAATTTCGGCTATGTCCTTTATTCTATGTGTGAGTTTGGATAAGATTAGTTAACTCTTCTGAGACTCAATTTTGTCATCTGTAAAATGGTAATAATACTTATAACTGGCTCCCAAATTTGTTATGAGGATTAAATCAGATAATGTATGTAAAGTGCTTCTGTAATCCTTGGAACAGAGTAAGTTCTTAATAAATGATAGTTGTCATTCTCACCACTTTTTTAGACCATAAGGAAGGGAGAATGTGGCCCTGTCTTCTAATCATCAAGAGACTTCCTCTTCAAAGATAAGCATACTCCAGGGTTCCTCATCCAAATCATGGAACACAGAAAATTATTTGAGTGACTATTTCCTCAGTTCTCCCAAGATGGTATCTGACTAGAGCATATATACAAAGAGTACCTTAAGGAGGTAATTCTCTTCATTTGAGAAAGGCTGAGCCACCCAAGCACACTGACCTATTTGAGCGGTATTGGGTTGGAAATGTATCTTTAGATCAGTAATGACATTTTCAAGACACTTAGGGACCTCTTGGATTAGCAAAAAATAAAAGAGAAGTTTTCACATATATAAGATCTTTTAACGGTTTTGTGTCTCTAAGATAGAGGAAACAATTTGTGGTTGAAATACCATTAGATTAGAAGTCAGAAGACAGTTCAACGACTTACTCTGGGGCAGCTTTTGTACTGGGAGCTTTAATGTCTCTATAATGAGGCCAAGGCCCATCCTTTTGACCTCACTTTTCTTGAGAATTCTAAATCATATCACATATTTGAATGTGTTTTATACTATAGAAAGCACAATACAAATTATAGTTGCTATGATGATGAATATTATGCTTTCCTACCATCCTGCTCCCTCCTCCAAATGACCCTAATCAGCTCAGATCTCTAGCAGCAACTCAACTGTTTCAGAAAAGAGGAAATGAGAAGCTCAAGTTAAAATTGCTCAACTTTTGTCTTTTATTTTTCTTTCTTGTGCTGCTGGGCTTCCCTTGGTCTTATAATTGGCCATTGAAGATTTATTCATGTGGCTCTCAGTTGTTATTTCTAACTGCTCTTCTGAAAAATGTTAAAAACTCAAAAGTAACCATTAGCTCCATTGGGCCCCTTATCGAGCTCTCAGACCATAGGGAACAGCCCAAGAGGTGCATATGAGTCTTTTGCTACACTGAGCTGAGTTATATCTGATTCGTCTTTGTAGGTTGGAAGCAGGAAGAACGGATTTAGCTATTATTTCTTTTTATTGGATATGAGCTGACTGCTCCACAAAATTGGGTCTCTATTTGCTGTCGAATTTTCCTTCTGGATGTTTGTGTACCCTCTCTTTTCGGAGCAGCAGATACCAAGTCGGATTCCCTGCCAATTACTGTAAATGGTGAGAAAGGTTAATATAGCATTGGTCTTTCACACTAACCCTGCTGCTGGAAGAAACTTGCAATGCCTCCAACAGCATTTCAAACCCTCTGAATAAACGTTTGAATAAGGTCTTACCCTTCTCCCAGGAAAAATTTGACCCTTCACTTCCAGCCAAACTCTTCTATACTCATGGACTCCCAAACATGCTATTTTGTGCTTCTTTACCTTTGCTTGTCCAGGCACTCTCCCATGTCTATCTTATCTTGCCTCTTTCACCATGGAAAAATGAAAAACCGAAAAAACAAGATGCCATAAATTAAAGCTTTGCTTCTTCAATCATTCCTAGACCCTTCCAGCTCCCATTCAAGATCCTCTTTCTCTTAATCCCTATGACATTTTTAATTAATATTATTTGTTTAACAAATTATTGGCTGTAAGCCCTATTGGTGTTTACTTTGCCAACTTTTAAAATAATTTTATGAACTCTTTTGCTGAGACCTCCATGGCAAGAATCGTATCTTAGATATTCTCCTTTGATACAGAATTTTAGCTGGATTTGCAATTAGCATTCTGTTAATACCTATGCATTCATTAATAGTAACTGGAGGTTCAGTGAAAAATATGAGTCCTCCCTAAAGCCACTTAAGTGAGGACACACAAATGGCCTTCCTAATACAACAGAAGGAGAAATATTCACAGAACAATGTGACAACATGTGTTTTTAAATTGATGAGAGTTCTGAATTTTAGAATTACACACATCAGCATATCCATTTTAATATTTTGACACAATCGCAAAGTTTTCTCTTATTAGAGATTTCAAATCATTACCAAATTGAAGCAGTTGCTTTCTGGCCCCCTCAGGAAAAAGCTGAACAAACAAAAGGGCCTTACTTGGAATGTCAACCAACATGAGCCCTGCTCCTGCCGAGAGAGAGAGGTTGTAAATTTGAATGTTGACCTTTGTAGAATGTAGGCTCCACCCCCCAGTTTCTATGGAAAGCTACAGCTAGAAATAACAAAGCAAGAGCCTATTTGATTGCACTGTTGTCGTTCTTTAGGAGGTCCTATCTCTAATACCACAAGTTGGAGTCTACTCTTCATGCCCCTAAAATTTTATGCTCCTTACACAGTTGCAATGGCTACTATTAAGATCTAGGAATTTCAGAAATGGTGCCAATGACCTAGAAGTTTTCCTTTGTTCAAATAATTAATGAGGTATTAATTATTCCCTGTTTATTGAAGGAGTTCTCCCTTTCTATCAGATTAGTCTTAAGAAACCCCACAAAACTCCTTATTCCCAGCAATCTGCTTTGTACAAAATAAGCTCAGACAGAGATTTGTTAGACTGAATCCTTGAGAAGCATAACTCTCTCCTCTGCATTGGCTTAAAAGAGATCTTGAAATTTCTTTCTTTCTTTTTGAAAACATTGGGCTAACTTCATTTCACAGCGAATTACTTGTCCTTTGTCTTTTCCTTCAGAATCGTAGTATTTTCTGCCAAAGAAAGATGAGCCAGGAACACCCTGTCAATGCCAAAATGGCTAGACGGTCCTGATTTGGAGGTATTTAGCATATTAGGATGTACCATATAAAATTTCAGATATTTGACCCTTTTAGATTTACAAAGATGGCAATTTTATATGATTCAACCTAACACACCATTTCTCCCTGATGGCTGATAGTGATAGCAGAGCTGCACTTGTGGGTAGAAGGGCGGTTCTTCCCCTAACCTCCTGCCACATCTCTGTAGCAACCAGGAAGAAGGAGGGTTAGTGCTAGCTTGGCTCTCACTCAGCAGAGTGAGCAAAAAGTGAGCATGGTGGTGATTTCGGAGGGCTTCACTTTGTGGACAAAGATGCCAAATTTGAATTCCTGCTGGCTACAACTTTTCAGTGGTCTGTCTGTCATTTATTATTGTTGCATCTCACTCCTGTCCTCCGAGTTCCTGTTCACTGTATTGGTCTCTGTACCTTTAAGGGCAATCACAATCATGCTTTTAAGAAGCCTCTGAAAATCGACATATCGCTTCAGCATTCTAAAGCTTCATTTGCTAATGTCAACAGGACTTTTTCTTTCAGTCAAAGCTAATGGAAATAATATGTGGTGGGAGTAGAAGAAACAGTGGAAAATCTGATCTGTGAATGTCCAAGAATTTATTTATGATTTAATGACAGCAACGCTGGTGGTATGCCTTATATTTTGCACACAGATTCCCTTCATCTGAGGAGGTAGCCCATTATTTATAGGTGTGGGTACAATGGAGTGATTTGGGAGGAGGTGAAGTGTCCGTGGGTTCTCAGTGTCAGTAGGAGAATAAGAAAGGCGATAACTTCTATACCTCTCTTCTGTCACTCTGATCCATGCTGTTTTCTGCCTCTAGTGATTCTCTTCCTATTAAAATAATAAACTGTTAGATCAGAAAGTGACTACAAGAGTCATCTAGGACAAGGGTTCTTGACATTTGCAAGTCTGGCGAAAACTGTAAACTCTCTCTCCATAAAAGGGAAATTACACAGTCACCACATTTTGTGTTCAACTTTAGAAGTTTTTTAAAAGCCCTACTGAATCTGTGTACTTCAGGTTAAGAGTCCATGAGCCAGGAGTTCTACCTTTTTATTCTACGTTCGGGGAAACAAAAGCCTGGGGAGATGAAGTGGCTTGCCCGAGTTTGTGAAACTTTCCATCATAAATTGGAGAGGGTTTTAAACATAGTTCTTATTACTACACTTCTAGCTCTCTTTTCCTTTCCCCTGAGAGCTGAGCTGTGTGCTCATTCTCCTTTCTCCCTTACATGCATAACCCCATAAGACCAAATTGTAGAAGGAAATGACTGAGGGGAGTTGTATGGAACCTCCATTTCTAAACCCAGTGACCAGGAGCATCAATAAAGTATTAAAGAATGCAGCCAATTTGTTGAAAACTTTTTCAGTTCTTTTAGACAACATTTCAGATCACTGATGCTTTCATTTTTAATTTGAGCAATTGGCTCATGTTCTACTGCAGCTTATCTCTTTGTTTTGTATTTGCTCACCAGTCCCAAAATGGGCTGAACTCTTCTTGCTTTCATTTACTTTCTCTGCAAGAAACTAACTGAATTGAAGTTCAGAGTTTAAGGAAATTATTTTCTTGACAACATTAAATATTTACTTACTCTCAGCTTTATCCCCTCCCTCTTTCAAATTACCATCCCTGCCTGCTGGGTATACAGACTGAAATGTCACTGATTTGGAAAGTGTTTTAATGCGGAGATTACTGTGGATTAAATCCTTATTTGACTGGTTTTGTTTTCTCAGCCATAAGTGATAAAGTGAAGACGAGGAAAACGGAGGTATAATCATTCAAGGTCAACGTTTGTCTTTACGTGTCACACGCAAAAATTAATCGGGTCTTCCTATGTGACCTTCAACATGCCATCAGCAGAAGATGGAACAGTTGCTGCTCAGGCTTTGTTGTTTATTCCCTAGAAGTCTTTATTAGGAATCAGAAGCCCCTCATGGTTCTACCACTTCCCTCTAAGAGATGTGGGACAAAGGATGCCTCAGAGCCCCCCAGCTATGAAATGGGAAAATAAAATCTGCCCATTGGGAAAGTTTAAAGAAGAGATCCATAAAGCATTTCCCACAAACAAGGCAAAACAAAAACAAACTCTAGGGTTTCCAACAGGGTAGGACACTTCACACCATTTATTGTAACATGTCTCAGACCTTGCATTTTGCTTCCCACTCACAGTGAGACGTAGCTGATTCTGCAGCTGACTCTGCTCCTTGTTTGGGAGAATCCTGGGCAGTGTTTCCCAGACTTTAGGCTTTGGTATATAACCTTCATTATTTTGCCAGGATAATTTTCTTTAAATGGACTCGGAATCATTTATTTTTAACTTCAGTAAATTTTTCATTATAAGCAGAAAACTAGTATTGCTTATCATAAATAGTGGGTGACCATGAAAATAAATATCTAATTATTGAAAGGAAAATCATCCTGTAAAATTGTTTTGCATACAGAGTGTGTATACCAGCCATTGAGGTATCTTGTCTTAAAGACCCTAGAAGCTGACATGTAAATCTCGGCTTGAGGATAGAATAGGAACTTGAAAATCTAGGCATGTGAAGCGATGGGTGTTTTTATTTCTGTGTACAAATCAGGACAGGGTCATCAAGAAACTTGATGTGTCTAGCTCACACTTCCAATTGGTGACAATATTTAAGATCCTTAGTGGTTCCACAGGGACCTGCTGAGCTGTCCCATAGCCTCCCCCGCTGTGGTTTTAATTTACTGTGAAAGTGTCTAAACACCATCCTGATGTGAGCCTCCTCTATTCTTCCCGAGAACTGTTTTCCCTTTCCCAGCAGAGCGTGTTCTCCAGGCTTAGGCAGGCCTCCAGCTGCACCTTTGGCTCCAGCCGTGTGGCTTACTTTTGGATACCTTCATGATCACGTTCATGTCTGCTTCGGTCGGTGTTGTTTGGCCTTTCTCTCCTGTAGGACTTGAGGCTGGGGCTGCCAATTTTATGGGGAAGCCCTTGTCTTTTTATAGCTTCTCTCCTTGCCATTCCTTGGTTCCATTAATATCCCATCAGCTAAGTACAAATTGTTGTCCCCCCTCCCTTCCTCAATATGAAACGATGACCCAGTTAACAGGAGGCAGGAGCACAGGAATCCTTTTCCTCTGTCAGCACTGCCAGGACCCAGCATGTGCCTGAGTTAGAGTGACCTGTAACAGTGTGTTCTTGGTGGGGGTTTTAATAAGGGAAGGGTTTTGCTGTTTTCTGCACAGACGAGGAGCTGTGTGTTTGGAAAAGAAGCTTGGAAAAAAAAGAAAGAGCCAGAAGGACCAGGCTTTTCCTGTTGATTTAGACACACTCTGTGTCTTTGGGCAACCCCCCAAACTTCTCTGGAGGCCTCAAGTTTCCTTCTATGTAAATGAAGTGGATGTGATGGGATATGAGCTCTGAAGGCCTCCCCAGGGCTTGGATTCTGCAGTCTTTTCCCTCACCATGCAGCATACAGCTAAGAGCCAGCATTTGCCTGGATATGGTCTGGTCAGCTTCCTGGTGTCAGCTGAGGCCAAGGACCAGGTCCAAAGCAGAACTGTTTAAGCCTTCTGTGGTGAGACCTGAAATCAGGGAAGCCTCTGGGTGGTGTGGGAACCATGTATGAAGGGGCGTACACAGCCCATGATCATTCCAGGAGGGCTGCTTATAAAGGGGGTCTGTTTTAACTGAGGTGGGAACGGAGAAAAGTGGTTTCAGATGCTTCACTAAGCTGTGTGGCTTTATATGTGACTCTTAGCCTCTCTGAGCTTTATTTATTCAAATCTGTAAAGTATAGGTGTGAAGGGGGTACAGCAGAACCTATACACTAGAGGATTCAGCTGGTCCCTTCTCATTTCAACATTCTTTGATACCTCGAGTCTGAAGACTCCATATATGTTTTTAATGATTTTATAGATCTCAAACTCTCAATTCAACTTCGATCCCATATCCTCTTCACTAGTAGAAACTTGCTACCTACTTCATCAAGAAAATTAAAATGTATCAGTAATGGAGTTTCTCCATGATGCTTAGGTGCAAGAAATGTTATACATATCACATTTTCTTTCAGTTTAAGTTCATGGTTCTCTCCAGAGTGGCAGTGCTCATTATCAGCCCTTACTGGAGTTCCCCCTCTCCGGGAGCTGTCAAGCATCCCTGGAACTTTTTCTCAAGTCCAGAAAATTTGAGGAAAGACCTCCCCTTTCCAGCCCATAAATTACTGCTTAAGTCATGTGAGAATGGGTTATGCAAAGGCTGGAGGCTCATTCCCCAAGCACCCCCCACCTATTCTACCCGTGACCTAATTTGGGTTAGGAAGCCAGAGTCTCATGGCTGGGGACCTCAGGACCCCTCGTGTCCATAGGTCACCCCATTAGAGACCCTGCTATTTTCAGGGCATGGCATTGGAAGAACCTGAATTTCAGCCAGTTGCACAACTTACTACCACTGGCCCCTTTTTCTGTTCCAGAAAAGTCACCCCTGGGGTATTGTTACTCTTTTCCTTCAGCTTCAGATATCAGCTCCATTTCCTCTTCCTCAGTAATGAACAGTCACATAATAGGCAGTTTAACGACTATTTATAGAATCCTAATTAAATGACAACTTCAAACAAAAAACTGGGAGGCAGCTGCCATGCGGGTATCCTAGAATCTCGTTTTCTTTTCCAGAAGCACAGAAGTCATTCTGGCCCTTAAAGGTAAGATGCAGCACTCACAAGAGTGACTTGCTCATTCATTGGCTACTCTACTCTATAGTAATAAAAGCAAATGGTCTTATTGTAACATTTATTTAATATGAGAAACTACAGAATGCCTTAATACTGTAAATTTTATGTATTTATAAAATGTTATCTTGATGGATTATCTTGCTGCAGAGGCAGTGGAGCACAGGCTCCTTCAATTTCTTGTCTACACCCCACCTACAAACTCAGCAGAATCCACATCGAATATCTCCTTTTCTCCTATTTCATAGGATGCAGTGCCCCCTCTTGTCCAAGGCTCACCCAGCTGTATATTCTTAACAGGCCCTACAGCCATCTCCACCTTTTTTTTGAAACCTGAACCTTTCCCCTTGCAAAGGCATATTCCCTTCACTCTATAAACGTATTCATTTCCCTCACATTCATTATAACAGAAATCTACATTTCTTTTACAATGAATGTGAACATACCATGGAGAATATACTATGTCTTCCTCTTACTCATGCAAATGTCTTAAGAGTAAGCCATGCCCACTGTGACCCCTTCACGTGCCATTCACTCTGCAGCTCCTGTCATTTGACTACTGCTCTTGCTAAAGCTATCAGTATTCTAATTATAAAGTATAATGAACACTTTTCAATCTTTGTCTTACTATACATTTCTGGGGCACTTGGCAATGTTGATTATATGCACCACTACCCCAAAAAGTAGCGTTACATTCTCCCAGTTTGACTCATCCTCTTCTTAGTGTTCCTTCTTAACTGTGGCATTCTCCCCCTCCACCCACTGCTTAAGTGGTGGTGGTACACAAACGTCTGTTTCCAGCCCATGCTCTTCTCATATCAGTACTCTTCTTGGTTGATTTTACCCACTCTTGGGATTTCAGTTACCACCTGTATGCGAATAACTCTCTAATTCGGTCTCCAACTCAGATTCCTTCCTTCGGCTTCAGACTCATAAACTCCATCACCTGCTAGGCATCTGTTTCTGTAACTCCCCAGATGGCTCAGATTCAGTTTCTCAAAAACTAAATGTATCACTTCCCTCCAAACTCAATCTCGCAAGTTTGCTGTATCATCTTCACTTTACCCAGTGACCAGTTGTAAAACGTCAACCTTGGCTTTTCTCTCTCTCACACACTCCTTTCATCCAACTGATCATTGGTTCCTGATGATCCCGCCTCCTATGTGCTTCCAAAATCCATCCTCTCTGTTCCACTCCTACTGACACTATCTTTTCTCGAATGCATCCTCTCTTAGTTAGACTAACACAACAGTCTCCTAGATGTCCTCCTGGTTTCCAGACTTGCTCCCTTCCATTCTGCTCTTTCCAGAGCAAAGATTCGTACAAAGCATAAATCTGACCATGGTACTCCCTGCCAAA
Organism: Tamandua tetradactyla; assembly: GCF_023851605.1. Classification (NCBI taxonomy): domain Eukaryota; kingdom Metazoa; phylum Chordata; class Mammalia; order Pilosa; family Myrmecophagidae; genus Tamandua; species Tamandua tetradactyla. The sequence continues at coordinate 34,761,828 of NC_135347.1, read as the reverse complement.
GCGGTTCCATGGCTTCTCCACATCCAGGAGGAAGCTCAACCTCCTCTATGGGCACGCAAGGCCCTCTGGGGAGTCTCTTGCCTAACTCTCAAGCGTCTGCTCATGCCACTTCCTGCCTCCCACTTTTACTGAGCAACACTCAACAAGTAGTACTGCCTTGCAAACGTCCTGTTCTTCTCCCTCTATTTTTTATTTCTGTGTTTACTAATTAATATGTTTTACTTCAGATTGTTAGAATGCTATCATAAGAAAAGTTTCAAGCTCATTTTATATTACATTTCAGAGCCTTAAAACTTAGGAAGAGAAAAAGAAAAAAGACCCATAGCTAAATGCTCCTTTCAGTCTCTTTCTCCCCCACACAGCCAAAAAGGGTTCTGAGTCTGAGATATTTGTGAGCGTCCTGTGGATTTAAAGCTGTTAATAAGTATGTCAAACGTTTTAGGTTTTCACCCCAGGGAATTCTAAACCCAGGAAAATATAACTGTTATTAAGAGTACACTGCCCTCTAGAGTTGGCTTTTATTAGAAGGAACACATAAAAATCACAATATTAAGGCATTGTATTCTCATACGAAGTAAATTTTACAATAAAGTCATTTGTCTTACTGCTGTTTGTCTGAATTGTACTTGTCCAGGTTCCAGATTATGATTTGCAAATTTTTTATTCATCTCAAGAATAGTATTGGGGAGAAAGCACATGATATACCCCAAAGAATAATGAATTGGGCGTTAGGATACATGAGTTCTCGTCAACAGCTGAAGATCTAGTTCTCTTGCCTATTAATCAAGGGGTGGAAGGTTCCATCCAAAAAACTGAATCATTAGAAAATATATGTAGAAAGTAAAACTGGGAAGAGTTTCATTAATTTGGTAAATATTTATTACGCACTAAGTATATGCAAGGCATTAGGCTAAAAGTTATTTGGCAGAGGTTATATTTTTATAGTTGAGCTTTATAAAGTTAAATAAAAAGAATTTGGAAAGGGTGGGCCACGGTGGCTCAGCAGGCAAGGAAGCTTGCCTGCCATGCCAGAGGACCTGGGTTCGATTCCCGATGCCTGCCCATGTTAAAAAAAAAAAAGAATTTGGAAAGCATTTTGCTGTTTGCTTTAAATTTAAATTGAATTTAACCCTGATACCTCAAAAATCTGTAAATGAAACTGAATTAAAACAATAAAACTTACTTTGGGGTTTCCAAGAGTCTGGCCCAAAATGAAAGCAGAAATTAATTACATAACCACACACACACACACACACACACACACACACACACACCATAGACATATACGCATTTTAATTTGCCATTAAACACTGGTGCAAACCCCCTTTATCCTGATTTCCCTACCCCTATTTTCAACCTAGAAAGGAAAAAGGAAGTCTTTTTTTAATCCTAAGAACTAACTGTTATATTGTATAGTATAATAATGTATTATATATTATATAATAATATATAACTATTCTATCTATGTAATGGTGATTGAGGATTGGTAAATTATATTTTGCATACATTATAATCTGATGATATCAACTGACTCTTGAGGATTTCCTAGTATTCTAAAGAAAGAAAAAATTATTAGAACATTATTAATGTTCATAATCACGCCGGCCCAGAGCCCAGTGGCTGAGAGACAAGAGGTCTGCATTTCTGTGACTTTATCATACTCAGAGGATTCTGGGGACACCAGGTGGGGGTTCCATAATGCAGGTAGCCATATGTGTGTTCTATGCTTACAGTGCCTGCTTCTGTGGAGTGTAATGTTGATGTCCTCTTTGTCATCTGCCTCCTTCGATGAAAGCTATTGCCAAGTTCAAAGCTGGCCTACTTAGGTTAGGAAGTCAGCAAATGAATAGCCTGAACCTTCTGCTTAGTTACAGATCTAGATATCTTTGAACCTGATTTCTGGCATCACTCCAACTATTTTACCTTTCTCTCTGTAAGTTTCCTGTCTATAGCTTTAAAGTTCTGTGGGCATGATCAGAGAGGTGTACATAAGAGTGTACTCCCAACACTTTAAATATATACAAGACATTATGACTTGAAATTCTTTCTTAGGATTCCATGGCAAAGTAGCCCTCTCCCCCTTTTTTTTGCTTAAGACATGTCTTCTCAGAATTCCTTGCTGGAGTCACAGCCACGTAATAAGTTTTGGCATGAGAAATGAAGCCAGTGAACAGAATCTGTAAACAATATCCATGTTCTTATCCCTGAAAGCTGTAGAGTAATGATTGTTAGACCACAACCATTAAGAGACTCACAGCATCATCTTCCAAGTGTCAGACAGAAAACACTAAAACAGGACCTGTTTTTACCTGCTCTCATTTTTTTTCAAATATGTTTCAAAGTTCAGTTTCAAATATTATTGATGAGGTAAGCAGTTTTGCTTGTTTTTACATGGTTCTTTGGTCAATGACAATCTATAGGTCACATTATGCTACTTTACTTCTGTCCTATTCATGCTTTGCTTCATTTACTATCTTCTTCACATCCTTTTCCCTTCATAATCCTTATTTACCATATTAATATAACTTGTAAATCCCACTGGGTGCAGTCACAGTATAGGCAACTCATGAGGCCTGGCAGGTATATTTACACAATAAAAAGTCCTTAACTCTGAATCTCGAGGTTAAAAAGTTCTTCATATCATTTTTTTTTTCTAGGAAGAAAATTGCTCTGAGAGTCTATCTAAAGGGATTCAATTTTCAGTGAATTAAATGAATGAATGAATTCAAGACCTGACGGGGTGGGCTTACTGCTCTCTTGGAGGCACAGCCCTGCTCTTCCTAGAGGTGAGCACCTGCACCACGGCACTTGGTGAGCAGTGCACGCCCTGCCCAGGGACTTGGATTACTGGCAATGGGCAGAACACCCTGTTCCTGGGAGACCTTCTGCCTGGTTGTTTGTGCTTTAGAGACTTAGTTTCTGGCATTCTCACTCAGACCTTTGGACCTTGGCAAGGCCACTCCTCCTGTTTCTGTCTTGATCAATATGTTGCTTCTGCTCTTCAGGTGGTTTTGTTTTGTGCGCTGTTGCGGCCGTGGCAGCTGTTCCGAGTGGCCTGCCAGGTGCGCTCGCCTGTGGACATGCCCACGGACACTGTGCTCAGTTTCTGTAACAGCAACAGAACCTACATTTAACTTGGGGATAAAAGGAAGAGAACATGTTTCCTAACACTTGCCCAAATAATGCAGGGCCAGGTAACTGGCTTTAATGCTAATTATTCAAGCTTTTGAATTCTGCCAGTTACCAACTACTTTAGCCATGCAACTTGATTGGTATAGCATATGCCATCAGAGCACAATCAGAGACTTCTGATGAAATAGTACCAAACAAATATGATAACACATGATCCCCAAGCCACTCATTTAAGCATCTGGGCGTCTTGGTGTATGCATCTATAAAATGGGACCAAAAATTTCAGGACAGTGTAATAATAAAACTTCCCTCACTGGGGTTTTGTGAAGAATATTGGCTCTTCTCTATGAAGTATCTTAAACTTCCTGAAAGAAAGGCCCTTTGTAAATTTGAGATATTATTTTCACTAATTATTGGTCATGACATTGCATACTCTAGATAGGAAATGGAAGAGTGGAGGAGTGACACGATGAAGCTAAAATCACATAGCAAACTGGGGAAAACCCACAAGTATAGAGAGATCCTGATGTGTTTCATCAGAGAAACTCAGATGGTCTTGGGCAAAGCCTCAGAGAACCTGAAATCACATTTAACAGAGGACCTGAAATCACAGGCATGTGGATAAATAATACAGATGCACTTCCTAAATGAAGGCAGATTCACACCAGCCCTTATCCTTGGAGAAGTGCTAAGTGAGTGCTGCTCGGAGACAGAGACGCTTCTGTGTTTGACTTGTACAGGTGCAGCCAGAAGGGTGACTGACTTGGAGCGCAAAGCTGCTACGTACATAATAAACTCAGCATACTTATGAGGCCATGTCCCCAGGGTGACCCTCTGGGGACTCCCCTCATGTTCCCCATGGAGACAGGTGCAGAGGCTGAAAGCAGGAAGGGACAGCCGGCCTTGAGCTCTGTGGTGTGGGGTCCTATCTTCATGCCACCAAATACTTAAAGTTCTTGCCTGAATTTATGGCCTTTCAACAGGGAATGCACCATAGAAAAATCGTATGGCAATCAGTTATGAAACAGAAGATGACTGGGCAAGACTTTTTAAAACTGTCAGTGTTAAGAAGAAAATTAGCCAGGCTCTGTCTTTGCTGTTTGCCTGAAGGTGGTATTTTGCAATACATAATGACAATAATTAAACAAAGACACAGTAAAATCTCATTTGTGCTGTTGTCTTCCTAGAGCCAGGAACGTTTTCTGCAGGAGACTATCTTTATCTCTAGGAGCCTCTGGCAAACAGTTCCATTTCAGCCAAGGTCCTTTTGTAGAAGCAGCTTGATGCAGAAAGCAGCTGGCTCCCATTGTCCTCTACACCCCCTGGTGGTTACCGTGGTTTGTTCTGAGTTCCAGCAATCTGGTTCAATTTTTTCTTCTGTTACTAACCATTAAGTTAGTAACTCAATGGTTCTGGCTATGAATCTTGGGAGCCATGGGTTGTTAGTAAGGATTGGATCAGCTTATTGGCTTCTAGTTGGCTCTGAAATCCAATAACATTCACGATGCGTTTATTCATTCAAGTGACTATTGGGACCCAGTGGGAGAAACGGTTAACAGAGAAGAACCCAGTCAAAGCCCCTTTGGTTGGGGGTGCAAGGGTGGTTCAGTGGTAGAATTCTCGCCTGCCATGCCGGAGACCCGGGCTCGATTCCCGGCCCATGCACTTCCACAAAACAACAAAGGAAAAAACAAACAGCAAAAATTCAACAAATGGTGCTGCCATAATAGAAAACTCACATGGAAAAAGAATGAAATGTGACCCCCGCCATATAGCATACAAAAAAAAAGCCCCTTTGGTTGCCATGAGAGCTCTAGTTTATCCCACTTGCGAAATCTCTGCACTTATCGAGGCATCACCCTTCACAGGAAGATATTACTACCTCCCTTTTATTATCACTTATGCGGCTTTATAAGAAACTTTCACATCATGCAAACCAGTAAGTATGTAAAACATGCCTCAGACTCTATGAAGTGTATGTTATGGCAATTTTCTAATTGGAAATTATCTTACATTGCTGCTATAATCCCCTATGCTGAATTTATGATGCCCGTAACTAGTGAGTGATGGTGGAAATTAACTGAATCATCAATAATTTGTATCTGAAATCTACCACTGCCACTTATGTCTGGGGAAGCTACGTAAATTTACACATACTTGAGACCCATGTCAAATGAAAAATTTTCAAATAAAATCCTGGCCTTGAGACTAATACAATTTATTGTGGTAAATACAAATGCCTAAAAGATTATACACAGAAGGGATAATTTATGCACAGCATGTAAATAATCATGATTCTCAGTGAGAATTACTTACATTTTAATTGCTACTGGGAATGGAGCAATTTCCCCCTTGTCATTAGAAAAAAAAATATTTAACAATAAATACAATTTATATTTTACCATAAATGTAATTCAAGTTTTTACCTTCAAAATGTTTTCCTAAAAAATCTCCTTCTTCATGTTCTCCTTTTATTTTGTTTCCTTCTCCTTGCTCCCCACCTTGTTTTGATTTGATTGGTTTTACTGTGTGTGTGTGTGTGTGTGTGTGTGTGCGTCTGTGCATGTGCGTGTGTGTCTCCCTGAAAGCTGGCCTGAAGGGTGAATTCCGTATAACAATTTTCTCTTTGAAGAGAGGAGCTGAATTTAAAGTGTAACTAGCGTAGGTGCACAGCCCACAATCCTCCTTAATATAGTGTTTCCTATTTATATATCATATCCTCAATCTACCTCTGCCAGGACGTTCTTAAGGTTTTAAAGAAAAATGGTACATCTTTCATTTAAATAAACTTCATTTAATTGGAACTTTTAGACAGACTTCAAATGGAAAACCAGTATCCTGTGCCACAATTGATGGTGACCGCAAAAAGAAATCATGATGAAAACAAACAAACAAAAAATTACTGAATTCTAGCTAGAAACTTGAGCTTGCCAAGACTCTGAATATAATGTTTTCTCTCTTTTTGTTAAAAGGGAAGGGTAGCAAGTGTTAAAAGATGTGTCAGAGACACTAAGTGGAAACTTTCTCTAGACTTACTGAGGAGTGTAGGGAAACTGAAAAGGGAAGAACATAATATCTCACAGTGATGTTAACACCTGCCTCCAACACCAAATCCTCTTCAATTTAGAAAGCAATACCTCAGTAAAGACCATTTAAGTCTTCTACGTGTAACACTGTGTGTGTTTGTGTGTGTGTGTGTGTGCAAGCAACTCTCAGTGCGAGTCCAAGTTGAACCTAAGCTCTTATTCCCCAAGATTCACCTCCCTCTGGGGGCTCCCACTAATTAAATAGAATTGCTGCTGCCACCATAGTGGCCTCCACTCTGCCCTCCTGGACAATCTAGCTCAAGTGTGAATCCAGGCTTCCCTCCACGGCTCCTCTGAGGACACGTGTTACTGGAACTTTAAATAAGGCTTTATAAACAAATAGGATAACAGAAGCAAAATAAAGGGAATAACAATGCACCTTTTCATATTTGGTTTGGGGTTCCCCTGAGACAGTGGCTCTAAAACTTTAGGGGGCGCCAGTCACTTGATGGGCTTGTTTAAACACACTTGGGTGGGCCCACCCCACATTTTCTGACTCAGTAAATGTGGAATGGGGCCCAGAGAATTTGCATTTCAAACGTGCCCAGATGGGGCTCAGGCTCTGGTCTGGGAAACACATTTTAAGAACCACTGCCCCAAGAAGAATATTTCAGGTATGCTGGAAAGCAAAGGACAGATCCTAATTCTAAAATGGAAAGAAGAGCTAATCTCTTAAGTAACATTGAATTGAATTCTTTCTCTCTGTCTCTGTCTCTGTCTGTCTCTCTGACAAGCTAGCATGGATCACATCTGGCCTCTTAACTACCCACGTCTCCCTCTCAACGAGACTTCCTGACCACCCACCATAGTTCACCAGTTCTAAGGTGCACATTTTCCACATATTCGCATCTGAAATTGGGACTTTCCCCATCACTGTCAGCCACACTGCACATGCTCGAGCCTGCAGGAACCGGGGCGTAGTTCATATCATCATTGCTTCCTTGAGTTATGTGCACTTTGAGAAACCCATGAACTGATTTCATTGCCGTTTATGATGTCTTTAAAAATATGATACTGTGATTTAGCATTGAGACAAAAAGTTACTGTGTATGAATAAAGGTGAAGGAATTGGGCAACTGGGCTTATATTTGGTATTGATACAAATATTTTGTGACCAAATAAATGGTCACAATTCCTTGATTTTAAAAGAGCAATATAGCAGTTTTATTTTAAAATGGCAATATCTTGTCTTGTAGTCCACTAATCTTCTATTTTGCTGTGTCTAATCTGATATTAAACTAATGTTAAATTCCTAATTTCAGTTATATATTTGTTAGTTCTACGATTTCCCTTTGGTCATTAAAATAATAAATTCCTGGTATCTTCTGGAAAAAAATGTGCAAAACACTTATACATTTTTGCAATTGTTTAAATGCTAATGAGAAAACTTAAACTGTCCTTTAAAATGAGGACTCCATAGATTTTTAAAATCCCTTTAAGTGGTACATTAACAACAAATTTGGATCACCACTGTACTAGCACCTGACTGAAATAAATTCTTCATTATTCATGGCAAAATAAAAAAAATAAGGACAATTTATTAATGTTTTTAAAGCAAAGCTAAATGTTTTCAGTTTAAAGTTTGGCTCTGTATTTTGAAATTAGGTCCTTTCTACTTTGGGGAGAAAGTTAAAATATTTTTTAGTTTCCAAATCATGATATTAATATATAACAGTTTTTTTTTCTTTTCCTTATTTCCTTTTAAAGCAACAGCCATATGTGCTTTATAGGGCCTGCAAAACAAGGTTATCCACGAGTAGATGAAACTGAGTTTCATTTTGCTACTGAAATACACACAAAGAATGGCCTATCATTTGCTAAGCATTGCGGTTGAAGCCGGGAGAAATTTGCTAAGTCCTTGGGAATATAAGAAAGAAATTTGAAAGCCTCAAGACGATCATTTTAGGCATTGCAGCACAAGTTAATTGGCATTATTTTTCTTAGGGGTCCAGAAAGTAATGGTGTGATTTATAGTTGATACTGCCTTAGATTTGATCAACACAGTACTTAAAATTGCAGTGCTTCCTGTGTTCTCCCTTATCCTGCTCTACCGTGTTATATAACCCACTAATCTACCAGCTGGAAGATCAGCTCTGTGAAGGGAAGGATCTCTGTTTGTTAACCTCAGCACCTAGTTAGAGTAACGCTCAATACATATTTGTTGAATAAATTAATGAATGGGTGAAATAAGACTGGCGGACTTGGACTGAAACCCCTACCTAAAGAGATGGCATTTTGCCATTTACCCCTATGGCCTCAACAGGACTAATAATCCAGCCTATGTGGGGCTGGAACATTAAGGCAGACCCATATTAGGTGTGTTAGAAGGGGACAATATTAAAGGACAATACAATAAGCCCTAAAGCAATAAAAAAAAAATTCACATAGTTTCCACTGGTGAGGCAGTGTGCATAGGACTGAAGGGGGTGTTGGGATTAGTATGGAATAGGGGGTTATTCCCTTAGAGACTGGTTTACTGCCAGTACTGAAATGCTTGTTGAATGAATGGATGTGCAGATGCAAAATTTGACAATTTCCTCTAATAAGAATTTTTTCTCATTAACTAATAGTTATTTTTTTGAATGTTTATCTCATTACCCCTCCAGTGACAAACAAAGATACAGTCAAGTAGTCTGATAAACCAAATCAGGAGTTGACCATGAAAGCAAGCACTGATTCACATGCCCACAAAAAGAATTCAGATTAGAACCAATGAGAACCAGGTAGAAGCCCAAATAAAGATTCTAACAATTGGACTGTAACCTAATAAGAAATGAAATATGCTCTACTTTCCCTTTATGTCTGTATCTATTTTTTGTTTGGATTTGCAGGGGTGTGCTGGCTGAATTTGCTTCTGATGCTCACATATCACCCTGGGAGAAATGGAACAAGCAAATAACTAGAACGTGAAAGGCAGCTAGACTGATGTGAACTGAGGCAGAGGTGGCACATATGTTCTGTGCTAAGCACAATTTCTCAGGCTGAATTATATTTGGAATTTGTTTGTAGTTCTTTCATTATCGCTTAATCAAATAGCCAAAATGGCAATTTAAGTGGTAGATTGTATGATTTCATGTCTTCTAGACACAAGGGGTCAGCATTTCAACGCAGATAACTCAGTTGATCCTGAGAGATCCCTTGACGAGTTCTGATATGCTGCCGCTCTATGTGTATGTCTGACGGTGGGTAGGGAAATGAAATACTATTATATGCTGGAAATCTCTTTTAGTTCCAGTTTAGATTTTAACTTTTCCCTTTTAGATTTACTCAGTCTGCCATAACTATGGGAGATGATATCTTCCAGTTTTCTTGGCGGATATTTCCAGCAATTAGTGACCTCCTAATTGACATTACTTCTCTTCCCCCAAATGAGGTTCTTAACCAACAAAGTCCTTAATCTCTGATTGCTAAATAAATGATTTGGATGATTTCCTGGAGTATGCTGCTTATTGGTACAAATCTGTTATTGAATAGGATTGTGGGCTTAGTGAGAATTTTATGTTGATTAATGGTTCATTTGAGGTCTTCAGTAGAGAAACCCGGGGCTTTTTAGCATTAGATTCCTTATAATTGCTCTATTTTTTTCCCAATTTTATTGAGATTTTCACATACTATACAAATCATTCAAAGTATACAATCACTGGCTCACAGTATCATTACATAGTTGTGTATCCCCATGATTGATTCTAAAGCATTTTCATTACTCCAGAACAGAAATAAGAATAAAAAATAAAATCCAAATCCTCCCATACCTCTTATCCTCCCTTATTGTTGACCCATATTATTGGTGTAATAAATTTGTTACTGTTGGTGACAGAATACTAAAATGGTATTATAGTCCATAGTTTGCAAAAGCTATATTTTTCCATATACCCCCATTATTTATTTTTTTTACATTTTTAGTGGTTCACACAAGAACTTATTTACACAGATAACTTTAAACAACCACTTTCAATCAAACTCATCCACAATACATTACTATTTCTTGTTATCCCAAGAATGAGCTACCATCACCTCTATCCATTCCCAAATATTTAAGTTCATCTCGTTAGCAGTTCTATACATATTAGGTAGCCACTCGCCCTTCTTTAGCTTCTGTCTATCTCTAGGGACCTTATATTCTACATTTTTTCCATGCATGTCTTTATCGTATTACTCATCTAACCATACTCTGGATAAAGAGAGTATCAGTCACAAGGTTTTTACAATCACACACTCACAAGATTAAAACTATATTGTTATGGGCGGGCCGCGGTGGCTCAGCGGGCAAAGTGCTTGCCTGCTATGCCGGAGGACCTCGGTTCGATTCCCGGCCCCAGCCCATGTAACAAAAACGGAGAAACAGAATACAATAAAACAAGAAAATGTTTAAAAAAAAAAAAAAAAAAAAAAAAAAAAACTATATTGTTATACAACCATTATCAAAGATCAAGCTACTGGGTTATAGTTCAACAATTTGAGGTTCCGGCTATTCTAATACACTAGAAACTAACAAGAAATATCTATTTAATGATTCAGTAGTGATAATCATTTGTTAAACCCTAACTTCTCTATTTAATACCTCCGTCTCATTTGATGGATCTCTCAATCTTCAGGTGTATTTGAGCAATGACCATTCTAACTTCTTCTTGCTGAAAAGGGGTGTTGACATTATGGAGTAGAGGAATGCAACTGGCTAATCTTCTTGGAGGGACTGGTACTTTGGGTTTCGGGGTTTATGTGACATAGGAACAATCTGGAGGTTTTAAGTTTCTGAAAAAATAAATTGAATAAGTGAAACTTTTATAGAGTCTTAGAGCACAGGATACTCCCTAAGGTTTTCAGATATACTTTTGATTGGCTGTTGTACTATAAATGCTGTAATAGTTTGCACTATCTGGCTAAATCTTGCATAAGAGTAACCTCCAGAATAACATGTCAACTTTTTTGAAATCTCTTAGCCATTGAAACTTTTTTTTCATATCTTTTCTCCCTTTTGGTCTAGAAGGTATCGTCAATATCAAGATGCCAGGCTAAGCTCATCCCTGGGAATCTTGTCCACATTGCCAGGGAGACTTACATCCCTCTGGGTCAGGTCCCACATGGTGGGGAGGGTAGTGAATTTATTTACAGTTGAGTTCATGAGAGAGGCCACATCTGAGCAACAAAAGTGGGTCTCTGGGGGTGAATCTTAGGCATAATTATAGATAGGCTTGGCTTCACCATTACATAAATAAGTTTCATAAGGGCAAACCTCCAGATCGATGGCTTGGCTTATTAAATTGTAAGTCCCTAATGCTTGAGAGAATATCAGGAATTTTCCAGGTGGGAAAGTTTAATTGTTCTGTATTTTTTTTCTCCAGTCCCTCAAGGGCCTTTGCAAATACTTTTATATTTTTTTCCCAAAATACTTTGGAATGTAGCAGGATATTACTTTAAGCTATACAGAATAGCAAGATATAATTCCGTACTCTAGGCTCCGTGTATTTAAGATGTTTAAATAACCTGACCAGACAAATTAGGTTAGATAATATGCTACAGAAAATTGAAATCTTGTACAGAATAAAGATATCTTCCTTTGGTCTCTCACAGAAGTTGGAGATATAAAATACAGACAATATCCTTTACCCTATATTCCGCTTTACCTTAGTCCTAACCAGATCAGTTTCATTCATATCTTTAATTGAAGTCTGATCTCCTTTTCAGCTTCTTTAGTAGTTGCTGTGTGGAGTAATGCCTCTCAGAGCTGCAAAACTCTCTGAGTCTTAGGTTTCACACAGGTACCCAAAGTTCCAAGTAAATAACAGGTTATAGCATAGAGCACAGAATCTCATAATTTAGAATTAACAATTAAAACTCAAGAATAAACGTGACTGCTATAAGAGCTTACAATTTAGGTGCTAATTTTCTTATAAACATTTTCTAAATGAGACCATGCAATATTTGACCTTTTGTTTCTGGCTTATTTCACAAAACTTAATGTCCTAAAGGTTCATTCATCTCCTTGCATACCTCACAACTTCATCCCTTTCTGTAGCCTCACCATATTCCATCTATGTATACACCACAGTTTGCCTTTCTGCTCATCAGTCTATGGACCCTTCAGCCACGTCTGTCCAACAGTAATCATGAATAATATTGTCATAAACATAAGTGGGAAAATGTCTATTCCTCTCCCTGCTTTCAGTTCTTCCCAGTATATTCCTAGTAATGAGACTGTATGATCATATGGCAGTTCTCCATTTAGCCTCCTGTGGATTTGTCACCCTGCTCTCAAGAAGGGCTGCACTTTTCTACTGCCCTACCAAAACTGAATAAGTCTACCTCTCTCTCAACATCTTCTCCAGGGCTTGTATCTTTCTGTTTGTTTAATTTTTTTGTTTTTGAATCTGCAGATTATACTGCGATAGATTCACATACCATATAGTCTATCCAAGGTGTGTAATCAATGTCTCAACATATCTTTACTCAGTTTTGCAGTCATCAGTCTCAGTTTTAGGCAATTTTCATTGCTCCAAAGAGAAAAGCAGCAGATAGACACACACACAAAAGAAAACCCAAAACACCCCATATACTTATCCCTTCCAACTATTTACCTCTAGTAATGGTGTAGTACTAATAAGATATTGCTGCCAAATAGAGTCCATAGCATGCCATAGGTCATTTTTTCCCATATGCCACTCTATTATTAACTTTCTGTATGAGTGTCCTACATTTGTAGTAGTTCATGCATGAACTTATTTATATTTGTAATACTAATTGGTGAGATAAACGACTTTAAACAAAGCCTTTCACTCAAATTCACTTTCAATATGGCACTATTACTTATAATCCCAACAATGAACTCTATCAATTCACAGACATTTAAGTTCAACCTCATTAACAATGCAGTACATAATAGATAACCACTTCCCCTTCTCTAACTTCTATCTCTAGGTCTCTGATATTCTAAATTTTAAGACTCCAAGTTTATATTTTCTGGGTGGTTCATATTAGTGAAATCATACAATACCTGTCCTTTTGTGCCTTGCTTATTTCACTGAGCATTATGTTCTCAAGGTTCATTCATGTTGTTGCATGCTTCATAACCTTATTCCTTCTTTACTGCTGCATAATATTCCATAATACACATATGCCACATTTTGTTTATTCATTCATCTGTAAATGGTCACTTAGGTTGTTTCCATCTTTTGGCTATTGTGAATAATGCTGCTGTGAACATCAGTGTGAAAATGTCTGCTCGTGCTACTGCTTTCAGATCTTCTAGGTATATACTGAGTAGTAGAATTGCCAGGCTATAGAGCAACTCAATATTTAATTTTCTGAGAAACTGCCAAACTCTCTTCCACAGTGGCTGTACCATTTTATACTTCTACCAGCAGTGAATAAGTGTACCAATTTCCCCATATCCTCTCCAACGTTTGTAGTTTCTGTTTGTTTAATAGCAGCCATTCTTATAGGTGTGAGGTGATATCTCATTGTAGTCTTGATCTGCTTTTCCCTTATAGCTAATGAAAATGAGCATCTCCTTATGTGTTTTTTAGCCATCTGTATTTACTCTACATCAAAATGCCTATTCATATGTTTAGCCCATTTTATAATTAGGTTGTTTCTGCTTTTGTTGTGAATTGTAGGATTTCTTTATATATACTGGATATTAAACCCTTATCAGATATATGGTTTCCTTTGAGTTCTCCTTTGAGTTGACTGCCTCATTACCTTTTTGACAAAGTCCTTCAAAGCACAGAAGTGTTCAGTTTTGAGGCATTCTCATTTATTTATTTTTTCTTTTATTTCTTGTGTTTTGGGTGTAAGATCTAAGAAGCTACCTCTTAACACTAAGTCTTGAAGATATTTCCCTGTATTTTCTTCTAGGAGTTTTATGGTATATTTAAGCTCTTATATTTAGGTCTTTGATCCACATTGAGTTAATTTTTGCATAGGGTGTGAGGTTGGGCTCCACTTTCATTCATTTGAATATGGATATAATTTTCCCAGCACCATTTATTGAAGAGACTATTCAGTCCCAGATCAGTGGATTTGGGGGCTTTGTTAAAAATCGATTTACCATAGCGCTGAGGTTCTCTTTCCAAACTTTCATTAGATTCTGTTAGTCAGTTTGTGTATCTTTGTGCCAGTACCATGCTGTTTTGACCACTGTGGCTTTATAGTAAATATGAAAGTCAGGAAGTGTAAGTCCTCCCACTTCATTCTTCCTTTTTAGGATGTTTTTCGCTCTTTGAGGCCCCTTTACCTTCCAAATAAATTTGATAACTAGTTTCTCCAAGTCTGCAAAGTAGGTTGTTGCAATTTTTATTGGTATTGAATTTAATCTGTAGATCAATTTGGGTAGAATTGACATCTTAACAACATTTAGCCTTCCTATCCATGAACAAGGAATGTCTTTCCACCTATTTAGTCTTCTTTGTTTTCTTTTAGCAATGTTTTGTAGTTTTCAGTGTACAGGTCTTTAACATTCTTGGTTAATCTTACTCCTGTTACTTCATTCTTTTAGATGCTATTCTGAGTGGAATTCTTTTCTTAATTGCCTCCACAGTCCATTACTAATGTACAGAAACATTACTGTTTTTTGCACATTAATCTTGTATCCCATCACTTTGCTGAATTTGTTTATTATCTCAAGTAGCTTTGTCATAGATTTCTTGGGATTTTCCAAAGATAGGATCATGTCATCTGCAAATAATGAAAATTTTACTTCTTCCTTTCGGATTTGGGACCTTTTTGCTTCATTTTCTTGCCTAATTGCTCTAGATAGAACTTCTAGCACAATGTTGAATAATCGGTGACCGTGGGCATCCTTGTCTCATTCCCAATCTTAGGAGGAAGATTTTCAGTCTCTCATCATACGATGCCGGCTGTGGATTTTTCATATATACCCTTTATCATTTTAAGGAACTTCCCTTCAATTCCTACCATTTGAAGTGTTTTATCAGAAAAGGATGCTGGATTTTGTCAAATTCCTTCTCAGGATCTGCCATGATCAGGTTCATGTATCAACTCGGCTAGGTGGTGGCATCTGTTTTTCTGGTTGGGCAAGTGCTGGCCTGTCTGTTGCTATGAGGACATTTCATAGAATTAAATCATGATCACATTGGCTACATTCACAGCTGGTTCCATTTGTAATCAGTCAAGGGGAGTGTCTTCTTTAATGAGTGATGCTTAATCTAATCATTGGAAGCCTTTTAAGTAGGATTCAGGAGAGACAGACTCTCTTGCTGCTTCAGCCGGTGAGCCTCTCCTGTGGAGTTTGTCCAGACCCTCCATCGGAATCGTCAGCTTCACAGCCTGCCCTACGGATTTTGGACTCTACCTTCCCACAGCTACGTGAGACACTTTTATAAATTTTATATTTACGAATATTTCCTGTTGATTGTTTCTCTAGAGAACCCTAAGTAATACAGCATCAATCGAGATGATCATGTGATTTTTACTTTTTGATTTGTTCATGTGTTGTAGTACACTGATTTTCCTGTGTTGAACCACCCTTGCATGTCTGGAATTAACTTGGTCATGCTATATATTCTTTTAATGTGCTGTTGGATTTGATTTGCAAGTATTTTGTTGAGAGTTTTTGCATCTATATTAATTAGGGAAATTGGCTTGAGGTTTACCTTTCTTATAGTATCTTTATTAGGTTTTGGTATTAGAGTGATGTTAGCTTTATAGAATGAGTTAGGTAATCTTCCTTTTTCTTCATTTTTTGGAAGAGTTTGAGCAGGAATTGTCTTAGTTATTTTTGGAATGTTTGATAAAATTCCTCTGTGAAACCATCTGGTCCTAGACTTTTCTTTTTAGGAAGGTTTTCTATGATTGGTCAATGTCTTTACTTGTGATTGGTTTGTTGGGGTCTTCTATTTCTTCTCTAATCAGTATAGGGGTTTTTTTTTGGCATGGGCAGGCACCGGGAAATGAACTCAGGTGTCCAGCATGGCAGGCAAGAACTCTGCCTGCTGAGCCATCAAGGCCCATCCAGTATAGGTTTTTTGTTTGTTTTTGGGAATTGTCCATTTCATCTTAGTTGTGTTAGTTCGGAAGCTGCCAGAATGCGATATACCAGAAACAGAATGGCTTTTAAAAAGGGGAATTTATTAAGTTGCAAGTTTGCAGTTCTAAGAAAGTGAAAGTGTCCAAATTCATTCATCTCCAGATATTTACTGAGTCTCTTCCATTTTTTTTCTTTGGTCTACTGATTGTTTCAGAGTGTATTGTTTAACGTCCATGTATTTATAAAAGTTCCATTTCTTTGGTGTTTATTGATTTTCAGCTTCATTCCATTATGGTCAGAGAAAGTACTTTAAATAATTTCAATCTTTTAAAATTTATTAAGACCTGTTTTGTGCCCCAGCATATGAGCTATCCTAGAGAATGTTCCATGAGCACTTGAGAGGAATGCCTATCCTGGTATTTGGAGGATTTATATATGTCTGTTAGGTCTAATTCATTTATCACATTGTTTAAGTTCTCTGTTTCCTTGTTGATCATCTGTTTGGTTGTCCTACCTATAGAAGAGAGCACTATATTGAAATCCCCATTATTATTGTGGAAATATCTATTGTTCCCTTCAGTTTTACCAATGTTTGCCTCATGTACTTTGGAGTTCTTGATTGGGTGCATAAACATTTATGATTGTCACTTCTTCTTTTATTACTATATAATTAGTATATGTAATATATCATATATTAATATGTAATAAATTATATATAATTAAATATTAAGATGTCCTTCCTTGTCTCTTATGACATCTTTGCATATAAAATGTATTTTGTCTGATATTACCATAGCTACTCTTGGTTTCTCTTGGTTACAAGCTTTTTCTATTCATTCACTTTCAACCTATTTGTATCCTTGGGTCTGAGTCTCTTGTAAATAGTGTATAGATGGGTCATGTTTTTAAATCCATTCTGCCAATCTGTGTTTTTTAATTGGGGATATTCATTACTATAAAAGCAGTTCCTGATTCAACCATCTTATCTGTTACTTTTTATTTGTCAGATCTATTTTTCCCTTCTCTCTTTTTATCCTTTAAGTAACTCTTACTAATACTCTTCAGTTCTGTGCCCTCATCCAGACCTCTCTCTCAACTGGGGAAGAATTGAATTCTAAGCTCACTCACACAGCTATTGGCATGTTTCAGTTCCTCATAGGCTGTTGGACTGAGAACTTCAGTTCCTTGCTGACTATTTCCAAAGGCTTCCCTCAGTCCCTTGTGATGTGGGTCACTCACAGGGCAACTCACAATGTGACAGCTGGCTTCTCTCCAAGCAAGCAAGTGAGAAAATGAGAGATTAAGAACAAGATGAAAACCAGAGATTTTTTTTACACTTTATCTCAGAAGTGGCATCCCATGATTTTTGCCATATTTTATTTGTTAGAATCAAGAAAAGAGATGATAATACAAGGGTGTGAATACCAGTAGAAGGGGATTATTGGGGGGCTGTTTTTGAAGATGCCCTTAAAAGTGACTATTGCAATGGTCTAATTGAGAAATGCAGCAGTTTTGAACTTGGGTGGTGGCAGTAGGATTAAAGAGAAGTGTTAATACCTTTCCTATTACAAAATAGGAGGAATATTTAGAAGGTATAAATAATAGAACTTGATACTTGGTTGGATATGATGGATAAAGATAATACCAATTATAAAGACGACTCCCAGATTTCAGACTTGACTCTTGAGTAAATGATAGTACTAATCACTTACGATGAGATCCTGGAGGAAAAAAGATACAGTAAAGTCAGTTTGGGGTATGAATTATCTAATTTGAATATCAGGTACATTGTTGGATATTTACATTTGAAGCTCATAAGAATTTTATGGATCAGTTGGTGATTTGCCATTTGTCACTATAGGATGATAATTAAAACCTTCTTAGATGTGGTTCCCCAGAAGCACAAATTTCCAAAGTGACAAATGGGTCACTGGAAATGAGATGAGTGGACTCCTTCTGATTCTAATCTTCTATGCTACCTAGTAGAGACCAGCACCACATTATTGATATGTTATATGCAGGATCCAGTAAACAATTCCCCAATCTTCTGGGCTGTCGTCTACTAGCTGGTACCTCAGCTGTGCCTTGAAGAGGCTGTTCCAGCTCTATCAGGACTGCAAAGCCTGGATGATGCAGTATGGGGTGGGGGCGGGAGATGGGCCAGTGAATCTCCATGTCAATGCACCCACTGTGTGGCTTCCTTTGCCAGAGATGGGTCATTGGGTTGAAGCAATAGTGTTCAGGATTCCATGTCAGTAAATCAGGTACTCTTATGAGCCTTTGGATAGTGGGTCTGTTGAGGCACTGTGAAAAGGGAAGGCAAACCTATTTCTAGAAAATATGCCATTCACGGACAAGATGATCACGGCCCTTTCCAGGGTAGAAAGTATATGATGTCGTCAGCTTACAACTAAATGCCCTGTTTATCTTAAGAGATGGTACCATATTAAGTCTCAGCATCTTCACTTCACACAAGTTGGACATTTGGTGGTGGCAATAGTTAGATTAGCATGGGGGGTGGGGGGCTGCCCATGCTGTTGGGCTTATTCAAAGCCTCCATTTCTGCCTCCATACCTATTCTGTAAAGAAGTTCAATGTGCTGGCACTGGCGTGGCCAAAAACAAGAGCTTCTGCATTTACTAGCCAAGTCATCGTATTCAAGCAGTTTTTTAGTACCTCTCTTGCAGGGAATGCTCTGTGGAGGACATTAATCTGTGAAATACACTGTGTGTTCAATTCCTTAAGTCCAGGTACTTGTCTACCCACTGTGTGCCTACTCCCATAGGAGTCCCAACTCTAAATCTCCTTGTTTCCAATTTTCCAATCTTGCTCTTTCCAGGATCATGGCAACAAAACAAGCCATTCTCCACTGCTCAGGAGTTAGTGCAGAAACATCCATTTTTAGCTCATACCGATATAACAGTCCATTTATGGCTAGGTCTGGGTATTTTCTTCCTCCATTATTGGAGTTTACAATAATAAGACCATTCTAGCATGTCCACATCTCCAACACTTTAGATAAAGTCTACTCTACTACTCTACTTAGGCAGTGCTGGCATTTCCATTTACTGTAGCATGTCTGTAGAGTGATAGATTTAGAATGAATTGGGAGAGGGAACAAAGCCAATTAAAGATTTTTAACAGTAAAAGGGAGGAAAGAACTATGGTATTAAAGAAGAATTTTATTCTGTTAAGTCAAGAGAGTCATGAGCATGGCTAAACACTAGCTAGAAGAAGCTAGAAAAGAGAGAAAGAGAGAGTCCACAGTGTCATATTTCTGAGAAGACAAGAGGAGAGGAAACAGTCCTGTTGGAGAGATTGCTTTTGATGGTAAGTGAAAATCTCCACATTGAAACAGGAGGGAGGAGAAGGATGTAGTTTAGAGTTTGGTGGTGGGAAGTTGAGGTTATTTGTGCCAATCTGATGGCTTATTACAAGGCAAGGTCATCTGCTAAGGGTTATGGATTGGAGATAGAAGAGGTTTGAGGAGGTGAACAATGTTTTAAAGAAAGGACAGATAGTGTCCTGAGGTGGACAGATGACAACAATGATGAGGGCATAGACTGGCAAGGGTTGGTCACATTAGACTCAATGGGTTCAAGATTTGCAGAAAACAATATTCAGCCGGAACTGAACCCACCTCCAAGCCTGAGATACATGTGAAGTTAGGAAATAGATAACTTCTCTTAGAAAGGGAGGTAAGGGAAGTCATATTCTCAGGGAAGTCTGGTTTAGTTATGAGCAGAAAGTGGAGGGAAGATTTATGATTTGATAACCATAGAATTATTGGTCATGGAGCTGGAGCTCCTGGAGGATAAAATGAAGTTTTTGGGAGCAAGGATTTGAGCAGGGCTTGGAAGGAGGAAACACAGGGCATTATACAAATAAACACATTTTTATATGGCCTCCTTAAAAAAAAATGAGGACACCATTATTTACAAATCATCAGTATAAACTATTCCTTACCCAATACAAGTCAATTGGGATGATTTTCAAAACCGAATTAATGGAAATCCTAACTGAGAGTGAACTTGATGGTTGCTCTAGTCTAAACTTAGGTATAGCTTTTAAGGATATTTTCATATCTAGTTATCAAAACAGTTCACTGCTTTTCCATGAACATAACTAAATATTATAACCTCCTCTCCCTGACCTCACTCTGACATGATTTAATATCTAGTTGCAATTTTTAAATCATCTACCTTGTCTTTGAATGTAATAAATAACTATTCATCAAGAATTTTCTATAGATATTTTGTCTTCTATCTCTATCAGGAGGCCTAATGGTTATCATGACCATTTGGAGTCAGAGAGATATGGAGAAGAGTGGACATATTTTTATCTTTTAAAACAGCATGTTGGCAGTGGAGAAGTTTTCACTATGGTCAATTATATACTTCATTAAACCAAAGAAGGTAGATTGGAAAATAAAGACTGAAAAGTAGATTGGTCTCTAGCTATTGAGTGAAAAATGTCTAAGAGACTGGACTACATTCTATAAGCAGT
The DNA here is from genome assembly GCF_023851605.1 of Tamandua tetradactyla. Classification (NCBI taxonomy): domain Eukaryota; kingdom Metazoa; phylum Chordata; class Mammalia; order Pilosa; family Myrmecophagidae; genus Tamandua; species Tamandua tetradactyla. Next base: position 34,741,119 of record NC_135347.1, on the reverse strand, counting down.
AGAGAGCCAGTATACTCCTTTCTGATGGTGTAATTTTCACCATCAGAACTAGGCCTTTATTAGATAATTCTAACTGCTATGTGGACGTTAGAATAGAGAGGGAGAGATTGATAGCAAGAAGAAAATTAGGGGTCTACTGAAATAGTTCAAGTGAGAAATAACATGAGTCTAATCTACACAAGTGACCAGGCATAGAAGCATGAGAAAGGACTGAACTATGGAGGTATAACTCACAATTAATTGGGAACTAACTGCCTGATTTGTCAAATTATAATGGAAAGATTGATTCTTGACCTCCTGTTCTTTCATTACTTCCACTCCAATTTCAGCTTTCCCCATGTGCCTCCAAATAGCTTCCTGAGTCATGGAGAATTTGTGTTAAAAGGAACAGCATGTTTCCTGACATATTAGGGAGGAGGGTTGCGAAACAATCACATAATTAGCATTGCACAATCACAATCGGAAATGATTCTTGCAGCCTGAAATTTGCTCTTGGTTTCCTCTGGTGACATTTACAGACCTTCATTAAAAATGAGGAACCTTGGTAACCATGTCACACATTTTCCTACGGTCTGAAATATATTCACTTAATGAGATGATGACCTTTCTTTATCTACAATACATGACACCATTAGCTACTAACCAAACATACAGAGTGAGGCTGAAGCAATGAATGGCTTGTTTAGATCTCAGAATTTAAATGGTTTTCTATACAGTTGGAAAAATGGACAGAAATTTCCTCTATTACTAAGGATTTCTATATAAGATCAGATAATTATAATTTCGTAGTTCAGTATATACTAGATTGTAAAACTGTTTACTAATATTCAGTGTCCTACCTGCAAGAAATGATACTTCCCTGCTCCTTTCAAGTTAAGTTTGACCATGTGACTTGCTTTGCCAAATAAATGTTATGTCATGTGTGTATACCTTCCAGATGGAAGTTTAAGAACCAGTGCATTCTTTGGTCATGCTGCCTCTACCCTCTGTCATGGCAACTATCGATGCTTTGTCAGGCTGGAGCCCTGAGTGAAGACAAGGTGACATGGAGCAGAGCCCTAGCTGGCACATGAGGGACGTGTATTATGAGCAAGAAATAAGCCTTTGTGGCCTTTAATTCACAAGATTTGGGCTTATTTGTTACTACAGCATAATCAACCTATCCTGACTGATAGTGAGTGTGTAAGTCCACTGCATACCTGTATTATATATCTGGAGTAATTTTTATAAGAAGGAAACATTAGGGAGGAAGGTAGTATGGAAAATAGGAAAAAATTGGTAGAAAATAGTCTTTAAATTGCCACTAGAAATTAGTAAAAATAGACTACTTTTTTTTTTTATATTTAACTATAAACTGCTTTAAAAATGGTTGAATATTTTGTTTTCATTGGTTAAGGATAGAAAAAGAGGTGGAGGAATTGGGACTACCAAATTATACATTTACTAAGAAATGGAAAGTTGTCCTGATTTTCTGAAAAAGTCAAAGAAGATTGAGCTAACAGAAGTGCTTCTAATCACAGAGATGGACACAGCAGTTGGCTGGGGGGTTTTCTGATGCCTCATCTGGGGTTGGCCTGAGAGGTACACATCACTCTTCAGCCTGTGTCTTTGAGGACCATCCCTACACTTAGGACGTTGGAGGGTGTGTCCATCAGATGCACCCAGCATCCATCAGGTAGGCACAGTGCGAAGGCCAAAGACAGGTTAGAAACCAAGAAAGAAGTTCATGAAGGTGTCTAGGATTTTATCACATTGACGCATGTTTCCTTGGCAAGAAAAGAAGATTTCCTTTGGGCCTCTTGGAATGTTCTTAAAGGGGAATGTGTAATATGGATTAAAAAGTCTGATGAGAGAATAAAATCAGGGCCTTACGTTAGTGTTACTTTAAAGAAAGTAAGCAGGAGCTACTTCATCTGACAAATTGAATTTATCTTTAATTGCTCTGACATGTGTGTTTGGTGTGTGTAGGGGCTCCCAGAAATGGAGTATATATATAATGTAAATAACTATCAATGTACTAGCAAACAATTTCCAGGGCATATTCAATTGTATAACAAGAGAAATGTGCATCCATGGTTCAGTGCAATAAGAGATCTGGTTTAGTTTTCTTCCCAAATAGGAAGTATTTGTTCCCACCAAAAGGGGTGATAACAATACTTTTAAGACAGTACTAAGAATAGAATTAAGTCTACCTTAAAGAACCATAATCTAGGTAAGAAATGCTTAGGTTTTCTGAACAGTCTCACATAGTGTGGTGGTTTGAAACTGTACCCCAGAAAAGGCCATGTTATTTTCCTGAGGGTCAGACCTGTTGTGCATGGGACACTTTGGTTAGGTTATTTCAATTGAGATATGACCCACCCCAATCAAAATGTTTTTAATCCTTTTACTGGAGTCCTTTATGAGAAGATAAAGGACAGAAAAAGCCCAGAGAAATCAAGAGAGAAGCCCCAGAGAAGCTGAGAGACAAAGACATACCCACAGAAGCTGAGAGAGCCACAGAAGAAAAGTAACAAAACCCAGGAGACAAGTGCCAGCAGACACTGACTCTGTGCCTTTCCATGTGACAGAGGTGTCCTAGATGCCAGCAGCCTTCCTTTAGGGAAGGTAGCCTCCTGCTGATGCCTTAATCTGAACATTTTCATGGTCTTAGAATTGTAACTTGTAAGCTAATAAATACCTATCGTTAAATGCCAATCCATTTCTGGAAAATTGCATTTTGGCAGCTTTAGCAAACTGAAACACATGGCCATTTGCTAAAGGGAAGCAAACACTTGCAAATATTGATTGATAAAAAAAATCAATACTTAAAGACTTCTCTTTGAGCAAGTGCATAAACAAAGACTAAGACATTGTTTAGTACTATGCACAAAAGCAAGCAAAAAACGACCACATTTAGAGCAGGGAGGGAGGGATGTAAAAAAACAAACTGAAATTCTATCTTTGGACTAATAGAGCTCCAGACTTGTATATGTAATCTGCCTGCTCATCATTTCCATTTAGGGCTAAAAGTCACCCCTTCTTTATGTCTCAAGTGAACTCTTGTGCTTCGCCCTTCCTAAGCATCATCTTGCAGTGTTCCCATCTCAGGAAATTGCTACTTCATTCTTCTCGTTGTGCAGGCCAATATCCTTGGACTCATGTTTGACTCTGCTCTTTCTCTCACATTCTACATTCAAAACATCAATAAATTTGGGCAGATTAATTTTAAATATGTATCTAGAATCCGACCACTTATCACTACCTTCCTTGCTCTCAATCTAGTTCAAGCTATCACTGGTGTCTGGGACTAAGCAAGAGCCCTTTTTCTTTTCCCTGCTTCCAATCTTGTCCTCCTAGACATGCTTCTCCACAAAGCAGCCAAGAGGAAATTTTTAACATTTATATTTTTTAAAAAAGTATGCATATACATCATACAAAGGGCCAAATAATTCTACGAAACTGTTACTGAAAGAGACTCCTTCCCTCCCATTTATTGCTTTCCAAAGGCAGCCACTTTCAAATTCTTTTACTGATTCTTTTGGTATTGACCATATTGCATTAAATCAACAAGGTCCTTAACTATAGGCTGCATCAACTTAAACTACAAGCCACTACGGGTTGGGATACATTCTGATTATGAAGATGTTGAAATGTGAAAAAAAAATAGTGTCTTAGAGTTGGTGAAATCAGGGACATTCATTTATTTGAATAACATACTTATATATAAATATATAAATATGTGTAAATTGGCATTTACATACATATATGTATTCTTTATTCTTTCCTAAACAACTGCTTTTCCCTGAAGTTATTGTCTTTTTAAAAATGTTTCATTTTCTATATAATTATTCTCAAATTCACTCCCCTTTGCAAAAATATCTTCTCGTTATATTAAAATACATTCACTTTTTCCTCTCAGAGTTAGATCTCTAAGCCTGCCGCAGAACTGGGAGCTGGGCATTTCTCTCCACCAACTCCCCATATTCTTTTATCGTTTCCCAAACACATCCTATTCCTTGGACCCTCTGTCTTCTTTCTTGTCTTGCTTCCATGTAAAAAAGATTATATCTTCCGGTATTTTTCTGAGAAAGTTTGTAAAGTAATGTTTTTGCAACCTTGTATGTATAAAAAGAATTTTATTTTACACTCACAGTTAATTGGCTGGTTATGAGATTTCAAGCTGGAAAGTGTGTCTTCTAGGCTTTAGAAGATAGTGCTCCGTTTTTTGCCCTAATATCCTGTATTGCTCTTATATGAAACCTGTGTTTCCCTCTTTGGAAGTGCTCTTTCCTTTATGGCTGATTTTCTGAAGATATATCATTGTTATGTCAATAAGCCCTTCAATTATTTAATTGATTCCCCCTATATTCTCTCCTCTTTCTCTTTGAGGCTTCTATTATCTATACATTAACTTCTTTAGTATGGCATGCCTGCTCTCTAAAAGAGTCATTCTCTGTCCATTTATTCCATCTTCTTTTCTTTCTTAGTACTCATCACTGCCTGACACTAATACCTCATTGGTGCATAATAAAAATTTGCATAATGAATAAGGTTAAATCATTTGAAATTTCTGCTATTCACCTCTTTTTTTTTAACCTTAGGAATGGCAATTTTATATGATTTAAGCTAAATAATGGAGGATCAAAATGACCTAAGATCATCACCATCTTTTTAGTGATACAGAAGAACTACTGACTGATGATAGGAAGTATTGAATATATTTTATAGTTTATTGCACATTAGTAAATATAATAAATAATAAATAGTAAATAAGGAAATTCAAGTCCAAAAAAATCAAATGACTTGCCATGTTACATAGTAGTAGAAATGGAATCAGAATTTTTTACATATCAGGCAATATTCAAGTCTCTAGGGATAAAACATGACTAAAACAGACTTTGTCTATGCTGGGCAAAATTAAGAGAGACAAAATCAAGCAAAACATGTATAACAAGGCATTGAATGGAATTGTTTTTAATGTCTTGGGATTTTAGCTAAATACTGCAAACTGAGGACAATAGGCATTATGGACCCTTGTAAACTGAAGAGACTACCAAAGGGCATACCACTCCTAAACCCAGAGAGTTCTTTAACTCTCATCCCAGGCATTGCATCCCGTCTTCATATGCAGAATATTGATGTTCATAGGGAAAGGGCCACTGATTCTCAGTGAACAGTAGGCCTACGAGTTGAGAGTACTCTCCAGATTTGGGATGGGGGCATGGTAAAGAATTTGGATCTTAAGTACCCATTGTGATTGCTTCTGCTGCCTGGTGTAATTGTTACTCCAAAGAGATTAAATGAGCTAAAATCAGGAGAGTACATGAAATAACAAATCTGCAAGCAAATACCGTAGAATAAAGCTCATATCATTTCTACTTCCCCATAGAAGAGGTAGCTAGCTGTGAGAAAGCTTGAAGTGATGTCTTATAGATTCATCTGTTCATGATGCAAATCAAACTGGAGGGCTCCCCAGCCAGGAAGGCCAAAAGAAGCAAAGTTGATGCTCATAATACTCTTACTCACATTTCCAATTCTTGGTTTCTAGCTTCATATTTAAGGAAATGAAAGCGCATGCATAGAGCAGATGGCAGTCTTTATAATGGCCCATGACCCACACCTGTGTCTTGCAGGCCACAGTTAACAATGGAAACAGTTGTCGGCCTGTATGAGCATGTGTTAGTTTTCCATTAGCTTACAGTGTTCACCAGGCCATCTACAGTTCAGAGCTAAGTAAATAGATCATTTTTCCATAGTTGGTTTATTTCCATAGGTAGTTATGTTAAAAAAAAACCTGATGAAGTATGTTTGCTCTAAAGTGGGGGGAAATCCCCCAGAGGTTCTGGCCAAGTTTCCGGGAAGGGCATCATTAGCAAGGCTATTCAGTAAACTTCCTACCACCTGCAGGTACTTTGTAGTACCATGCCGCCTGCAGGGGAGGGTAAGTCTACTTGGGTAAGAGGGTAAGCTCCTGTCTGAGGTCAAGGAGATATGGGACAGACGCTTAGCATATTCAGATTTTTTTTTTTCTGATAGGCACAGTTCTTCCCTGTCTTCCTTCCTTCCTTCCTTCTTACAGATGCATTTATTGCCAATGATATGGAGATGAAGTATTCTATAAAGTGACTGGACTCTAAAATAAAAAACAGCATTTCCCTTCAATTATCAATAGGAAGCTCCGTGTCTCTTTTGCTTGTTCTACTATAATTTCCAGGAAGAAAAGAATCATTCTGGATACTGGGTCCTCATTTCCTAGCATAGCTTCTAGCACATAGTAGGTGCTTGTTTTAGTTTCCTAGGCTTCTCAAGCAAATTCCATGAAATTGGTTAGGTTAAACAATGAGGATGTACTCAGTTTGCAGCATTATCAAGGTGATGCTTTCTTCCTGAAGACTGGTGCTCTGGGGCTGGCTGCCAGAGATCCGGTTCTTACTTTGTCACATGGTAAATCACATGGTGGCATCTTCAGGTTGCTCCTTTTTCTCCTGGATTCTGTTAATGTCCAACTTCTGGCTGCTCCCTCTGTGGCTGTCTCTCTTTCTGAATTTCACTCGACTTATAAAGGACTTCCGTAAGAGGATTAAGACCCCTCTTGACTGAGGTGGCCCACACCTCCTTATTTGAAATAACCTCATTAAAATGTCCTAGTTAGGGCAGGCCACGGTGGCTCAGCAGGCAAGAATGCTTGCCTGCCTCGGTTCCCGGTGCCTGCCCATGTAAAAAAAAAAAAAAAAGGTCCTAGTTACAATGGGTTTACACCCACAGGAATGGATTAAATTTAAGAACATGTTTGTTTTTTTCTCCCCCCACCCCGGGGTAAGTACAGCTTCAAATCATCCCAGTGCTCAGTAAATACCTGTAGAAGGAATTATGGTCATGAGTCTAAATGGTCAGTCTATAACTAGTCTTATTCATTATTATTTTAAAAAGGAATCCAGAACTACAGGCTAAAAATGGAATCAAATCAAAAAAGAAAGAAAGAAAACTTAAGCAAAGGAGGATTTGTAATTAATATAGAACTAAATGGCAGTTTATTGTCTAATTCTAAGGCTCTTCTTAAGCTGCCTTTGTTAACACTGAAATAAAGTTTTCCAATTTCTGTTCTGATCTTTTCTTCCAATAAATTGTCAAGTTTATTTTTAACAAGTAATATTTATTAGGTAATATTGTGCTGAGATGCTTTGTACTTGTTTTCTCCCATAAGTTCCATGAAGAACAGATTGTTCCTATTTTGGAGATAAGGAAACATGAAAGCTATCAGAATTTAAGTAATTTTCTCATAAGCCAATACATGGAGTGGCTAGGATTTGAACTCAGGCTCATTTAGCTGCTGTGACACACTGTCTATCAAATATCAAACGGCTCCTTCAGTGCCAGGGCCCCCTGGACACACCTCATCCTCTTGTAGTCCCTTAGGATAGATTTTCCTGAGAGCATTGTTCTTTTGCCTATGAATTTAATGATGCATAAATTGTGCCTTCAAAGTCTGAGCAGAACTTGCCCAGAATCACCTCTGGTTGATGAACCCTGTGGTGGCTGTCCTCAGAAGACAGGAGACATTATAGGAGGAGGACTTAAGGAAGACGAGCACCACAGGAGATGCTGCATTTACCACAGAGGTGAACATCAAGGGACCTGAACAGAAGATGAACAAGTCTGGTGAAAGGGTGAGGGTAGCGAGTGGGGCATGGGGGTAGGGTAGGGGCTGGCTAGTTCCAGATTAAAATGTTACTTCTGTCTCTACAAAAAGTAATAAAGTAAAAAAAAAACAAAACAAAACAGACTGAAGAGAACACTTTCTGCCTGGTAATCTTGGAAAGAGCACCTGAGTGTCCCTTTTGTCAATTCAAACACAACCCAACAAAAAACAACTTAACAGTTGTCCCTTGCTAATCTGCTCAGCTTCTGAGAAATGGGAGTGGAGCCACCACCTGACGTTTCCTGTAAGCGCATGGTTATTTTCAGATCCTCACAATCACCGAAAGCCCATTTTCAGCCCATGGCTAAATTCTTCTCTTTGTTCTTCATGATCAGGCTTCCACGCTGAACTCAGCAGTTTCTTCCTTGTTGGCTTTGGCATTTAGTTTTGAGTTTATTTGGTGCAATGTCCAGACACAGCCAGGAAAATAATTTGTTTGCTTATTAGGATGGCAAATAAGCCATTCTCTTTTGGACTGATTCTCCATTTTATTTCTCATGAAACAATCTTTTGCATCTGCATGACTGCAGGCCTGCATATTTTCCTGCTGTAATACTTTCTTTCAGTTTGACAGGCAGGATTGTTTTACAAGAAAAAGTGAGCACTCTGACAGCTGATTACGTTACATGCCTTTTTTATTTTATTCCTCCAAGGGCATTAGATGACAGCGAAGTTGACCTATGAAAAGCCGTTAAGGCTTCAGGATCATTTCTACTTGTGAGCTGGAAATGAGATGTCAGAGAGCACCAAGAGACTGTTTATAATGGATAATAGGCTCTTTGTGTAACATGCTGGGTAGGACATGAAATATCTTAGATGCTATAATAATGTATTATTTTTCTCTGCCATTATGGCGAGACAAATGCAATAGAACTTTCTAACGCTGGTGGATCAACTTAATCGTCTATGCTTTAGCCAAAAATATTCCACAGAAAATGTAGTCATTTGTCTTATACAGGAACAGCAGATTTTCCTCTGTGGCTAAGGTATGGGTCTTTCAGCAAGTCGCTGAGCATCCTAGAAGCATTGCAGCTCTATAGACCTTTCCATTGGGAATAAAAGCTGCTACTGTCTTTCAAGATAGAGACTGGTGAATTGTTTGACATTTAAGAATGGAATTATAATAGTTAACAGGGCAGCATTAGCAGTTTTGTCATCTGTGAGACTGGTTGTGCTGGGCACGGAGTGAGCTGTCTTATTTGTGGATTCTGAGTTATTGGAACAATGGAAAGGCTTGCCATTCTTTGAATCACTGGAGAAAGGACCTTAGATTATTTTCCCAACTATTTGAGTGGTGGAAAGAAGCCTGACCAAGTAATGTCAATCCACCAGGATGCCAGAAAACTTGGCTAGATACTATCTTTCACCTATCTTCTTGAACAAAATGTTTTGTGAAAAGAGTTGATATTTTGCCTGTTCTGAGTGTAGGCAGCAGGGTTTACTGCTCCATTTAGCATCAGGAGTTGATATAAAACATGTGTAAAAGCATTACGATTGGGCCCCTTATGTAGAAAACCTGTTCTGCACCAATCAATGTTGAATAGTTGCCAGCTATTCAAATATTCTTGGTAGGGAAAAGATGTTTTCATAGCACCAAAACTGTGTCTGCCAGAACCATATGTTTCCCAATCCAAAGGCAGGTTTTCTGGGTTGAGAATATTTTCTTCCTTTCTTTTTTTTTGATTTTTACTGATATAACAAGTGAGAAGACAGCAGGAAATGTTTAAGACCACATAATTCAGAGCCATTTCCAGAAAATAAGCAAGTTCTTTAGAAAAGGATATCCTGGAAAAAGCCTTTATATATATATATCCATAAAAATTTGCTCTATTCTGGAACTTTTGATACAGACAGAGAATATATAACGAAAAGCATCCTAAACTAAAATAAATTTACCACGTTCAGGTGAGAGAGTGAGGCACGGTACACAGGGAAAATACTGTCCAGATTCAGAGCCCTCCTTGTGGCTCTCTATGCTATCTACTTTAATCTGAATAATCCATGTGTTAAGTACCATAGGTAACTGTGGGTGCTTGACATCTTTTGGAAACACTTTCTTAGGTCTTGATAGTTTTCCACATTTTGCCTTGTCAAGTTATAATGCAAAAAACTGCATTTCCCAGAATCCCTCACTGCTTAAAGAAACAGAGACGTAACCACATTTCCCCACTTACACGTACCTCTATGAGACATGGATGAGGAAGGGAGCAATGTAAGGATGTGGTCACATGCAGATGGATTTTCTAAGCAAGTGTAGTGGCACAAAGGGGTTCTGGTTCTTCTGGGGTTACTCTGGTGGCCTGTCTGATCAGTGCCAAGCGGTGGTCACTGACAGTGGTGATGTCTTCACCAGACCATTTTCCCATGGGCAGATAAATGTTGCTCCTGGGTGTTCATTCACGGCTGCCTAGCATGTCAAGCCTTGTTCTCTCATTCTCTCTGAGATTCTGGGGGAAGCTCATCATTTGCTTTAATAAATCCTGTTTCATTTAGATTAGCTTGAAGTGCTGCTATGATTTTCCCCTGAGAGTCCTGGGCACAGTAATAGGAATGAAACACGGTAACAGAGAGGTGGTTTAACCGAAGCCACCGTGGGTGGAAGATTGGAAGATTGGAAGTGGCCATATTACAAAATAATTGACCGAAGTTTTTCAGGAGTTGTCAAATTCGGAAGATCTTCTTTTTCTTGTGTAAATACTAGATTTTTGGGCGGGCCATGGTGGCTCAGCAGGCAGAATTCTTACCTATCACGTTGGAGACCCGGGTTTGATTCCTGGTACCTGCCCGTGCAAAAAAAAAAAAAAAATACTAGACTTTTTTTCGACTTTGCTCATAGCTGTACAAGGAAAGGCACTAGGGGAAAAAAATCTTGAGATTTTCAAGAATTTGTAAAATAAAGAAAAGCATGAGGAAAATAAAAATTGCCTCCAATTGTCATCCATAATAACTCATTGTTAGTTTTTAATATATTTTCTTTCATTATTTTTCTGTGCATATGAATTTACTTTTATGAATTTGATTATACAGTATAGGTTTATTAAAAAAAAATTAGAAGTCTTTCTATGAAGAGCATCTTTGGGTATGTATTTTTGCCCAAATTTCTACCTATTTCTTAAGGATATTTTCTTAGCATAAGATTACAGAGTGAAGGACTAGGAAATTCTGAGAGCTCCTGGTACCAGTGAACATTCTCCCTATTAATACACGTCTGTTTCACCAAACCCTCAACAATCTTGACTCAAAAAAAAACAAGAAAATCTTACAAGTTTGGTCAGCAAGAGCAAAAAACGTACTGCCCTAAAAATACCAATCAAGTTAGTTTTGCCCCTATTTAAGTTCATTTACTATTTATATTCCCTCTTTTATTACATGAGAATGAGGTATTTTATAATTTTTTTATTTTATTTTTTAAATAGCAAAACATCATTCCATTCTACATATATAATCAGAAATTCAAAATATCACCACATAGTTGCATATTCATCATCATGATCATTTCTTGGAACATTTGCATCTATTCAGAAAAAGAAATAAAATGAAAACAGAAAAAAAAAATTATACATACCATACCCCTTACCCCTCCCTTTCATTGATCATTAGCATTTCAAACTAAATTTATTTTAGCATTTGCTCCCCCTATTACTTATTTTTATTCCATATGTTCTTCTCATCTGTTGACAAGGTAGATAAAAGGAGCATCAGACACACAGTTTTCACAATCACATAGTCTCATTGTGAGAGCTATATCATTATACAATCATCACCAAGAAACATGACTACTGAACACAGCTCTACATTTTCAGGCACTTCCCTCCAGCCTCTCCATTACATCTTGAATAACAAGGTGATATCTACTTAATGCATACGAATAACCTGCAGGATAACCCCTCCACTCTGGAATCTCTCAGCCATTGACACTTTGTCTCATTTCACTCTTCCCCCTTTTGGTCCAGAAGGTTTTCTCAATCTGTTGATGCTGAGTCTCAGCTCATTCTAGGGTTTTTCTCAATCCTTTGATGCTGAGTCTCAGCTCAGAATGAGGCATTTTAAACAAACATTTTATGAGTCCATTCACGTTGGAAGATTCACATCTCCTGAAGTTCCTACATTTGTATTAACACACACAGAAGCTTAAAAGAAATAGCTAGAGCAATAAAAATGGATTTTAAGTATCTAATATCAATTTTTGTGGATTTATCAATATACAGATATAAACTTTTCCCAATTACCTGTAACTTTGATGTAGGAGATAATTATGTGACTGCCTGTAACTCACACTGGATTTCTCCATGGTGATGGGACTGCCATGGCCCAAGGAGGCAGGTCAGTAGACAGTGCTGAATGGTCATAAGGAAACAGGAAGAGAAGACTTTTAGGACCAAAATAAATACTACCCAGACACTACCCTAGATATCCATTTCCTGCTGTGTAAAAATCAGGCATTAATAGAAGAACCATAGTGAGATGGAGTTTGCTATTTGTATTTGTACCAAAGTTACTTTTTTATAATTATTTTCTCCTTCCACACAACATGTTGTATTTACATGTTTTATTCCAGAGGGTAAGTTCAGTCTTGACCAGCCCTATGCCATTCTGATTAAAGAACACAGGTGTCCCCACACTGGTACGAAGAATCTGAATCTGGCCTAGCCCTCCCGACGGTGGCAGTCACTTCCTTAGTGCCAGGCCTGGGCAGATCAGGAATACAGCAACCTGTCCTAAATATCCTTGACCAGGACCATTTGTAGTCTCAACATGCCTTCCCTTGGCCTCAGCTTATATCACATGGGTTTGTCTAAAAGGAGCAATAGTCCTTAATATTTAGAATTCTGTGCTACAACAGTTCTCAAAGTATAATTCACGGAATCTTTGGAGTCCTGACAACATTTAAGGGGTTCTGCAAAGCCAAAGCCATTTTCATAATAATTCTAAGACATCATTTGTGTTTTTCATTTTGTTGGCATTTGCACTAATGGTGCAAAAGCAATGGGGGCAACTTCCCAAGAATCAAGGCAATGATTCCAGACTATACTAGTAGTCGTCAGTCATAGTCTGCCGCACCGTTATGCATTCATAGTGAAAAATAAGCCAGCTACACTTAAGAATACTTTTGCTGAAGCAGTAAAAGTTAAGTATTGACCATTGAGTATGTATCTTTTAAATAATTTGGGTGATAAAATAGGAAGTACATATAAAGCACTTTTGCTGCATAGTGAATTATCATGGTTGTCTTGCAAAATTTTTTTTCACGACTCAAGGAAGTCATGAAAGAATGACTGATTGACAAAGTATGATTATTCTCATTGGGTATTTGGCAGAAAATTCCTTGAAACTGAATGAAGTGAGCCTGTTGCTTCAAGGAAAACAACTGATAGTATTTGTTGCCAATGATGAAATTTTAGCTGTAAAATGGAATTAAACTTTTGGAAAACTTACATCTACCACTATGAGCTGAACAGCTTCTTAATATTTAAGGCCTATATTTTGATGAAATTGACGATGAAACTTGTGTGATATTTTTGATAGTTCATGATGAATTGTGTCAATATTTAGAAATCTGCATAACTTAAAAAAGTCCATATATTCCAAATAACTATGCATGATATTAAAAAATTATGTGTGGGTGAAAGATCCATTTGAATTTCAAAATAGAGCAATGGATTTAATTTAAGAGTGTATAAAAAGTTTATTGATATGGTTTCAGATTCTACATTTTATCTACTCTTTAAGAAACTATTTGTTTAATCTTAGTGTAGTATTAACAAAGAATGTCCACAATTATACTCCTCACTTTTTTAGCAACATCTATGTGATGCTGCATTTTCTTCATCTATTTTAACCAAAATATCATATTGTAGCAGGTTGAATGCTGGAGTAGATAGCAGAATCCAGCTCTCTTCTATTAACCCAGACATTAAAGAGATTTGCAAAAATTTGAAACAATGCTATCACGCTAATTTTTTGTTTTGGAAGAATAGTTATTTTTCATAAAAGTATGTTATTTATATTGATAGTCAATGGGTTTATTATTATAATTTTGGAATGAATTAAATGGATATTTAAACTTTTTAATGGTAATTTTTAGTTTTTAGTTTCAGTTTAAGAGTGTAAAGGAGACAGAATTTTAAGGACTGCTGCCCTAACAAATTTTTGATAATTATTGAGAATTTAGCATGTGAATATTATGACCATACCAACCGAATTATGTTCAGCAATAGATTTGAAGACTTCCTAATTTTAATGTAAAACTGGGTAAATGACCAATAACAGTCACACAAATAATTGATGACGAGAATTCTGAAAGGGAAAAAGGAAAGCTTTCAAAAGCCTCTTTCATACACTGTTCACATGCACCAGAAAACTGTGGGACTTGGATACTGACGTGCGGCAATGAGTGCAGCCCTTAGTCTCCTAGGAAAGCTGTTTGCTTTGCCATGTCACACATGTTTTTTGATCTTAGATACTAGCCTTCTGTCTGGCTTCCTTGTGTTTACTACATCTGACATATGGCTTTTTCTCTTTGTCCACCTTTTATTGTGTTATTTCATCAGAGTACTTTGAAATCAGTATGGGAATAATCGGCAGACTGTAATTTGGCTGTAAGTGCATTTTCTTATCAAAATACATAGAATTATATGGCATTCTTATGATTCGGTGCTTCAAGCAATAGTGCATAATGTCGAGTTGAATAAAACTATACAGCCTGATAAAGTTAAGTCTATTATTATCTAGCATGGAACATAAATATGGGAGAGGGACATAAGTATACAAGATCTTCATAGATAACTACGCAGTTGGATGAAAATAGCCAGAGAAAGAGACTTTCCTGCTGCTTTTCCTGTTGTCAGTGTTTTCCTTCCTGAGCATTCAATTTCTCTTCTCATTTCCTCTCTCCATGGGACTCGGGATTCTCAGCTAGAGTTTGATACATCTTAAGGGAGCTGTCACTGCAGTGAAGCTATCTGTGCCCAAATGCATCTCCACTGCTTACTAGCCCAGTGACCTTGAGCAAGTGACTTTGGCTGTTTGTGCTGCTATTTCATCCTGAAGATTGGTTGAAATGATCCATGTACTGGGCTTAGCACTCTATGCCACCCAGTGAGTGATGACCAGCTATAATTATTCTTTCCTACTTTTACTCGTTGCTATTTTCATTTCATCTAGACATAATATGGGTAAGATGATAATAAAGGACAATATTATTTAATTCAAGGAATACATGTTAAATAGGTGTTACATACCAGGCATTGTGCTAGGAGCTGGGGATACAAAGGTGAATAAAAGCAGTGCCTGGGAGGGCAGAGACCATGACCATATTGTACATTAATCTCTTTCTGGCCTTTATAGAGTGCCTGACACATAGTAGGTGTTCATTAAATATTTGCTGAATAAGAAAACAACTAGCCTTATGGGGTAAGTATAATTACTGCTCACATTTTACAGTTGAAGACACCAAGACTTAGAAAGGAAGAATAATTCATCCAGTGTTACCTAGCTGGTCACTAATAGAATCAGAATTGAAACCCACCTCAGCTTGACTCTAGAGTCTGTGCTCAGAGTCAGTATCTACACTGTCTGCAGGAAGACATGCAGCCCAAAAAGCGCCAATTTGGTTTTCCAGTTTCAAATTTCCAATGCATGCTTATAATCCTGCAGAGAAAAAAATGCTCATTGGAATATTCCATACATGTTTATAGAGTATCAATTTTGTTGGTGAAATCACTGTATTAGGGTTCTCTAGAGAAACAGAACCAACTGGAAATATCTGTAAACATGAGATTTATAAAAGTGTCGTACACAGCCATGGGGACACAAGAGTCCAATATCTGCAGGGCAAGCTGCAAGGTTGGCAACTCTGATGAAGGATCTTGACGAATTCGAAAGGACAGGCTCATTGGCTGAAGAAAAAGTGAAAATTCCCTCTTCTCCCTTAAAAGTCCTCAACTGATTGGATCAGATCCTGCTGATTGGATTCACTCATTTGTGGAAAACACACCCTTAGCTCATCAAATAATCAGTCAAAGATTTATAAAAGTGTCGTACACAGCCATGGGGACACAAGAGTCCAATATCTGCAGGGCAAGCTGCAAGGTTGGCAACTCTGATGAAGGATCTTGACGAATTCGAAAGGACAGGCTCATTGGCTGAAGAAAAAGTGAAAATTCCCTCTTCTCCCTTAAAAGTCCTCAACTGATTGGATCAGATCCTGCTGATTGGATTCACTCATTTGTGGAAAACACACCCTTAGCTCATCAAATAATCAGTCAAAGATTTATAAAAGTGTCGTACACAGCCATGGGGACACAAGAGTCCAATATCTGCAGGGCAAGCTGCAAGGTTGGCAACTCTGATGAAGGATCTTGACGAATTCGAAAGGACAGGCTCATTGGCTGAAGAAAAAGTGAAAATTCCCTCTTCTCCCTTAAAAGTCCTCAACTGATTGGATCAGATCCTGCTGATTGGATTCACTCATTTGTGGAAAACACACCCTTAGCTCATCAAATAATCAGTCAAAGATTTATAAAAGTGTCGTACACAGCCATGGGGACACAAGAGTCCAATATCTGCAGGGCAAGCTGCAAGGTTGGCAACTCTGATGAAGGATCTTGACGAATTCGAAAGGACAGGCTCATTGGCTGAAGAAAAAGTGAAAATTCCCTCTTCTCCCTTAAAAGTCCTCAACTGATTGGATCAGATCCTGCTGATTGGATTCACTCATTTGTGGAAAACACACCCTTAGCTCATCAAATAATCAGTAAAAAATGCAAGCAACTGACTGATGATTTAATAAACCAGCCTTCTGGTTTATCCTTGCAATAATTGTCAGGCCAGTGCTCACCTGAGCAGACACCATCACCTGGCCAAGTTAATACCAGAACCCAACCATCACGGCCCACCCTTTGTCAACTTGGCAGCTATACACATCACCTTAAGCCATACTTTAATTTCTAGGTAGAACCCAATAACAGATGCATGTTTTGCCTAACAATACTCAACTGTCCTGTGTACAGTCTGAAACACACTAAATCTCTCTAGAATAGTGTGCAAGTCTTTAAGTGACATTCACTCTTAAACTTGATATCCTATAAATACTATAACATGAACAATAAAACTTATGTCATATGATAAGAAGAAAAAAAGATATTTGTTTTATGTACAAATACAAACATACTCATAATAAAACAAGGAGGAAATAATCATAGCATTATAATCTTCATTTCTTTAACTGGTCACATCGTCGTTGTTTATAGCACCACCTTCTTCCACTACTCAGTCCATGTTCTCTTTACTCTCAGGAAGCACTTTAGCTGACCATGGTTCTTTGCCTGGTAGGGTGACCCAAACCTTCATTCCTGAAGTTTCTGGGTCATTGGTATCCTACCTGGATTGAGATGTTGCTGTTTTCCATTGACTTTAATCACAGGGCATGGTGGTACTAAGAGATGCCCAAGGGGAGCTCCCGTATTCCAGGAAAACTCTTCTTTACCCCATTGTTTAGTTGCAGTCCTGTTTCACCTTGACAGTCAGAATCAATCACCCAGATAAAAAGATAATCCCCTATTGGGTCTGTTGATTCAATGGCATGAGAAGCCCAAAGTGGCCAGGTGACAGTCTTAATTTCCAATTCAGTGGAATCATTGTTGTGTCTTCTAGTGGGAGCACTCCTCCTTTTGGAACTAAGATCTGTAGACCAGCAAAGCTTAAGGTTTCAGGGATAGGAGGCAAAATGTTTTCTAGAGGATCACTAGGGATGATAATGACTGGTGCCACTCCCATTTCCACCCCTTGATTCATGGAAGAAAGAGCCCCTTAGAGTGGACACTGATTCAGAGCATACAAAGCCACCTGGAGAACATTGCCCCAACCCTGCAAGGTATTGCCACCTAGTTGGTGCTGGAATTGGGTCCTCAAAATGCATTCCACTGTTCCGCCAACCCAACTGCCTCTGGATAATGGGGAGCATTGTAAGATCAGAGAATTCTATGAGCATGTGCCATTCCCACACTTTATTTGCTGTGAAGTGGGTTCCTTGATCAGAAGCAATGCTGTATAGAATACCATGACAGTGGATAAGGCATTCTTAGTTTATAGATGGTAGTTTTGGCAAAAATATTGTGTGCAAGAAAGGCAAACACATATCCAGAGTATGTGTCCATTCCAATTAGAACGAACTGTGGCTTCTTCCATGACGGAAGTGGTCCAATGTAATCAACCTGCCATTGGGTAACTAGCTGATCATCTCAGGAAATAATGCCATGTTGGGGACTGAGTATGGGTCTCTGCTGCTGGCAGATTGGACACTGAACAGTGGCTGTAGTGGTCTTGGTGAAAGTCCATATTGCTGAGCCCATGCATAACCTCCATCCCTACCACCATGCCCACTTTGTTCATGATCCCGTTGGGCAATGACAAGAGTGACTGGGGAAAGAGGATGACTTTTATCTACAGAATGGGTCATCTTATCCACTTGATTATTAAAAGCTTCCTTGCCGATGTCACCCTCTGGTAAACATTTACATGGGACACAATAGCTTCATGTTTTTTGCCCACTCAGAAAGGTCGGTCCACATACCTCTTCCCTAGACCTCTTTGTTGCCAATTTTCTAATCATGCTCCTTCCAAGTCCCTGACCATCCAGTTTAACCATTATCAACAGCCTGTGATTCAGTATACAAATACCCCTCTGGCCAGTTCTCCTTCCAAGCAAAATGAACAATCAGGTGCACTGCTCTAATTTCCACCCACTGGGGGGATTTTCCCTCACTACTGTCCTTCAAGGACATCCCAGAAAGGGGCTGGAGTCCTGCAGCTGACCATTTTCAGGTGATACCTGCATATCATGCAGAACCATCTGTAAAGTAGACCCAATTTTTCTCTTCTTCAGTCAATTGGCTATAAGGAACTCCCTAAGAGGCCATGGCTCTGGACTGGGAAAGAGAAGGTAATGTGGCAGGAGTGGGGGATATGGGCATTTTGGCCACTTCCTCATGTGACTTACTTGTTCCTTCAGGACCTACTCAAGCTCCTAACCCTACCATTTGCATTTTATGATGGAGTGCTACTGTGCATGCCCAACTTTATGGCTTGGTGGGTTAGACAACACCCAACTCATTATGTGTAGCTCAGGTCTCCTAGTAACTTGGTGGCCCATGGTTAAACCTTCAGTTTCTACCAAGGGGCAGTAGCAAGCTAAAAGCTGTTTCTCAAAAGGAGAGTAGATATCTGCAGACAATGGTAAGGCTTTACTCCAAAATCTTAAGGGCCTACAATGTGATTCTCCTATAGGGGCCTGCCAAAGGCTCCAGACAGCATCTCTATTCACCAATTACACTTCTAGTACAATTGGATCTGCTGGATCAGATGGCCCAAGTGGCAGAGCAGCCTGCACAGCAGCCTGGACCTGTAGCAGAGCCTCCTCTTGTTCTGCTCCCCACTCAAAACTAGTAGCTTTCTGGTCACTTGGTAAACAGGCCAGAGTAGCACAAATGAGGAATATGTTGTCTCCAGAATCAAAAGAGGTCAGCTAGGCATTGTGCCTCTTTTTTGGTCATAGGAGGAACCAGATGCAACAGCTTATCCTTCATATTAAAAGGGCTATCTCAACAAGCCCCTTACCACTGGACACCTAGAAATTTTACTGAAGTGGAAGGCCCCTGAATTATTGTTGGATTTATTTCCCATCCCCTGCCTTACCAAGTCTAGAGTAGTTGCTACTCTTGCTCACTAGGTCCAATGAACATGATACCATCAATATAATGGACCAATGTTATGTCTTGTGGGAGGGAGAAACGATCAAGTTCCCTGCAGACAAGATTGTGACATAAGGCTGGAGAGTTGATATACGCCTGAGGTGGGACAGTGAAGTTATACTGCTGGGTTTCCCAGCTGAATGCAAACTGTTTCAGGTGGTCATTCCTGACAGCTATTGAGAAAAAAAATGTTTGCCAGATCAATAGCTGTATGCCAGGTATCAGGGGATGTGTTGATTTTCTTGAGCAATGATATCACATTTGGGACTACAGCTGCAATTGTAGTCACCACCTGGTTAGGTTTACCATAATCTACTGTCATCCTCCCAGACCCATCTTTTTCTGCACAGGCCAAAAAGGAGAGTTGAATTGGGTGTGGTGGGAATCATCACCCCTACATCCTTCAAGTCCTTAAGAGTGACACTAATCTCTGCAATCCCTCCAGAATTCTGGTATTGCTTCTGATTTACTATGTTGCTGCTGAGGCAGTTCTGGTGACTTCCAGTTGGCCTCTCCTACCGTAATAGCCATAATAATCTGTTTTGGTTTGCTAAATGAAGCCAGAATGCAATACACAAGCAATGAAATGGCTTTGATTTAAAAGGGAATTTATTAAGTTACACATTTATAGTTCTAAGGCCATAAAATGTTCAAATTAAGGAATCCAGGGAAAGATATCTTGACTCAAGAAAAGATGAATGATCCAGAACACCTCTGTGAGCTGAGAAGGTACATGGTTGCATCTGCTGGTTCTTTGGCTTCTGGTTTCAAACAGCTTCCCAGGGGGAATTTTCTTTCTACATCTCCAAATGTCTCTGTCTGTGTCAGCTCTGAAGCTTTTTCCAAAATGTCCCCCCTTTTAAAGGACTCCAATAAACTAATCAAGACCCACCTTGAATGGGTGGTTTCACATTTCCATCTAATCAAAAGGTCACACCCTCAATTGGTTTGGTCACATCTGCATGGAAACAATCTAATCATGAGTTCCCCCTAAAATATTGAATCAGGATTAGAGGAACATGGCTTTTCTGAGGTACATAACAGTTTCAAATTAGCACAGGCAGTGTCCTAATTTTTGAGGATATAGCAGTTAATACAAGAGATATTAGTGGAGCATACATTCCATCCAAGCAGACAGACAATAAACAATTAATTATTTATTTGGTTACCCTGGTGATAAATGCTAGAAGGAAACATATTTCAGAGGTTCTGGCAATCTTGGACAGTGTAGTCAGGGAAGGATTCCCTGAGGAAGGGATTATTAAACTGAATTCTGAAGGATGAGTAGGAAGAAAAGAGATGGAGAAAGGGCATTCCTGACAGACTAGCTTGTCCCAGAGAATAGCTTGGGAGCATTGTCATAACAGAAAAAGGCCATGGGCTAAACTCAGAGAGTGAAAGACACAAAGCCATAAAAGAGGTTAGGGTCAGATTATCCAGGACATTCAACCCAGGTTAAGCAGTTTGATACTAACCTAAGTAAAGTGGTTTGTAAAGAAGAGAGTGATGTGATAAAAAACACAATTCAGTTACATCACAATATGAAAAGAGAGCAGGAAGGACTCTTTTATAATAGTCCTGGTGATAGATGATGGCTGTGTAGAACAAGGTGGTGCCATTGAAGATGGAGAAAAGTAAGTAGGTTTGTAAGATATTTAGCAGATAGATTTCATAGACTTGGTGAATTAGATCTGGGAGATGAGCAGGTTTTATGGGGCCTGAAGTTTATAGAATTTTGAGAGCTCTTTCGGAAATGGTTTTGCCATATAAGGGAGAGCCCAAGATGGCTGCCCAAGTCCCATGCATCCCATACATGCAGTATGAGTTCTGGACAAGATGAGTAGAGGCTACCTCCCCTCTGTCTCTTTTTGTTAGAGAGAAACATCTTTCCCAACATCCTCCCTGGCATACTTCTCAAGTCTGGGAAATTGGGTAGAAAGATAGATGATTCTTCAAATTCTCAGAGTCTCTGTGATAAAAAGAAAACAGCTTAGGGAAGGGCATTATCATCTGCAAGCCAAGAAGGTTATCCACATCTGTGCTCTAGTAACAGGATATAATTATTGTCCCACCACACACTTTTGGAATAATAATTATGCTGGGACAACAAGGATAAACTGAGGCTGTCCTCAGCAAATTAGGACAATGGCCACTACCCATTATGGGCATAAGTGACTTGTCCTTCATCTAAGCCATCTCCTCACAGGAAGATGAGTTCCAGCTTCTCCCTTTGTCTCACTGCTGGTGATCTCTGACTCACTCTCCAGCACCTGCTTTCTTTCAGCTGACTTGCTCTGCAGCATTTTGTATGGAGGCAAGAAGGCATGAACCATAAGCTCTCAGTAATAATCTGGCACAAGCTGGGAAATTATTACCTAGAGGTAGTTGGGGAAAATAATATCTCCCCAAGTGATCTGAGAGAATACTGGTCCTGGAAGATGCTCCAAGAAAAAAGGATTCCATTTTGAGAAATGCTAAGAAATGTATCCCTACAGTCACAATGTACACCAGCATAATAAAAGGACTTCTGAGAAATCTTACAATGAAGAAGTATGAAAATATACATTTCACAAATGTATATGACCAGGAATCCTTTTTAAACACACACATACAGCTGATCAATTCACTGAAGAATACACTTGGAGAAATTGTAAAAATTAAATTTAAAAGACATTTTAAAGTCAAGGTAGGAAGGCCTAGGAATGGAGAGAGAAATAAAATGGCCAAATATAGGAGAATACTCCTAGAGGTGGGGCCCCCGACTAGTAATATCCCATTTCTCAATATGTTTTGGCATATTGGGGTCCTGGGGTCTGGACTACACACGAATTTATGTGGGATTACTGCTTGATCCAAAGGATGTCTGAGCTAATATGTTGGTTTGTTGTTCCCCTAAGTGTTTTGGTTCATTTCAAGATAGATAGTGGAGTGTTGATTGACAAAGATAACCATTTCTCTCACTTTTGCATCTACTGGCATTTCTAGTTAAGTATTCCTGGAAGAAGCAGTTTTCCCATTAAAGTATCAGTTTGCAAATTTAGAAGTAAAACTAGAAAATGAAACAGTATGGCACAGGGAAATATGAAGTCAGACCATTTTAAGCTTAGCTGTATGACTTTGGATAAGGGGCCTCTGAGCCACTGTTAGACTCATAGACTTTTTTTGCTCTTTACTCAATACAACAGTATAATTTAGAGCAACCAATCAATAAATCTAAGACTTATAGATTTTTTTTGCTTCTATAGGCAAAAATCAGCATCATAACAAGGTGGCAGCATACTTGGGCCATTCATTCATATTATGAGCTTAGTAGATTCTGGTAAGGAAAGACCAAAGCCTAGGTAATAGAGATTCAACAAACCAGGTGAGTTTGATTTACCTGTGAGGGGCCTATTGGGATGGAGAGGATCTCACAAGTGGGCTTTCTTCATTCTGGTTCTCTTTGGCAAGAGAACTTGAAACAACGTATTTGTTTCTCTTTCATTTCAGATTCTTCTTATCTAAAAAATTTCAATTCAAAATTTATCCTATCCAAGAAATGCTTCCACATCTCACACTGGCATCATGCTCACTACCATGGAATATTCGAGTAACAGTTTTTTTCTGAGAATGTGACTGGAAATTGAAAATTTGGGGGGTGGGGGGTGGGGTGGGAGCTCTGAGCTGTCCCCAAGAATGAGATTTGGGCTGAACCCTGGTGGTGTATGGAAAAGAAGAAGTGATGATGAATGCAGTAGCTATAAAATATTTAAGGCAGAATCAATCCTAGAGTCTGCTTTCCTCACATTGAAAGAGCTTCTGGGCTTATAAATCACCTGTCTCTGCAGCTATTAGGGACAGGGAAAGAGGAAGTAACAGTAGGAAGGAAAATCATGACAAGCCTGAAGGAACAAACCTGAGGATATCTTTCCCCCTACCCATTTCGAAGAACAAATAATGTATTTTGAGCTTGTAGACCCCTCCTCAGGTAAACATTCAGTGAAGATACCCAGATCATGGGGGTAAGTGGAGATGTAGGGTATGTGTATATGTGGAGGAGAGTGAAAGTGCTTTGAGGAGTTCAAGGATAATTGACTAGAGATCCAGTATGGGAACCAGAAGTGATCTCTGCCTTGTTCTTACCTGCTCTGAGAATGACAAATTGTTGTTACCTCCTTGTCACTGACATTAGAACAATGCTTATGAAACACCTATATATGGAAATATACAGGTATTGTGTACAAAATGAGCCGAAGGTAGGCAAGAAGTATTTCACTTTTTCTAACAGAACTTTATTTCTGTTAAGAGCTGATGTGAAGTAAATCTTAGCTGGTTAAACTTTCTCCCCTTACCCAGAGTGCCATTTACATTCTGTGGAAGGCTAAAAGAAAGACTTTGGAAAGGGGGAGGGGGCAGAAGACAGATATGCAGAGGTATCTGTGCCGAACTGGCTTCTAACAATGCCAGCATCACCTGCAACAACCATCCAGCTTTTGGGAAACTCTGGGTGGTTAATAGTGGCCATTGATCATCAATTCCATGCTACCTTTGGATGTGATTCATTTCTGCTACCGGCTGTTACTTCCTAAGTAAACTACCTGTTTACTCAGTCATTATCTGAGGCTTTGCTTTCAAGAAGAACTAAGTCAAGACAAGTCTTTAAAATTACAATTTTGAGCTTGTTTAGCAGGTATTAAGATATATATGGTTTAATATTGACTCCTTTTCTTACAGTTCTAGAAGGCACAATTTGAAAGCGATGGTACTGGTGATATAACAAACAAATGGGTTTTTTATGTAATGAGTCAATTTTGTGGCCCCAATAAGGCTATGTAACAAACTAACCCCTAAACTCCTTGGCTTCCAGCAAAAAACATTTATTCTCACACTCAAAGTTGGCAATTATTTAGGCTGCACTCATCTGGATAGCTCTGCTGTATGTGTGAGTTGGCTGGACTTGGTTCTAGAATGTGGATCTGATGTGTATCTGCTCCACATATATTTATTCTGGAAGCCATGCTAAAGGGACAGTGGCCCCTTGGGGAATACTCCTCTTATGGCATAGATCACTGAAAAGCAAGAGCCAAGCAAACTGTGCAAGCACATTTAAGGCTGTTGTTTGCATCATATCCATTAATATTCCCTTGGTCGAATAGATTGCATGGTCAATCGCAGCATCGATGATTTAGGAAAGTATGCTCTGTTCATAGGGACTAAGGCAGTAGGGTGAATAATCCAAACTATCACGTATTTTAATATTATACCAATACAAATGATGAGGTAGTCAGGAAAACATTCTATTCTCCCTTAGGGGTTAGCATTTATATTTAAAAATTAGGTGCATGGGTTGTTCAGTGGTAAGATGCTCACCTTCCACGCAGGAGACCTGAGTTTGATTCCTGGACCATGCACCCAAAATAAAACAAAAATAAATACATAAATAAATAAATAAATAAATAAATAAATAAATAAATAAAGGGGGTGCAATGGTGGCTCAGTGACAGAATTCAATTTCCAGAGCCTGCCCATGCCAATAATAATAATAATAATAATAAAAATTGAATGTTTGTCCTCGGGATGCATGTATTTGGGTTTGTACTCATAGCTTGTGCATGACTCACCCTTAGTTACTGAATCAATGTTCAAAAGAAAATAGACATATAATCAATCCATCTTTTTGTGACAAATTTGAAGATGGCTGGGCTTGAAGTACAAAATCCAGTTATAACAGTGCTTCTGTAATATCCAAAAGATTATTCTTGTTTGATTGAATAATAACTGTGGAGAAAAGAGAGCATGAGGACAGGAGATACAGTTGGGAATCGGAGGGTTTTCATAAACAGACCTCTGGGAAGCATAGCTACCTTACCCTGGTCAATAAACAGTATGTTTAGTGAATTATTGCAAATCATTTCTCTTGCACCTTTAGTTTTTGTTGTCGTTGTTCTTTCTCCTCAATACTTCAGTTAAGTCTCTATAATACAACCGTTTTGTTAAGAATGTAAAAGCCTGAACTATAAAGGAAAACGAAATGTACCTATTCAAGTAGATTCTTAAATTGCCTCCCTAAAATTTTTTTTTCTCAAAAGGAATTAACTTCTTAATGTAAACCTTCAACTTTTCTTTTATTTAGTCCATTTGGGAAACATAATCAGTAAATGAGGGAAAGCCTATTTTTATTGGAAACATAAGCTGTTTTTCTTTTTACCTTAGTGAGAAACCATTTATTCTTTGGATTTATGAGCATATTTTACATTTTCTAGTTAATACATCGAGTGTATAATGTGAGAGTTCCCTTAAGAACACACATGTTAAACTCAGCTAACACATTGTATTAGGCTATTAGACAAATGTCACTTTTAATATCACAACACATACATATTATACTTTTTTTCATTGACAGAGGAACATGCCTTTCAAAAAATATTTTATTAGATCAAACTTTCTTATTCTCAGGAAAACTTTTGGTTCTTCAATATAATTTAATATGCCTTTTAAAATTCTGTTTGATAAAAGCATTTGGTACATTATAAATACCTGTAAAGAAAATATAGTTTAAAATTCCAAGGTAAATATTTAATGTTCCCTCTCATACATTTTCACAAAAATCCACATAGGCACTAAGAAAGACTGACAATAAAAATATTTTGCATCTGAACGATATACTCCAGGTTGGGAATAAACATAATTTCATTTCAATATTAAAGCTTCTCTAGAGTGAAATTTTGGCTACAAACCAATGAGCTGATCTGGGTTTTAACCAGGAAAAGTTACTGTTAGAAAAGATTAACAAGAAAGCGCCATACATTTAACACTAGATTAGAAATGGGGAAAGGATTGGTTTTAGTCCCAGCTCTTTCATTTATTGCCATTTACTGACATCTTTGGGCCTCAGGTTTTGTTTTTGCTTTTTAGTTGAAATTTATGTGAAAATTAAGCTCATAACTCTATGGTCTTTTTCAACTTTAACATTTTTTGCTATGTGGTCATATTCAAAATTTGAACCCAAACTTTCTATCAAGCAACATGTGAAATTTCCAAGGTGAGATGCGGTGATTGTTTTAGGTGATGGCCTCTAAGCTCTGCAGATACTCTCCTTCTGCACAAATTCAGATGGTAGGACAGGGGGCGAAAGTTTGCCCCATCACACTTCAAACCATAGCAGGTGACAGTCCCTAGTGCCTTCTTCCTGGACCAATGTCAAGGGTGGCCTTATGCAGTTCCAACTTCGTGGAAGATTGTAAGCAGCAGATTCAATGGGAAAATGCCAACATTATAAGTGTGTGGACCTTTCCGATCATAGAGAGTGGGTGGCTTAGGGAGCTGGCAATTAATGGATTCGTATAAATCACCATCCAATTGAGTTTAATGAATATGTAAAACCAGATGTCAGAGCTCCTTTCAGGGGTCTAAAACACCTTTTTTGTTCCCCTATAAATGCAAACTAAATGAACTAGATCATGGCAAATTCTCATAATTATCAACAATTGTACAGATCATGCCTGAAAGAAATTGAGGGTAGTTCTTTTTTCCCCTCTAAGGCATTTACACTTTGTACACGTTCCTGCAGGGGTGGGCAACATCCAACGCCTATGCGATCCTGACAATAAACAAGTAATTGGCCCTGTAAGCAGCATGGAGCAGGCTGCAATGAGGAAAAATGGGCCTGAGGACCAGAGGTTTACGTGGAGTCTCACTTTTTCAATGGTCACTCAAATTTTTAAAACATTCTGCAAACCAAACAAAATCTGTCAGAGAGACAAATGCGTCCTGTGGATGGCCAGTTTGTGTCCTCAGATTTCAAGATCAGACGCATGAGAATTCGGATTCTATCAGCTGTTCAGGTTAGGGAAGAAGACCTTTAGAGTCAAAAAATGAACTCCCAGTTTCAAAGATCTAGAAAAACCTGTTCTAATGAACACAGTTTAAAGCAAACAAAACCCTCTTATAGGTTCTCCACATTATGAATATGCTCCCATTATTATATCGGTTCTCCTGACTATGAATGGTTTCCTGTTATTATTGTTTAAAATATATATATATATATATGACTAGGAATTTGCCAAGACCCAATTACAGTTTGTTCGGTGAAAGTGGTATAAATTAGTTCTCTCAATATTTAGTTTGTGACTGAGAAAGGGGACAGGTAAGAAGGGAAATGAGAGCAAGATCAGAGCACCTGGCATGAGTCACAATCACCTTTGGATCCATGAGACTTCCACATGGTACAGCAAACAAACAGGAACGTTCTAAAGCTGCTCAAATCAGATAACACAGATTTCAAGGTCTAAGTTGTCCAGCCTTTCTCCAAATGGCCAGATTCCCACTCCCTGAATAAGAAGTGCTTTGAAATAGAAAGATCATGGGTCTAACTATGAATTCTGCCATTAGAGACTTTCCAAAAGCTTCCTTGGCATCCATATTTGAAGAACCATATGGCAAAGATAGGGAGCAAGCTGTAAGAACAGGTTTCTTTCTCTCTTATTCTTTGCAGTATAGTTTTCTAAATTAATCTGTTGCCCAGGTTTTGCTTTTCCTTTTGAGAAATGAAATGAGTGGGCCTAAAGAGGCATTCTCAGGTGGTCTGAGAACCACATGTGAATTGTGACTCCAGAAAGAGCAAACCCTTTTACCTGTGCAGGCAATGAAGACGGATTTTGAAAGCGCTATGATCAATTCAAGAAGATAGATTTCCTTCTTGAGCTCATCCACTTCAAATGTACAGCTTGGGGAGAAAAAGAAAAAGTATCACAAAGGATATAATAACCATAAGGATCAGTGACAAAAGAACCACTTCAGACACAGGCAAAATATACAGGGCAGAAAGAAGCATGAATATGTCCAACTCAGGACCTTATTTTAATTTTCCTCATTCAAAATGTCCACCAGCGCTTGCAGCAGACGGTCATCCCTGTGTTTGTAAGGTTTTGTGTTATAAAAAATGTCCACGTAGTCATTGTACAGACTGTCCTCGGAGTCTTTAAGTTGGGAAGGTTTGTTCAGCTTTTCCAAGGCTTTGTAGAAATTTTCATAAGGGATGTTCAGCTTTGCACTTGGAGACTTCTTTGATGACTGTTTTGGAGGCAAGTTTTTGCTGAAAGCACTTTGAAGGAGCCGCAGCATGGCCTCGGAAGGGGCTCCCTGCTCCATCTCAGCACTTCCGCCCCCCACACCGCCACTGCTGGGGCTGTTGGACACCTGGCGGCTCTCGATCAGGTTCACAAGCGTGGGCTGCTCCTAAAACACATAATGCCACCGACAAAGGGAAGAAGCCTCATTATTTCGTGAAAGGCATGCGAGCTGCAGCCCTGGCACCAATTTAATGCCTGCCCCTTGAGAGGCCGTGGGGGCGGCAGAAAGAGCCGGACGTACAGACTTAAAACATTCTGGAGTTAAAGTTCTCATCCTTCCGCTTACTGCTGTATCCTTAACAATCTTTTTAATCTCCCTGAACCTCACCTGTAAAATGGGAATCAAGAAACCTCCATTTCCTAGTGGCTTTGAAGATTAACCTTGATAATGTACGTAAGCGCTCAGTACTCGTTGATCTCCTTCACTCATCAACACGGAGGTAGTGGAACCCATTTTTGTGGAGGAGATGATGTTAAAACAGTCAACGACTCCTACAGAAGCCAGCGGCTGGGTGCTGTTCTGTTGGAGCAGGGTCCTCAAGGCCTTTTGCCCTGTCGGGAGCAAAGCTTTTAGCTGCTGACTTGTAAGGAGGGATCAGGAGGAGAATGGGGTGGTGGGCTGGGTAGGAGGGAACTGGAGGGATCCTAGAAGTAGCTCACTGTCAACCATAGTGGAAGCATTTCAATTCTCTAACAGCCAAAGGAGCCCTGGAAATACCCTTAAAGAATCACAAAGGAGAAGCCCTCATAAGAGTAAAGTATCTCCAGGATGGCAGAGAAGACCCTGGAGCTGTGGTCCTAGAGGGAAGAGGGATGTTAGAGGGGTGCTTTACAGAATGTCAATGGGGCCAGAAGCTGAGCTGAGGCCTTGACACAGATAGTTTATATGTTTTTCCAGGGCAAATATTACATCTTTGTATTTTCCAAAGTGTCCAGTCAGAGCCAGACCCATTTAGAGCAGACCATTTGAGAAACTCTGAGGACATAGCTACCACATCTACATGCTGAGGGATACAGGCATAAAGAAAATGTGGTCCCTGCATGCTGTCTAAGGAGAAGCCAGCACTGAGACCTCAGGACTCAAATAATTTACTTTCACTGTCTTCCTATATTTTCTGAGAGAAATTATGATTTTATAGTTCCCTTTGGTATTGCCAGGAAGTGTTAGCTAAAGAATTGGTAAAGAGAAACCTACATAATTGGGCCACCCGAACCTTGACTTTCTTTCTTCAAAATGGACATATGGCATCTGTCCTTCCTATGTTAAGGGGATTTTAGGTTAAGTGAGATAATGTGAAAATGCTTAAAAACTGAGTGCAACACAAATGCTAGGTATAGACATGCATAGACAGCTTTCTAAACAAGTTGATATCTGTCATAAATGGAGAAAATTCAGGTCAGGAAACGCAATCATTTTGAATTTATTCATTCTAATGTTTAAATTCTGGACGAAAGAATGAAGGAAAAAAATAATAGGATTTCATCCTATGCAAAATCAACAGTTTACCACCCCCTCGCACTCCCTCTCTTACCACCCTGCCCACATCGGACTTCAAACTTAGGTACAGCTTCACTGACTGTATTGTCTATGACAGTTCGAAGGTGAGCATGCCAAGCAGAGAGCCACACAGACCTCCCCTGCATCCACCACCTTCTCCACCCCTCTTCTGTCATTCTGAACAGTGTTGTAGGATGTGTAGACGCGAGGCTGTTTCATGTGTTCTGGCTGAGATGAGGTCCCATGCAAAATCAGCTTCCAGTTCACGATTCTTCCTTCATTTTGCATTCTTCCAGACTAAGGAATAAGCATACAAACATTTTAGTGTGTATGTTTTGAATAATATAAAGCACGCTCATTCAAAATATCCAAAGGAAATTTCATCATTAAAATCTAAATTGAAAAGTAAATGTAGGGCGGTGCAACTGGTGGTTCAGTGGCAGAATTTTCACCTGCCATGCTGGAGACCCGGGTTCTATTCCCAGAACCTGTCCATGCCACACATACACACACAAAAAAAGTATATGTATTCCATTTGTAGAGTTACCTATTTGAGTGAACAAATAGGTAATCAATGGATTCACTCTTGCTTTGAAAATCAGTAGTTTACAGGTTGTAAAAGATGTAAACATGATGAATTGCTTGGCAATCAAATATATATTTTAAAAGGAAGGACTCTATATATGAACCTCCTTTTCTATATTGGATATGTTCTTGGAAAGTTAAGTATAACTTTTATAAATAGATTTTTATTTACCAAATATCAACTTACAGAAACATTTCAATGGGGGAAAATCAGCCTCTATACAGCCTTTATAATCAGACTTCAGCATTAATCAGACCTTAAAAACTGTATTTATGGAAACAGTAATAATTTTAGAGATTTTACCAATACATATAAATAATATGCTGAAATGTAAAATAGCTTTAAAATATCTGTAAGTATAGAGTCAGATTTTGCAGACATTATATACAATAGTCACATCTTGGTCAATAGATTTTCTGAGCTTCCTGCTGGTAAAATAGAATTAAAGAATGAGTAAAGACTAAGGCAAAAAGAGGACCACCTACTAAGAACACACTCTTGTTTCTCCTGTAGGAGTGGGAAGTTTCACAATTTCAGTTTCTAAATTACAACTTCAGCAGTTTTTAGGAGAAGGCTGTTCTCAGAGAATGAAAATAGCAATGACTACAAATTTATATTCATTTAATTGACAGCTCCAGAAATTTGAAATCATTTCTTTAAAAAACAATTATGTAGAAATTGAAATTTCAGTGCCGCTGATGCATATAAATCCTTTTACTAGAGGCACTCAGAACCAAAACATTCATTTATCTTCTCACCTGTAGAGAATTCTGGAGGCATAATGCAAGAATAAATAATTCAGTTGTATTTTGGCTCAAACGCTCTTTGCTCTCTCCTTTCATTTTTGTGAATGTGTGTTACAATTTTAGAAGGATGTCAAAGAGCATTAAGCAGAATGAAAGAGAAATAAGAAATGCTTTTTGGGGTTGTTTCATGGCTGAAACTAAAAAAAAAAAGCATTTTATCTAACAAGTCAACTACTTCTAAAAGCTACTGCAGAAAATAATAGTAAAGGGGTCTTCATGTGCTCCCAGTAAAGTGCCATAACAAAGTTGGTCTGAGCATTTGATTATCTCTGTGAATATAAATACAGCTGAATAGGTCAAGTTATGCGGCTGGCTGCATTAATACATGGGAACAACTGGATTTGTCCCATACTCTGTCGTGTTGTATATCAACACATCTTTTACTCTCTCTTATAGTGTGGCTGGAGGTGCCTAATCTTTTTTTTCCCTTCTTATCTATATAACCAAATGAATGAGCCTTAAAACACTACACTCTTTCCTTATTTCTACTAAGGAATGATCAAATTCTGTAGGGCCCTGATTAATGATGACACCTACCTTAAAAATTCTTTTTAAAGTGCTTTAAAGTGAGCTGCTGTTCTTCATTCTCTCAGTCATACTTACCATGTCTGTAATTCGCAATGTCCAGGTGCCTATGGGGTTTTCTCCCCACGTGTGAACAGACATGAAGTCCCAATTCTTAAAGCCATTAGGAGAAGTATCCCTCTCTCTTTCAGCCAAAAGTACAGTACTGGTTCCTATTTTCATGTGACAAAGATAGGTTAATGAGTGAGTTGACAATTCTCATAGTAGGGTGGTCTCCAGCACCTGATAACTGAAAACGAAAGCTGGGAGAGAGTAATCCTTTTGATTTTCTCTTTTAGTATAAGACAAGGGTTAAGACATTCACAAGAAAACATGATCTTATCCATGTTATCGAGTACATTGCCTTGTATATAACAAGTTCTCAATAAATATTTATGGAAATAATGAACAGATATATTAAGTAAGGGTTTATTTCAATAAGAAGAATTCAGAGAACCACATTTACAAACTGGACTAAAGAATAAATTCAAGGATTTAAAATACATTATAGTGGAGCTATCACTTTGAAATTTAAAAGGAAATCTTGAATATATCGCAGAGGTCTAAGTTTACATTCTAGAATAGACATTTAAAAAGGAAGTTGTATTAATTTAATAATCTTTGTCACATAAAAACTAGTGGTAGGGGCAACTCTAGACTCTGAAGTCCAAGCCCCTTATAGATCAAGAAATAATATTGCTTTCTAAATGAAAGAGT
This sequence comes from Tamandua tetradactyla, assembly GCF_023851605.1. NCBI lineage: Eukaryota > Metazoa > Chordata > Mammalia > Pilosa > Myrmecophagidae > Tamandua > Tamandua tetradactyla. Next base: position 34,708,407 of record NC_135347.1, on the reverse strand, counting down.
TAAATGATTAGGACCAGCAATTAAAAAACTACTCCACCAACAAAGCCCAATTCTAAGACTTCTTAGAAGCATAGCTACAATGTTAATAAAACCTACTTCAAACCTCTAGGAAGTTCATATCCTAAAAGGCGATTATAGAGATAGCTCATCTTAATAATATATCATCTATAGAAATTGAATTTAGTCAGTAGAGTCCTACTAAAACATGAAAGAGTATCATGACAACTTTTCCTGGTTGGATTGTGGTTTATGCTTCACAAGCCTTTTTCCTAACACTCTCTCATCTGATTTATACTCTCTTAGGAAAGTGCAAATGTCCATGTAGACAATTCTTGTCCTTAATTATATTATTATGGAAAATCTGTCCTCTTTCATGGATCAGAATTCCAAGTTTTTCAACTGATTCCTTGGATGTTTCAGATATATCTGTAAGCCTCATTAATCATTTTAAGTATCAGCATACCTTTCATTAACATTGCTACCTAAATGAAATGAATGCTAAGCCAGTGACCTGGGAAATGGAACACAGTTTGAAAATCTGTCCACCTGACTCCAGGGAAGTTTATCAGTTGGGAATATTTCAATAGGCGTCCTTTTCTGCTCACTTAAGATCCAGTAGGAATGAACAGGGCAGAGGGAGCTCTGACACCAAGAAAAATGAAAAGTAACCGTATTTTTAAGATCTGAGAAAATTAATTTGGAGACAGTCCTGTGAAAGAACAGAAACAATCTTTGTTTCAAAACCATTCAACTGACATTTAAAGAAATGGCTTAGAAGAAAATTTTTGAAAAGTTTTGTTTTTTACCAGCAGCAGAAGTGAGTGTGACATGAAGGTCTCCTCTGCGAGAATATTCAATTGTTGCTTCGAATTGCACATGCTCCAGGGACTTGATAGCATTTTCTTGTCCTTCACAAGCTCTTGTTGGAATTTCAATGATAACTTCTCCATTAGCTTTCAGGGCTCTAAATACATGAAGAATCATCATTGAATAAAGTATCTCTCTTCTTCCTTGCATTTTATGTATATGTGTACATCTCAACCATGACTAGAAGCTCAGTTAGGCTTGTTGTCTCTCCTTGTTATGAAGAGAACCCAATTTGGGGTTAGCTATAAATGAATTTTAATGGATATTAACATGGTAAGGTACATAGATCTTGAATCCAATGCTATTTGTCATGGAATGGAATTCAGGCAGGTTTGCCTTTGACTCGTTGAAAAGTCATTTATTATTGTCCTATCAAAAAGAACCTCCTTGGGGAGAAATTCAACTTCCCCAAGTTGAATTCTTGATATTCTCACAAGCAGTGTGGACAACCAAAGCTATAGGCTGAGCCCCCAGTCTTGGGGTTTGTTCACATGAAACTTAACCCCACAAAAGATAAGTCAAGTCTACTTAAAATTTAGGCCTAAGAGTCACCCCCAAGAGAGCTTCTTTTGTTGCTCAGATGTGGCCTCTCTCTCCAGCCAATATGATGAGCAGTCTCACCACCCTCCCCCTCTCTGCGTGGGACATGACTCCCAGGGGTGTGGACCTTCCTGGCAATGTGGGACAGAAATCCTAGAATGAGCTGAGACTCAGCATCAACGGATTGAGAAAAACCCTAGAATGAGCTGAAACTGAGCATCAAGGGATTGAGAAAACCTCGACCAAAAGGGGGAAGAGTAAAATGAGACAAAGTGTCAATGGCTGAGAGATTCCAAACAGAGTCGAGAGGTTATCCTGGAGGTTATTCTTATGCATTGAGTAGATATCACCTTGTTATTCAAGATGTAAGGGAGAGGCTGTAGGGAACTGCCTGAAAATGTAGAGCTGTGTTCCAGTAGCCACGTTTCTTGATGATGATTGTATAATGATATAGGTTTCACAGTGTGACTGTGTGATTGTGAAAACCTTGTGTCTGATGCTCCTTTTATCTACCTTGTCAACAGACAAGTAGAATATATGGAACAAAAATAAATAATAGGGGGAACAAATGTAAAAATAAATTTAGTTTGAAATGCTAGTGATCAGTGAAAGCGAGGGGTAAGGGGTATGGTACGTATAGTTTTTTTTTTTCTCTATTATCATTTTATTTCTTTTTCTGTTGTCTTTTTATTTCTTTTTCTAAATCGATGCAAATGTACTAAGAAATGATAAATATGCAACTATGTGATGATATGAAGAATTACTGATTGTATATGTAGAATGGAGTGATATCTAAATGTTTTGTTTGTTAATTTTTTTTAATTAATAAAAAAAGTTAAAAAAAAAAAAAGAACCTCTTAAGAAATTGTTTTTATCTATAATGACTTCTCAAATGGATGCCCTCAATCATGATTGCTTTGATGGAAACAACTAAACACTCATACTAGATTCTATTTCTGTGGTGAGATATGGTAGGGGATCAGCAATGTCTATGTGAAAGCATTATGACAAATCTCTTTCATGGAAGAAAAGTCATGAATCGCATAGCACTGTGGCTTGGAGTGAGGCTATTTTGGAAGTGGTTTGGGGCAGTAATCAGGTAGCAGGTACTGCATTTAATCAATTCTAAGATGCAATTTAAAAAATTGAATTTGGAATAAACCTTAAAATTGATGGTTGATCACAGTTTAATCATCAATGATTTTTCTTAGCAGTATGTAAAATGATGCTGCATTTTAGACATAATTCAAGACAGGAGGAAGACTATTAGAGGAAAATACAAATATGATAGCATGATTTGAAGATCTTTAATCTCTTAGTGATCCTCCTGGAGACCCATAGAGAACTCTGGTAAACTTCCTCTCCATCTATTCCAGAAGTACAGGTGGGAAAACAAATAGCCAGAGTGTTAAACATTATAATCAGAGTGTTCCTGGTGGCACTTACCTGGGCTCAAAGTCATTGTCCTTTACAACACATTCTTTCTTCTCAGGAACACTAGTCCAGGTCCTGGGATCAGCTAAATCCACCAGTGCCTTGGCATTTAGCAGCCCAAATCCAAATCGACTATTCACCATCAGGCCTGCTCCATTCTTTTTCCATCCCGGGTTATTAGCCAGTGGGTCATATTCAGAGGTCCAGACAACCAAGTGTTGCATATCTCGCCAGGTGAGATCTGGACTGGAGGGAAAGTGACCCAAAGCATCTTTCAGGGACGAAAATGTGAAGTTTCCTTGCAAAAGCAAGTACTAAAAACAAGCATCTCCATGCAGTGATTATGAAGTGCCTTTTGCACTTGCACTTATGTAAGACTAGTGTATATTACTATAGTATGTCTTTTCATTCAGAATTCAAAATACAGTCCTGAAAACTTCTCCTCATACATGAGTACTCCTATTTTTCTCATAAGCACTACTGTGAGAAAAATTTGGTCCTCAGCGTTGCAGAAGAATCAAAGAAGTATAGGACTTGGAATCCAATTTCTAATTACTTAAACTTAACTGGGGCAAAATAAATAACGACAATACTTCCTTTGTGTCTTCCAGTCTTCTGTTGTCCATTCAAAGCCTTAGCACTTTCAGCTTCATGAACCACAGATGACTTCCTTCTTAGGATGAGTCAGATTTTAAAGACACAGGCCTGCTTCCTGCTCTTAAACATTTTTTCTCTGTGTATCAGAAGTATCAAGAAACTTAAGAGACTTGGGATTGCTCTTGCAAAACACTATGTTAAATGCTGTAGGGGTGTTCAAGGAGTTGATTCTTTCTTTAAGATTACAATCCAGTAAAATAACTAAGTCTTTATATAACTATAACACATCTGTTGTATGCTTTCTTCATGGCATAATATATTGTGGGAGCTTGGAAGAGAAAGTATTCTCTGGGCTAGAAAGATCAAGAAAGGCATTTCTGGGAGGAAATATTTGAGCTGAATTGAAAGAATGGATAAATCTATAAAGAGTTGGAGAAGTGGGGATATAACCAACGAGAGCAAAGGCGCAGAGTAGCAAAGTACTTCTTTTACCATATCTGGTTGTGGTGGCCAGGTTACAATGAATAGTCTGATTTCCTGGAGCAGGGAAGGGGCAACCAAAAGTACTGGGCCAGAGTGGTAAGGACTTGGGTTGCAGCATAAGCATATATTTTATTCTTTGGGCACTGTCAAATCTTTGGGAATTATCACAGATTTTTTTTAGGAAAGAAATGGTAAAATCAGTAGCCTTGATAAGATTAATTTATTGGTCTTTTAAAGATAATTCAGAAATGGAAGGGTATGTTAGATCTATTATAATGAAGATAAGGCCTTCTTGGTCGTCTTATTTAAAATTTCAATTATCCCCATGTGCTCTTGGCCCCTCTTATCCGACCATACTTTTTCCTCTTCCATAGCATTTATCACCTTCTAACAAACCAGGAAATTAATTCATTTTGTGTATAATTAATCGTCTATCTCCCTTGTTAGAATTTAGCCATGAGAATGGCAAGATCTTTATTTATTTTTTTATTTATCTTTATTCTTTGATGTGTACCAAACACCTAGAACAATGTCAGGCATAGGGTATATGCTGAATAAATATTGCTTGGTTGAGTAATTAAATGTACGTAAGTGTTGACAAGACCTGAATTTAATTTGAAGCTTACTGGTATTAGTCATTAGTCAGAGACTTTCAAGATCTCAAGCTTTTCCTTGCGTTTGAGCCCTGCATTGTTTCCAACCACCCAGCAAAGCATTATTTAATAAATAAATGCCCAACTGTTTATTCCTGGAGGTGCCTATCTCATCACCAGGATGTAGAACAATCACCTGGGGACTCTGGCTCAATTTGCTGTTGTCTCCCCTGAGCCCATAATATGCAGTCTCCTGGTGACAAGAAACAGACAACGTACATTATTAAACACACCACTTATTCCCAGAGAATGATGATGGATGCCTTAGACAGACTCCAGTTCAGTGATTTTCAGAGGGTCACAGAGACCGCTTAATTCATAATGTGAAGTTAGAACGGTAAAAGGCTTTACTAATCATCTTAATTTTCTTAAACTTCCAGTCTTACTCAGGGAACTACAAAGAAGAAACAAAAATAACTGAAGCAAGCTGACATACCAACAATCCTCTGAGGTGCTAATGAAGACCCTTACCTCCAAAGGAAAGGAGGAACTATAATAAACAAGTCATAGTGACACCAAAAAGTCTGCTTATCTTCACCAGATAAGCCTATTCCTACATAAACACCTTGGTGAACAGTCCTTGCAAATTTATGGCCTATGGTCCAAGAACATCTTGCCCTGGACAACTCACAGAGATCACATCCTCCTTGCTTTCCCTTCCATCCCTCCATATCCTTTTTTTGTTCTAAGTAAGTATATAAACTGTTTCTCTGCCACTTTGCTTGAGCAGTAACTTCCATTTAATATTCCTCCCACACGTGCCATTTAGCTCAATAAACTTATTCTGCACTTTATTTTTCAGAGTCTGTTTTCAACTTAAAAATAATCAGCTTACACTTGAAAATAATGAAAATTTCTGAGTCCTACCCCAAGCTACTGAATCAAAATATTTGAGAGTTGGGTATGATTATGATACATGTTAAATGTGAGCAAAAATTTTAGTCAGTTCTATGGTACAGCTGAAATAATAAGAGTTCTTAGAAAGAATACAAGCATATAACCAATTAAGACAGTTCCGATTCATTTCGAATCATGGGGGTAGAGTAAGGCGCATGAGAAAACACTTTAGACTGTTTTCTACCACCAAAGAGCTGTGTGATCTTAAGCAAGTCACTTCATCTGTCTGAGCATGAGTTGACTCATCCATAAAATGAGAAGGATGAATAAGACAAATTCCAGAATTCCTTACTATTCAGACCTTCTAGCCACCTAATATTATAAATACCTCTTTGTAGATCCTGTTTCCATGTTAGCCATCTCACATTGAGGGGAGAGTCAACTAACTTAGCATAAATGGCTATTTTTAATTTTAGGAACAATTTTCCTGTAAAATATTTTATTGAAATATTTGCTTCTTTCCAGTCTTTGAAAGGATTTTTTTGGTGAAAGCCTTTATTAAGGTTGTCAATGGGCAACAACCAGCTTCCCATTTGAATCACCAGTGAGCAGCTATGCATATGGAGGTTGTTCTGGCTCATAAAACACAATGCAGTTGTATATCGAGGAGACCTTAGTCAGGATCCTCTTTTTTTTTTGGCTGGGGGAGAGGTGCAAGGTCTGGGAATCGAACCGGGGTCTCCCCCAAGGAAGGCAAGGATTCTACCACTGAACCACCCGTGCACCCTGGCAGGGTCCTGACAATCAAAAGAATCATATACAGAGCAGAGGCTTTCTAGATTTCTATATTAGAGTTACAGGTTTCATTGTTTCACAATTTTCTTTTATCTATTCTTTGCAAAATATTTAAGAGGTCTTCATTGTCATGCAATTAAGAAAATTAAGCCTATTTTCCTAACAGTTATACTTCTTTTGTGTGATTACATTTCATAAACGAAAAGAAGCTAACAATAGCACATCTCTTTCCTGACAGCCTTCCTTTGTTAATTAGTGCTCACCAGCATCCACAATAATTAAGTTAAAAAAAACTGCATTGGGTTGCTAGTCAAAGATATGTTTACAGAAAATAAGGCTTATGGAATTGAATACTGAAATTTACCACTGCTTCTAATTAGAAGAGATGTAGGTAAAGTCATCTAGAGACACAAAAAAGTCTTAGGGGCTACCTCGTTCAGCCTCTAATTATTCCCAGGTGAGCCCAGATGTTAGAGATTTTTCCAACTTGGAAACTTTTTCCAACATTTCACAGCCCACTGAGTCCAGGTTTTCTTTGATGTGATTTACCCAGAGGTTTCCTGCAGCATTGAAAGTCCACTTCCCTTTCTCTAATTAAAAACAGACAATTGGTACCTCCAAAAGTGTGACGGGAGTCACGCATCACGTCAGAATTTTTCTTCTCTATGAAAAAACACTGACTCGTTTGCTGTCTCCACAAAAGACTGAGTTTATGATCTGTCTTCTTTCTGATGTATCCTCACTGCATAATAATAGTGGTACCAAAAGGCATTTATCCAAGGAATTCCTCTATTCTCTTGAGGCAGGATAAAATAGGACAACTGTAAGTCCTTGGTCTCCTATTCAGCTCTGAAAGAGTTAGACAACTGCAAGTTGTTTAACTTGTTTCTTACCTAGCTCCAAAGGAATTAATATGGGGTGGCAAGCTTCAGGCAAACTGCCTGGGACAAAAATTTCCCTAAAGCTCCCAAACCACCCCAAACCATAAAAGCTTATCAACTTCTGGGTCCAAAGCAAACTCTTAGTAAATACTAGGAAACATAGGGTCATAAAGGTTGTTAACCATTTGCCCAAAGACAAATTTTAGGTATGTGACAACAAACCATGAATTCTGCTAGCTGTCTCCTCCTAGAACAAATAAGACACCTGGTATCCAAAGGTTGCTATGGAAATCTGCCACTGGTAAAACTTTCCCGTAAAACAAGCTATCCCACTCCACTCAGAGCATGTCCCTCCCTTGGGCACACCTCCTTAACCTCCCTAACTTGTACTCTCTCTTCTTAATAAACTTCTCCTTTTAATAAACTTCATTACTTATTCCTACTGGCCCTCTCATCTCTAAATTCTTTTAGTTTTGAGACTATCAAACCTGGGTCAGGGCTCAGCCGGCACCATTGCCAGCAGGACAGCAGTTACACTCTTAGTGTATTTATCTCCAGGATATGCCTATTAGGTACAATAACAAGCATCTTCTCAGTCACTGCTGGATGGGGTTGTAGGAAAACATAGTTGCAAAAGTAACTCTTTATATCAGTTGTTTCTCAAAGTTAGGTTAATATACCACCAGCATTAAAAACATTTGGGACACTTGTTAAAAATGTGGATTCCTAGGCTATATCCCAGACTTCTGTATGAGTGGCTTGGTGATAGGTTTCAGGAATATGTAATGAAATAAACTCCCCAGGCCATTTTCACATAGGTTGACATTTGAGAAACACTCTTCTAAGGAAATACTCCTCTGTATATGTCTTACTCCTTCTCTCTCCTCTTTTATTCCCCAATCCCAGCTATATAATATATAATGTGGTATAATAAATAATCTGCTTGTGGCAAGGGACAAACAAAAACATAAGAGAGGTACTGTATCAGTGTAAAACTATTATGTACACCAGAAAAGCCATGTTTTAATTCTGATCCAATCTTCTGGGGCCAGACCTATTGTTTAGGGTGTAAAACTTTGACTGGATTGTTTCCATGGAGATGTGACATACCCAGGTGTGGGCATGACTTTTGATTAGATGGAGATGAGACTCTACCCATTCAAGGTGGGTCTTGATTAGTTTACAAGAGTCTTTTAAAATACATTTTGGAGAAAGCTCAGATGCAGGCACTTGAAGAACAGTTGCTTCAGAGCTGACAGAGACATCGATGAAGATGCTTGGAGTGCCAACAGAGAAAGCAGATGGCGAGACATTGGCAGAGCCCTGCAGATGCCACCATGTGCCTTCCCATGAGATGCTAGCTAGCCAGAACCCAAAGTTCATCTCAGAGGAGCTAAGTGAAGGCCCACAGATGCTTAGAGAGGAAAATCACTGACATCAGAAGCTCGAAGCAACAGAACCAGGAACAAGGATAAGCAGAGGCCAGCCATGTACTTTCTCATGTGACAGACATTGGCTTCTCTTGAGTCAAGGTCTCCTTCCCTGGATGCTTTAGTTTGGACATTTTTCTGGCCTTAGAATTGTAAACTTGGTTTCTAGTTTGCAAGCTACTGGAATGCAATATACCAGAAATAGAATGGTCTGGAATTTATTTAGCTGCTAGTTTACAGTTCTAATGTGAAAATGTCCAAATCAAAGCAAGGCTATAGAAATGTCCAATCTAAAGCATCCAGGGAAAAATACCTTGGTTCAAGAGGGCTGATGATGTTCAGGGTTTCTCTTTCAACTGTAAAGGTACATGGGGAATATGACAATGTTTGCTAGCTTCCTCTCCAGGGTTATTGTTTCAAGAAGCTCCCCTGGGGGCATTTTCTTTCTTCATTTCCAAAAGTCTCTGACTATGAGGCCTCTAATGCTTTTTCCAAAAAGCTTCCTTCTTAAAGGACTCTATAAACAACCCCACTTTGAACGGGTGGAGACACGCCTCCATGGAAACCATCTAATCAAAAGTTATCATCCACTATTGGGTAGATCACATCTCCAAGGACACAATAAAAAATCTCCCACCCAGCAATATTGAGTGACGATTAAAAAACTTGGCTTTTCTGGGGTTCACAACAGATTCAGCCCAGCACAACTTGTAATAAATTCCCTTTATAAAGGCTGTTCTATTTCTGGTATATTGCATTCCATCAGCTTTAGCAAACCAAAACAAGTACAATATTTCTTTATTAGCTTCAACCTTCCTAACCCATGTGATGGTTAAGATCTTGTGTCAGTTTGTCCAGGTTATGGTGCCCAGTTGTTTGGTCAAACAAGCTCTAGCTTTGTTGTCACTAAAATTGTGAGGGCATTTTGTGGGCTTAAATCATCAGTAAGTTGATTGCATCTCTAGTTAATTATATCCACAATCAAATAAGGAGATCGTCTTCAGCAATAAGTGAAGACTCATACAATCAGTTCAAGACTTTAAAAGGTAAAGGGATGATTTCAGCAGTCAGAAGAAAGAATTTCCATCTCTACTTCAGCCAGCCAGCTTGTCCAGGGGAATTCACTGAAATCCTTTATTGGAGTTCCAGCTTGTGGCCTGCCCTATGGAATTTGGATTTGCCCATCCCCAAGTCATGGCATTTCTCAAAATAGATCTCATAATATTTACAGATACCTTTTGTTGGTTCTGTTTCCCTAGAGAACCCTGTCTAATCTAATCTTCATTTCTTTGAGGGTATGATAGGTTGTCAATCAACATTTCCGCTTCCTCAGAGTGCTTGGGGAGGCAGCTAGTGCAGTTGCTGAAAGCACAGGCCTTGGGGTCTGACAAACTTGGGTTTGAATCTCTTTGGGGGATCTTAGCTACATTTCTCAACCTCTTAAGCCTCAGTTTCCTCATTGATAAAATGCAAATTATCTTTATCTCATAAAGATTTTATAAGGATTATAATTAATATTGCATATTAAGAAGTTTCTATGTATCTGGCCCATATTAAGAACCTGATAAATACTGAGTGTTAATACTCTCGATAAATTTAGCCAATGGTTCATCTTCGATTGCCATAGCTAAGAGTTCTTTACTCTCTAGAGTTATTCCTTGAGAAATGACATACAAGTAAAATGACTCTCCTAATTCTGATAGTCTAGGGATAAACCATTGGTCTTGTATCTAGCAATTCTGGAATTCAGATTTTCTGAAATAATCATCTTGTTATAGACAATTGGGATAGGATTCATAAAGCTGTCCAATTTACAACAAGACAATACTCTTTATATACTTTGTCAGGAAAAATATGGTAATACAGATCATGTCCATCTTACTGATGAGTTGAGTCAAAATGAACGGAAGTACATTCTTACTATATATACTTAAATCATGGAAACTGTGAGAATCTAATGGAATCTAAATCATTCTACAGAAAAATGCCATCCCTGCCCCCCCCCCCCCCATTTCTGTATATAGTTTCAGGGAGGCTCACTGACTCTTAAGAGCCTATTCATGAACTTCATAGCAATCCATGGATCTCCTGCTTTAGAAATAGTCCATCAGAGATTAACTGAAGTTAACCAGGCTAGATCATCCTTAAGTCATTTTCTCCTTGTACAGAAAAAGAAGGTTTGAAGCTTCAGAAACCAGGGACTGGATTTTCTAAAATTCAGTTCTTATATGAGATTAACACCATGTCTGTTAAGCTACATGGGTTTTTCTACTACACTGGTCACTATACAAGGATGGACTAGGCCTGTCGTTATATATGATATGCATCTGACAGATGCTGGGTAGAGAAGAAAGGCTCTAGGCTTACATTTTTAAGGATAGTTTTATTTTAACAGTTCCCTTGGGCTAACAGCCTATATCCTGAAATCATAAATACTATAAACCTTTTTCACCATCTGCGTGTAAATGCTTGCCTCCATAGGATCCTATTTTCTTCCACTCCACACCCTCAGCACTAACCCAAACAATTCCACTTGACGACATCTTTGATCTTTGTTTCAATACTGAGAATCTTACAAAAGGAAGAGGTCTGAAAAAAATAATCTGATCTGATCCCTTCGTCTTCTAGATGGTAAAACTGAGTCTCTAATTGTAAATTAACTCACCTAAGATCTCACAGCTGTTGGTGTAGCTAGAATTTGAAGCCAGGTATTCTCTACCCTTTCACTGCTTGCTCATATTTTATCACATGAGCTTGGATCTCCTGATGCCAGTCTTAGCTTGCATTTGTAGCTTTTGCCCTCTGTTCATCAAGTGAACTCAGATTCTTAACATATCTTTTTGGTTGGGTCCAAGAGCGTCAAGTTTCCATTTTTGATTGGGCATCTTGATTTGCTTCTTCCCTTAGTAGACATCATTCTAGCACCTCCAAGGAGGTAGAGTCTTGGTAAAAACCCATGCCACACGTGTCTTGCATACCCAACGTGGCCATTTCATAGCTGAGATACCCTGGGTCTAAATCATGTCCCCAAAAGTAGCCCCAAGGCTTCTGGAGCTGAGCTGCACTCTACTGGGCAAAGGCCTAGCAACTCCAGGACTTTTCCATTGATGGCACAGGTAAAATGTTCTACTCTTCTGCTACTGTGAACCCTTATGTATTGAATATGATGTGATGGATTGTTTGTCCTCCTTCTAGGGAATATGTATGTTCTAGATAAACCTCCTTATTGGGAAAGGATAATAGGAACTCACATGTTGAATCACTTTTTTTAATATGAAAGTATAGCACCTTCTTGGTATTTGAAGATTTACTGTCACCATACAATAACAGAAAGCAAGAATGAGGACAACTAAAACTTTGCATGGATATGGAATATGAAATAGCAAAATTTTTTCCTCTGCATTAAGTATCAGACTATGAGGTAACTATTAATAATTGTTAAACACTTTTTCACCATTATACACTAAAATAAATCCCAAGGGTTTAGTATTTAAATATGATAAAGGAACAATTTTTTTTAAAAAAATACATAAATAAATGTTTTTCTAATTTGGGTTGTGAAGGTTTTTCTGAGCATAAAAACAAAGGAAGAAGCCTTAAAGAAACAGATTGGCCAAAAGAACCATATACATGTTAACTTCATTACACTAAAAATTACATATAAACAAATTAAAAGGCAAATGCCAAACTGAAAAAGCATTAATAGCTTTTCTAAACCAAGACCATAAAACAAAATAAAGGCCATAAACAAGGAGTCATAGAAGATAAATGGCCAAAGGATATAGAGTATTGATTCATTAGTACTAAAAGCATATTAAAACGATATATCATATTCACCAATCAAAATGGCAAACATTTTAAAAGATAATAAAAGTAGCTCTTGCAAGGGATTAGGGAGCTGGCACTTTCACACATATACTGCCGGTGGAAATAGAAAATGGTACAGTCTGTAGGCAGCAACTTGTCAACCTGTATCAAAATCATTAAACCGTGCCCGCTATTTGACCCAGAAATTCCATTTCTGAATATTTTTCCTGAGAAATTTATCAGTGAGGACAACCAATATTAATGGATAAGTGTATTTTTCAAAGTATGAGTAGATGACTTTGATGAAATTTGCATTTTTAGAGTGGAATACTATGAAAAGATAGAAATCCTGTTTTAATTTTCATGACCTGGGTATATCAGCTCCAGGACTGGGTTTATATAATCTGAGAAAAAAGATGATTTATATTCTCATTGTTTCTAATATTACCCACAGGAAATTATCTTGGACAAAACCTCCTTGCCTCTTAGGAATAAGCAGAAGGCTTTGAGGTTTGGGGACGAGTCTTAGGAGGGAAGACCATAGGTTTTGTTTTGTTTTTTGTATGCTGTATGGCCGGGGTCACATTTCCTTCTTTCTCCTTGTGAGCATCCTGTTATTACAGCACCATTTGTGGAATTTTTGTTTGGTTGTTTTTTTGTTTGCTTGCTTGTTTTGTTTTTGCTTTTGGGGGGAAGTATTGGGCCAGGAGTCAAACCCAGGTCTCTGCATGGCAGGTGGAGAATTCTACCACTGAACTACCCTTGCATCCCTGACCATAGGTTTTTTTTTTTTTTTCTTTTTTTTTACATGGGCAGGCACCAGGAATCGAACCCGGGTCCTCAGGCTTGGCAGGCAAGCATTCTTACCTGCTGAGCCACCGTGGCCCACCCTGACCATAAGTTTTTAAAGGTCAAGGACCATTGCTTTAGGTATGAGAAAGTGCTCTTAATTTATTATTGGGTGGGTTAATGAAGCAGGTTACAAAAGAACATGTATATTACAATTCCAATTTTGCAAGATTTGTGTGTGCATCAAATCTAAATCAAGACAATAGCGGTTATGTCAAAGTAGAGGTACTCTTCTGTATTTTCCAAATTTTCTCCTGTACCCTTGTATGCAAAAAAAAAAAAAAAATTACATGTCATTTAAAAAGAAGAAGGTGAATGAAGCCCTAGTAAAGGGGATAGAAACTGTCTGGGCCTTACTTTGCTTCCAGGGCCAGGGCGAAGATGCCGGCAGCCAGAGGTGCAGAGGCCGAGGTGCCCGTGTGAGTCTCGGTGCAGTCATCGTGCAGGTCCGCACTGGTCTGGGTGGGATCAGAGGGAGAGCAAGGCAGGGAGAACACGTGAGGAGCGGGATCCTGGCTCGCGGGGTTAACCCTACCAAGGGCTGCATCTGCTATGATCAGGAAACTCAGTTAATGCGATTCCCACTTCCTCCTCAAAGCTATCGGGCGGATGTTGGCCATCTGCTGATATTGTAGTTCACTCTTCTCTATGTGAAACTTGTCTATAATTCTGGCATCAAGATGCCTTTTCTGGGGATGAAGTACTCCCACTATGAATATTTTTCCTTCTGAGTTTCCCAAACAAAGTGCTGTCTATAAAAAGGGGACTGTTTCAGAATCACTGTGAATCATGCTAGCCCATTAATCATCGGGTCCATTGTGTTTGGTCTGGCATATTTAGAAATTCTGCTTTATGCAAAATTCCCTTTTGCCTTAAGATTGACATCTGGCGGCCTCGTCCACGAAAGGATGCAAAGCCATCCTGATCTTGGTGATCTGAAATGCTTGCACAAAATGTGCTTTATGTGCAGCCTGCTCTCCCTGATGACTTGATTTGATGCCTGTTAGTGTCCACCTTTGCACTTTGAGTTTTTCAAATGGAAAGTGTATGGGACTTAGACCTGGACTCAAATTCTAGAACTGTTACTAAAATACATACTATGGGCCAATAACCTGGTTTCCCCTTCTGTAAAATGAGGTTGATATTTCTTGGCTCACGTTCTGAGGATTAAATTCCATCATGTCTGAAATTCTTGCACAACATGATTGAAAGTAAAGAAATATTCAGGCTAACTTTAGAGGAACAAAGTGGCTGCTGAGATGAAGAGGGAAAAAACAAAAGGACTTCCTGTCCAGTCTGGTTTTATGAACCATAGTGTGGCTGGTTTAACAAGTAGTTCGGGCCAAAGGATTGCTAACAGGACACTCATCTGGTTTCTAGCATTCTGGTTTTTAGCCAGAGATGCCAATGTGTGGGATGGAGGTGTAAAAAAATAATTTGTTCTATCATCACCTCCTTTGACTTCCCACTTGGAGTCATTGAATTTTTCAGGTTATGGTGTCTCTGCTCCTCAGAGAGCTGAGGGAGCAAGGGTGCCCTTTTTACCTGTTGACGCAACTAAGCTCTGAGATGACTGTGTTCAGGAAGAAATTTGCAAGAGGTTATTGCGTCTCAAACAGAATCCACCAGCTATGTCACCTACGGCTGGTTTACCTAAGGAGAGATTTTTACAAAGACTGAAGCTCTTCCTCCCGTTTCAGTGCAGGGTAGCTCAGATAAAGGACAGCCTATGAAACGGTGGCTTTGAAATGCATAACAAGCCATTCTGTGGAAGGCAGCCCTGGACACCCAACCAGCCAGGGGGCTCTGAACTCAAGAGGGACATATGTCAGATACGCTCCTTTCAAAGACCATGTGAAATATGCCTGCTGTAAAGAACCCTTAGGTAGAATGCCACTAGTATTCTACCTATATTGTGCAATATTTGAGTAATTGAAAGCTGGGCAAGTGAGGGAGATCAGGGCTTTTCAAATTGAAACCAGTTTTACTGTCTAGAGTAGGCTGCAGAAACAGGCAGAATCCTTGAAAAGTGGTCCTGCATGAAGCAGATAGTACAGATTATTGTGCTGTGATACCATCAACAGGAATTTTATACATATCCCAAGGTCCAGTTATTATGGGATTATTATGGGACCCACAATCTACTTGGCTAATGGCCTGCTATTTCATTGAGATTAGGATGTACATACTTAAACTAGCTGGTTCTTCCTGTGTCAAGAGTTAAATTTGGGTTTCTAAAATTTTAAATTAAAAGTTCCTCTCTTTGTTCTCAAAGCCCCCCAAATGGTGCTCCATCATTGAGTCCTTGAAAGGAAATCCAATAATTGCCCTTGGCAGTCTGACTCATGGAAGTGAAGGCACAGCCAAGCGTGGGCTGGAGGAGCTCTCTGAGCATATAACCTCCCTGAGCTACTTATTGAGATGCTGAGAAGTTCACCTCAGGGGAAATTTAGACTGTTATTTTCTTGTAGGTTGTCCATTCTTAGGAGACATGACTAGTGTATGCACACTTGGTGTTTTTTATCATCTGCTAAAGGGCAAGTCAGACCATATCCCTGCTACTGACAAATCAACAAGCACAAGACTGATAAAGCCCCTACAACCCTGAAATCTCCTTTAAGGCTGTTTTTAGGGAGGGAAGAGACAAGCAGAATAGACATTTGGAGTCTCGCTTATGTAATGACAGGTTTGGTGGCTTCTTAGGGCTGAGTCTGACAGAGAGGCAAGATCCTCTTGGCAGAAGTGTCATTATCCCTGAGAGAGAGAGAGAGAACTTCCCAATATATGCCACCTTTCGAGAGAGTAAGCGTGAGTCTCCCCAACTGAGAAACCAAGCTTAAGGAAATCAATTTTACCAAAGGTGCCTTGAGAGGCTCATTCTGAAAGCAAGCCGTGCTCTCCCACCCAAGCAGAGAGTTAGACAAAAACAACGTACAATTCGCTGGTCCGTATAATCCCCGCTGCTGTAAGAGGTGGCGAGTGTAGAGGAGCACTTCTCAGCGTACCAGGGGGACAGGCCCTGCTGGGAAGCACTGCTGATGGAGATGGTGTAGATGCTGTCCGTGTACCCATCACAGTCGCAGTTATCCCCCTGACGGCCCCCATTCCCGGAAGCCCAGACGAAGATGGAGCCTTTTCCTTGTCTCCCCTAAAGGAAGAGTCAAAGTATGTAACAACTGTCAACATCTGTTGGGCTCATTCGCACATCCCAGTAAAACTCCAACAAGCAAATACCTGCATGGAGTTCCCAGAGGTTATCTGGGGTTTAGTTTCAATACTAGGTCCTCCAATACCAATGCTGCAGCTCTCACAGGACTGGGCATGAGGAGCCATCGGGCTCTCAGCCCTCTTGTCCTCTTCACTTGGCCCTCTCCAGCTGGGGCTAAGGCTAATCATGTGCCTTTCTTTAAGTCTTTTCTTTATCAGGGGGATTCGTAATCTGGCCTTTAGCACTCACTCACACTTTTTCACTCTTCCCTTGGCTTATGTTTTTGCCTTTGAACTTCCTGCCTTTCTTTCTGCTTGAGTTTTCTGGCTGACATTGAATGTCCAAATCAGCCATTATTCAGATCTGCCTTGCAGCTGCATTAAAAAAAGACCATTCAATTGAATGGAACTCATCAATGCCATCCTTTCTATGAGTTTTCAATATGTGCTCTCCAAAGTTTCTACTTTTGTTTCCTCCTGTGGAGTACAAAGCCTTAGAATCTATGCAAAAATACAGTAAACCTAAGTTGACAGAACCATATAACTGAAGCGCAAGTATACAAAGGGTACTTGTACAGTGGGAGGTACACATTACTATATTTAAGAATGCATTTCAGAGCATCCTAAAGAAGTCTGGGTAGTAGTTTCACCTTGCATAAAAACCCAAATGCAGCAGGAAAGTAAGAAAGGAGAAAGAAATGTCTAGAAGTGTTAGTTTTTTTTAAAAGCAAATATCCTAAAAGTAATGAATCTCTATTCAATGTCAGACACAAAAGGGAAAACTCACTTAGCCCTTAACTTCCATTCCTCTGAAGAACGATGTGAGTCTCTAAATGCATGTACAATTATAAAGGACATTAACCAGAAATTCATAACCACTTCTTTCCATATAACATGTGTTCTTCCCTTCTCCTCATGTCCATAGGTCAGGTCTCATCTCACCTGCTTGACACCATATTCAAAAGCCTTCTGCGCTAGCCTTCCAGGTCCTTCCACAGTTTTCCCATCATCATTAGGACCCCAGCTGGCACTGTAAATATCCACATGTCCGGGATTGAATCCAATTGAACTGGCTTCAATAGCATCTGTCACAATGCCATCCAGCATTCTTATGCCTGAGCAGCAGTAAAACAGGTAAGCTCATGTCAGTGTGGACATTCCAAAGTTACTAAGCACTAACAGCACAGAAGAAAGGTACAAGCCACATCCTCCATAAAGTTGCTTCTTCACCCTTTAGAAATAACCAGAAGCACTGTGCAGGAGCCATACTTTTGGTCCCACTCAAAGCTCTGTTCCCAGTAGCCCCTTTGAGAATGAAGGGTCTCGTCCTTGAATGAGATGAAGTGCCTACGGTTGTTGTCAATTATAAAATATCTGAAGTTTCCCCTCCATCCACTGCCCTAACAACATGAAAATGACAGGAAAACTTTCAAAAAGACCCACCAAACAATCTTCCCTCCACATGCCTGTTCACAACTGTACCACGAATGGCTGGGCAGGCTGGGTCATAAAAAGGACCCTATATAGAATATGTACAGTTTGAAAAGTAATATGTACAATAGGAAGCTAGCAGATAAGAGAAGAACACCCGTTTCTAAGCACTGATTAAAAATAACCTGGAGGCCATTCTTTTATATGTTTGCTTAGAAACATTTCCAAGGAACATGCTTCCTTTTCTTCTAAATAATCTCAAGGATGAAATCATTGCTCCTGAGGGGGAATCATTTTTCATCAGGAGAAGGAAGATGCAGTAGCTCTTTGTGCTTTCCACCAGGCTGTCACCCATTATTAGACTCATGAATTCAAGAGCCAAGAAGGCAAAAGCAATTTAGAAAGATACAGGCAGCTACCTCGTTATCCCTGGCTTTAGGATGATAACACAATGGAGCGCACAGCCTTAGATTTTCATATTATTATTTACTATGGAACAAAGGTTTTTTTAAAAAAAAAAAATAATGTAATTGACATGGTAAGTTGTAGTCATATTTGTAAAATTGTGTTTAAAAAGTCATTTGGGGGTGGGCCACGGTGGCTCAGCTGGCAGAGTTCTCGCCTGCCATGCGGGAGGCCTGGGTTCGATTCCCAGTGCCTGCCCATGCAAAAAAAGAGTCATTTGGGGCTAGAACATCAAAGGGTGAACTAATGAAAAAGAAATCATTGGCCTTGGAGTTAGAAGTCTTGAATTTTAGTTCTACACTGCCACAAATTAGTTTCTGTTATATTGAGAAACTAGCTTCTGACTCTTACTCTATAAAATGAAAAGATAAGTGTTCTCTAACTTCTGATGTTACTTAGTTCACTGTAACTTAAAAAGTGAATTCCTTTTCTAGGTGATTACATTATTTGTGCCTTTACCTTCATTTTCTTTTACTTAACATTGCACTTTGAAGATGACAGTATCAAAGGATCAGGAATGGCACATAAAATTCTAAGAGTGCGCTGTAGTAATAAGAATGCATTATATATCATGTATTTATTTGGTTTCTAAAAAGGAATATATAATCAAATTGAAGGTGAACTCGTATAGTTTAAGAGGGTTTTACTGTAATCGATATGTTCTACAGTTGATCTTTTTTCATTGGTATAGCTTTGGAAATGAAATTAAACTAAAAGTTTATAACATAACCATGAAAGCCTGAAGTGTGGCTAGTATAAAGAGGAGAGAGCAATTATTATATCTCTGTTAGCCCTTGAAGATCCACTCTCTACCCTTCTCTATTAGAATATGGACTGTATCAGTGGATTGCCTTAATCGCTGCCCTTCTATTGGGTTCAGCAATGGCTGAAGGTTGAGGGACAACAGCAGAGGGAAGTACTTATTCCCTGGATCCCTCCTTGCATAGAAGTAGCTCCCTGGTATTCAAGGCTGCAGTACCTGGACACCGGCCCTTTCCTACAGTTACAGCCCTCTGACTCCTCCCTCCCCCTTTTCCTTTAGACCTAAAGGTGTATATCTGCCTGCATTAGCCAGCCTCTTCTTGATTTTCTTTAGCATTGTAAACAGTTCCTTTATTAAACTATCCTCAATCTGATGGAACTTGCCATATATTTATATAAGGATCCTGACTGAAACAACTAGACAATATTAATTCTTGCTCCCAAATACATCCTAACTTTTAATATAACAAATATGCACTCTTTTTCATTTTTAAACTGTTCATTGCTATGGAATAAAGAACTTCTAGAGAATTGAGAGGCAAGGAATGTCTCTGTCTAAATTTACTCCCTCCTTCTGTTCTCTTTGCAAGCACTCAATAACAAACCCTTCTAAATCTGAACATATAGAAAATTAGATTTGGCTCAAAAGCCAGCAATCATTTCTATTTATTCCCACAAAGATGTGTGGGCTATATTCAGCTATCCATTTTCTAGGAATACAGATCTATTGATTTGCTTGCAAATCACACTCAAGGTCCTACAGCAAATTTGCATGGAGTTTGTTTCCTCCTCTGGTTGTTGAAAAGAAAACCCCCACCCTATCTGCACTGTATGATGCAAGCCTCAAATTAAAGCAGAAAACAACAGAATCAACCCTCTGCTTTACCTCCAACTTTAGAATTGTATGCAATTCCAACCCCACACTTGCGATTATTTGCTTGCATGGCAATTTCTCCTGCACATCTGGTCCCATGCCTGAGGATTAAAAAAAAAAAAAAAAAAAAAAGAATAAGAATTATAAAGTATAAATAAGGACCAAATATTTATTTTGCACTTGAATCCCGGGTACATGGATACATTAACTTTGTAACTGTCTTGTTTCTGATTTTGTTCCTACTGGAGTATGAAGTGTATGTTCAGTTTAAGGGCACTGGTTCTAGAGCTAAACTATGTGAGTTCACATTCTACCTTCTGACATTAACTAGCTGTAATCTCCAGTAAATTGCTTAATCTCAAAGGTTGTTGTGAAGATCACAGAAACTCTTGTGTATAGAGCTCTTAGAGCAGTGGCTGACAAATAGTAAGAACTCAGTGTTAGCTATTGATACTATTATGAGCATTCTGACACTTTCAGAAACTGTTTCAATGAAATGACCTCCGCTCTGTGCTCTTTGGTAGTGAAGTGGCTCTTTACTTTCCCCCCTACTGATTGCCTTGAATTAGTTTGTCCTGGACCAGCCCTATAGGATGTGATAAAATAGAGTCTCCCTCTTAAAAACCTCCTCTCTTCCTCTAACCATGCACCAGACTAAAACCTCTGAGGGTTTCCTAATGCCAAAAGGAGTCTGAGGTTTTAACAAAGCACTGCAGGCTAATTGGGAGACTACGGTGCACTTATAACTCTGGATGGGGCAGATGTCTGAACAAGGCTGGCTCTGCCATATGAATTCAGTATATTTGGAGAAAAAATATACATCTTGAAAATGCCCCAAATTCCACTGCTAAAGCATCATTTCTGGAATTTGGGGGTAATTGGCTTCTTCTACCTTGACTCTGACCTCAAGAAGGCCAAGAAGTCAAGAGAGCCTTTAGGTGGATCTGTTTATTTCACGACTTTCTCCCATTGTGGAAACCTCTGGGAGCTGTATAAATGTTGCAGACTTGTTGAAGTTGTTGACCAGATATACTAACATGGAAGGCAAAAGAAGGGAACTTGCACTGAGTAACCCTATTAGCCAGCAACTTTTAGACTCTACTACGCTGGCCATCTATTAATTTAGACTTGCATGGAGTATAAAAATTCAAAATTGGCTGGGCCACCCAAAATAGTTTTGTTTCACTTATCTTTCTTTTTCTTCCTAAAGTGCAAAAATTAATTTCCTGGTCTCCTTCCACTGAAGGTTGTTTCTGCTCCTTCATGTTAATGCTGGTGAGAAATCCTAATCAGAACAATGTAATTATCATTAATTCAAGGTCTTCCCTGAACAAACATCTGCTTCATTTTGTCTGCTAGAATTTTCTCCTTATGGGTAATAGCCCTTCCTCAGTCATGATTTCCCAATCATGGACCTGGTTTGATGACATATATTATTTGAGCTCTTGGATCTTGAAATGCCTAAAACCAGAGAATTCCTTAGGTGAAAATTTAAAAGAACAATTCCCATCTTATTTAAGCTTTGAGGTAAGATTCCTTTACTTGCAAATGAAGCTGTTAAAATTAACACAACCATTTTCTGAGAAATGTGTAGACATTTGAACACAAAAAGCATCTTATGCTTTGTTGATGGATTAGACTTCTTTGCCTTTGTTAGGAGAAATTCAGTTGTATCTTCTGGGAAATATGTTCCCAGAGTCACCACTCCTGTATTCCCATTTACACAGGATAGGAGAGAGGACCTAGGATGGAAAAAGAATCCAGTGCTAGTTCTCCAGCCCAAGCCAACAGAAATAGGCAGTTGGCAGACACTTCTAGCATTGTGATTCTGTCCTAAAAGCTATACAATGTGACACACCCATGATTTATCTCTCCTTACACACTAAGGACTATTTTCTACTGAAAGCTGCAGTAGGATCATGGTTCAAATATGAATTGATAACTTTTCTTCCTCTTATCCTCACTTTCCACCTCGACACCTTGAGAAAAAGGGAAGACTTTATCAAAGTAGTTCTATGTAATTCTTTATAGACCTAATGTTCTTTTTCTTTCCTTAAATCAGGAACTGAGATAAAAAAAACCATCTATTATTTTAGAACAATGATATTAACTGGCATTTAAACAAATTATTTTTTTATTATTCCAAAAGTGAAAGACTATTATTATTTCAGCTAAAATATCCTTGTCACACATGTTATTTAATATGGAGAAAAATAATCCATATTGGTGTTGAAATACTCACTCCAGATTCATGTCAGCTTAATAACATGAGTTACCTGAACTTTTAAGATTTTATAATTTAGTGATTCCTCTTTGATTTGCAGAAAAACATTCAAATGCCACTCCCATTAATCTCATTTACATTGCAATAAAGTACAGCAACAATACAGATAGTTTGCAGAGATGATACCCTTGAAATTGGGCGAAAAATAGGTCTCCAATCACTATAAAGGCCAAGACAAAACAGAGATATTCATTTTCCAAGCCTAAATGATTTATATCTGACAACATATTAGACTCTATTTTGTATTATCCTTTCCGATAAATGATAGGGATGCTACCTTTTGGGTTGACAGTCCAAAGGATTCTGAGTGATAGTTGCTCTTGTGTCATTTTCAAATAGCAGTGTGCTAGTTTGGAGCTGTTATGGACCCCCAGAAAAGTCCATGTTCTTTTAATTCATTCTTGAGGGTGTAGACATATTGTGGGTGGGACCTTTTGGTTAGGTATTTCAATTGAGATATGACCCACCCCATTAAGGTTGGTCTTAATTCTTTTTACCGGAGTCCTTCTTGAGAGGAAAAAGGATAGAGAAAGCCCAGAGAGCAGAGAGAGAAAAGCCCCAGAGATGCTAAGAGAGGACCCACAGAAGCTCAGAGAGGAGGTCAGTGAAACCAGGAGCTGAAAGGAAGGAAACCGGGGAGTGAAGGACCAGCAGAGGTCAGCCATGTGCCTTGCAATCTGACAGAGGAATCCCGGATGCTAGCAGCCTTTCTTCAGAGAAGGTATCTTCCTCTTGATGCCTTGAATTGGACATTTTCATGGCCTTAGAACTATAATTTGTAAGCTAATAAATTCCTTTTGTTAAAAGCCAGTCCATTTCTGGTATGTTGCATTTCAACAGCTTTAGCAAACTGACTAAGCAGACTCTGAACTGGCTCAAAGAATTGACATCTCTGCTTCTTCTTACTCTTGTCACATTAGATTTCTCATTGAATGAAGAATATACCTCTGTTGCCAAATGACAAGATTTGATCATCATCACCTTCACTGTCATCATTATCATCATTGCCATTTTCATAGCAAAGACTTGTTTAACCTTTTCTATTTTTCCAGATTCATCTAAGCCATTTACATTTATAAACTCATTTAGTCCTCATAGTAACCCAGTGAAATAGCTATCACCATTATTCGTTTTTAATAGCTGATAAAACCAAGGCTCAAGTTAAGTAACTTACTCAAAGAAACACTCAACTATTAAATGGTAGATATAAGCTTTGATCTAAATCTGGCTGCACAGTTTGTGCTATTAACTGTGTGACTATATCACACTAACTCTATGCCATGTGGAAGGTCCATGACAGGCTTCAGAAGCTCAGAGTTTCCAGGCACAAAGTAAACATTATTATATGGCTGCTTCCTTAGGAGTGTCGGAGCTCCTTGAGTTAAGGAAAAACATGGCTATTATAAGCACTAAGAAATCTGATTCATGAGTAGAGAAACGCTAGAGAACATCATTTTACCAAGTATTCACCTATCATGCAGCCACCACATGAATGCATGGGATGCTGAGACCCCACCCAGAGTCTACTGCATAGGAAAGAGGCTGACACCTCCTGCTAAGTCTCCTCAGCTGCTCGCATAAAACTGGGAGAAAATTTCCATCCTTGATCAAGGGGATGGAATGAAAGTCATCATTTTAACTCTCTTCTAAGAATCATTCCCTTTTCTTCTAAACAATTATCGCCCATTTCCTCAGGGAGTTCCTTTCAGAAAGGTAGGAAGTAGGTGTCCATCGCCCATTTTAGGGGACAAAAAAAAATAGGGGCAGAGAGAAGTACATAATTTCCCCAAGGTCACCCTCTATACTGGTAATTGGCAAAGTCAAGACTACTTGCTGAGAAAAACTTAAAAGGCCAGTATTTCAAAAAGAGCAAATGTTCCTGCTGGTCCTGTACTGTCCTGACTGAGAAATATAGCTGAAAGTTTGTCTGGATTCTGCTAAAAATTTCTGACACAGTCCTATTTTCCCCCAAGGAGGGCGCTTATCTTGTTGTACCTATGTAGGAATGTTCTAGCCTCTAAGAGGTCCTGGCATTAAGCCCTTTACTTGAATCCTTTGAAGAAATAAATGGGTCTGAAAGGAGCATTTTTGAACCCTCCACAAGCCTCCCCTTCCCCCCAAGGAAGACATATACACCCAGAAGATAAGGCCAAGTCAAGGTGCCTCAGTCTCCCTTCTTGAGTTCTTCTTGGCCTTCTGGAGGTGAGAACATCCAAAGAAAGAAACAGGTATAGGTCAGTATTACTGCACAAGCCACATGAAAATTTTAAGAGAGAAAAAGAGAGAGACAACTTGATTGACCCAAGTTGGTTACTCATCCAAGACAGCCATCCACAGAGAAAAGGAAAGTAATTTATGTGACACATAATTTACACAAAGAACTTTTAGTTTCTTTGCTTATCCCCACTCCTATCACCAGCCCCTTATTTTGATCTATGTTGGTGCAAGTCTCTCCTGAGTGGAATAAATGAAGAAGAATCTTTGAATGTCTCTTTGAAGTCCATGAGGGATATCATTATGAATAAAGATGAGTTCTTGCATGGGCATGGACACTTTGAGGCCACATGCTTAGAGTGTGCAGTTTTGGGGGGGCTAGTAAAGAGGGTTAGAAACAGTCACTTCTCTCTGGACCTTTCTTTGAGCTCTTGCTTTGGAAGTGTGATTCCTGGTCTCCCTCATTACCCTGTGGTTATTCAGATCCCTTTTCTTCCCTTTAGCTTAAAAATATCCAGCAAGAACTCTGGAACAGACTACTAACCAGGCTGAAGCTCTGGGGACTGGGTCAGACTGGGGGGCCAGATCTCAGAATGCATTTCACTTGTTGGGTGTCTTTGCATACCTTTCTGGGGTATGGTAATGGTAAGGGTGATTGTGGCCACCATATCAAGTTGGTTGTGGGACTTTTTTTTTTATCTTGGTCATCTGTATTTATTTACATAACTAAAATCAAGTATGCTGTTAAACTGAAAGATCCATAGAGGAATTTGGGGGGATTGAATGGCTTAAGATTTTTACTCTTTATGACCCAGACATTCTTTCTGATGCTGTAGCCATTTCAGTCACATTTAAGGGGAGAATTTCATTAATATAATAAGAAAGTTTAATTGAAATAAAGTTCTGTAATCCGAAAGAAGTACAAAATAAATATTTTTATAAAGTAAAAATAAATATTAAAATATCTTTTTCTCTAAACAACTAAAATAAACAGCTAAATATTATGATATGGATGGTATACACTAACATTTTCTGAGTGTTGAAATATGGATCATATTTACAGCATAATTTAATCAAATAAGATAGAAGCATTTTAAAATACTGTATTCTGAAAAATGCACATTTACTCACTTGTTCTCATTTGTAGGATCATATCGGGGAAATGGATCATGATCATTATCATTAAAATCATAACTAGCCTCTGGATCCTAAGGAGAAAACAGAAGGAATACAGTAGCATCATAATAAAACTCGCACTTCCCAAGCCTTCTAGCCCTGGCTCGTAACTAAATTTTGCATTTCAAGGTTTCTGGGCCAGGTGCTGATAATTTATTAAACTCATAAACCAGGTGGAGATGATGTACACAACAAAGTAAGCTGGCATCCAATTCTCAGTGAATCTTACCAAACCTATAGCTCATTGAAGCCCATAGGATATCAGAGCTGGAAGGAATCAGGGTTTACTTAGTTCAACCAATCTTTTTTCCAGATAGAAAATTGAGGCCGAGAAAAGTTAAATGACTTAACTATGGCAATAGAGCTAGTTGGTGACACTTTGACACTCATCTGTCTTATAGATACAAAGATGAGACTGTGAGGCAGGGCTCAGGTTTACCATGATGTCCTTCAGCCTTCCCAGGTATCCTAAACAAATGGGTAATTTAAGTAAAAGGAATATGCTTGAAATTCATATATAGCTTACAGGTCCCACCCCTTTCTCTTAGCAGGTTGCTACACTTAAATATTTCCCACTTCTGCTACTTCTCAGTGCTTTCCATGTCTTTCAATAATTCTTACTTTCTACCTTGTACTATTCTTTTTCATCTCTCCTTTCCCTTCGATCTGGGTAGGTTGGATGGGTGGAAAGGGTAAGAGAAAGACGAGGGATAATCTTAGGGAAGAAACATCCACCACCCTAATCTAAAGAGGAATTTCATAAGCACACAAGTACTTTTCATATACTTATCTTCAGTTCTAGTAGACTTTCCTTCCAGCTTGGCAGTTTGGCACTGTAAGGTATACACTTTAAATTTACATGGAGCTAATCACAGTCACACAACTTCAATGTCAACAATACTAACCCACAATGGGTTTGAAGAGGAAGTCTATGAAATTGGTTTCAGGCGTCAGACTTGATTTGATTGCCCCAGTGAATGCTTCAGAGCCTGAATGGATTTTTTTGATATGCTGTATGGTGGGGTCACATTTCATTCCTTTTCCGTGTGAGTATCCTGTTATTACACCACCATTTGCTGAGTTTCTATTTTGTTTGTTTGCTTTCTTGTTTGTTTTTGGGAAGTGCATGGGCCGGGAATCGAACCCGGGTCTCCCACATGGCAGATGAGAATTCTACCACTGAACGATACTTGTACCCCCCAAATGGATTTTAATTTTGCATGTGTAGTTGCTTTCTCCCCTCTCCCCCTCCCAACACACATGCTTTTGTAAAATCCTTGGCTGCATTTTGCTTTTCAATGCCCACTGATAAAAAACAAGTTCCTATGTGCTGGCGGGAGGGTGAGGAAAAGGACAAAGTCTTGGCTCATCATCATGGTGGCTGAGGTCAGAGCAGCTTTCTGCTTGAAGGAAAAGAAAACCCTAATTGCATGTCTCTGTAGAGAGCTCCCAGACTCACATAATTGGCATAGATATCTGTGTGATTCCACTCCAAGCCATCATCCAGTACAGTGATAACAACTCCTTTGCCTGTGATGCCTTTTTGCCACACAGGTATCACATGAAGATCCAGCTTTGGCAGAGCTGCAGTCATCCTTGTATCTTGCTGGTAAAAAGAAAAACACAAAACAAAACAAACAACAACAACAAAAAAACCTCCAAAATATAAGTCTTGGTAAAAACATGCTTTGCTTGCTGCAAAATGAGAACATACGCTCTGACCTATAGACCTGTGTTTTCTTCTCCTGGGTCATGCTACTCTTTAGAAGACAATTAGATAAAATAAAAAACAAAATTGAAGGTAGAACCGTGTCAATCAATAGAGTGCTGCCCATTTCCCAATGTTCTAATGGAAAATCACTTGCGTGGATGAATCACTCTGAACCCCTCGTCCTAGAGCTACATGGCTTCGAAGAAGTCTGTCCCTAACTTTCTTTAATTTATAATGACATGCTTAAGCTTTCATCTATCAAAGATTTATTTGATGTTCCATGTTTCCATCTCCTCAAAAACTCTTAACTTCTATTGCCACATAGAGCTCACTTTATATTGTCTGGTACACAGTCATTCATGGATGTTTTATAACTTTTCTTGTAAAAGAAAACACAGAACCTGGAATGCCCAGGAGACTGTGGTATCACCAGGACTTGTAATTTAACTGCCTATTCCCATACTGCCTGTGTGTGATTTAAGGGTATCTGTCAGAAGAGATTTGGGGTTTTCCTTTTCAGATTTTTTTCTGAAAATTATGTATGTACAACAGTAGGAAAGAAGAGCTGTGCAGTAAGGGAACACAGATAAGAGATTATCTCTCACAAGAGTGTGAGAGAGACACATAAGAAGAGTGCCAGATATCCGGGGAAGTAGTCAGAAAGCAGTGTATAAATAACAACAATCAAAAGTGTCAATGAGTGGACTGCTCTCTTGCTGATGTTTCCCAGAAAGAGATGTGAAAAATCAAGAACTTACCAGCTATGTGTGAAGCTGATTCACAGGAGACTGGAAACCGCACAGATTGTTGGCCAGAGCCAAAGAATGAGGACTCTGTGTCAGTTGTAAGAATATTTACAGAGTGTGGTTGTTAAGAGTATACCCTCTGGAGCCATCAATGATGGCCCCATCACAAGTAACTGTGTGATATTGGCAAGTTATTGAACTGCCAATGCCTCTGCTTCTTCATCTGTTAAATGGGCATAGTTATTGTATCTTCAGCATAAGGTTCCTGTGAGGACTAAATGGGCCAATTTATTTCAAACACTTAATGTAATATTTGACACATAGTAAATGTACAAGTGGTAGCCAATGAGTGTCTTCTGTTGCAATGATCATGCACTGTTTAGGTTAAGAGAGCAGCAAGAGGGATTGATCCTCTTTCCCATCCATTATTTTAAAAGGCTGTCTAAGCCTTAGCTTATGTTTGTCATGGAAAAAAATATTTCTTCTCATATTCTCAAAATACACTTCTATTAACATGTATTTCTGCTATAGAAACTCATTAAAACAGAAGTGAGAACATCTCGAATGTAAACAGGAATATTTACAATTTCTCCACTCAACACCCACATACTGATAAATACTAAATCTAGACATTTGCAAATAGACTTTACTTGTGTTCCTTTCTTTAACCTGCTTCAAGGAATCTCAGCTGTATATAAAAGAATGGCCTCTCTGTGAGAGTGCTTTAAAGGTTTCTCAGGAGTAACTTTAGCCAAATAAAGTTTTGCCATGAGTACTGTTTTTGGGACCTCCAATCTATTACATAAGACAAGAATCTACTGCACTTACCCCAGACAAGCTTAATAGGACAAAGAGGCAACAATCCCTCCTCTCATAATACCTAAAGATCTGTGCTTCAGATACCTCATCTAACAAAACAGAAGATCCCACCAACCCTAATCTCCAGGTAATAGAGCCCTCTACTGAATTCTCCATCAGAAAAGAAAGTGTGTCATGTACCTGCAACAATATAAAAGCCTAGATCCCACACAGTCCTTCTGTCTGTACTTACCAAGTACCACTGCTGATTCCACATTGGATCATTGAAGAGATTTAGAGCTGAGTCTCTCAGGGCTGAGCGTTTACTTCTCTCTTTTTCATACTGTTGCTCAGCCCAGATGACCTACAGGATTTTTATAGCAAGAAAATCAATAGTCAAATGGCCATCTCCATGTAATCAACCTCTCTCTAATACCATCAGAGTGCAGGCAGCATCATAATGTTTTCATTTGACTACAGATCAAACTGGCAGCTCAGTAAGAAGAAGGGATTGCCCACTAGAGAGATGACATTTCCTCTATTACAGAAAAGTGCACCTTTAGGGGGAGGAAAAGCAGTCAATGAAGTGATGATTCCCTCAAATTATTTACACTGTGCTCTACAGTGGAAGTAAAAGTTCAGCCTGCTTTTATCAGCAAATGGACCATAATACCTATTTTTACATTGAAATTTCAGGGCTCTGCAGCTGAAAATTTGTCCATTTTCATGGAACGAGTCCCTAAGTGATCCCAACTGCTGTTAGGGTGATCTTATGGCTTAATTTATCTTTTTTCACATGGAAACGGTAGAAATTGCAAATGTTGCATAAGATGAGAAAGGTGCTGTGTGTTTGCAGTCTTGCAAAATTCTGGCTCCCCTATGCTTAAGGGTGTTTAATATGAGAAAAAGGGTGATGAATGAGTATCACTAGCCATGCACACTTACCATTAATTCAGCCTCATGTATTATGCAAAGAGATCTGACAATATGAAAATTACCTGCTTGCATTTATGGCATAATCCTATTATACTTGAGGCCCTAGGAGGACAAGGGGTTGCTTGTGGTTATATTCACTATGAGATAATGACATGCTTTTATTTTGCTGGGCACCATGACTATTTCCTACCACAAACACATCCTCTCTGCTGTATCCATGATGGCAGTCTAGTTTGTGGTGAGATATTGTTAATGGGAGAGTTTTCATGAGTCATATCCAAAAATAAAAACAAAAATATTAGTAACTAAAGGATAAAACCATCTACTATGACTGCCCTGAATTTTCAATTAGAAAATATACTGCAGACCTATTATAAACATTGGGAGGGACTTGAGAGCTAGAAATTAGTCACTATAATTTATTTTTAAAATGCCTGTATTTTCAAGCTTAATTGTTTTGGCTTAAAATACCCCAATGCTTGGAATACACTGTCATCTGGGTTGGTCTTTTGGAAGTCAACTGCTAGGGAACAAGTGCTAATCTTTGGAGAAGTGGGTCACTTACATTTAGAGATTTCATTAACAGACTTGTAAAGATAGCCTATTTCAAAGGGCTTATTTGAAAGAATATTATTCCCCACAAAAAAGACCAATAAAGTGAAAATCAAGGGCAATTTTAAAAAATGGAATATCAGAAGAGGCACTCTGAAATATGATCAGATAAACATCCAGTTGTAGGAAACAGTGTTATGATTAATGTCATTACTCAGTAACCCATATTAATTTCTAGAAAAGCAGATCAAATGAGGCACAAATTGGTGGCATCTTTCTATTATGTATATAATAGGTATCATGTACTTAGTTGTAAATAATCCTTTTGATCTAGGGAGAACATTAAATATCATCTACTGCAATATTCCACTGCAAGCTTTTATGTGTTCCAAGCTACAATACAATTACTCTGGGGATAATATTTCTTAGAATTATACAGAATCTTTTTGTAGTAAAGTATATTGGAAAGTATATTCTTAAAATTCTTAGCTCTTCTTCATTATGCCTTGTGATCCTTCCCCCCACTCCCCAAGACAATTAACTTGCAGTGAGATAGCTAAAGAATAAAACTAGGCCATCTGTTCGTTTTAGTGAGATACATTGATTAAGAATAACAAATATGTCTGCTCCACTCTATTTAAATTTTCTCTTATGGAGATGAGAAGGGAGGTCAGTCTGATTTTTTGTGCAATAATGATTGGCATGTATTTGTTTAGAAAGAGAAGAAAATCTCTCTCCTGCTTTGCCCAAGGACTAAAACTAGGCAGGAAGTCACCTAATTTTCAGAGCCCTCATACAATAAACCATCTGCCTTGGAGAAAGGGGGCAGGCAAGACCTCATGAGACAAATAACTTAAAATGTAAAGTTCAGGACCTCCCACTTGGTCTCTCACATCTAGCAATAATCCGACTCAAAAACCTAGCAGGGGTGCATATGTGCTGCGGGTCGCTCTCCGTGGTCCTGATAGAGCATTACTTACTCGGGTGTGCTTGCTTCTCTTACTTTAGGGTATCGATGAAACAATCCCAATCTTTCCCCACCCACAAATTTGTCCTTCTTTTAAAATTCTAACAGTTGAAGAACAAATAAAACAGCAAATTGTTTCAGGCCTCATGAATTCTATCTCCTTTCAACAGTTTTATCACCTTTCTACCACTTGTACTTTTTTTTTCCCCTAGGAAGTTGAGAGGATGTGTGCTCTCTCCCACTACGCTTCTATAATCCCCTAGGGTGTCCTAGGCAACAGAAATCATGTGTACAGATATCAGGACAGCCAGGAGAAACTTTCACAGTATGATAGCTGGTACATTCTCAAAACAACAGCAGCAACACTGTGTCTGCGAATTGCAATACAAACAACACTTTCATATGTGCATTGGTTTTGAAAATAGACTTCAAAAGTCAATATGTACATTAAATATGCGCTGTCCCCACCCTTTTTGCCTATCCTGTATTTGTTCTAGACATTTCCTGTTTTTGCGTAATTCTTGATTCTGTATACAAACCAGAATGAAAAAGGACCAAATACTTTTTATCAAACAATACTGTACTTAATATTTGCCTCAAGAAGACATGGATTTAGAGCTCTAACATAAATATCAGTCCCCTCTATAATCAAACCAAATAGGAGTCGCAGAATGATTTTTCAGTTTCATTGAAATATTATTGAAAGCAGGGTTCATACATTATACTTCTTTGGCATACCTCCATTGAATAATGAAGTGCTTGGTAAATAACAGGCACATAATAAATGGTTGTTGATTGATTGTATTGTCAACATTTTCATTAGTGCTGCCACTTGGTTTTTAATATTCTCTTTCATACTCTTACCTATCTAGTCTCACCTCATTATTATGTGAAATTATAACTCTATGGAGAGAAACACTACAGATAAATAATCATGACCACAGTAAAGAAAAAGGATCATAGTTGGAAAGTGCTTTTGCTCTTGTTGGAAATCCTAGAGAAAACAGATAAGTCAGGTACTAGATCGAAGACAAATGTACAGCACTTACCCGATCATCATCGGATAACCTCTTAGTGATATGAAGGGCACTCCTTCGAGACCTTTGGGGATGGTTTTTATGTTTGAATAAGTAGTGATTTTCAAGTGATCCAATCTATAAAAGAAAGAAAATAAAATAAAAATCCACTTTCCAAAAAAGGTATATATGGGCTAGCTTGAAACCCAACTAATTTAGAGGTAGATAACTCTCATTAAGCACATTAATTGAGTCAAAGTTAACTTTTTCCTCCATGAAGAAGGCAGTGATAGAGGTCTTCTCCTGTCAGTGTGTTGAGTGAGATGACTCTCAGGATATTATCACTTGGGCTCACAGTGTATTTGAGGGCCTGATGATGCTTCTGTTTCACACCTTTTACAAGAACTATATTTGTTTTTCTATGTTATTAGTCTAGTGTATACAGACATTTCTCAAAAAAAAAACCCATTTAATCAAATTTATTCTGTAAGAAAACAAGGATTTGTAAAAGCAGGCAAACTCCTTGAGCACTATATATGATTCAGCTAAAGCAACTCATTGTTGTTATAAAATATGCCATCAAGTCCATGGTGATAATTATCCTCAGCTACTAGCAGTGACCACGTGATTTCCCACTAGTTCATGGCTTTGGAGAAAAAGCATGCCACATCTAGGACAGGGTTCCACTTTAGTGTGTGCAGACCTCTCTGGGAGGTTATTAACACCACTGGTCCATTTAGAACTGTATTTGTTATTCTCTGATGACGGTATTCCTTTCCTCAAAATAGTACCTAATTTGAAGCTACCAAGTGCTCAAGATGCCCTGTATTTCTTTAACAAAGAGACAGACATGCTTTCAGAATAAAGTATGTTCTTTAAATTGGTGGTTTTCATCATCTAGAGAATTTTCAAAACAGAAATGATTAGACCCTACCCCAAGCCTACTGAACCTAATGAAAGTACTATAAGCTGTAAGCGAAGTTGGGAAGAGAGGTCAGTACCCATAGGAAAAGATCACCAATGCTTGGTTCTGTCTCTGCCACCAACTGGGTTTGCTTCTAGTCACTGGTTACTTTTGTAATCTTAGCTTTATCCTTAGGCTATCAGGGACTCTGAGACAGTGATGTCAGGTTAATTAAACAGAAGAAATGAGCAGACTAAAAAAGCACTGACAGTCCTTTAGAAAGAATCACTATTTAAAATTTTTTGTTAATACCATTTTAACTGAAAATAGCTAGAGAAAATATAGCATATGCAAATCATATGTAAATAGATTTTTTTCCCATTATTTTAACATTTTCTATGATGATGCCATATCCTCCCCAAAGATCCTGACAATAATACTGATTCATTGATTTTTTACTTTGGGGAAATATATTTGTTTATTTCGAAAGGAAATTCATGTTTGTTTATTCTGATAGACCACATTGGTTGGTCCATCATTGGATGCATGTCTGTGGCTAATATGTGAGCAAGGGAAGGGGGATTTATGTTTTTGTCTCTTCCCCAATCTCCTTCCACACAGTTGCCAATCACATGACATTCAGCCTTTCAGTAGTTGCCCAAGGGATATTAGATTAAATCCCCAGGTTTTATTCGGCAGGACACACAGGTCCCATACACCTGTAGTACCCTCTAGTACAGCTCCATCTGGTACTCACTCTCTTCGGGTATCAATGATTCCCAACAAATTACTTGCAGTTACCAAACTTACTACTAAGCTGCCTTGTGTCTCCCTGTCTTCACACAAATTGTTTCCTATGCCAGGAGTACCTTCTCCAGTTTCACCATGTTCTCCTGGTAACCCCATACTGTTCTTCCTAAATCTTGCACAAATGTTTCCTCCTTTGGGCATTCTTTCACTTTCACCCCTCTCCAATCCCCTTCCATCTTGATTCCTTCAATCAGCAAAAACTGAGAGGCCAGGTATAAACTCTGTTACCACACAAATGACATTCAACTGCAGTCATTTGTTTCTAAGCAGGTTTCCGCTAGACTTGAGTCCTGGAGGATACTTCTTTCCCTTCTCCTATTCCTCCCTAATATCAAACCTGGAAAGGCTCAATGGGCCCGGCAAAGCAAAAGGCTCCATCTGCAACTGGGACAAGAGGAATTAAGTCTGTGTGCTGGCTTTCCTGCCGGGCATTTCAAAGACAGTATGGCTCATAAAGTTGAAGGATGAAGCCTCTGGCAAGGGAAGGAGTATTCCCGGGTGAATTCGATCTATGGAATCGCCAACACCCACGCCGATTACTCATCCGTGACTACAGCTGCGTCTACCACCACCTCCAGAAATAAAAACCGCGCCAAAATGTTTTAGAACCCTCCTCCCGAGGTTCCACAGATACCAACTTCCGAGGCAAGGGGAGTGGGTTTGATTCTGAGCCAAGGAAAAGGAAAGCTCTAGATTAAAACTTGCACCTCCTAGGTCCCCTTGGGTAACGCAGCTAAGCAGCCCCCTCGTCCTGCCTTCTCAGAGTCCTCCCATCCCCCTTCCAGAGATTAGCGCAACCTCTACTCGGACAGGCAACGGTTACCATCACAGGCTGAAACCCCAAGGGAAGCGATTACGCACTGGGCTAAGGTACAAGAAACAAAGTCCCTTTCTCACAGTCTATTCGCGAGTTCGATTCCGCAGTGGGGACTGGTCCAGCAAGTTGCGAACCTCAGACTTTGCAAGTTCTGGGTGAAATCCCGGAACTCCACCGAGAGGCTGGGAGAGTGGGTCCCGGTGTGCTTCATCCACCTCTCCCAGCGTCTCCTCGCGGCGCTCCCCAGGCCTTCCGCTGACCCCCGGCTGCTCGGGCTCGAGTCTCGGCCGCTGGTGCTCTCCCGCAACCCTGGGCGTGCCCCCAAACGCTTGCTCGCCGACACCCCTAACCAAGTCTGCTTGGCTCCCTGCATCAGTACTTGAATCTGATACTGCCATATTGAAAAGAAGGAAATAGCCGGCTCCTGACGCAGACCGGCTGGGTCCTGGAGGAAAGAACGCACAGCCTCACCCGGGGGACGCTTGGGTGGCGAGAGCCTGCGTGCACCTCAAGTTCCCCGGAAAAGTGTGGACGGATGATTTTCCCAAATCGCGCGGGAACGGTTTTCAATTCTAAAACCGACAGCGGTAAGAATAAGCTGTACCCAGCTGCCGCGGCTTCTTTCTGCCTGGCTGCGCCCAGCCCAAGCAATAAATATTTCAAGCCTTTTCTCTCTCCAAGCGCGCCAGGGGCAAAAGCTGGAGAAGCTCCTTGCCGTTTGCCACGCTGGGCGCAGGGGAGTGCAACCCGGGACTGGCCCCCAGGACCGCACTCCAGTCCCTCCAGTCCTCTCGAGCCCCAGAAAGTTTCTTGAAAGTGCAAACTCTTACCTGACCCAAAAGGTCATAGCCCAGCTCCTCTGCAATGGCCGAGGCTGCCTCCGGTCCCCCAGGAATCTCCGCCGCCCATTCATTGACAAATTGCCTCTTCGCTCCCACACTGTTCAATGCACACCAAGCGCAAAAGAGAGCGAAACCAGTACACTGTACAGTCCAGGCTTTCCGCTCCATGGCGCGCACACACACACACACACACACACACACACACTCGCTAGCACACAAGTGGGAAAACGAGAGGGAAGAAAGGCAAGACAGAAGAAAAGCCCTTCCCACCCGCGGGCTCGGGACCACTTCTAGTTCGCGGCGGCTCTGGGAGGAGACAGGAGGCGCGCGAGCAGACGCTGGGCGGCGGCGAGCGCACAGTGCAGCGCTCCCGTCTCCGGGCTGAGTGGAGCCCCCAGCTCTGGCAAGCTGCAATGGAAATGAGTGTTTACACGTCAAATCGACGAAAGCCATCTGTTGACGTCAGATCTACCTGGACTGAGATCTGAATGGTATTCCCAGCGGGGTGGAGAAGCGGCTAAAATAAACCGAGAGAGACAAAGAAAAAGAAAAAGGGATCCCTGGGATCCCTTAAGTCTGCACCCTGTCTACCTGTACATTCTGTAGCCTTGAGAATCATCTTCACTTTTAAGAAAGAAGTGCCCCATTTGACTATAACTACCGAGAAGCAAAGGCTGCGAGGTGGGAGGCATTTTCCTTCCCTTCTGTCCATTCTTTATATTTATTTGATTCTTTGATGTCCGGAGGGTGGGGATGGGGGTGGGAGAGGATCCTTACAGCGGCCCTGCGGATAACAGCATTAGCCGTGAAGAACAGGGCTCTTCTTTCAAATCGGACAGAAGTTAGGGGAACAGAGAAGGAAGGTACTACTGTCCAGATTCTGCTGTAAATTGCCTAAGAAAATGAGCACATCTCCAAGACAATGTTAAAACAATTCTTTTTAAAATTTATTTTTTAACCATTGCAACCATCTTTCTTAGTTTACAAGTTTACCTCCTTCACTATTTCTCACCCTCAGTTAAAAAAAAAAAGTAGTAAAATTTGATTCCTGGCATTGCAGAATGCTGTATCACCACTGTCTTTACAGTGCTTATCAGAAAAATAATTAATCCACGAGGAGGTCAAGGGCCCCAAATGCTGCTGTGTTGATTCAGGAAGGGAAAGAGCTCTTCACTTTGGTGTTGAACTAAAGCTGTACCATTACATTTCCATAAGACTCACCATGTCTTTCTGTGCAAGACTCTTGGACTGTGGAAAGAGAATATGCAGACCTCTGAATGAAATCCCCAGAAGGAAATGAGTTGTCTACTGTGGCGGAACCTATTCGGATTTCGAGGGATTGAACCTCATGGGAAATGGCCCAAGGGCCTGGGATTCAGCATCGAGGGCTGGACAGCGACACACGCGGGGCAGCTGCCCAAGCTGCTCTTGCTTCTGGAGCACCAAAGAATACCGCCTTTCTGCAGCTTGCCAGAACCAAGCTATTTTCCTTTAGACTTGTGTCTTTTCCCTCTTTTGAATTTCACGGCGAGGGAGAAACGTGGTTAGGCTCATGATCTTGTGTGGAGCTCGCGGAAACGCGCAGGACTTAGCCCAGGAGAAAAATTGTAGCCGGGTGAGAATGAGCCAGTGTGTCACCTGTTAAGCTTTCTTCTCCTTCTCTTCTCCTCTTTTAAGCTTCCATCCACCGGGTGGTAGGGTGGGGGAGAGGGCACAATCTGTGCTAGAGATCGAGAGAAGGAAAGAGATTGGGAAGGAGGATGTTGAGGATTTGGAGAAAGGAACCATGAAATTTTCTCTACAGTAAGTAAATGAGACAGGACTTCACAGAGGTTGGGACTCGGTAATAATTCCTCATTCACCTCCATGTTTGAAGGAATGTGAACTAGATAAAAAATTTCTTTAAGCTTAAAGCTTCTTAACAAAAACATATAGCAATGTTAATAAACCCTGTGCAGTTAAGTGTTTTACAATAACGTGAGTAAATCTCATGTTATGGAATGGGTTCAGATTGGCAGCCTTGTCCTCTGCTCTATTAATTCCACATGTATGTGTTGATGGCTCAGTCAGCTGTCTTCTTTTCACTTCATTGCCCAGCCTGAGCTGTGGTCTGAAGCTCTCTAGGAGGTCTCACTCTCAGAGCAGACAGATGCGGACTGGGTGCTAGCGAGGCCGGGGAGCCTCGTGACAGATGCTTAATGGTAGGTACGGCTAGAACAGGAACAGGTTTGTCCCTTTCTTATTATGGTCAAGAAAATCAGTTCAGCGGAGTATTGACAATAAAGTCAGTGTCTCATAAATCAGACATTAGTCTTGAATGGAACACCACACAGGGCTGGAATGAACATTTCGGTGATATATTTAATAGAGCCAATTAAATAATCACAGTGAGAAGATAATATCTCTAACAACACAATACATGTAATTTTTTTCCGAAATTGTCTGAATTTTGTCCTGTGGATCTTACCTGTTACAGTTTCTAGGATGCAGAAAAAAATTACTGCATGCCATGGCAAATAGATAGGGGTGCGAATAGATATAGAATCCATCTTAACACTTCGTATTAAGGCCTGGTTCATAGCCAGGCAGTTTATAGCAGGGCTCTGGTTTCATATCCATCCTGCTGTATGGATCACAGTAATAACCTCTGTGTGCACCAGAGTCAAAGTTTATATCGTCATTTAGAAGACCCAGCTATTTCACTTATGCACATAGTTGGCTTTAGTAGTGGTTTATTAATCTGATTAATTTATACAGAAAACATGATAATTCAAGAACTAAAGAGGACTGTGTTTCATATATGAATTATCAAGTGCGCAGCATGCCTTTCATCACTGCTTCTGCTTCCCCAGTGATACAGTTAAACATTTATTTTTCTTGGGGAGTAGTAAGAGCAAGGACAGAATAAGCAGGAAGTAAGAATGTATTTAGAGGAAATCTATAGACACCATATCTCTTCAGTTTCTACCCAAATTTTTTAAACCGCTTGTTACTGTGAAGTAAGGCACCTGTACTAAACAGTGTTCTCAATGATCCATCACAAAGTGAACACCATGTGATCACTTAGGTCAAAAGAAGGACATTTCTAGCCCTCCTAATAATATCTTAAGATTTTCAAGAGGCATAAGAGAAAGGGTGTGGAAATAACTTAGGTTTAACATTTTCTAGTTATTATGTAGACTTATCCCTTTCCTATGGGTAGCAAATTAAAGAACACATGATAAGCCAAATCTGTAATTAGTTAATTAATCTGTAATTACAGTAGAAAATATATGGAAAGGGAAACCTATCCATAGCAGTGTCTCCCACCATAGAAAATCATACTTTTTGTATGGGACACTGGGGTAAACTGAAGGGCATTTGGGGACATCTGTATGGGCTTGATGAAGAAATCTATTGCATTTTATCATATGATTATGATGAGAAAAATAATATATAACATTTCAGGTAATATATTAAAGCTGAGTATGGTAACTTTAAATTTACAATGTGAACATGCTTATATTGACATTTTTAATTTTGGGTTTTATGCTTGCAAGGCTACATACCATTTCTGATTAAGGCACTTTAATGAAGACCCTTCAAATTCTTGATAGTTATCTTTATGATAAATTTTGTTTGCATAAGTAAGGAATAACAAATTTGAAAACACTTTTACAACCGTTGAAAAGTTTGGAAAATTTTATTTTAAATAATCTAATGGCCTTCTTTTATTTCCTTGTCAAATTTATCACTGATATTTCAAATGATGAAATTAACTAGAAAACTAATCTAGTACCTTATTTCTCAAAGTGTGGCTTACACGTCAGCATCAGAGCTATCACTTGGCAGCTGGTTAGAAATGCAGACTCTTAGCCCCCATCCCAGGCCTACTGTCTTAGCTTTTCAGGGCTACTCTAACAAATACCACAGAACTGGTTGGCTTAAGCAACCAGGATTTATTGTCTTATATTTTTAGCAGCTAGCAGTCCAAAATGAAGATATTCGCAAGTCATACTTTCTCCAAAGCTGTAGCATCTGATGGTAGCTTGCTGCAAATTCTTCTCATGGAGATCTATCCCCTTTCACCTCCTTCTGGGGTTTATTCTTCTGTGTCCAAATTCGCTTTGTTCTAAAGACTCTTGGTCATATTGCATTAAGGCCCACCCAGATTCCATTTGGCCTTATCTTAATAGACTCTTCAAAAATCTTATTTACAAATGAGTTCACACCCCACAACCTGGATTGCAATTTGAACATGTTCTATGGAGGACATGAGTCAATCACCAATGCCTACTGATTCAGAAACTGCATTTTCAATAAGACTCCCTGGTTATTCATATGCAATTAAAATTTCAGAACTATTTAATCAACATTATTCTATATGTATGGCACAAGTCTATGACATTTCTATCGAGTGGTTTCGTAATTCATGATGCCCCCAGTGCAGCTATTCTTTAATTTGAATGGACTCAAATGGTTACAAAGTCCTTTCTTATAGTCATATAAATCTTCCCTCATTAACTATCTCCAATCAAGCATGCTAATTTTGTCCTAAGGCACCACGCTGACAAGTCTCAATCTCCTTCCTATTTGGCAGCTCTTCAGACTTCAAAAACAGATTATTATGTGTTCCCTGACATTTTCTACCATAGCCTAAACATCCCAAGTACTTTTAATGAGTTTGCATTCTTATTTCTCTTGTCTGAATAAGATTTTTTTTAACATACGTTTAAAAACATGGCACTCAAAATTAAATGCGGTATAGTTGGTCAAACCTGTGCTGATTAGAACAGGAATTTCACCTCTTCTTAGAAACTATCCTTCTGCCACTCTATCTGTCTCCTAACTAAAACTAGCTTGAGTGTGAAAGGGAGTTGGTAGGAATTTATTGGCTGATGTAATTAAATCATAGAAAAAGAAATATAAAGCTGACCAAGAAGACTGGACCTAGATGTTTAAATACAATATTAGCTGGCATTCTCTTCCTCTTCCTCTTTCCTTCCCTCTTCCCTCTCCCTTCCCGCACCCTTATTTCTCAGCTTCTACACATTTGCAGATCTCCGCTTCAAATTTACCCACAGGAAAAGGTAAATGACTATTGGTTCTTCTAGGAGCAGAGCTTTACAGTTCATGATACAAGGCAAAAAGAGTCCCTTCTTTCCATGTTCAGTATGAAAAATCCCAGAGAAGAAATGTAAATGCTATGCTTGGATCATTTGCTCCCCCTGGGCTAATCATTGCAGCCAGGGAATTTTAGTCTTGTACTTAGTCAGACTTAGGTTATGTGGCCAACCATGTGGTTGAAAGTTGGAGGAGGGTGTAAGTTTTCCTGTGACTTACAGCCACGTCGCTACTTCAATATTTTCAGTAAGAAAAGAGCAGTTCCCCAAAGGAAGGGGAGGATGGAGGTCTAATCTCATAAGGGAAGAAAAAGTGTTGAGGGACATAAACGAAAATCATTGTGCCCTTTAGCTGGTAGAAAGCAAGCAAAGGATAGGCATTGTCTGTTCATATTTTCCCTTTCTGAACATTATCTCTCCTGCAGCTCATGCATTCAAGCACCATTCAAGCTTTAAAAACACATATCAATGTTAGTTAATTTAAACAAACTGAATCAAATGCAGCATGTAAGAGATATAAATCCTTTAAAAGGTTTCAAATAGATTTAGATTATGAAGTAATCTAAAATAGATTTAGGTTATAAAAAATATTTTTTGCCTTTTTATTTTGAAATGATTTTAGATTTACAAAAAAATGCAAAAATAGTATATACAAAGCTCTTGCATATCCTTCATTCATTTTTCTCAAAGATTTACATTTAATAACTATGTTTAGTGTCCACTAAACCAGGACACTAATATTCATACAATGCTATTAACTAATCTACAAACCTCCTTCACCTTCTTTGCATTTTACCAACTGCCCCATAGGTTTTTGTTGGCTCAGGATTCAATGAAGGTTCCCCATTGCAATTAGTTGTTATATCTCCTTAGCTTCCTCCAATGTGGGTCTTTTTTTGTTATGACCTTGATACTTTTGAGGAGTACTGGCCATTTATTTCATAGATTGTCTTTTAATTTTGCTTTATCTGGTTTCTTTTCATTGTTTGATTTGACTTCTGCTTTTTTGGCAAGAAATGATGTTATGCCATGTTCAGTGCATTGTATCAAGTGGTACACATTGTCAATATGTCTAATTACTGGTGATGTTATCTCTGATCACTTGACTAATTAAGGTGGTACCTGCCAAGTTTCTCCACTAGAAAGTCACTATTTAAAGATCATTTCAATGCAAAAAATAATTATTGAATCATGATGAGAAGAACTGTAACATATTAATATTCTCCACATTTATATTTTTGGGGAGAAAATGAAGATAATTTCACTTCCATGGATATTTCTGGTTGCGACACTCACTACTTATTATTCCACACATCAGGACATTGCTTGCTTTTCAGTCTTACTGACTATATTTCTTTCTGGTCACATCTGGAATCAAGATTGTCCTACTCTTTTACCCACAATTAGAGACAATTATTAAAGGCCTGATTTCCCTGACTATTTACAACAGATTTAATGAAATTCTTCAAGACTTACATTTATTAAGCAATAAGCAGATTAATCCCAGCATTCACTGGAAGAGATGAGAAGCAAAATTGAATTTAGGTTCAATTCAGTGTTCATTCCTCAGTGGCACCATCTAGAGAGAAAATCTGATCCTGGGGTTGATGCTGTAGGTATCAGCTCAGCTTTCCCGTTGGCCACCATCAAATGGAAAGAGAAAACAAATCTGCTAAAACAGAATCCTGTCCATTAGTTTAAAAATTCTAAATTAGT
The DNA here is from genome assembly GCF_023851605.1 of Tamandua tetradactyla. Taxonomy (NCBI): domain Eukaryota; kingdom Metazoa; phylum Chordata; class Mammalia; order Pilosa; family Myrmecophagidae; genus Tamandua; species Tamandua tetradactyla. The sequence continues at coordinate 34,665,904 of NC_135347.1, read as the reverse complement.
TTTTGGCAAACTCAGATGCACGTAAAAATCTGGTTTTCTAGCTTCTCATGAAAAAATTGGAAAAGATGTGTCCAAATTCCCTTAAGGCATCAGTCATCTCCATCCATAACTCTTAGTGAAACAGTGCTGATTTCTGCCATTGTGTTTCCTCCCCTCCCCTCTCTTTTTTCCTTATAGTAGAATTTAAGGGTATTTAATTTTATCCAAAATGGGAAAATGACACACCGCAGAGAGGATCAGGTGTTTGAAAGAAAATGTTATCTTAGGTCTGACATTCCATTCAAATATATTATCTGCTGACCCCTCTGCATTTGTGTTTACAACCCTTTCCCTAGAGCCTCTGCAGACTCTCTTCTATTATATATGTGCTGTGGCCATAGCTATTTACTCTCAGCAAGAGAGGCAAAGCCTAGTGGGTCCCCCATCTCATTGCAGTGCATTGGCCAGGTTTAGGTTGTTGGGTCCCCCATCTCATTGCAGTGCATTGGCCAGGTTTAGGTTGTTGGGTCCCCCATCTCATTGCAGTGCATTGGCCAGGTTTAGGTTGTTGGGTCCCCCATCTCATTGCAGTGCATTGGCCAGGTTTAGGTTGTTGGGTCCCCCATCTCATTGCAGTGCATTGGCCAGGTTTAGGTTGTTACATCTGCTTCTTAGGGGAAGCAGGTAGCAAGAGTTCATTCCAAGCCCATGAAATTGGGAGAAAGACTGAGGGGTGTGCCACAGAGTTGGAGGTGGGGAAAGGCGGGAATGGCAGAAAGTTGAAGGATCAGTTAAAGGCTACTTAAATTCTTCTGACACTCCAGGCTGGATTCAACAGTCATTTAAGTGAGATCACACCTACAAATAAGTTTGGCATTGGGAAAACTGGGAAAGAAATGGATGTAAGAGTTGTTAACACATACAATGGCTGACAATCAGCTTCTCCTTTCTTAGCACTTCTGTTGCTGGACGAAGCAGAGGCAACTGAGGGTGATGGCTTTAATTTTATTTGCAGGGCTAGTTGAAAATTGACCAAAACAACTGACAGCATTTGTCAAACTAACATCTAGGTGTGCACTCTTTCAAACAACAGTAAACATAGAGATAAGGGCAAACTCTGGAGCCAGACTGCCTATGTTTGAATCCCAGCCATTTATGAGGTAGAGACTTTTGGGCACATTTTCTATACATCTTTGCTTTAGGTTCCTCATTTTTAAAGGGGAGGGGTATAAGAGTGTCTTACCTCATGAGTTATTATACGTAACTTACTTGCAAGATTGCCTTGAGAAAGTAAATGATATTTATTTTCATTGAAAGAATAGCACCCTGATTACACCCTATTTTATTTTAAAATAGTGTTTCAAATCCTGAAATAGGGAGGAGAGAGCTGTTATGGGTGCAGGTAAGATAGGGAGATGATTTCAGAACCTAATTTTAGGTGCCCAGCTCACGTTCCCAATCTACACATCCGTCTCTCTTCTTTTCCTAGTCACTCCTTTCCAGTGTGCACCCTTCTTCCACACTTTCCTTCTGCCTTAACCATAAACATTCCCAGTGAGTTTCCCGCAGAAGCCTGCTGAGAGAGGCAGGACAGATTTCATCAGCCCCTGTTCCCAGAGATGCAGAAAAGTGAAGTAATTTACCCAGGGCTCACGCAGCTCATTTCAAACATCTGATTTGGGTGCCAGATACTTCCTTTTTAGTGTACTTTGTATTTGATTTCATAGTAGAAAACAAGCAGTGACTGAATTCAGGACATGGTAAAGAGCTACAGAGTTGCTCCATCTGAACACATTCTCTAGAAGTGGTACATTAAAACTGTGTTCACTAAATATTGTTGAGTATGCTGGATAGATACTAAAGGTGAAAGCAGGAATCGGTGTGTTCAACATTCAATATCAGTAGTGGTGAGATCATGAGACACACAACAAAATCAAGGAGAGCACCTTTTTACTTGTTTAGCCTTCTACTTCGCCCTCCTGCTAGTAGAACCAACTTGTAATTCTGCCTGTGTGAGATTGAATAATAAAACAATTTCTTCATTTCCATTTTGTAACTTCATATGAAAAGGTTTGAATTCAGTCCATGTAAGCCATGATTGCAGGAGTATAATAATAACTGACATTTATATTGTACTTTATACTTATCACAGGGATTTCACATTTACTGGCATACAGGCTTCTCACTCTACCATGATTATCATTCCCATTTCACAGGTAAGTAAACTAAGTCACAGATTAGCCCACTAGAATTCAGATAGTTACTCTGACAGAGCTAAAAGTAGAACTCTCTCAGATATGCAGTGCTTCTACTTCCACTTACATAGAGTAGTTTGAGTTAAAATGAATGGCATCCTTGGTATTGTGCCCCACATATTGTAGGCTAATAAGTTTTTTATTGTGCATCTGGGGCGCTTGTTTAAAATGCGGATTCCTGAGCACTAACTGCCACCATCCCGCAGTCTGATTCTGGGATGGTGTGTGCCCAAGAATCTACAAAGTTTAATACATGCCTTTGGGGGGCATAAGAAACACTGTGAAAAGCCCTTCACAAATGTTCGCTCCTAACCTCCTACTGCTGCTTCTTCCTTTTCCTTTTCATCCTCTTCTCCTTTCACTTTTTTTTTTTCAGATTTCAAATAAATTGCCTGAGGTTATTTCCACTATCAGGCTGGCTCTATTCTTATCCAGTAAAGAAAATGCCACTGAACCTGGGAAAAAAACAGAGTAATTACTCAAAGGAAAAAAAAAAAAACATATAACTTCCCTGGAACCAATAAGGAAGATAATTATTAGGCTGAAGTGCTCATTTGCCCATGTGCTGCTGTTGGACTATGGATCTCTTACAAAGAGTAAAATAGTCCAAACTTGCTTCCAGAGCTTATTAATGTTAGACACAAATTTAATTGCCCTGACAGTAAGTTTTAAAGTCTTCCCTATCTTTGAAGATGCAGAACCAGATATAGGATCATTATCCTTGCCATTCAATAGAAATCTTACTATATTGATCTTTTCCTTCAAGATCAGTCAGGTACTCCAAGAAAGATGCTTTCATTCCCCACCTCAACCCCAAATTATTCCACCTAACTGCTGGTAAAATAGACAAGAAAGCTAAATGCCAGATAGGGAACCATTTAAATTAACCAGAACCTATTTTTACACTGTACCTATGTAATTTAGAATGAAATAAATATTTCGCAGTTACCAGCTTTTAAAGAAATAGAAATAGCAAATCCAAAGCACAGGTTTTGAAGAATTTCTTTTACCCTGAATTATATATTTGATTATTTTTGTCAGCGGCCGTCAATTCTTGCTGCACATTAGAACCATCGGAGTAGCTTTTAAACAATACCAATACCCTGTCCCTAAACCCAGAGACTATAATTTAATAGGTGTGGCCTGCAGCTGCAGCGTGATCATGTTTTAAAAGTCTGCTAGGTGATTCTATTGGGCATCAAGAGAAGATTGTTGAATTATATAAATCAAATTCGCTTGAAAGTTGCCTGCCAGCTACATCCCTCTGAAGGGCATAGACATAATTTAAGACTAGAAGTAAAATTCAGCAGGTAATTTCAAGAACACTTAAGTCTCAGTTACCTATTTATTGTAGGGAATGTGAATTCGTAAGTCTAGGATTTCTTGTCTCAATGTTCCATTTCTTTTTTATTTTATCAAAATACTCTCACCATCTAATACCACATAGCAACTCTTAGGTTATTCCAAATGAATAAGCAGTATAAGAAATGAAGGTGAATGAAAGTTAAGTCTGCTAGTCAACAATTTCTCTTGGCTGTATCAGAGTAGTGATAGAAGTGGCTGCAGGGTTGAAGTCCACCCTACCTCATCTTCCCAGGGACTGGTAAAGCCTGGTTGGGGAGAGGGCATTCTTTGCACTGGATTGCACTTCTGGCTTCTGCCCTTTCAGTTCTCACTGAAAATAGGTGCACTGAGATCATGATTTGCTAATACGCTTCATATAACAGATTTTTCCCCTTGTCGATGCTAGGCATAAGACGTGTTTAATTTAGAAAGTTCGCTAATCATGTTCTAGTACTTGTAGTCTGTGCCTCGATGTTCTGGCACTGGGTGACAGGCTTTTACTGCTTTTCATGTTTAAAGTAAAGACCTTTTAGAAATCGAATTTTTCTCTGATTTTATGTCATGCTGCTGGTTGGTTTATATAATCTCACCCCAACTTCCAGAGGTGTTTGGTGCAGCCAAATCCTCTGTGTTTAGGGAGTTCTGAGGTATAGAAAGAGTTAATTCTTTATTTCCCTACTCCTGGCTTCAGAATCAGTTTTCTTGGGTCTGCTAAACTTTTGTATTTTATTCTTCTGTAATTGCCTTGCTATTTCCTCTTCTCCTGTTTTCTTCATTCCATGAGTGTACGCCTTAAGGAAAAAATCCCTGCACAGTAATTTTTGTGGGTTTTGTGAGGGACTGACGGTAGACATGAATATTTAATCGGCTAACTTTACCTGAAATTATAATAGCCAAAAATAGACACTGTCTAAATGACCTTTGATATTTGATCAGTTGAGTAAACTATAAGGGCTTCCGTGTCCTTATAAGGATTTTCTGTCTCCTCATTCTTCTGATAAGTTTTTTAAAAATTATTTTACTGAATGCTCACAACAAAATCTACAAAGAAATTACTAATACACATTTTATAGATGGGGAGGCTGAGGCTTAGAGAGAAGTAACAATTTGCCCAAGATCAGTGTCTTTGGCCCAGATTTGAGAAGGCTGCAACTAGGTTCAAAAATGTCAAAATGTAGATCTCACAGATGCTAATCAGTTTTAGCCAAAAGCTGCATGAAGCATCAGAAGGCTATAACAACAGTGTTGACAAGGAAGCTTCCGACCAAGCAAAACCTCTTTTTTTTTTTTTTTCTTCCCCCTCCAGGAACATCCCCTGGGAGAAGATGATGATCAGTAACCTGAGTAGGTGAAAAACTGGACAAGTATCAAAGGCTCAGGGCAAAGGATGGTCAGGCTTATTTTCTTTTTGCTTTCCAGGCTATTTCTCTGCCCCAAAGCAAATGTAAGGTAATACTTCTGCAACTAGCAACCCTGACATTGGACCTATTATCCAGATTCTGGGTCTAGAGATTTTTAATTTTACATATTTCTATAAATCACTTTATTCTACACCTGAATTTTAGGACTCTTCCACTTATAGGCACTTGTACTGGCCACAGCCTATTTTATGCAGTTATTAAGCAAAATTTGTATATAAGTTTCAGTTTCTTTAAAATAAAAGGAAACACCTGTTTTTAAACCATGAAATGAATGTTCTTTTATGAACTCTCAAGAAATATGTCTCTAATTATCTTTGGTGGAAGTGTTGAGGTACTAAAGATAGTGTCATGAGTTTCTTCATTCCTGTATACTGCCCTCCATGGGCAGTTCCACGGGGTATTTTCTGTCTGCATATCCAAATTGTGAAGACACAATTACCAATGTGTTTAGAAGATGGAAACTCTTCCTTTCTTTTTTAAAGAACCACATTGGTCACTGATCCCCACTGATCCCTGACTGTGCATAAATATACTTATGGTTGTAAGTCCAAAATATACAGAGTAAGATTGGTGGAGGATTGAAAAATAAGGCTTTTGTAGCCACCTTGCTTTAGTTTGCTAATGCTGTTGGACTGCAATATACCTGAAATGGGTTGGCGTTCATAAAGAGGATTTATTAAGTTGCAAGTTTATAGTTCTAAGGCCATAAAAATGTCCAGACTGTGGCATCCTGGGAAAGATAACTTGACTCAAGAAAGTCTGATGGCGTCTGGAACACCTCTGTCATCTGGGAAGGTGCATGACTAGCATCTGCTGCTCCTTTGGCTTCTGGTTTCAAACAGCTTCCACGGGGGTATTTTCTGTCTGCATATCCAAATGTCTCTGTCAACTTGGAGGTTTTTTCCAAAATGATTCCCTCTTAAAGGACTCCAGGAAGCAGATTGAGACCCACCTTGAATGGGTAGAGACACATCTCCATGGAAACCATCTAATCGAATGGTCCCACTTAAATTGGGTGGGTCACATCTCCATGGAAACAACTTAATCAAAAAGACCCCACCCAAACAAATAGTCCTCCCCTCATACGATTGGATTAGGGAAAAGAACATGGATTTTCTGTGGTACACAATAATTTCAAACCAGCAAATATCTCATCTACTTGCCCTGGAGAAGACAACTGGCCTCATTGCCCTGATACCCTCTGGGTCCCTTAGGAACGATCTCTCGACCTCTAAGGGCTGTCACTTGGAACTGTTTCTCCAACTTAATCTCTTCTCCCTTTTTCTTACTGTCCTTCTTGTTTTAAACTACATCTCCTCACCCAAAGTTCCATTCTTCTCTCTCTCTCTTTTTTTGGAAAATGCCATCTCTTATCCTGGAATCCTCATGTTCCCAATCCTAGTCTTTGCTTTTTAAATTTCCTTAGCTTTATGCACTTGTTGCAGGGTCAAGGGCATTGTCGTTTCTGCCTTTTTTTATCCTGTTCTCTGAGGAAGGATGAGCTCCAGGTATCATCGGCGTATATGTGGGAGTGGGGGTGAGGAGTCTTCTATGTGGATTTTTCTCTAATTAATAGACTTTTTAAATTGGTAGACTTTATTTTTTGAGCAGTTTTTTGAACAAATAGTACAGAGTTCCCATATGTACTGCTCTCCATGATTCACTGTTCTCCCTATTTACATCTTGCACTAATACAGTACATTTTTTACAATTGATAAATCAAAAATAATCAATATTAACTAAAGTCCATAGTTTAGATTGGAGTTCACTCTTTTTGTTGTACTGTTCTATCACCGTAATTTTAAAGGGTCCAAAAGAACATCAGACATATTTCTCACCCCAAGGTTTACTTTTCTGCCAAAACCCCTCATTGAGTCTATAAGAAGTTCATATTTCTATTGTTAATACAAATTGATTTTATTATGCCAAGAGAACCATTTTCTCGTAGTCCCAAATTATGTTACAAACTTCTCTTTCATTAATGTGACTTTGAAGGGCACCATGGCTAATTGCTTCTCTCTAATTTCTGGATTTTTTTCTGGGTCTGCAGAAGGGAGTGGCTGGACAGGTCCACCGCTAACATGTGTGTGTGACTGGACAAAACTTCATGATATCAGCTAAGATCCTTAACCTCCTCTCCTATTCAATCAGCAGGAAGCATTGCTTCAGGGAGGCTGCAGGCTTTTATGCCAAGAGCACAAAAAGAAAATAAGCAGCCAAATGCTCAGCTTTTGAATCTCAAAAATAAAAATTTTAATCTCAATGCAGAGATGTAATCTATAAAGCCAAGAGTATCAATATTCAAGACTCGGGTTCTTTAGAACTGCAAGAGGCAAGCCCCTAAGGAAGCAAGGCATAACATTTGTGCCATAACAAGTAGAATGGAAAGAAAATAGATGCAAGGTCAAGCTTCTATCTATAACTTGGACAATAGATAAAGGTTGCCTAGGCTAGGGGGAAAAAGAATTACCTTGAAGAAAAAGCACAGTGGGGAATATAGATGTGGAACTTTAGCCCTGTTCCCATAAGAACAACTTCGGTGGGAGAGAAGGGATGTCAGAATTTTTTGTTCTATAATTTGAGGATTTTGAAAGTAGAGGCAGGATTCAAAATATTTGACAACCAGAGTAGCACCAACATTGGCTAATTCTCAAATGGAATCAGGCACTCCTCTCCTCTCTTAACAGACTTGGAGTCCTGGAATTGACTAAGAGAGCGCCAGCAGTTTCGAAGAAGTTTGAACCCATGTTAGGACCTCAAGCAGCAGCAGAAGTTGTGAGCATAAAGGCCAATGTTCAAAGGACAAGCAAGAGAAGTCAAATGGCAGCTGATCTCAACAGAGGACAAAAATGCCTACTGACCATATATGTCCAACACACACTCACACTTCCTTGGAGAACTGCACAAGCCCTCTTTGGAATTTAAATGTTGGGACAAAATAGGCAAGCGGAGAAGGCAGACTGTCTATTATGATTACTCTCGTTCCTAATACACTTTTGTTTTCCTGGGACTTAATAATTGCTATGTGTTTCTTCCTTAGTTTTGTATTATTATCACCAATTCATCTCTATATCATCACCCATTAATCTAAATCTCCTCTTATCATATTCTATTGCATCAGGTAAACCTTGTAGTGTAGGGATCAGATATTATACATCTTTGTGTATCACCTCCCACCCCCCCCACACTACCACTAAGAATCTAATCCACTGCTTACCACTACCAGTCCTTAATACATGTCTAATAAATACATGAAATGAGAGGAAAGTGGCATGTCTTCTAAAAACTCCTGTTACAGAAATTTCAAGTAGCTAGAGAATGACTTTTCAGCCAATGAACAGATATAACCTCCAAGAGTTAAAAGGAAAAAAAAACCTATTTACACCAAGGAAGAATGCATGCAGAACAGCAGAAATGAGTGGTTTGAGGAAAAGTAGGGCCTCAACTCATGCTTCTGAGTCTCATAAAACAAGAACAGCTATTCAAAAAAATGCCAGTTGAATGCATTTTTTGTTCTTGTTAAGTTTCACCACTATGTGTACACATAAAGCCAATTTTGAGTCATATTGGAATTCATTTAGGCAGAGTTATTAGTGGTATTTAAGGAAATTATATTAGGAATCAGATTCATAATTGGTCTACAAAATTGCTTTTTTAGATTATCTTCTTTTTGCCATTGCCTATGTGTGGTGAAGCTTAATATAATGCTTCTTGAGAGGACTATAAGTAAGGAAAAGGATGAATTTTAAGGGAATAGGATTTTTTTATTAAATCAAGAAGGAACAATATAAAAAGAAAAATGATATCTGTCTTAGTTTTCCAGGCTGTTATGACAAATATCTCACAATGGATTAACTCAAACAATGGGAATTTTTGTCTCACAATTTCAGAGGCTAGAAGATTTGATCACTGTCAGGGTTGGTAGCCTTTTGGAGCTGGCTTGCTGCAATTCTTGGGATTCCTTGGCTGGAGTCTCTATTTTACATCTCATGGTAAGTTCCTCTCCTTTCCTGTGTCTGCTCCTCCAATTTCTCCTGTCGTTAGCTTCTGACTCCTCCTTGTGGCTTTCTCTTCATACAGCCTCTAGTAATCTGAATTAATACTCACTTGGTTAGTCACACCTTACCTAAAGACATCTTCACAAGGTCTTATTTATGATGGGTTCACACCCAAAGGGACAAGGATAGAGATTAAGAACATGTATTTGTTGGGTTATTTCATCCAGTTTACCACTGTCACCCTGGGTATATCACAGTATCATGCTAACGTAGCTACAGGAGGCATTTCAGGTCTCACCAGGAAGCCCTGTGAAAGGAGATCCAAGTGCAGTTTTGCCTTTTGACCATGACAGCATGAACTGCTCTCAGTGGACAAGTTTAGCTGGGTCTGCAAGTGGTAATTGTTTCAGAAGTATACATGGAATGTGATTCAATGGCTTTTCAGGAAACCAGACTCAGTAAAAAATTTGGGTATATTGATCAAATCAGAAGAAATGTTTTGACAGCTAGTAAAAACCTTAAATCTAAAATAATCCTTTAATATGCAGGAATAACATCCTTGAAACAAGGATGGGCTCAGTGTTGCCTCTGTTCCATATTACTAAAACTTTATTTTAAGTTTTGAAAGGCACTTTTTTCAAGGCAAAAAGAGAAGAATTTAGGAATCATCCAGATGATTCAAGACAAACACAAATCAGCCTTGGCTAGTTCTGATGAAATGGATTTTTGATCTGGGCTGCCTGCATAATTTCCTCAAGAGTTCTATCTAATGTTATAAGCATATAAATGCTTTTTTTTAAACCTTGCCTAATTCTCCAAATATAAATAGTTCTCTCTCAATTATAACAAAAGAAATGGCCTTAGGACTACTGTTCTAGTTTGGAAGCTGCTGTAATGTGATGTGCCAGAACTGGAATAGCTTTAAAAAGAGGAATTTAATAAATTACAAGTTTACAGTTCTAAAGCCTATCAAATTGTCCAGACTAAGGCATCCAGGGAAAGATATCTTAATTCAAGGAAGACCAATGGGTCAGGAACACCTCTGTCAGCTGGGTAGTCACGTGGCTGGCATCTATTGGTCCCTTGTCCCTGGGCTCGGTTGCTTTCAACCTTTGTTTCTGTGGGGGACACTTTGCTTCTCCAGGGCTGGTCTTCATCTCTTGGCTTCCTTTGCTCTCTCCAGGTTCTGTGTTGCTTAGCATCTCATGGCAATGTCTGCTGGGCTCCAAGCATCTCCAAACATTTGTGTCTCTGTTCTCCATGTGTCAGCAACTATGTCAGCTTTGCTGTGAAGTTTCTGTCCACCCTGAGGTTTCTGTCATTTCTAACTCTCTCCAAAATCTTTCCTCTTTCAAAGGATTCCAATAAACTAATCAAGATCCACCTGGGATGGGTGGAGTCACATCTCCACTTAATCAAAAGATGACACCACGATTGGGGGCGTCACATCTCCATTGAGATAATCTCAAGTTATCTCAATCAAAAGTTTCCAACCTACAGTATTGAATCAGGATTAAAAGAAAAGGCTGTTCCCACAAGATTGAATCTGGATTAAAACATGACTTTTTTGGGGTACATACCACTTTCAAACTGGCACAATTACTGTAGCCCATCTATGTGTTTTCCTCAAAAAATAGGTCCAAATTATTGAGACCTACTATGTGACAGCCATATCTATTACCTCATTAATTTTTATAACATCCCTGCATAGATATTATCAGATCCATATTCCAGACAAGGACACTGAAGCCAGAAAGAGAAAATAACCAGTGCAAGATCTGAAACTAGTAAGTTCCTAAACCTAGGTCCAAAACCAATTCCACTTTAAAATACTACATTGCTGCTGTTATGTCATCTGAATACTAAAGAGGTGTTGGTGATGCACTGTCAATAGTTTCTTGACTATGGGTTTATTTCCTGGTTCAGCCATCCCTTCCTGCCCTATTCCTTACAACCTAAAAAAGCAATTTTGTAGGTATCTGGTAGAGGCAGAGGTGCAGTCGTGCCTATAGAAATCAAGTTGGCAATCACGAGCTGAACATCTGTCCTGCCCCCAGCTCTGGGCTGCACCTAAGGAGATACACAGCTCTGGGAGATCCAGTCTCCTTTTTTGACAAACCAAACAGAGATTGTTTCTGTTCAGAATTTATTTTCTGGTATTTCCAAAGCATATCATCAGTGGCAATTAAATAACTTCAGGTGGTTCGTCAATCCCTGAAATAAGTAATATTGAATCTCAAAGAAAGATGTATTCCCTTTTATATCCTCCCAATAACCATTGAGGAAAATAGCTCAGTTTGGTGCTAGCATGCTCTTAAAACTCCAGCTAATCTCTTTTTCCAATAAAGTGAAAGCAAGCATTTGGCTCAGAGCCTTTGTAAAGTAACAGAGCATTTATTTCAGTGGTGTCTTCTATTTATTACAAATGATGCTAATTTTCCTTTTATGGAAATTCCCTTCTAAATGAATTCAAGTTCAATACCTAGTCCATTGAAATAGCTATTTTAAAAATAATAATGCATGTAGTATAGGGATGTGACAAAACAGCCAAACCTGGAATATGAATGAGTGAAATCTGCCAAAAGGGAACATGCAAAGTCTTAGGCAGCTTCTCTCTGCCTCTGCTCATTTGCATGGAAAACTGTCCCCACCTTCTGTGAAGAATGAACAGAAGTAGAAACTTGTTTTCCATGGAAGAGAGATTGTGTGTTAAAATAACTTGTGTAAACCTCATGCTCAGTAATTAGATGCTCTCATAAAAAGAGTGACCAATAGAATGGAAAAGAAGACTCAGTTGTTTCTAAAAAGATGCAGATAATAAATCTTGACACCTTGGTTCTAGTAAATAAAGGGGTTTCACTTGAGAAGATAAAACCAGAATAAGCAGATAACACATTTGTTACTTAGTGTCCTGCCTTCTGTGTCAGCTTCTCCTATTGTTATAAACACAGGTGCCAAACAATGACAGTGACGGCTAAACACTGACCTTCCTGCCCAATATCAGCTGAGAATGGACGTTCCACAGAAAGCAAACGTCCCACGTCTGAAGCTAGGTGATCTCACCCCACTGTGTGGCTGTAAACACCTCCTATTTACTGACAGTCCCGTGTCAGCTCCGGAAGGGTGGGGATCTTTACCTAGTCTGTTATTAGATATTTGTTGATGAAATTAATGAAGCCTGCAACTTTAGCCTCCTGAAATTCATTTGTTATAATCATTCCAGAAAAAAAATCCTTCTATTCTATTCTTTACTCTTCCCTTATTTCTAAAAGACTCTCTATAGCGTTACTCAAATTACCTCCATGGGTCCAGTCACCACTACGAAAAATAAATAAGATGCAGTTATACAAAAACTGATATTCTCAGGTGCTGGTGAGCCTCATGAAATTGGCGGATGGGCAAATGATCTGCCCGATCTGTTGTCCTCTAAAGCAGGGGTTGCCAAACTGACCCGAGGCCCAAGCACACGTAGTTACCTGTTTTGAGATAGCCTGCGGGCTAACACCGGTTGCTACTTCCATAAATGGTTGAAAAAACTTCAAAAGAATAATGTGTGATGATACATGAACATTTTTGAAATTCAAATTTTAGTGTCCATAAATAACATTTTGTTGGGCTGCAACCAGGCTCATTTGATTTTCTGTCTATGGATTCATTTGCACAACAGTAACAGACAAGTAGTTCCACAGATGCCGGCTTTAGTTCTCTAGAGCTACCATAGCAAAGTAGTATAAAGTGCATGGCTTAAAGCAACGGAAAAAGCGTGCCCGGGCGGTTTAGTGGTAGAATGCGTGCCTTCCTTGTGGGAGACCCGGGTTCGATTCCCGGCCCGTGCACTCCCCCACCCAAAAAACAGCAACAGAAGTATACCATCTACTGTTGTGTTTGGAGCCTGGATGTCTGAAATCAAGGTGTGGGAAGGACCATTCTCCCTCTGCAATCTGTAGGAAAGAACCTGTTCCGTGCTTCTCTCCTGATTTGGGGAAGTAGTCAGCAATCTTTGGTGTTTCTCTGCCACCTTTCCTCTCTGTGTCTGTTTCCTTTCTCCTTATAAAGACACCAATAACATGGGTTAAAGGCTCACCCTACTCCAGTATGACCTAATTTTAATTTAAATAATTCCATATGCAATGACCCCATTTCCAATTAAAGTCACATTCACAGGTACCAGGCGATAGATAGGACTTCAACATACCTCTTTGGGGGACACCATTCAACCCACAGCATCCATAAAGCCTAAAATATTTATTATTTAGTCCTTTACAGAGAAAGTTGATGACCCCTGCTCTACAGAAGTGGTTACTAGATTTTCAAATTTTATAGGTCAGCAAAATTAAAGGAGGGGAGAGGAGAATAAACAAAAAGTTGCCAGTTTTTAGATTTTTTTTGCCAAATAAAGATACTTAAATAAATCTTGCTGTCATTGCCAAACTTTAATAAAAGAAAGTGTACTATAGCACAAAGATATAAGACTAGATGAAATTTCAGAATAAAGGGAATATTATGCAGTTAAGAGAACAGGCTTTAGAGTTAGATCTAGGTTTGAGTCCAGACTCCAGTTTTCTCTGTTTAAGAATTTGGCCACATTGCTTAACTCTTTTAATCCTTAATCTCCTCAATTTAAATTCTGCACAGATGGCATAAGAATTTCCAGAATTATTCTTTTTATAGTATTTCAATAAATTGACACATCTCTAGGCCACCTCTTTCCCCCATGTCACTTGACCCCACCCTACTAAGAACATCTGCAATACGGGAACATATCGTATTTTTGGCATTCAGCATATATTACTTTATGCTTCTCATCACCTTTATTTTGGCATTGCATCTTACCAAGTTAATTTTACTATCCTTGACGATAGAGACTGCAATTTGTCTCTCTTTTTTTTTTTTTTTTTTTTACCTTTTTAGCACCTAAATGTGATGCCAAGATTATAGTCAGTGCTCCCGTACTAGATATAGTCTCTTTGATTGAGCATTATCCTTGCTCTCAAAACTGTCCTGTCTGCCCTATCAATGGTAAATATCAAGGTTGAGAAATAAATAAAATAATCCATCTTTCCTACTTAGCAGAAATGAATGGCCATGTCTCAGGACTGGTTAGGGTAATACAGTTGTGGCAATACAAACATGGCTGAGTCCCTCCTTATGTTGGGGAAATTCCATCTCTTCTTATATAATTCATTTCTCTTATAGTGATATAATGGTTACAATTTCAGGAACTTTTATATATCAGCCATGTGGCACAAAGTTAAGTAGGGTCCCGTCAACATGTGAATTGGGTGAATAAAGCTTTTGACCGTCTATAAATAAAATGAAGAGGGGACAATTAATATAATACGTGAAACATATCATTTGCCAGCTTAGGAAAAAATGGCCCATGATGGCTCTTTTTTTAAAAAGAATATTCAAGCAATTACAGGATTCAGCTGCTTAAGCTTTAATTCGGCAGAGGACCAAAGAGACCTTAGAACTCCCGTGGAGCTTTCTCTTTCCGTCTCTGCTGGTGCTAACCCTTCAGAGTAATTAAGGAATAATTTCAGAGTAGCCACACATGTAGGCAATCAGACCCAATCTAGGAAACACCTGCTTTTACTTCAATTCTGGCCTGCTTACTAATAGGGCATATTTGTCTTGGGACATTGTGTTTGCTTGTGTAATTGTGCATAGCACATTTTCAGATTTTACCACAGATGGATCCTGAAAGCAGTTCTGAGTGAGTGTGTCTGGGTAAGCAAGACACAAAAAGCCTTCCTCATTTTCTGTACAAACAGACGTAAGCAAAATGAGCCCTGGCCATACCCTTTGCTCACACAATGCAGTACAAACAGGAAGCAGTCGGGGAGCAGCTTTGGTCTTTGCAGGCTTAGCAACTAGGTTTCTTATGTTTGTTAACATTTCCAGACTCATCCAACCAAAAGTGGAAAATATCACAGGTCAACAGTTAGACACCAAGAGCACTAATTGGTAACCCTGATGCCACAGAACTAGAAGAGGCACTGACTTAATAAGAAGATTGGTTGCCAGTGTTTGGAGTTTGAACATCATGCCTCTCGGTTGCACTCTGACAGGCTTTAATTACCTAACCCAGAAGAAAGATATTAGGAGATTCACAGAAGAAAGGGAAGAGTTGGTTGAAAATATGAAAAAAGAGACTGAGGAAAGAATTGCAAGGAGAGCAAGGTTAGAGGATAAATCAAACTCAAGTCCAAAGAGCCAGGTTAGAAGGAAAAGTGACATGCAATAACTGTTTTTATATCTAAATGGAAATGAAGTAGAGAACAGAGGCAATGGAATTGAAAAAGTTATGTTTGCATAAAGTAGCTGCGTATTTATGGTAAAAGTTATTTTTAGGTTGAATGCTCTCACATGTTACTCAATATGGAGGGTCAGAAATATATAAAAATGTCAGCCATGTCCATGATTTCCGTATAAGCTGAATGTTCTTAGACAGAATTTTTTAATAGCTTTATGGAGGTACAGTTCATATATTGTAAAATTCAGTACCTTAATATGTACAATTCAGTGGTTTTTCATATTTTTACAGAGTTATGCAGCCATTACAACAGTCTAAATTGAGTACATTCATCATCCCAAAAAGAAACTTCATACCATTACCCCTCATACTGGTCATTGGCAGCTTCCAATATGAATTCTGTCTCTAATGATTTGCCTATTTCGGACATTTCATGAAAATGGAATCATACAATATGTGGCCTTTTATGTCTGTCTCTTTTCACTTGGCATAATGTTTCAAGGTTTTGCCATGTTGTGGCATGTATCAATACTTCATTCCTTTTTTTTTTTCTGGTATGAGCAGACACCAGGAATTGAACCGGGGTCTCTGGCAGGGCAGATGAGAACTCTGCCTGCTGAGCCACCGTGGCCCGCCCTTCATTCCTTTTTGTGGTTAAGTAATATTTCATCATATGAAGGCATCACATTTTGCATATCTATTCATCAGTCATTAGACATTTTGGCAGTTGTAAATAATGCTGCTATGAACATACGTATACAAGTTTTTGCGTGGATGTATGTTTTCAATTCTCTCGAGTATACACCTAGAATGGAGTTGCTGCGTCATATGTCAACTGTACATTTAACTTTTTGAGGAACTGTCAGAACTGTTTTAGAAAGTACCTGAACTGTTTTACAGGCAATGTATGAGGGTTCCTATTCCCCCACTTCTTCATCCCACAGTTGTTATTGTCCATCTTTTTTATTTTCATCGCCATCCTAGTAGGTGTGAAGTGATTAGACAGAATGACCAGGTGGAAAGGCCTGGGTCCTCCATCTGGTTTTACTATCCAGTGATCCTCTCCTCCATCTTCTTCTGGGGTTACAGCTAAAGTAATTAAACCAAGAATATATATAGAGAGAGAGTTGTCCTAATTGAGGGGTAGTTTTACCTCTCAAACATCAGTCGGTGATTATCACTTAATATGGGTCATGTTCTAATAGTTATGATGGGCACAATACATGCATGCTTCTGTTTGCAAAGTCAAGTTTTGTGTTAAGTGCTGATGTAAACCAAGTGATTAAATCCTAGCTTGAAACAGATAAGTGCTCCATTAGCTGGAGCATGAGCAACACTAAATGCAACCACCTACTATCTAAGCAGAGCAGCACAAGCTCTATTAATGGTTGCTTAGGCCTCTTTCTAATGGACCTACAGAGTGAGGTGTAGAAAACAGTGCTGACCTTTTTTCCCTCCTATGGATACACCACATTTTATGGTTTCAAGGGATCTGGAAAACAAGGGGTCTGGGTTCCAGTTCTATGAATGAACGATACTCATTCCTGTTTCCCAGCACTGACTCCCTCTGCCCACCTTAGATGTACCTGCTATTTGCTTATCATTGGCTGCCTGCACTTCCTTTTACAGTGCAGTTAGAGGTTTTTACATTATGGCTTGCCTACTTGACTACCTTCAGACGCTAGATTGTAAGCTCCATGAATTCAGGGCATCCTGTCCACGTTGCCTGCCATTACATTTTCAGCCCTTTAGCCCGGTATGTGACATAAAGTAGCTGGTTATTAAATATCGTGGAGATCTTGTTCAAGGTATCGTTTGCCCAAATAATACCTCCCTCTACTGATAGGGGTTTTAACAATACCAATCACATAGAAATATTATGAGAATGACAGTAAATATAAGTTAAGATGCTTAATTTGGTGGCACATAGTAAGCGGTCAATAAAGATTCATCACTATTTTGTTTTTTTTTTTGTTTGTTTTATTGTGTTTTTTGGGGGGTGGTTGCATGGTCCGGGAATCAAACCTGGGTCTCCCGCATGAAAGGCGAGCATTCTACCACTGAACCTCATCATTACTTTGATTCAAACTCCCAAGTATCAGTTTCTCAATACAGTTGAAAAAAGGGTTGAGTGAGATTTTCCCTAATGTGCCTCACAGTCCAACATTCTAATCATTTTTTTGTTAGCACGACAACCCATGTCTGTGATGTTGATGAATATTTCATTTCTGGAGAATGTGGCACAGTGTCCCAGGGGAATATGTGACTATAGAAGCTTGATAACAATGGAATGTCCAATTTCATCCATGGAGACGAAATTACATTTGATAACCGCTGTTTTTCTTTGGGTCATTTGTGACTTGAAACTCAGCTTTTATTTGTCTCTTGTACATTAATGGTGCACGGCGAAATATTAGGTGGGTTTAGAAAACTTTCAGAAAATGTCAAGTGTCCTTTTTGGTGAAATCAAATACTGTGGGTTGGTGGCTTTTTGATTGAGAAAAGGTCATTGTCGTGGATCATTTCAAATTCCCAATTGTAATTTTCAGAGTACAGTGCTTCTTGGAGAAACCACATTACAGGAAAGACAGAGGTACTTTCTGGTTTTCTAATTATGCTCTGAAACTCCAAACTTGATTTCCTGATCTTATCCAGGAAAAAAAAGGCAATCTTAACTTGTATTCTTCTGAAGCTACATTCTTAAAAATAAGCCTCCATTTAGAGAAAAAGATTGTTACTTAAATTTGATCAAATCTATCGGATATTAATTTGTGTTATAATCTACTTTCTGTCTCTGTGAATACGCTATTTCTAGTCCTCTCCTATAACTACAATATTTGTCATTATGTGCCTTGCTTATTTCACTAAGCATGTTTTCAAGGTTCTTCTATATTGAAGCATGTCTCATAACTTCATTCTTTCTGATGACTAAATAATGCACCATTGTGTGTATATACCATATTTTGTCTATCCATTCATTTGTTGGTGGACACTTGTTTCCAGCTTTGGCTACTGTGAATAATGTTGTTATAACCATTTGTGTGCAAATATCCATTTGAGACCCTGTTTTCCCATATTTCTGGAGTACATACCGGCTCATATGATAATTCCACATATAGCTTTTTGAGCAACTGCCAAACTCCTTTTACACAGTGGCTGATGCATTTTACATCCCTGCATCAATGCCCTAGTGTTCTAATTTCTTTTCATCCTCTCCAACACTGGTTCTTTTCCATTTTTAAAGTAATAACCATCCTCGTGGATGTGAAGTGGTATCTCACTGTGGGTTTCATTTGCATTTCCCTCAAACTGATGATGTTGGGCATCTTTTCATGTGCTTTTTAAAAATATATTCTTTGGAGAAATGTCTGTTCAGGTCCCTTGCACAATTGCTGGTTTAAAGCTTTTGTATACCCCAGAAAAGCCTTGTCCTTTTTCTAAGCCAATCTTCTAGTGCCAGATCTATTGTTTTAGGGTGAAACTTTTGATTAGATTGTTTCCATGGAGACTGACCCACTCAACTGTGGTTGTGACCTTTTGATTAAATGGAGATGTGACACCACACATTCAAGGTGGGTCTTGATTAGTTTCCTGGAGTCCTTTAAAAGGGAAAACATTTTGGAGAAACCTCAGCTGCAGAGGCAGATGCAGACACAGTCATTTGGAAATGCAGAACCCCCAGGAAACACAGTTGCTTCAGAACTGACAGAGATGCCTAGACATGGATGTTTGGAGACGCAGAGCCCAGCAGGCATTGCCATGTGCCTTCCCATATGATGCTAAGCAAACCAGAATCCAGAGTTGTGTCCCAGAGATGCTAAGTGAAGACCCACAGATGCTTAGAGAGAAACCACTGGCATCAGAACGTGGAAGCAACGGAACCGGGAACACAGACCAGCAGCGGCCAGCCACATGCCTTCCCAGATCGGCCTTTCTTAAATCAAGGTATCTTTCTCTGAATGCCTTGGTTGGACATTTTTATGGCCTTAGGACTGTAAACTTATAACTTAATAAATTTCCTTTATAAAGTCCATTCCATTTCTGGTATATTGCATTTCAACAGTTTTAACAAACTAATACACCCACTTTCAAATGGAGTTGTCTTTCTTGTACTATAAAAGTTCCTTATTAAAAAAAGTTCTGGATATTAAGTTCCTTTCTGATATATAGTTTGCAACTATTTTCTCCCATTCACTAGATTGTCTTTTCACTGTCTCCATAATTTCCTTTGCATAAAAGTGTCTGATTTTTATGAGGTTCCATTTATCTTTTTTTTTTTCTGTTTTTGCTCATACTTTTGGCACCATATCTAAGAATCCATTGCTGAATCCCAGATCATGGAGATTTGTCCCTGCATTATCTTTTAAGAGTTTTTTAGTGTTGTCTTTTCTATTTAGATCCTCGATCCATCTTAAACTGATTTTTATTTAAGGTATGAAATAGGAGTCCAACTTCATCCTTCTGATGTGAATATCCAGCTTTCCCAACACCATTTGTTGAAAAGACTATTTTTCTTTCCCCACTGCATATACTTAGCACCTTCATTGAAAATCAGTTGGCTGTAGATGTGTGGGTTCGTTTCTGGACTTTCAACTATTTTCTGTCTATTTGCATACATTTATCCCAGTAGCACCCTGTGTTTTGATTATTATAACTTTTTAGTACAATTTTAAATTCAAAAGTGTGAGGCCTCCAACTTATTCATATGGTTTTGGCTATTCAGAGTCCCTTGCAGGCCCATATGAATTTGATGATAGGTTTTTCCACTTTTGCAAAAAGGCCACTGGAATTTTGATAGGAATTGCATTGCATATATATATTGTTTGGGATAATATTAACATCTTAACTATATTAATTCTTCTAATCCGTGAATATGGATGTCTTCCCATTTATTTAGGTCTTTTAAATTTCTTTCATCGGTGTTTTACGGTTTTTAATCTTTTATATCCTTGGTTAAGTTTATTTCTAGATGCTATTATAAATGGAATTGTTTTCTTAATTTCCTCTTTGGTGTCTTCATTTCTCATGTGTAGAGACACAACTGATTTTTTTGTGTTGAACTTGTAACCTACCACTTTTAAAGGACTTTCTTAATGGCTTTGTCAGTCATATTTGGTATAATGGGGCAAGGATGATATTACCCACCCATCCTCAATTAAATTAAACCTCACTAATAGATCACATACCCCCAATACATCTTTGGTTTCTCCTTCCTCCTCCATTTTTCCCACCCAAGACTAAACTCTCCATGTCTCTTCTCCTTTATCATCAGTTCTTTTACCTTCTGTGATCCCTTGACTTTCATTTTACCTCCATCTTGTTCTTTTTCTGAACTTCTTGCCACTCTAGCCTCTGTATTTTCACCTGAAGACACAGAATGTAATAAGAGAGAACAAGGAGGACGAAGTAGAAAGATGAGGGAAAAAAATCTGGAGGAAGAAATGGAAACAAACAAGATTATTGGGTTGAGGGAGATAAAATGAAGTAGAAAAGTTTCTCAAAAATACCTTGATAAACACCTATGATACATTTTCTAGGAAAGCTAAATCTAAGTCTGAAAGGATTAATGAAAAAGGTACCCAGGTTGAATATGAAGATACTTGCTGAAGTTGGAAAATGACTGCAGAAAGTGTTCTGATAAAGGAAAGATGCTATATGACTTTTAATAAACTTTCCTCCTTTTTGAAATAGACAATTATAGCAAAGTATTTTTCTAAATTGTTTCCTTCCCACTAATTGTGAACTCTGCAAATATTTTTCTACTATTATAAAAATTACAGTATTTACTGTTTCTGAATGTGTGAGCAGGGTTTCATATAAGGAGTATTTATTTAACTGAATTCAAGGGACAAATCTAATAAACACATACAAGTCTATTTTAGAGAAAAAAATTCCAGTTTTATATAATCCATTTTTACATGGTAGCATCAGCATACTTGAGATTTTCTGAGCTAATTTTACTCAGGTAAAATTATTACGAGCAAATCATATATTACATGGCTTTGAGCCATCTCTAGCCTACACACATAATGCCATAATTATTGGTTTGAATAATGGAAGGAAAGCACTGTTTATTATTTCCTTTTTCAAATGCCCCTTTCATTGTGAAACATAACACAATGAAATTGGTCTATTCACTACAGAAATGAATGAAATAAGTGTAAAGCTTAATATAGCTTGTAAACACCCGAGTGGTCATTATGTAGATCAAGAAATGTGACATAGTCAGCTATAGCTTTATAGTAATAGTGGCATCTAATTGAGCAGATGTTCCCAACTCTTTCTTCAGAAGTGGTTTAGCTCTTCTCTACCCTTTGTTGTTCTATTTGAATTTTAGAAATGGCTTACCTAGTTCTAACAAGATTCTTTCTGAAACTGTAACCCACACCGAACTCTGAAATCTGTTCTATAACCATTTGCTACAATGCACTTTGAAATTTATTGCTTCCTTGTATATATGTTATATTTCACAATAAAAGAATGTTTAAAAATTTCTTCTGGGATTTGATTGGTATTGGATTGGATTTATAGATCAGAATGGAGAGGATTGTCTCCTTTTCAATAGAAGGCTTCTCAACCATGGGCATAATATATTTGTCAGTTAATTATTTAAGTCTTTATTTTTCCTCACAAAGTTTGTGATGGTTTGAAGCTGTATATACCCCAGAAAAGCATGTTCTCAAATTTAGTCCATTCCTGTGGGCTGTGGATCCATTGCAAGCAGGACTTTTTGAGGCAGTTGCTTCAGTTAAGGTGTGACCCACCTCAATCAGGATGGGTCCATCCTCTTGCTGGAACCCTTTATAAATGGAATGAATAAAGAGAGAGAGGGAGAGAGACAGAGACAGAAAGAGAGAGAGAAAACGCCATGGAAACAAGAAATTGAAAGCAACGAAAGCTGGAAAAGAAGGGAGAGACCAGCAAATTCCACCATGTGTTTTGCCATGAGACAGAAAAGCCAAGGATCACTTGTAGCTACCTGTTCTTTTGGGAAGAAGGTATTGCCTTCATATGCCTTGATTGGGACATTCTCACAGCCTCAAACTGTAATCTAATAAATCCCATTGTTTAAAGCCCACTTATTTTATGGTATGTGCTTTCAGCAGCCTAGGAAACTGAAATAGTTTTTTTTCCCTTTATTTAAAAAATATTTTTATTGAGCGATATCCACACACAAACAGTCCAACCATGTATCATTTATCATATCATCACATAGTTGTGTATTCTTCACCATGATCATTTTTAGAATGTTTGCATCACTCCAGAAAAAGAAAAAAAAGAACTTATACATCTGATATTCCTTATCCCTCCCTCACATTGACCCATGGTATTTCAATCTACTCAATTTTTACCCTTTACCCCCCCCATTATTTATTTATTATCCCTTTTTTTAAAATTCATCTCTCCACACCCTAGATAAAAGGATCAACAACAGGCACAGGGTTTTCACAATCACACAGTCACATTATGAAAGCTGTATAGTTATACAGTCTTCTTCAAGAATCAAGGCCAGTAGAACACAGTTCAATGGTTTCAGGTACTTCCCTCTAGCCACTCTACTTCATCATAAGTTAAAAAAGGATGCCTATATAATGCATAAGAATAATCTCTAGGATAACCTCTCGACTCTATTTGAAATCTCTCAGCCACTGAAACTTTATTTTGTCTCATTTTTCTCTTCCCCCTTTTGGTCAAGAAAGTTTTCTCCATGATACCAGGTTCCAGCTCATTCCCAAGAATCAAGTCCCACATTGCCAGAGAGATTTATAATCCTGGGAGTCATGTGTCACATAGAGGGGAGAGCAGTGAGTTCACCTGCCAAGTTGGCTTAGAGAGAGAAGCCGCATCTGAGTAACAGAAAAGGTTCTCTGGGTGTGACTCTTAGGCATAATTATCAGTAGGTGTAGTGCCTCCTTTGTAGGAATAAGCTTCATTGGGGCAAGCCCCAAGATTGAAGGCTCAGCCTATTGAATTGATTGTCCCCACCGCTTGTGAGGATATCAGGAATTCCCCAAATGGGGAAGCTGAATATTTCCTCCTTTCTCCCCTGTACTCCAATGGGACTTTGAAAATACTTTTTTATTCTTTGCCCAAATTACTCTGAGATTTATTGGGGCATCACACTAACCTGTACAAACCAAGAAGATCTCACACCCTATTCAAGGTTCCATGTAATTATGGTGTTCTAGTAAATGACTTTACAAGTTAGATTAGATAATGTGCTGCCCAAAGTATAAATTTCACACCAAATAAATATCTCTCCTTTTGATCTCACATGGAGGCTGAAGTTTGAAAATAGGGGCCATATCATCCTTTACCCAGTATTCTGATTTACATTAGTCCTATTCAGATCAGCTTCATTCATGTCCCTAGACATAGTCTGACCATTTTTCACCTGTTTTAACAGTTGCTGAATGGGGTACTGCTGACTTTCATAGTTTCAGTGCTCCAAACTTGAGTCTCAGGTGTCTCATAAATACTTGAAGTTTCAGGGAATGACCAGGCTATATACAAATAGCTCAGTATCTCAGAATTTAGAAATATCAGTTACAACTCCCAAATATATGTAACTGCTATAGGAGCTTACAATCTAGGAGCCTTTACAATAGGCCCCAACCTGATAACCCATGCTCTTGACTTCAATTCTCTGAATTTATATATTACAGTTATTCCATACGAGTGAGGTATGATAATATTGGTGTTTTTTTTTTCCTGACATTTCAGTCAACATACTGACCTCAAGGTTCAGCCGCCTGGTTGCATGCCTCACAACTTCATTTCCTCTTGCAGCCTTCAGTAGTCTGCTGAATGGAAACATAGTTCCCCCTTCCATTCCTCAGTTATTGTACCCTTAGGCCACCTCCATTCATATTGAATCTGGAACACTGCTGCCATAAACACCAAGGTGCAAATGTCCATTTGTGTCCCCATTCTCATTTCCCCTAGGTATGTACCTAGCAATGGGGTTGTAGAATCATTTGGCAACCCCATCCCAGCCTCCTGTGGAGCCACCACACTGCCCTCTGGAGAAGCTGCATCTCTCAGCTTCCCTACCAACAGTGAATAGGAACATCTCTTTCTCCACATTTTCTCTAGCACTTGTTTCTCACTGTTCATTTTTTTTTGATTGATTATTTTTATTGAGAATGATAAATACTAGAAGCAGCATATATCACATATAATATTAAGAGCAAATTAAGACAGGCTTGTTAAAATAGAGTTTATAATATTTGTATTTTCTCAAAAGGAAACTATTTTTTTTCCCTCTAGTTTCTGGTACCTAGAATATTTCTTGAAAAATCTCTACCTGCCCGATACCCACCTATCATTTTAAGACAGTATTAAATCCATCTCTTCAGCAAAACTGTCCTCATTTTCCCACTATAAAACAATTTCTGAGGTGCCTCAAATTATTTGGTTGTTTATATATTTCCAAAACTTTTATCAATTTTATCCTGTATTTTTAGTTTCATTAATTTTTTTTAAATTTTATTTTTGCAAATACCAAAAAACACCAAACAAACACAAATATTCCTATGTTAAAATAAATTTAGTTCGAAATGCTAGTGATCAATGAAAGGGAGGGGTAAGGGGTATGGTATGTATACATTTTTTTTCTGTTTTCGTTTTATTTCTTTTTCTGAATAGATGCGAATGTTCCAAGAAATGATTATGATTTCACTGTTCATTTTTAAAAAAATTTATTCACACCATACAATCCGACCTAAGTAAATAAACATGCCTTTGCCACCATAATCTATATGAAGACATTTCCTTTTCTTCTGCATGGGATCCATACCCTCTCCCAGAGCCCCCACCTGTTGACAGGTAGTATTCAATGGAAGCATATTATAATGTTACTGTTGACTATAGACCCTCAGGTGCATTGGGTATACCTTTTCCTGTATAGCATCTATTTTTAACCCCTTGCAATGTTGACATTCATTTTGTTCTCCCTCATGCAAAAACGTTTTTATATTTGTACATTTGATCACCATCATTGTCCACTCTAGGCATTTCTAAGTTATACCATCTCTGTCTTTATCCTATCATTCCTTCTGTTTTCATATGTGCCCCAATCCTTCTTCCTCAACCATACTCATATCCAGCTTCACTCAGTGTACTTATATTGTTGTGCTACCATCACGTAGCATTGTGCCATCCATTTCTGAATTTTTACAATCAGTTCTGTTGTATAATCTGTATTCCTCCAGTACCAATTTCTACCCTATTTCTATCTCCTGATAACCTGTGTTCTTAACATTAACTCTCAAAGTTCATTTATTAATATTAGTTCATATGAGTGAGACTATACAGTATTTGTCCTCTTGTTTCTGGCTAATTTCACTCAGCATAATGTCCTCTAGATTCATCCACATTGTTACATGCTTCATGACTATATTCTGTCTTACAGCTTGTAGTATTCCATCGTATGTATACATCACAGCTTGTTTAGCTACTCGCCATTGCTTGACATTTGGGTAGTTTCCCTCTCTCGACAATTGTAAGTAATGCTGTTATAAACATTGATGTGCAAATGTCTGGTTGTGTCTAGGTATATATTACTAGGTACATATTCAGTACTTCTGAATATATCCCTAGTAACTGGATTGCTGGATCATATGGCAATTCAATACTTAGCCTTCTGAGGAACCATCAAACTGCTTTCCAGAGCAGTTGTACCATTTTACATTCCCACCAACCATGGATAAGTGTGCCTCTTTCTCCATATACTCTCCAGCACTTGTTCTTTTCTAATTTTTTTTATAATGGCCAATCAGATAATATCTCATTGTGGTTTTGATTTGCATTTCCCTAAGTAGCCAGTTCAGCTGAGCATCTATTCATGTGCCTTTTAGCCATTTGAATTTCCTCTTACGAAAAGAGTTTGTTCATGTCTTTTGTGCATTTTAAATTGGATTCTTTGCCTTTTTGCTGTTGAGTTGAAGAATGTTTTTATCTATTCTGGATAATAAGAGCTTATCTGAGATGTAGTTTCCAAATATTATCTTCCATTGCATAGGCTGTCTTTTTTACTTTCCTGACAAAGTTCTTTGATGCACAAAAGCATATAATTTTGAGGAGATACCATTTATCTATTTCTTTTTCAATGATCATGCTTTGGGTGTAAGGTCTCTTATTACAAGATTTATAAGATATTGCCCTACATTTTCTTCTAACAGTTTTATGGTCTTAACTCTAATATTTAAGTCTTTAGTCCATTTTGAGTTAATTTTTGTGTGAGGTGTGAGATCTGGATCCTCTTTCACTCTTTTTCATATGGACATATAGTTCTCTAAACAACAATTATTGAAAAGACTGCTGTGTCCCAGGTGGATTGGCTTGACCCCCTTATCACAGATCACTTGTCCGTAGATGAGAGGGTCTATTTTTGAACACTCAATTTGATTCCAGTGGTCGGTATATCTATCTTTATGCCAGCACCATGCTGTTTTAACCACTGTACCTTTGAATATGCTTTAAGGTCAGGTAATGTGAGACCTCCCACTTCATTTTTCTTTCTCGAGATATTTTTAGCTATTTGGGGGCACCCTGCCCTTCCAAATAAGTTTGGTTATTGGGTTTTTTAATTTCCGCAAAGTGAATTGTTGGGATTTTAATTGGTATTGCATTGAATCTATAAATCAATTTGGGTAGAATGGACGTGTTTACTATATTTAGTCTCCCTATCCATGAAAGTGATATGCTTTTCCATTTATTTAGGTCTTCCTTGATTTCTTTTAACAATTTTTTGTAGTTTTCTGTATACAGGTCTTTTGTATCCTTAGTTAAGTTGATTCCTAAATATTTGATTCTTTTGGTTGCTATTGTAAATGGATATTTTTTTCTCGATTTCCACCTCAGGTTATTCATCACTTGTGTATAGAAACAGTACTGATTTGGGGGTGTTTATCTTGTACCTGCTGCTTTGCTGTACTAATTTATTAGCTATAGTAGCTTTGCTGTAAAGTTTTGAGGATTTTTGACATATGGTATCATGCTACCTGCAAATAGTGAGAGATTTAATTTTTCCTTTCCAATTTGGATGAATTTTATTTCTTTTTCTTGTCTAATTGCTCTAGCTACAACTTGCAGCACAGTGTTGAATAACAATGGCAACAGTGGACATCCTTGTCTTGTTCCTGATCTTAGAGGGAGAGCTTTCAGTCTTTCCCCATTAAGGATGATATTAGCTGTGGGTTTTTCACATATTCCCTTTATCAAGTCACATATTCCCTTTATCATGATGAGAAAGTTCCCTTCTATTCCTATCCTTCGAAGTCTTTTCACCAAGAAAGGATGTTGAATTTTGTCAAATGCCTTTTCTGCATCGTTCAAGATGATCATGTGGTTTTTTCCTCTTTGATTTATTCATATGGTGTATTACATTAATTGATTCTCTTGCGTTGAACCAGCCTTGCATACTTAGAATAAGTCCTACTTGGTCATGGTGTATAAGTCTTTTAGTGTGGTGCTGGATTCAATTTGCAAGTATTTTGTTGAGGATTTTTGCATCTATATTCATTAAAAAGATTGATCTGTAATTTCCTTTTCTTGCAGTATCTTTGTCTGGCTTTGGTATTAGGGTTATGTTGGCTTCATAGAATGAGTTGGGTAGCTTTTTCTCCTCTTCAATTTTTTGAAGAATTTGAGCAGGATTAGTACTAATTCTTTCTTGAATGTTTGTTAGAACTCACAAATGAAGCCATTGGTCCTGGACTTTTCTTTTTTCAGAGCTCCTGATGCCTGATTCAATCTCTTTATTTGTGATTGGTTTGTTGAGGTCATCTATTTTTTCTCGAGTCAATGTTGGTTTTTCATACCTTTCTAGGAAGTTGTCTATTCCATCTATGTTGTCTAGTTTGTTAGCATATAGTTGCTCATAGTATCCTCTCATTATCTCCTTTATTTCTTCAGGTCAGTGCTTATGTGCCTTCTTCCATTTCTGATTTTATTTATTTGCATCCTCTCTCTTTTTTTGTCAGCCTAGCTAAGGGTCCATTGATTTTACTGGTTTTCTCAAAGAACCAACTTCTGGTTTTGTTGATTTTCTCAATTATTTTCATGTTCTCAATTTCATTTTCTCCTACTCTGATTTTCATAGTTTATTTCCTTTTTTTTTTTTTTGCTTTGGGGTTAGTTTGCTGTTCTTTCCCTAGTTCTTCCAAGTGAACAGTTAGTTCCTCAATTTTTGCTCTTTCTTCTTTTTTAATATAGGCACTTAAGGCAATTAATTTCCCTCTCAGCACAGACTTTGCTGCATTCCATAGATTTGATATGTTGTGTTTACATTCTCATTTACCTCAAGATATTTACTGATTTCTCTTGTAATTTTCCCTTAAACACTGGTTATTTAATCATGTGTGTTCAGCCTCCAAAAATTTGTGAATTTTCTGGCCCTCTGCCTGTTATTGATTTCCAACATCATTCCATTATGATCCTAGAAAGTGTTTTGTATAATTTCAATCTTTTTAAATGTATTGAGACTTGCTTTGTGACCTAGCATATGGTCTATACTTGTGAATGATCCATGAACACTTGAGAAAAATGTGTTTCCTGCTGTTGTGGGGTGTAATGTTCTGTAACTGTCAAATAACATTGAATTAATTTATCATATTATTCAAAATCTGTTTCCTTATTGATACTCTGTCTAGATGTTCTAGCCATTGATGAGAATGGGGAATTGAAGTCTCCAACTATTATGGTAGAGGTGTCTACTTTTCCTTTCAATGTTGTCAGTGTTCGTCTCATGTATTTTTGGAGCACTCTGGCTCAATGCATAAATATTTATGATTGCTATGTGTTCTTGTTGAATTTTTCCTTTTATTATTAAACAGTGTCTGTGCCATTTTGAAAGGATTTATGTACCCTAGAAAAGCCATGTTTTAATCCTACTCAATCTTGTGAGTGCAACCATTTCTTTTAATCCCTATTCAGTACTATAGGTTGGAAATTTGATTGTTATCTCCATGGAGATGTGACTTACCCAATTGTGGGTATTAACCTTTAAATAGAGGTATATGTGACTCCACCCATTCCTGATGGGTCTTAATTACTTTATTGGAATCCTCTAAAAGAAGAAGCATTTTGAAGAAAGTTTGAGAATGACAAGAGAAGTAGAGACATGAAAGCTACAGAGACCACTAGCCAGTGACTTTTGGAGATGAAAAAGGAGAACACCCCTGGGGGAGGGGTGCTTCATGAAGCAAGAAGCCAGGAGAGAAAGCTAGCAGACACTGCCATGTTCAACATGTGCCTTTCCAGTTGAGAGAGAAACCCTGAATGTTGTTGGCTTTCTTGAACCAAGGAATCTTTCCCGAGATGCCTTAAATTGGATATTTCTATAGCCTTGCTTTAGTTGGGACATTTTCACAGCCTTAGAACTATAAACTTGCAACTTAATAAATTCCCTCCTTTAAAAACCATTCAGTTTCTGGTATATTGCATTATAGCAGCTAGCAAACTAGAACAGTGTCCTTTTTGTTTCTTTTAATTGTTTTACATTTGAAGTCTAATTTGTTGTATGTTAGTATAGCAATCTTTGCTCTTTTCTGTTTGTTGTTTAAATGAAATATCTTTTCCCAACCTTTTGCTTTCAACTTTTTATTGTTGTTGTTTGGTTGGTTGGTTGTTTGGGGGCAGGGACAGAAGTGCATGGGCCAGGAAATGAACCCATCAACCTATTTTTGTCCTTGTGTCTAAAGTGCATCTCCTGTTCATAGCATACAGATGGGTCCTGTTTTTTCATCCATTTTGTCAGTCTGTGTCTTTTGATTGGGGAAGTTTAATCCATTGACACTTAGTGTTATTACTGTAGAGGCGGTACTTTCTTCTATCATTTTGTCTTTTGGATTTTATATGTCATATCTATTTTTTCCCTCTTTTTATCTTTACTGATAGTCTTCATTTCTATACTCTTCTCCAGACATCTCTTTGCTTCCTTGTCCTATATGTCTGTATTGCTCCTTTTGGTATTATGTGTAGAGCCAGTCTCTTAATCACAAATTCTCTCAGTTACTGTTTGTCTGAAAATATTTTAATCTCCCCCTCAGTTTTGAAGGACATTTGCTGGGTATATTGGCAATTTTTCTTTTTCAGAATCTTAAATATGTCATAACACTGCCTTCTTGCCTTCATGGTTTCTGCTGAGAAATCCATACATAATCTTATCAAACATTCCTTGTATGTGATGAATTGCTTTTCTATTGCTGCTTTCAATATTCTCTCTTTGTCTTTGACATGTGTTAATCTGATTAGTAAGTATATCAGCGTAGGTCTATTGGATCTATTCTGTTTGGGGTACACTGCACTTCTTGGATCTGTAATTTTATTCCTTTCATAAGAGTTGGGAAATTTTCAGTGATTATTTCCTCCATTAGTCTTTCTCCTCTTTTTCCTTCTCTTCTCTTTCTGGGATACTCATAACATGTATATTTGTGTGCCTCATGTTGTTATACAATTCTCTGAGACCCTGCTTGTATTTTTCCATTCTTTTCCTTATATTTTCTTTTGTGTGTCAGATTCCAGTGGTCCAGTCCTGTAGTTCACTAATTCTCTCTTCTGCCTCTTCAACTCTATTGTAGATATCCATTGTTTTTCTTTCCCAGCTCTTCTATTGTGCCTTTCATTCCCTTAAGTTGTGATTTGTTTTTTAAAACTTTCAAGTTCTTCTTTATGTTTGCCCAATGTCTTCTTTATATCTTCCCTCAAGTCACTGATTTGATTTTTGATGACATTTTGAATGTCTGTTCAAACAACCTGAATTTGTTGTTCAATTCCTGTATCTCATTTGAAGTGTTGATTTGTTCCTTTGACTGAGCCATAGTTTTGCTGGCATCTAGCATTTAATTTCCTTAATTAGTTTATTCTGGAAGTTGTTTTCACTCTTTTACCTAGGATTTTCTTACTGAATGTCTTTGTTCTCTATCTGTTCTTTGACATTCAGTTCAGCTTATTCTAGACCTCAAGTATAGGTTCTGTTTAACTTATTAGAATTTTTCAGTTTTTTTTTCCTATTTCTTGCCCTGCCTATATGGAACATTTTTTTTTTTGAGGTGGGTCTCCTAGGTATTTACACTCCAGTCAGATTTTTCCTGTCTAGATTGGCCCATGTCCCAGGAGGAAAGAGTAGCCATAATCAGTTTTTCCAGAGGGTGAGACCCAGCAGTTTGTCAAACTTTCCTATGAAGCCTCTATATGCTGTGATTTTCCTGTCCTGCCCAGCATGTAGCATTTATCTACCTGCAGCTTCCCACCAGTTTAAAGTGATGTGGTGCCTTTAATTTCAGCAGACTCTCCCTCCCAGGGGCATGGTTGAAAGAGAGATGATGTAGTAGATGTGCTTTGATTGGTTCTATTTTCCAACCCCTGGGGCCTGAATTCCTTGAAGGAGGGATTCCACTTGAGCTGGGCACTGCCCCCCTTTACTTGGGGGAAGAAATGCCCTTTAGGGAATTAACCCCTTTCATGTGACTAGTTACTTTGTCTTTCAGACATCCCTTAGTTCTGTCCTTGCCTGGGGCAGTGCTGGAGACTGAGAGTACTTGTAGTTCTACCTAATGAGCTGTTAAGAAGTAAAATTTTAAAAAAGCAAAAAAGTCTTTTAAGAGCCAGTCCCCCACTCCTTGGTTTTGCCAATCAGTTGCTTGAGTTGGTATGTGGCTCTATGTATCTCCAGACTCTATGTGCCCTCTTTTCTTGGGTCCCAGCCCTTTTTCAGCATTTTGTGCTATATCCAACTCAAATAGCCTCTGTTTTGGTTTTGTTTTTTTTTTTTTCATAATCCCTGCCCCCTCTCTGCTGGAGTAAAAACTCCTAGTACCTTTAGTGCTTATCCCAGGTTTATCTGTGCTAGGGCCTGTTTTCAGTAGTCAGAATTGAAGAGAAACACATTCAGTTCAACAGAATATTTCCATGATATACATAGGATTTGTGGGTCTCAGGACACCAAGTCCAACCAGGCTGGAAAGTGGATCAGACAAGCACATTCTTTGTTCTAAGGAAATATTTGTGGTTGACTGTTTGGTTTCAAAAGGAATGTTTCCCTTATCAGACCAGCAGACTTTTGCTTAACTGATTAACAAACTCCTCTAGTATATAATTAAGCCATCTCTAAAAGCAGTATCCTTGAAAATCCTAATAAAAGCTTTGAGGAAATTTGGCTCAGGGTTCAGACTTCCACCCCACATGGTGGTGGCTAGACGCCATGGCGAGACCGCAGTTCCCTAAGCCTCTCTTAACTTTGTGTCTGTGTCTTTCTTTAAGATTTCGTTCACAATGCATATCAGGACTTTCTTTTCTAGGTTGCCTTTCAGCAACAAGAATTTGTTAACTATTTTCACAGATAGAGCTTGGGTACATTAAACCCTTGATGCTAGTAAAGTCTGTTTCCTTTCCCCTTGGGAAACCAGCCTGCAATGCCCATGTGTGAGGGATGCTGGCCCCCATGGCTTGGGGGATTTTCGGTTCTGTGTGGGATCTCAGCATTCCACCTGGTCCAGACTGGTGTAAGTTGTGTGTCTGGTCACTGATATTCCCCCAGCAGTTGTTCTGTACCATTCCTGACTTACTTACTAGCTGCTCTGGAGGACAAGCTAAATTCCACCCCTCATTATGCTGCCATCTTGCTGCCTGTCCAAAATAAAGTTTTACATTTATCTCTGAGGAAGTCTGGCACACCCTTTTGTAGATACTGATTTCTAGGTATTTGATTTAAAGGGTATCTTTAAAATTTTAGAATTATCTATGCAGAAGTCTTGGACATTCTTTGGTAAATTTTTCTAGGTATTTGGTATTTTGGTAAATGGTATCTTTATTTAAATTTTAATTTCTCTATTTTTTTCATATAAAAATAAAATTTATTTTATATATTGAATTTCTATCCTGAAACTTGCCTGGCCATCTTTTTTATTTTTAGGCTTAAGGCAATGTTTTATTCCTGTAATGAATTTGATCTACGTTAAAGACATTTTCCTCACAGGGAAATATATTTTAAATGTCTTAAAAGCTTAATGCCTCACAGAGGTAGTCTGAACATTTGTTGACAAGATTGAAAAATAGGTATGCACCTATATTCCAGGCTAATTCCACAGCCTGAGGGCCACGCAACAAGTACAATTATAGGTACAGTCTGAAGTTCCAGTAGGTCTCTGGGATTCATCCCAGAACAGAACCAGAAACCAGATCTCTCAGGCACAAACTAAACAAATACCACTGTTTATTATGTCCCATCCCAGATTGAGCCTAGGAATCTAACCGAGCCTAGATCCTACTGGTTTGGGAACCTGACGGGTTGCGCCTCAAAAGATAAGAATGTCTGGAATCCTTCTGCTGATCATCATACCCTGTAACAACAAAGGGGCCACTCTATGAAATTGGTCAGTGTGGTCAGCACATACATTGAGACAGTTGCTAATTTCCATGGTATTGTCAAAGTCTTCTTTCATCAGATAGTTAAGTGTTCATGAGTGCAACCACATTCTTTACTCCTTCTACCACTTGTGAGATCAAAGGTTGTGCAAGTGTATCTCATGTGTGACAGATATTCCATGTTTATGGTCCTTTTGCTGGAGTAAGTTCTGAGACTCACATGCAATGCTATGTCCTGAACAGCATGATCAGGTTTGCTGGTAGATGAATGCTTCCCCAACCAGATTGGGAAGATGGTAAATTGGGTTATGTACCCCCTCATTAACTCTCCAAGAAGAACATTGGCATAAATGGCCTGTGTGGACAGAAGATTCCAGACCTGACTGTCCACTAGGACATATGCTATGTCCTCACATATGCTATCTGCTACTCTGTTTATACGCATCAGGTGCCTCCTCCTGTCACCCCCTGCAGCTCCAGGCTTCACATGTATGGAGTTCTCCTGGAGAGAGAAGGGTGTTACTGAATAATCATGAAAAAAGAGAGCCAATTTTTCCACAAGTGATATATGAGCAGTCTCCTCCCCAGCTATAAATACTTTCTGGGCAACATCAAATTGGCCCAATTTGAAATCCTTTTTTGCCCTGTTACCATCAACCATGACCTGGTCATACATTGCTGTCTTACTTCATGCACACCATGAAGCCAGATTGTGTAAAACCTATCTGATATCTTGGGTTAGCACCTAAAATTATTTCATTCATAGCTAATGGGGGAATCTATAAGCCCTCCTTAAATGCAATAGATAGCATAGCATCCTTAATCTGTTCAACTCAAGGTGTTGAAAATGAAGATCTAAACAATAATGAACCAAAGAACAAATCTTGGGATGATTTTTTGTCATAGCATATACAAATAATGGGAATTTTTGCATGTTTTATCAGGCCAATTAACTCCTCAATTCCTCCCCTGTCCTCACTGCCTGCCATGCCATCCACTTCATCCATGATGAGAGCATGTTTTGGGCTTACTGAGTGGGCTGCTCCATTCGAATAGAAACCTTTGATGCTGGTATTATTCAGTGATTCAGCCACAATCTCCTTCAAACTGTTCTTTCTCCATGTGTCATTTGCATTCAGTTCCACATAGCTGTATCCCAACCAGAGAGGCCATGGTTGTTTTGCCAACACCTGGAGGACCTGAGAGCAAGGCTGCTTTAAAACTAGAGCCATCATCCTTGCCAGTAAATTTACCAAATTTTTCTGTTTTTTTTTTTTTTTTTAATCTTTGGATGGACTCTTGTGCCAGGTCTGGAGCCAGTGTAGGCATTTGTTGGCACAATTCTGCCCACCTTGCTGCCTGATTATAGTCTTCAATGAAGTTGGCTTTTATTTATCCACCCAGAGCAAACTCTCCACATGGTTTTCACTACTGGCAGCTAAATTCCTTACCCTGCTGTCACCATTTGTCTCTTCCACCACTTGCTCCTTAAAGCCCAGGCCTCTCCAAAGCACACTCATTTCCATTTTTATTGCCTTTATAGAGTCGTTCCTTTTGTGAGTCATCTTGCTCTTTTTAGATTCTGATTCCTTCTTATTTAAACTAATTTTCTGTGGGGTTTTTTTTTGGGGGGGGGTCATTTTTTTGAGATGTTCTTTCTAATTTCATCTCAGCTTCCACTGCTATTTCATACTTGGACTTCTTGTCTGGCATAGTTCAAATCATATTCAATAGGCCGTCTTCATCAATAATTTTTGTCCCCAAGGCTGCTACATTTTCTCTCTTGGACTGTCCACTATAACAACCCATGACAAGGTAGTTTGCTTTCTTGCTGACATTTCCTGTTCCTTTCCCCCAAGTCCCTCAATTACAGACTTGGACTCATCTCATTCAATAGACTCCAGCACTCCTGTGATAACAAATACACGGCCTTCCAAGTAATTTTCAGCTCCCCTTGGCGGGCAGAAAACTCCAGTTTTGCTTACTCTGGATCTGACTGTGGTCACCATCGCGTATGCTATCTGCTGCTCTGCTTAAAAGCCTCGAGTCCTTCCTTATGCCACCCCCTGTGGCTTCTGGCTTCACAGTATGTAGTTCTACTGGACAAAGAGGGGTGCTATTGAGTAATCACGAAAAAAGATATCTGATTTGTCCACAAGTGACATAGTAGCACTCTCCTCCCCAATATCAAATGCATCCAGTTTGTCTGGTATTGTTACCTCTGATTCCAGTGCAACACCACAGCACTCTTTCTAGCCTCCCTTTTTCCTTATTTGTAACTTCTTTCTCCAACTTGAGAAAGATATCTGGATCTCATTATCCACATTGTATTTCTTCAGACCAGGAATACACATAATTTCTAATCCATATCCATGTGGGAAAAAAATTTACGAACGAAAGTACCACAATTTGTTTACAGTTCTTTTTGTCCTTAGTCTTAGAGTATATAAGGAAAATATTGTTTTCAAATTACTTGGGTTCATTCTATTCTTTGTTCTTCCCCACCCGCCCCTTTTGAGATGGGATAAAGGTGGTGCATTCTCTGCCTGATGTACCCAAATGACCAATTCCTGAGACACTGGGGTTTCAAAGAAAGAGTTTATTGCTGGGTGTGAAGCAGGAGATCAGATGCCCTACTGGCCTAAAAATCTGTCTCCCCGAACTGCAGTAAGTTTTATAGTATCAAAAGATGGGCAGGTTTTAGATAATGAGTACAATGGCTCTAGATGATGTAATAATTATTGATGGTGGGCATGATTTTTAGTATTATAATGAGATATAGGTGACTTTATGTTAAAGTCTAAGCTACAGCATATATCAGGTGGATCCATTTTGGTTAAATCCGTTTTTGATTATTAAGATAACTTTGGAATTTGGGTGAGTTAGTTCTGGACTGACCCAAGGCCCTTCATTAATAAACATTAGGGGCTGTCTTTAGTGATAAGACTCTAAAGTCAAAAAAATGGATAAAATGAGTACAAGTGAAGGTCAGTTACAAGGTTTTTACAATCACAAGAACACAAGATAAAGGTTATACAAATATCATCAGAGATCAAGGCAGCTGGGTTACCGTTCAGAGATTTCAGGTGTTTCCCTCTGTCTAATCTAATCTATCAGAAAGTATTAAAGGAATGTCTATATAATGATTCAGTAATCATAATCATCCCGTATATTCTAACTTGTTGGTTATACTTTCAGTGTGATTATGCTGTTGATTTGTGTTACAGTTAGGTATATCTGCTACTGTTTGCATTCCATTTTGGGTCACCCTCATACCCTTGCTGCATTTAATTAATTAAAAAAATTATTTTTGAGATTTGAAATATCGCCAGGTTTTAATGGTCAAAACTATAGAAAAAGATACATTCAGAGTAGTGTCACTCTCTGATCATTCCTCTGCCCTGTTCCAGTTCTCCCATTCTTTCCACCCCATTCCCACCCATGCTTTGTAGGTAACCAGATACATTAATTTCTGTTTTATCCTTCCTGTACTTTTTTGCATAAATGAACAAATATGTGTATTTTGTCTCATAGTCCATCTCTTTTACAAGATAACTTATCACAGATACTTTTTTCTTTTTGTCTTTTTATACTTTATATATCTTGGAAATCATTTTCACTCCATATCAGTTCATAAATATTTTCCTCATCCTTTTGATTACTACTACATAAAACCCCATAATTTATTTGAGCACTCTCTTTTATATGGAGATTTATATTGTCTCCAATATTTTGCAATGACAAATGTTGCAATAGTGACTAACCTTATACATGTGTATTTTTTAATTGCTGGGAGGTGTAAATTCTTAGTGGGATTGCTTGATGCTCCAACCCCAAGATCAAAGCACATCTAGGAAGAATATTACCCATGAGTTTAATTATTAGTAGGAAGGAAATCTTCCAATGGCAGCTAATGGGGGGGGGGAGTTGCTCAGAGTTTTACATTCTTTGGTCTTTAATGTCTGTCCACGGTCGTGTAGGCAGCTGTGTGCAGTGACTTGCTCTCAAATGGAGGAGGTTGCGGGGCCCTAGGCCCTGAGTCCTTACATTTGGTTAAAATGTAAATGCATATATAGCTTTGGTAGAAATTGCTAAATTCCCTTTAGAATGGTTGCACCAATTTACATTTGCATCAGCAATGTATAAGGCTGTTTCCCCACCGCCTTGCCGAATGAACAGTGTTGTTAGACATTTTAATAGTTGTTGATCTGGTTGGTAAGTATTATTATCTCCAGTCTTGTTTTAGTTTTTATTCATCTGATTATGAGTGATTTTGAAAATCTTTTCAAATGTTTAAGGGCTATTTTCAGATCATTTTTTGGAGTTGTCTGTTCATGTCTTTTCCCCATTTTCCACTGGGTTTTGCTCTTTTATCCTCGTTTTAAGAGTTCTTTATATATTAGAGATATTCGTCATTTTTCGATGATAAATGTTGCAAATATTTTCTCTCAGTGCATCAGTTATCTTTTGACTTCCATGAACAAATATTTTATTCTTTTGTAATCAAATTTATTTATCAAAAGAATTATCATTTATTTTATTACCTCTGGATTTTGAGACATAGAAAGACTTTCACCTTGAGATTAAAGAGAAATTCACCCATATTTTTCTTCTAGAGTATAATGTTTTCATTTTTTACATTTGGAACCCTAATCCATTTCCCTATTTTTGTGTAGGGATCTAATTTTATAGTTTTCTAAATGGCTACCCAGTTTTCTCATCATCATTTCTTAAAAAGTCTTTCTTTCCATGTATACCCTGGTTTGAATCCTGAACATAAAATAACGTTAGTGTCTGAGCCTCAATACTGCCATCTGTAGTGTGTGGATATACTATCTTTTTCAAAATATTGGTGTGCAATCTAAGTGATACAGCCTATACACGATGGTAGGCACTTAATAAATGCTATTTTCCTTCTCATTAAATAGCTATT
This sequence comes from Tamandua tetradactyla, assembly GCF_023851605.1. Lineage (NCBI taxonomy): Eukaryota > Metazoa > Chordata > Mammalia > Pilosa > Myrmecophagidae > Tamandua > Tamandua tetradactyla. Next base: position 34,627,349 of record NC_135347.1, on the reverse strand, counting down.
ATGTGTTGGCTTAGAATATCTAAATGAAAAAGGCATCTCTCTAGAGCAGAGATTCCCAAACAGTACTATTCATAGAAACCACCTGATTAAATGCAGTTTACTTGGGCCTGTATTTCAGATATTCTGATTTTGTTGATCTGATGTGACCCAGGGATCTGCAGTATAATGACTCATTTGTGACATAGGGACCACACCCTGACAAGCATTGGTTTAAAATTATACCTATCTCATCCAACCTCATAATTAACTACAAGTATGCAAATATTATAATCCCATTAGATTCTTAAATCTACTATATTCATAAAACGATTTGACATCAATTACAGAACAGTGTATCTGTGATAAAAATGCTATAGATTTTAAAAGGTGCTCTTAATTTGAATAGGTAATTTTTAAGATAGTCATGAAGAAAATTGGAAATAAGGAGAGACAGGGAGCAGTTTTGTTTGGATTTAATACTTTTGGTTATGTTAGCATGCTGCCCACACTGAAACATCCTCCCTAGAATCTGACAACATCAAGGAAAAAGAAAGATCTTTTTATAGGCATTCCAAAGCTAATTGGAGAAAATAAATGATAAGGGAAATTTATTCTGGAAAATTGCTGTCTTTCTGTATTCCAGTTGAGCTAATGATAATATGTGCTTTACTTACATAAAAACTTAAATTTTATGCCAGCAAATCTCTATCTAGCAACTGCCTTCAATAAATAAATTGATGGATAAAAACACATTTGCAGCTTAGAATCCATTACAGAAGAAGGCTGCTCTAGGTCTCTTACTCCAACCCTAACACAGGCAGTATTTGACAGGGAGACCACAGCGATGATTCAATCATGAATATGTGTCTAAAAGTAACTTTTATGGCAGCTCAACCACTGAGTGATTTTGAATTTCTAAATAGATGGTAAAGAACATCAGCATGATTAAATGCACTTACTCCCACAAGAACAAGTGTTTATTCTCAATATCATCACGTAGCTCACACAATTCTAGTTTGAGAGCCTGGCTGTTCAAAACACCTGTCACAATACACCGGGCATGATTGTGTTCTCTGCAGTGGGGATCGTGCGTAACAATCTCAGGGTCTTGGCTGAAAGGTAAATGTGATGGGTTCTCATTCCTCCAATTAAGATTCAACTGCCAAGGGGAAATTTTAATCTATCGCCTGGGAATTTATAAAGATTAGAGTGCAATATTTTGCTGAATTAGAAGGCTTGGTCATTTTATTCCAGCTGGATCACTTTTTGGTAGGTCACTTTGAAATCAGTTACTCCCCTTCCGTCATTGCAACGGGGAAAATAGAATATATTAAAAAATAACTGGGGCGGGCCGCGGTGGCTCAGCGGGCAAAGTGCTTGCCTGCTATGCCGGAGGACCTCGGTTCGATTCCCGGCCCCAGCCCATGTAACAAAAACGGAAAAACAAAATACAATAAAGCAAGAAAATGTTTGGGCGGGCCGCGGTGGCTCAGCGGGCAAAGTGCTTGCCTGCTATGCCGGAGGACCTCGGTTCGATTCCCGGCCCCAGCCCATGTAACAAAAACGGAGAAACAGAATACAATAAAACAAGAAAATGTTTAAAAATGTTTCCCTTTCTTCCTTCCTTCCTTCCTTCTATCCTTCCTTCCTTCTCTCTGTCTTTCCTTAAAAAAAAAAAAAATAAAATAAAAAAAAAAAAAATAACTGTCAAGATGCTGTATAGACAAATACACACCCTCACACATTCACACAAGCGTGTGCAGGCACACACACCCACTATATATATATATATACACACAGCTTTCAGATATGGTTTTCTAGCATTGAGACAATATAATTATGGATGTTTGAGATACTTCTTTACAGAGATTTTTCAAATATAATAGAAAGGGAGAAGACAAATAAATATGTCTTTTATGCTCATACAAAGTTTCCAAAGATGACATGTGTAATTTTAAAATTATTATAAAGATGATATGAATTAAAATGTAAAACAAATATTAATTTTTAATGAATCAATATTATATATAATTTTTTCTCTCCATAGAACTAATATATTTCATTATGTCTCAGGCTTTTTGGGTATCCTCTTAGGATCCACCTGCCCTACCCAATATCCTTTATGCAGAGGGGTAAACAGCTAAGACAAGGACATATCAGTAAATGAACATATGTGTGTATGTGTGTAGAGGGAGAAAAAGAAGGAAAAAGGGAGAGGAAAAAAAGAAATGAGAGAGAAAGTTCTGAACTTTTACAATATAATTTAATTTTAATTTTTTATTAGAGAGTTGTGGGTTTGCATAAAAGTCATGCATATAATACAGAATTTACTACTCTATTATTTACATCTCACATTGGTGTGGTACATTTGTTACAGCTGATGAAAGAATATTCTTATAATCAAACTATTCACTATAAACCATGGTTTAACTAAGGTTTAGTGTTCATGTTGTATAGTTCCATGCCTTTTTAAAAATTTTTTTATTCTAATAACATATATACAATCTAAAATTTCCCCTTTAACCACATTCAAATGTATAATTCTGTACTGCTAATTACACTCACAGTGTGGTGCTACCATCACTAGCCTCCATTAACAAAGCATTCCCATTGTCCCAGAGAGAAAATCAGTACATTTTAAGCGTTAACTCTCTCTTACCTACCCCTACCCCATCCCCTGGTAATCTATATTCTAGAATCTAATTTTATAACTTTGCTTATTCTAATTATTTTATAACAGTGAGATCATGCAATATTTGTCTTTTTAGTGTCTGTCTTATTTCATGCAACATGCTGTCTTCAAGGATTATCTGTGTGGTTACATGTATCAGAACTTCATTCCTTTTTAGGACTAAGCAATATTCCATCTTATGTATATATCACATTTTGTTTATCCATTCTATTCATTTGTTGATGGACACTTGGGTTGCTTCCCTCTTTTGATGATTGTGAATAATAGTGTTATGAACACTGGTGTGCAAATATCTGTTTGGGACCCTGCTTTCAATTCTTTAAGGTATATGCCAACTAGTGGGATTGCTGGGTCATTTTGCATTTCTATACTTAACTTTCTGAAGAACCACCAAACTGTCTTCCACAGTGGCTGCACCATTTTACATTGCCACCAGCAATGAACAACAGTTCCTATTTCTCCACATCCTCTACTACACTTCTTCTAATTTCCTGTTGTTTTTTTTTATAGCAGTCATTCTTGTGAGTGTGAAATAGTACCTCATTGTGGTTTTGATTTGCATTTCCCCAATGGCTAATGATATTGGGTGTTTTTTCATCTGCTTTTTGGCTATTCGTGTATCTTCTTTGGAGAAACATCTATTCAAGTAATTTACCCATTTTCAAATTGAGTTGTTTGTCTATTTTGTTGTTGAGCTGAAGGATTTCTTTATATATTTTGAATATTAAGCCCTTTTCAGCTATGTGGTTTCCAAATATTTTCTCCCATTGTACAAGCGTGTTTTACTTTTGTGATAAAGTCCTTTGAGGGACAACATTTTTAAATCTATTTAAAAAGTTTTTTTTTTTTTCGTTTGCTGCTTGTGCTTTGGGTATAAAGTTGAAGAAACCATTGCCTAATGCTGCATCCTGAATGTGCTTCCCTACATTTTCTTCTAGGAGTTTGATAGATTTAACTCTTATATTAAAGTCTTTAATTCATTTTGAGTTGATTTTCATATATGGTATGAGATAGGGAACCACCTTCATTCTTTTGAAAATGGTATCCAGTTTTCCAAGCACCATTTGTTGAAGAGAGTATTCTTTGCCAATTGACTGATCTTTGCATCCTTGTCACAAATCCTGGGGTTAATGTGGAGCTCTCAATTTGATTCCATTGGTCTATATGTTTGTTCTTGAGCCAGTACCATGCTGCTTTGATTACTGTGACTTTGTAATAAGTTTTAAGTTTGGGAATTGTGAACCCTCTAACTTCCTTCTTTTTTTCCAAGATGACTTTAGCTATTTGGACCCCCTTAACCTTCTGCATGAATTTGATGATTGGCTTTTCCATTTCTTCAAAGAAGGCTTTTGGCATTTTGATCGAGATTGCATGAATCTGTAAATCACTTTGCAAATTCTATTTGCGTCCATGAAGACAGAATGTCCTGCTGTTAGAAATGGAATTTTTCCCTTGATTTCTTCTTTCTATTGTTTATTACTAGTGTATAGAAACACTACTGACTTTAAAGTTTTAACTACGTACTCCACAAATTTGCTGAATTCATTTATTAGCTCTAGGACCGTCGTGGCAGATTTTACAGGATTTTCTGTATATAAGATCAGGCCATCGACCACTAGGGAAAGTTTTATTTTTTCCTTTCCAATTTAGATGCCTTTTATTTATTTTTCTTTTTGCTAGAACTTCTGGTACAATGTTGGATAACGCTGGTGTCAGTTAGCATCCTTATCTTGTTCCTGATCCTAGAGGGAAAGCTTTCTCTTTCACCATTGTGCCAGTTTGAAGCTGTGAGGTACCCCAGAAAAGCCATATTCTTTCTCCTGATCCAATCTTGTGGAGGCAGCCATATTTCTTTTAATTCTGATTCAGTATTATGGGGTGGAAATTTTGATTGGATTGTTTCCATGGGGATGTGACACATCCAGTTGTGGGTGGGACTTTTTGATTAGATGGAGATGTGACTCTGTCCATTCAAGTTAGGTTTGATTAGTTTAATAGAGTCCTTTAAAAGGGGAAACATTTTGGAGAAACCTCAGATACAGACGCAGACACAGATGTCAGGAAATGCAGAAGCTCCAGGAAATTCTTGGAAAAAAGTTGCTTCAAAGCTGACAAAGATGCAGACATTTGGAGGTGCTTGGAGTGCTAATAGAGAGAGCACACACCTAGACAGGGATGCTTGGAGATGCAGAACCCAGCAGATGTCACCATGTGCCTCCCCATGAGATGCTAAGCAAGCTAGAACCCAGAGTTGTGTCCTGGAGGCACTAAGTGGAGGCCCACAGATGCTTAAAGAGGAAACTACAACATCAAAAGCTGGAAGCAACAGAACCAGGAACAACGACCAGCAGACATCAGCCATATGCATTCCCATGAGACAGACATCAGCCTTTCTTGGGTCAAGGTATCTTTCTGATGTATGCCTTAGTTTGGACATTTTTATGACCTTAGAATTGTAAACTTATAACATAATAAATTCCTTTTTTAAAAACCGTTCTATTTCTGGAACACTAACATTTTACGAACCAAGCAACAAGTAAGTACAAGGTCAATTCTGGGTTTTTCATTCACGCTCTTTATCATGATGAGGAAATTTCCTTCTATTTCTAGTTTTCTACGTGATTTTATCAAGAACTGGTGCTGGATTTTGTCAAAGTTGTTTTCAGCATCAATTAAAATTACCAGGTGAATTTTTTCCCTTCTTTTTTTATTGTGGTGATTTGCATTAATTGGTTTCCTTATGTTGAACCACCTTCGCATACCTGAGATGTCTGTTTCTAGAGTTTGTAACCAGTTGGTGATACGATGACAGAGGTTTTCTGGATTGTCAGCCCTCCTATCAGGAAAGTCTGCCAAGGTGAATGCAAAGTACAGGATCCTCCCTGTGTTTTCTTGCCTGTGTTGTGTCCTGGACTTTTGTTTACCAGTGACTTTGGAGTTCAGCTGGTTACAGAAGTTGAATTGCCTTCTGTACTTCCCAGGTAATAGGGCTTCTCCCTCTCCTGTGTAGCCTTAGCTCCAGGATGTCCGCCTCAACTGTTTCTTACATTGCTTTTGTTGTCTCAAACTACTATTGCCTGGAAGGCTAATTCTGAGAGGGAGAACACATTGGGAAGGAGTTTCCCAGACAGTCATTCCCAGGCAGAACAAGACCAGGGACCCACAAGGGGAGCTCTGTCCAGTACCAAACTGCCCGGAAGAGGCATGAGGGAGCTGCCAGGAAGAGTGCCAAGACTCCTTCCATGGCTTCTCAAAGCTGAACTTTCTTGACCTGCCCAGTAAATGCAGCCCTTCTACTGTCCTCCACAGTTCCGAGGAATTGCACCATCTTTAATCTTCCCCCATGCTTTTGTCCAGAGTGGGTTGGAACAATGGCCACCTTCAGAGCTGGGCCGCCAGTGCTCCAAAGTAGCTAATCAAAAGCTGTGATCAGGGATCAGCCCTTGCCCTCCCTGGATCTTGGAGAACTACATTTTTTATGACACTTTGTGGCATCGGCAAGCTATGCCAAGGGCTGGACCCCACTCACTACTGCCTACTGTCAGAGTGGGGTTGGGTACCAGTTAACTGTCACACAGAGCAATTTACTGGCATTTACCCTGGATTCCGTACAGTATTCTACTGGACACATGAGTTTCTAAATAGTTGATTCAAACAATTCCTGCCTGGTTAATAATTGTTCTGGTGGAGGAACTGATTCACAGAATTTTCTATTCTACCATCTTCCCACGACCCTCTTGGAGCCACATAATATAGATACATAAAGCCTAGTCATCGCAGAAATTATAAGCCAAAATTATTGTTGATGAAAATATAATCATAGACCAAATATATTGTTGATGAGAATATGCATCACCATGCACCATAGCATTAACTAAACCACTGCAAAGAATAAACAGATAAGGAGGTAGTTAAAATAATAAGAAATTAGAATGAAAAGATGGGAAGAACAGCATCTGAAAATCACATCTATTTTAAAACAACACTAGTGCCATATCAATACCAAATTTCTGGCTTCAAATTAAGTGTATGCATGAAATATTTCACACTGCATAGCTTTGTGTGTCAGGTGGCCTTCCCAGTAGATGACTGATTTAAGTTCTCAGTATGCTTGGGTTTTTGTGCTAATTTATTGTAGGTATGCCATACTTGAGTAGCTCTTAATAGCTCACTCATTAATTTAGTCTTAAATAGTCTAAGTCCTATGTAAAAATAAAAGTTTACAGATTTGCATATCACTTACATATAAAAACTAAGAAAGGACTTGCATTTTGAGAGAATTGTTGTATATTTTTGTATCCCATTTATGGCCTTCAAGCTTACTTTAAGACTTGCCAATCTGCACAGCTGAAAGAAAGTGTATTTTTAAAAACAAACAACAAATAATCATGTTATAAATCATAAAGATGTCGTAAATTGTCTGACCAGTTAGTTTCACACTGTCAAGAGACCAATAAGTCTGGTACTCAATTTCACTGGTTAGGCCAACCTGGACCTCTTCTCACACGAGACAAAAAAAACATATTATTGGATTGAAAAGGTCTTTGAGGTCGTAGAGATAGGATGTGCTTTACAGTAACCCTGGAGCTGCATTAGAGAGATACGGAGATCTTTGTAATAGGCTTAGAAGGGCAGCTTACAGAAGTTCTATGTGACTCAACAGGTGTCATAAACAGATTGAAATTTAATTTTAAAACATTGTATCAATGACTCCTAGACTCATATTCTTTGCATATCATCAGACAGAGAATAGAATACTTACCATACAATTTATACTGAAGCTAACTCTCATCTTAGATCTGAGTTTCCCCAACACTGCCATAATGTCCCCAAATTTCCTCAGTTCCCAGCCAAATTTACCTTCACTTCATCTTTTCACAATCTAATTTCATTGAAAATTTTAATTTTGCTCAAACTTTCTGAAAAATTGCCTCAGGTATCCAGTGTGGTCATAGGAGGTGGTGTATCATGTACTGAGATTTCTGTCAGGTTATAAAATGCCTGCTAGACATGGACTGAGGGATTTAGTAATGTCACTGGCACTGCAAATTTTGTGAGTGTGAAAACTGATTTGCTACATAGCATCTGTTAGCAGTCAATTCTAGACCTCCATCAAAATAGAGCTGGCTTGATTCAGTCAAGGGAACACCTTGGGTGATACATAAAATCATTCAATACAATGATCTTACATCAAATAAAAATAATTTCTCAATTGTTTTATCTTCTGCATAGGCCTTCTAATGAATAAGAAGTTATCCTTTCAATTGAATATCCACGTATGTGTATATATATATTTATATGTGTGTGTGTGTATGAAGCCTTTCAATTTGGCTTGTATTTTTTGCGCTATTTCTTAGAAGTGCCACTAAAGACACATTCAATCCTATACCAGCCTTAGAGTGGACAAATATCCATAGCTGTTATTTTAAACTTATCCACCACACCTTCCAACCTATAGCTTTTACTCTCTAATTGAAAATAAAATTCTTGCTTCACTCATTTACTCTTAAGAACTTCTTGAGATTCTGATTAGTATAGGAGAATGATCTTGACTCAGGCTGTTAGCAGTCTGTTCGGTTTGCTATGAAATACCTCCTCCCCAAACTGGGCCTGCCAGTCCCATGGTCTTTCAAAATTAAGGAAGAAATAGTTTTCAGCAGCCCTGAGTGGAGCCAATTTTTACTTGTGTTCCAAAGAAGAGACAAACACTGTTACACTGTTTTGGTTTGCTAAAGCTGCCAAAATGTAATACCAGGATTGGATTGGCTTTTACCCAAAGGGGATTTATTGGGTAACAAATTTACAGTTCTCAGGCTGTGAAAATGTCCAAATTAAGGCATTAACAGGGTGATACCTGGACTCCAAAGAAAGACCATCAGCATCTGGGATACTTCTCTTGGTTGGGAAGGCACGTGGCTAGCATCTGCTGGTCCTTGCTCCTGGTTTGTTGCTTTCAACTTCTGATTCCAGTGGCTTTTTCTGTAAGCATCTGTGGGTCCTTGCAGCTTCTCCAGGAAAAACTTCAGGTTTCTTCTCTTAGCTTAGTATCTCCAAATACATGTGTCTTGGTATCATCTCTCTGTTCTGTGTTGACTCTCCAAACATCTCTTCTTTCTCCAAAATGTCTCCTTCTTAAAGGATGCCAGTAAGTGGATTACGACCCACCTTGAATGGGCAGGGTCACAGCTCCATAGAAACAACCTAATCAAAAGATCCCACCCAACAATACATCTGTCCCCACAAGATTGGATTTAGAAGAACATGGCTTTTCTGGGGTACATAATAATATCAAACCAGCACACGCACAATTGTGAAAATGCCTGAAACTTCAATATTACGTCCAGGTCCAATCTGGAAGGATAGCAAGTATATGGTAACCTCCCTCAATTCCTCCCTCCTCTGTTTATGGAAGACATCTTTAGGTCATTACTCTTTCCAGTGTCAACAGCATGAGGGCAGGGATTGGTTGGGTGATTGTTCTTGCTGTTTAATGTGTTGCTAAATCCCCAGGATTCAAAATAGTACCTGGCATATCATATAGTGAGTATTCAATAAATAATTGTTATGCGAATGAAATGTGGCTCAAATGTAACCTCAGGGTCCTTGGATTTTTGGTTCTTGTAAATTAAAGTCATTGCAAGGATTCCAGGACCCCCAATACGGTAGCAGCCAATCGTCAGCTTACAAAGCAGTCCCATTCTTTCTTCTGGCTCTGCGCTATCCCACATGTGTAGCTCCAGGGCTGAGCTGCTCTGAGGAAAATTATGAGGTTGGTAACTCTAGCATGGGAAGGAATCATGCAAATCGGAACAATGGAGGCATGGTCACTGTTCTCATAGAGCTTACTATTGAGAATGAAGATGCAATAAGTAAACAGGAAGTTAAACTAGAGGCTGTGTGTTTTCATAGGGGGAAAAAAAAGACTCTGTGAGAACGAAGAGAAGCACTGAACTAGATTGCCTAAGGAGCTCAGGATTGCATTCAATGACAGAAAACAGAAATCTGACCAAGTGACCTAACTAAATAGAGACCTATTTATATTACATAACAAGAAATTAGAGGTAGGTAGTTCAAGTCTGATACAGTTGTTCCAAGAAGTCTTCAAGAAGCCTCTGATTTTCTTCTTCTTCATCCTATGTGACACTTGTTCTCACAGCCACAAAATGCCTCCTCCAATTCCAGGCATCAGATCAGCCTTCCAGGTAAGAAAAGTTAGAAAGAAGTTAAAAGGAACATGTGAATTGAGTCTGACTCTTAAAATCAGGAACCCAGCAGTCGTCCTGGAGGCCCTACCTAGTAGCCCTCAACTAGGAGCTCATTGGCCTGTCATTCAGTTTCAGAGAAGAGTTATGCTCGCAAGACCAGTCTACATGAAATTGGAGTTCTGTTAGTAAAACGGAAAGGAAGAGGGAATATTAGATAGGCACTTGGCAGATTCTGTCACAGAACCTGTCCCAATGATAGTGATACCAAAACAACACAGAGAGCTTGGGGCTGAGGGCAGAGTATTTAGTAAGATCCAGAGTTAAGCAAAAGCCAGTTAAGAAATGACGAAAGATTCTAAATGTAGCTGGATGGCTGCATGTGAAATGGTAAGTCACACTAAGAAAGGAAGCCAGGAAGGAAAGTAGAGGTCAAATCATGACAGTGCCTGTAAGCCATATGAATCTATCAATTAGGCTCTTAGATATCATGAGAAACCAACTTTGGCTATTTTCAGCAGAAAACAAATGAATTAAAATATTCTTGGGTAGCTCACAGAATTTTTTTAGGGCTAAAGCATCAGATAGAGCTTCACTCCCAGGAACAATGTCCAAAATTCTGATGCAGAGCTGACATGCCAGGTGACCACGCTGCTAAGTGCTGACTTCCTTGCACCATCTACTGGAATGCTGGATGCTGCCCCTAAACCCCTGCCCTGAGCCCAGGAACTCACCCCTCCCAGAGCTCCCTTACTGTCCCCAACTCCTCCTGTCAGCTCCTAATTCAAAGTCTGTGCAAGACCATTTGATTGGTGGCACCCCAGTCATAGGTCTAATGTCTATCCGTGAAGAAGTCTGAATATTTAATATTTTTAACTTCTGACATAAGAAGTGGCTCTTCCTTTAGCCCAGAAACCCCACAACTACAAAAAGGCTTCCAGAAAGGATGACAATGGTTCACTCTGATCTGAGGGCACTGGGGAGTTAAGGGAAGACTTCAAGTAGCACAGTAATGGAACAGAGAGCATCTTACAAAGATCCTTCTGGCTATAAGGTGAAAAATGGCTACATGGGAAGAAAGTGGAACAGCCAAAGGGGCTGAAGGACATAACAGAAAGGAAGTAAAGGGAGTAACTGAGAGAAAGGAAAGAACATTGTGTTCAGGACGAGATGTTTGAATTTAAGAAGAAGAACCACCCTGGGATGTGGCAAGGGTCTTGTTCTTAGGGAATGCCTTTAAATAAGGAGTTGGTGTCAGCCTTGAGACCAGACACCAGATCTTCCAAACTGTGTCAGGCTGTTTTATGGATTAAGACAAATGATGATGATTTTTAGCCTTTCTGTGCCTGATTTAAAAAAAGAGAAGCTGTGTTATTGGGTGAGGAGAAGGGATGAGGAGGCAGAGTCCCACCTCTTCCCTTTCCTTTGGCTGCTTTGTGCTGCTGAACCCAGCGCCGCCGGCACTGAATACCATGGTAGAGCAGCTGGTCAGTACCCTGTCTTCTCTCTCGGCCCCCAGAGGAAGCCATGACTACAGCTGACCAGTGATGGTTCTGTCAGAGTGGACCTTCATCCCAACCTGGGGAAAAATAAGGCACAAAGACTGAAGGAGTAGCCGGGGACATAGCTTGGATCACCCAGCTTTGCCTCCTGTGGTAGTGTCTTCATCTGAAATGAATTAATAAGGATTTATTACCATGGTACTTTCCTCCCTGTGCACCTGAGGAACTAAAGTCTTTAAATCCCACAAAGATTAAGCCCTGGCTCTAGTTTCAGGAAGATATAAAAAATTGAAATCTCTAGATATTCTCCATTTTCTCTTGTATCAAATCATGAGAAAGTAGCCTAGGTATTGATTTTAACTCTCCTAACTCTCAAATAATAATAGAATGCTGCAAAACAGGTAACTTGGACTGAGTGTCCCTGGGGTTGCCGGGTGGGAGGCTATCTGTCTGCGTTAGCAGCAGGGGTTGTCCTATTGACCACAAAGGTTATTTCGGAGGATTCACCTGGCCCATGTGTGGCAAGCAGCGAGCCTGGATGTTCCTACATCCTCCAGGGAAGGAAAGGACGGGAGAAAGTTTGAGGGTTGAATCAGGGGCTGCTGCAAGCAGAGATATTGAAACAGGGGGCGCATGGCTGGAAGCTCAGACCCCAGGGGTAGGTGGTAACCTACCTTCTCAAATGACCAGACTCAAGTGACCTAGAGTTGCAGCTCAAAATTCACCAGTACAAGGAAAGAGTATACCAGTCATGCCACGGCAGAGAAAAGTGAGGACCCAGAAAATAAGCCGTGGATCCTAAATTCTGGCGGTCCCTGCCACAGGCACACAGTAAGTTCCCTTCATATACCCCGGGCTCCACTGCTTCTTCTTGGGCAGGGGAAGGAAGTCATCCCATTGAGGCCATTTGAGTCCTTCTTTACTAGGTATTGAACATTTAAAAAAAGACATGATTTAAACCAAAAGAAACTGAAATATTATTTTCTTTGCAGGTGGGTACCCCTTGGGGAAAATCAGCACAGCCTTAGAAAATAAAGAAGCTGCTTTTTTTTGAGGTTACAGTAAGCAACATTTTGCATTAAAATTTATTTGCATTGATTCATTTCTCTATCAAGGGCTTTTTGTTTATTTTTTATATGATACCGAATTTATTTTTTTGCCCCATATTTATGTTTTTTTGCATGACTTTATCATTCCTTGGTAATATTAACTTGGAAAAAGTGTCATGGTTATATAATGCCCAGTAGACCACCTATCCTCGCTTCCAGCAACACTTCCAAAGTCACCCTAGGAATTATCCAGAAAGTGTTTTAGACAGGGCTGTGATGAGGGATTCCTAAAGCCAGGACAAAACAGGATCACTCTTTGTCTCTGAGTCTTCTTCTTTACTTTTGCACCCAAAACACTTTAAACATTCATACATGTAAGCACTAAGGAAAATAATAAGCACAATTTCTAAGAATCCGGTTCCCTGGCTCGTCCCTTCTCTATCCTTAGCCTGAAAGAGTGGCCACATGGTTACCCCTTGAGACAGGCCCTACCCTTGTGTAACAGAGAGACAATTATGCTGTATGAAACCTTGTGTAGAAAGGTTTAAAACAAAGCGCTGATGAATCTGAAATTCAGATTTTCAATAGTTTTACCAATGACGAAGAAACCTTCATTTTCTTTCCTCTCTCTCATGCTTTCGAAGACACACATACACACTCCTGATAGACACTCTGTTGTCTCCATCTGCATGGACAGCTCTTCCCTTAATGTAGCAGGAAAAATTCAATGCCAATGGTGATGTGAATCGGTGAAAAAAGAAAGTCTATTCTCAGGGCCCTTTAGTTAAGTCCAGCGAGAACAGCATGACAACAGTTCTCTGTTTCCTTCAGAGGTGTTGGTCTAGGTAACTGGCTTTCTGCATCAATACCCCAGAAATTTTCACAGTTTTAAGAAACCCAAAAGCCTACTATTTTATTTTCTATAGGGCCTAGATGAACAAAGTATACTCAATAATTTGCAGGACCTCTTTGAGCTAACCGGGAGGCTTACTTTATCAGACTAGCGCGATTTCTGCCATTTGCAACAAAACAGTATGTATATATAGAGATACAGAGATTACCGTAGAGATATGTGCCCCCAACACACAGTTTAGGTCTCTATTCTGGTTCTGCGTGTGTAGGACCCACTCATTTCTTTTTATTTTCCAATTGATCCCATCAACCTAGGTTAACTAGTGTCTTTGTTAAGATTTCTTATAAAATGGTTACTTTTCAGGCTAATTCAGCAACCATCTTCACAATATGCTTTCACAGACATTATTTTCAGCAATTACTATTATAATAGTTATTATAGTTTGACCCACGGTGTTTCAACATCCATTAAAGGCAATCAGGGTTTCTAAGTTGGTACAGGCTATACATGCTCTCAGTGTAATTCTGGACTATTTTAAAAGATGTTATCACAAAAATCTGCATGTTCTTTTTATTTTTTTGTCCTAGTCATCATTATCCCATCATTTCTTTTGCAGGTGAGAATATTCATTTTCTCTCACTGATTTGATTCAATTATCCAGGTTGTAAGTGCCAGTTTGGAACATATAATCAAGTGTTCTATAATGAAGATAAAGGGTATCAGAGAAGATCAGAGAGTGGGAGGGTAGAAAGGCTTGTTGATTTTTCTCATCAAGGAAACCTTGGTGAGATATGTAGGCTGGGTGATGATAACTAGGCGAGAAGGCAGTGGGACACTGAGAACTCAGGCTACCCACAAACACAGACCAAATGTTCGAATATCCACTTTCATGCCCCTGGGTCACATAGATAATTTAAGCATTTCCTTTTAAGCAATTGATTACTGTAAGTTTATTTCCAAATGATCAATTATTTTAGGCTGTCAAATATATTGCTCTTCTTAATTAATTTAAATCATTAATATTTTCTAAATGTTCACCATGTTTATAATTGATTGCACTTGTTTTCATCAAAACATTCATCCTGCTCTCATTTTCTTATCTCTAAATAAATGAGTATTTTATCTATCTTAAGAAGGACCCAGTAGGAACTGATAATATCTGCAAGTAACAGAAAAAGGCATTTAATTATTGCTGTTAAAAAATTAATAGAATTTAAAATAATAATGCATTTTATGCATCATTTTACCTCACATCAAATTTATGCATCTTAAATGGTTCACCTTATTTGAAATTGATGCATGTTTGATCCAAAATGCACAGATTAAGATGCGAAATGAAAATTGTCCAACTATTTTGTTTACAGTCTTTTTGTCACACTCAATTATTGATTTTTTTTCTGCAATCATTTTCCCAGAAAGTCAAGAATCCAGTAGCCATGGAAAAGCTTTGCACCTTTTACTCTGCTGTTTCCACTGGTTTATTATTTGGCTTTGGTTGCAGGAGTGCTTAATATATTTTTACATAGTCTTTAAGAAACCATATTAAAATGTATTGACATGCAATGAAAAGAATATTTTCCTTTGTTCCCAGCATTTTAATTCATTTACCATAATTTACCCAATGAGAAGGTCCTCACTGAGTACTCACTATATGTTATAAACACAGTGGTTGACAATGATGTATTAAGAAGGGTCTGTACCCTCTAGAAACCATAAAATGTGTACATACATAGAATTCAAAACACAACTTGATCACTAAATAGCTGTATGATCACGGGCACATCATTTAAACTCTTCCTACCTTAGTTTCTTCCCCACTAAACAGGGAGAGTACTGATTACGGGAATATTGATAGTATCAAATGAGCACACATTGTTTGGTACACAATGGATGATTGTTGATAATAAAGGCAATGAAACATGAAATAAGGAGCTGATTGAATGTGACGGAGGGGGCAGAACAGCAGTGGAAGTCAAAGCAATATGAGGTGAGCACTGAAAAGATCCACAAAGAAAAGGACATCTACCCACAGAACCCAAACCAGATCTCCAGCTCACTTGGGAGGAGACTACATTTAGAAATCTCTGTACTGAAATCTGCCTATTGCAGTTTCTTCCAGGATACTTGGAGACCTCATCTTTGCAGTTGATTGAAAGCCCAGAGTTAATGTTGATAGATGCAATCATAACATTTGTCGTTGCTTCTGGATTTGATTATCTGTTTAATTAAATGGCTGCTACAATTATCAACACTAGTTGCACAGAGCTACTTGAAAGTAGAAGTACACATAGTGAGGACATGTTGGGAGAAAGTGGCTGTGAAGTTAGTCTTTGAAATTTATTCAATCATTTAAAAATTATTCAATGAGTACCTACCATTTACCAGGTACCCTTCAAGGACAGTTATGACCCTTTTGCCTTCATGGGCCTTACATTCTATGGGGTTGGGAGGGAGTAAAATAAATTATAGGAGAGAAAATATAGCTGAGGCCTAAAGGCGAATAACAGTGTACTAGACAAAGAAGGGGACAACAGCAAGCACTCCAGGCAGCAGGAGAGTGTGTACAGATCCCCAAAGAGGAGGGAAAGCTGAGAACTTTGGAGGAACTCAGGGGAGAGGGGCAATGGGTTTAGCAAGAGAAGAGGCTGGAGAATTAAGAACTCTCCAGAACAAGTAGGCCACGATAAGCAACATTAGAGTTTGGATTTTAGCATAAGAATTATGTAAAGACAGGAATGATTTGAAGTGAGGAAAATAACATGATCAGATTTGCAGTTAAGAAAGGTGACTCAGGCTGCTGTGTGGATAGTAGGTTGCAGGGAATTCTCCAGTAGGAGTTAGAATAATTAGGAAGTGGGGAATTCAGGCAGGGTGATTTGGTGGCCTAGATTATGGTGGTACAGTGGAAATGGGAAGAAGGGAATTGAATATCAAAACAAATGGATAGAGGAGCCCAGATCAAATCATTTTATATTCATTGTGGTCAAAATACATATAACAAAAATTTTCCATTTTAACCATTTTTAAGTGTTTGCTTCAATGATATTAATTATAGTCACAGTGTTGTGCTACCATCACCACCATCCATTATTAAGACTTTTGATGACCCCAAACAGAAAGCATGTAATATATTCCAGACTTCCTTCCTTTGTATGGCTGAATAATACTCCATTGTATGGTTATACTGCATTTTGTTCATCTACTCATTTGTTGATTGATATTTGGTTTACTCCCATCTTTTGGCTGTTGTGAATTATGCTGCTATGAACATTGTTGTACAAGTATCTGAGTCCCCGCATATATTCAAGAGTGGAATTACTGAATCATAGGGTAATTCTATGTTTAATTTTCTGCAGAACTGTTCCCCACAATAGTTGCACCATTTTACGTTCCCACCAACAGTATGCAAGGCTTATGTCTCCATACCCTCACCAACACTTATTCTCCGTTTCTTCAAATAATTAAACTAGTAGATGTGAAGTGGTATCTCATTGTGGTTTTGATTCACATTTCCCTATGAACACTTTTTCATGTGCTTATTGGCCAATTGTATATCTTCTTTGGAGAAATGTCTTTCACTAGTTTTAACTTGGTTGTTTTGAATTTTTGTTGCTGACTTGTAGGAGTTCTTCACATATTCTGGATATTAAACCCTTACCAAATATATAATTCGTACTGTTTTCTCCCATTCTGTAGTTTGCATTTTCACTTTCTTGATAATGTCCATTTATGCATGAAAGGTTTTCATTTTAACATGTGGACTTCTAGGAATCTCTTTTGAACCATCATGGACAAGGAGCGCAGGAAGAGTCTGCTTTCAGTAGTTGGGATTGGGAAAGGGGGAATGAGTTCAGTTCTGGACATGTTGATTTTGTAGGGCCTACGATGTGTCTAAGTATTTATCTACAATACCTGTAGGTGATTTGTGCTGGTCTGAGTCTGTGGTGAACCCCAGAAAAGCCATGCCCTTTGATTCTCATTCAATATTGCTGGGTGGGAACATTTGATTGTTTCCATGAAGATGTGACCCACCTGATTGTGGGTGGTAACTTCTGATTAGATGATTTCCATGGAGGTGTGTCTCCACCCACTGAAGGTGGAGTTGCTTCGCTGGAATCCTTTAAAAAAGGAAACATTTTGGAGAGAGTCCCTTTTTGGTACAGCCACGTGAAAGCCAGCAAACACCACCATGTTTGCCATGTGCCCTTCCAGCTGAGAGAAACGTTGAGCACTGTTGGCCTTCTTGAACCAAGGTATCTTTCCCCAGATGCCTTAAATTGGGCATGTCTATAGACTTGTTTTAATTGGGACATTTTCTCGGCCTTAGAACTGTAAACTAGCAACTCATTAAATTCCCCTTTTTAAAAGCCATTCTGTTTCTGGTATATTGCATTCTAGCAGCTGGCAAACTAGAACACCATTGTAACAACAGGTCTGGAACTCCTGAGTATGGGCTTGACTAGAGGTTGAAAGATGGAAATTATTGATATTTAGTAGGAACTGAAGTTACTGGGATGGGTGAGATCATCCAGAGAAAGTGAGAAGGTAGCCTAGGACAGAACCCTGAGCAAATATTTCATGTAAGAAACAAGCAGAGGGGAAAAACTCATGAAGAAGACTAAGAAGGAATGACCTAAGCAGTAGGAAGTATAACAGATATTGTAGTACCATAGAAACTGAGGGAATAGAGTGTTTGAGGAAGGGCAGGGGGGGTCTGTACTGTCAAGTGCCACAGAGAAGTGATCATGACCTTTTGAAAGCAATTTCAATGAAATGGACTAGGCATACACCAAAGGAGAGAGAGCAAATGGAGATAGGGAGACTCACTCTTTCAATAATTGGGGCCATGAAGGAGAAGAAAGAATTAGGGCAGTAGTTAGAAGGAGCAGCTTTTAGACCACAAATAACTACCCAAAGAGCAAGATTACCACTGAAGCTGAATTTCCTGGAGCTAATGGATACCTTTCAAAGTCTTCTCAGGAGAGAAGCCCACAGCCAGATTGGCGTGTGGAAAGAGAGGCTCTCAATCAGGAAAAGAGGATGTACATGAAAAAAATAGCTCAGGGATTTGGGGATCATCCTCACCATTTTTCGGAAGCAGAAAAAGGCAAGGTGGCATTCATTTTAATTAAATTTCTTTCTCTCTCCCCTCTCTCCGATATATCTCATTTAAGAAGAATCTCTAGGTGAGCAAAATAGGAATCGCACAATCTCTCATCAGAAGAAACACTCACTGTAGCACTCTCCTTTATTTATGCAGTCTTGGTATCTAATTCTCATTCATTACACTCTGCACAAATGCTTTCCTCTTTGCTTAATAAGTCAAATTCATTGTGAATCTACTGAAAACAAATAGTCAAGTGACAGGTAGTTCTAATTGAGATAAGGCCTTCTTTCAGATCCTTCAAAAACAATTTTGAGAATATTTTCTGGAATTTTAAATGAATATGCTGAGATCTAATTAGAGTTGAAACCCAAGAAAGCTAATTTAAAAGTTCATTATTACCCACTCAGTCTAAGAGGCAGATTGAACTGAGTCATCTGTGGAGCCGCCGTTGCTGTTCCTTGGTGTCCAATTAGAAATAGACATCGTAAATGTGAATGTTTTATATTCATTTCCGAACAGCAATATTTCAGCCTAGTCATAGCCATAGCACTTCAGGAGCGTCCTTAACATTCTCTCTCCCTTGAAACAAAGCACCTTTTCTTATGAGGAAATCTATTGTAAGATATTTGGTTTCAAGATGGACACAAACAATCTTCTCATTTGGAAAATGTCTGGAGAAGGTAGATTTATAAGCGAAAAAAGCTGTTTTTGAAAACTTCCAGGGAAGACTTACATTTTCTGGAAGGCAAAGGAAGGATTTAAATTGGTAGCCTCAAATGACTAACGACAAGACCCTATTGGTTGAAAATTGCTTGCTTATACCCGAAGAGGAAGTGATAAAATATTATACCAAGCATTATTGAATGTCCCTTGACAACAACCTTGAAAAAATTCTAAGTAATTATCAAGTCTCATTTTAAATTAAAGCCTGGCCCCGGTGTCCCACGTCACTCTTACGCAGACGTGGTAATGAGACTTGTGATGGCTTTGTGTGTATTGCTGCACAGTTAGCTGGCTGGCCACCCTTATGATATAATCTCCTTCCACTGCAGTTTAATTAAAATAGTGAAAGATCTGACCTTTTCTGGAGATTTTCTTTTCCATAACACTAAAAATATCCCATAGAAACAATCTTTCAATATGATCTTTCAAACACAATCCTGCTAGTACTGGAGAAGAAGAGAAAGGAAATGAGAAACACAATAATCCATAAAGGTTAGCACAGGTTAGCATATGTTCAGTTGTCATAAATCAGGGTCTCAAGATTGTATAGTATATACAGGAGTTAAGAAATGGATTTAAACCACCTAATTACATGAAATAATGAATGACTGTCACCTATCAAATGTCCAGCATATAATAAGAGCACAATCATACTCCCCATTCCTCTTCCAAACATTATCCTTGTATTTATTTTGAATTGGATGACACTTCGAGGATTCAGTGCCTTGATTTATGGAAACCTATTAGAAGCCTTCCTGTCCCATATCCCGCATAATTCTATGAATTCTATAATAAAAGATTTTTTCATTGAAGAAAGAGGTCTTGTTTAGTGCTGGTACCATAGATTCATTACCTACTCTTTTCTAATAATTGAGAAGTTCCTGCCTGGTCACAGGACAAATGCCATTTATCCACTTAGCCATGGTGAGTGAGGAAATACCCATCTTTCTGCTGTGTGAATGTGGGCTTTGATTTGAACCACAATCTGATGGCCAAGGTGTGAAAGTACTGGAAAAAGTAGGTCATAGTTCAGGAGAGATGGGGCCCAGAGTAGGGAAAAAGCCCTTCTAATAACTAGATAGGGAACGGTAGAGAAGCAGAGATTTGAGGGTCCGACTGAGCCAGGATCAGTTACTTCACCACTCCTCATTACAGCTCCTTAAGAAATATCCACATCACTTTTGAATCTCCAACTCCATCTATAAAATGAGAAAAGCATCTGTTTTGCAGACTTTTTAAGATAATTTGGATACATTAGAATATCATCTGGCACATAGTTAATGATTAATAATAAGTAGAAGCTTATCAACAGTCAGGAAAATGAAAACAGCACCAGAGGAACTGTGGGTCAAAATAGGAAACCACAGATCCCCCCAGTGAAAGGTAATTTAAGTTAAAATCAAATGGCCAAATTCATGTTTTGCAATGGATGCTAATGACCAAATTCACGTTGTCAGTAAGTACACTTCAGTTAATAGAATATCATCAATTTGCTAAACTAAAATTAACCTCGAATGTACTCCAATTCACTCATGGTCACCTGTGTTTTCTCAGCCCTTGCCAATATCTGCATTGTCTGTCCTTTAACAATTGTCCTATCCCAGCTGTGAATCTGGAAAACTGAAATGGATCCAAGGCATACACAGAGGTTAAGGGAGACTGTTTTCAATTTATTTTTGCACCCAGAGCTGATCTTTAAAATCTTTAACAGCCAATATAAAACAATGAATGAATGGTGCCCACAGAGAAGTAAAATAGTTGTGACAGTGTATGCTCAAACAATAACTGTCCTGCATATCTCCATAATTCCTAGCATTTAAGTTAGCATATAGTAAGTGCTCGATTGATAATTGTGATTTGAATTCACACTGCATTAACCTGGTCATCTCACAAAAGTGAGGTTAATTAGAATCAATGATTGAATTAATAGTGATCAGTCTGAGGATTTATTTAAAAAGTATTTTTTTTAGTTTTTTTCACAAAAATTTTTCAGTTTTTGTGGATCAACTTGTGTATATGTTTTCTGACCTAAATTTAATCTTTTATAATTTTGATTTTAAGAAAACAACTTTGTTTTGGGGTGGTGGTGCATGGTCCGGGAATTGAACCTAGGTCTCCCTCATGGAAGGCGAGCATTCTACCACTGAACCACCCGTGCACCTCAATTTGAAGAAAATAACATTTTTAATACTTTAAATGATGGCCTTATTTTTACTGATTGATCATTAAAATTTATTGTCTCATTCCAATAACAGGATATTAAACATCTCTATCATGATGTACAATTTTCAAAGTGCTTTAGCAGGATTTTTGTGACAACCCTTCAAAAAAGGAGAAGCCAGATTCAGAGATGTTAAGTGGCTTGCCAAAATCAGACAACTAGGGATGTGCAGAGTCAAAACTCACTCCCAATCATATACCTTCAAGTTTAGTGTCCTTTTCACTCTACACTACGCAAATACGCCCTTCATACTGGGCTTTATTTGGGGCAGACTCAACTCTTAAAACAATGAATTCTCCTTACAGCTGCATCCACTCTCTTGAACTCCAAGTCTCAGCACCCAAGACAGCACCGGCATGCGTGCTTAGCATCAATGCACCTGCTTGTGAGGACCGCTGTTAGCCCTTTTACATTACCAAGGCTCTCTGGTTCTCAAGACAGGCATGGATTTCTCTGAGCCTACTTCTCTCTCATGCTTAGAGTTACCAGTGGTTGTGCCCACCATCACAACTGTCAAGTTTCTCCAACACTGTCCAGTTGTCATTCTTAAGTACATCTTCAGCCCAGCTAATGATTTAACATAAATGGACCAGAGTTGTTTAAAAAGTAAAAGCCATCACAATTTCAATCGTGTTGAAATACATATATTTTGGCCTTCCACATCTGCTTATAAATAAAATAATTTTTCTCAACAGAGGCATCTGGAAGATGTGTTGATACTACTTGGCAGCAGACACCAGCTGGGCTATTTTATCTGGAACAGATGGTAAATTGATATTAATTAATGATAAGCCTGGACTTTTTCACCACTCCTGACTCTCAGTCTCCATGGATAAGTTTACCATTTTGGTGTGACTCAAGTTTGACAGATTCCTCTTTCTGACCCCATTTGGTTTTAAGAAGAAAAGATGAGAAATTTTCTCTTTTATCAGAGAACGTCTAGAGCCCCTCGGGATACTCTGGGCTTGAGAAGTGAGCTCTACTGAGTTCATGATATCACCATAGGGCTGGCCACAGACCTAGGAATCTTCTAATGCTGCTCCACCAATTAATGCTACCCCCTTCCCATAATCTTCTGCACTGTCCTAGAAATTCCCTGGAGGAACTCTTGGAAAGGACAACAGCCAAATGGGGGTAAATTGTACTTTTAATAATAGCTGCAAAAATATCCAATATCCAAATGGAGGGCTCTCTAGAAGGCAACAGCTGAAGTAAAAAGATTAGATTTGACCCCTAATTGAGCCTTCTAACCCTTCTTAAATTGAAACCTTGGACTAGATGCTTCGTGTAAGGAAAATCAAGGGGGGGAGGGGATGGGCAGTGGGTCTACTTATGAATGGAAAGGTGAATGCTGGAATGGTGCGTTCCTTTTTACATGCAAGAACAGTACAAACACTCACAAATCAATGGTGCCCAAGTTGATCAATCAGCTCATCAACTCCTCCACCCTGGGGAAGGGAGAAGCATCCAGGAAGAGAGTAAGATTAGTGTCGAAAGAAAGATAATAAATGCCCACATGGGGTAATGTGCAGGGCTCTAGAGTGATGTCCAGGGTTCTAGAAAGTTACTACCACCTCAATTCTTCTTACCCATCTCTCTCCCTCATACCTGAAATTCTACTAAAATAATTAGTCCACGATTTTATTTAAAATATCTTATAGCTAGTATAGTAAGGTGATGTTCAGAGAGTAGACTGTATGGCTTATAGAAAAGAGTAGAAAGGGCAATGGGTAACCAAAGTGGGAAGTACAGGGAGATGGGAATGAAGAGGTGCCCAAATCTTAGACAGTTCAACACTGGGACCATTGAGGAATAAGGTGATTATGCCTTGGGCTTGCCTCAGAAGTCAGGTCATTCATAACAGAATCTCCTTAGCAACAGTCTTACCAGCTATTTAACTTCCTCATCCCCTACACAAAATGGAGTGAAATATCAGTCACTTTGCTCCATGGAGAAAGGGAGAGAGCATGCAAAGAGGGCATGTTCTCTCAGTTCCACCCACCCAAAGGCTCTTCTTTCTGTACTTAAAATAGACCACTCAGGACTGATGGAAGCATCCTCATTTATGAACTATTCATCTTACCAATCACTGGAGATGCACAAAAGAAGAGCATGCCATAACTAAAAATCAATTGTTCCTTTTGACCTCTTGGATTTTGCTGCATTTTTCCTCTGATTTTACTTAGAGACAGCCACAGAAGTTAAATAGGTGGTTCCTGGGGCCACGCAGAGTGCTTGAGAGAACCTGAAAATAAATAAGTTTGTTTTGATAAATGAATGTATCCTGGATCAGGACAGAGATATAAATACCACAATAGATAAAGGTGATATCTCCAAAGATAAGGAAAGAGCTAACTAAAGGTACTGCCATATCTAACGTCAGAGGTGGAGAAGGGTTGAAAACTAATGGAAGTTTAGGATCCTAAAATGACAACATACAATCCCAAGGTTACAGTCAGGGAAAGGGGAATGTCTGCCTTACACACTGGGGCACTCTTTCAAATGCATGAGACAATGACGCTTTGCAGAAAAAGGTAGACTGATCTGTGAATTGCCAAACCCAGGGTCCATTGCCATTTGCCGCTGCAAACTCCTGAGAGGCATTTACCATCAGAGTACACCCTGGGCAGAGACAGACTATATTACTAGGTAGGGTTTTGGCATCACATCCATGTGTGATTGTCTATTAAGCCATCTGAGGGCTTAGAAAGTCAGAATTTCTCAAATTGTGTTCCTTAGAACTCTAAAGTTCCATAGAATTCTCTCATTGGCTGCCTCAAGGAGTCCCAAGGAAGTTGAGCAGGCAGAGCTTATTCCTCCACTCATCTCCCACCTTCCATCACCATTTCTGCCAGAGAAACTCTGCTTTTATTTGTCTATTACTATTGGGTTCTAGGTCAGTTATATTTGGGGAGAGGGTCAGCCACTAAAAATGTATGAAAATTCACCAATATAGACAAAACAACCCCTAAGAATTTGTTCCTTGGATTTTCTCTCTGGGCTACATTCTGATTCCCAGGTGACTTCTTCTGAGAAGTTCTCGTTCATACCGAGGACCTGTATGAGATAGAAAAGAGAAGGGCAAGCCCAAATGTGGTGGATTGGAGTTATGTGTCCCAGAAAAAAACATGTTCTTAGTTTTATTCCATTTCTGTAAGTGTGAACCCACTGTAAATAGGACCTTTTGATGAGGGTACTTCAGTTAAGATGTAGCTCAACTGAGCCATGATGGGTCTTAATCCCATTACTGGAGGCCTTACAGAGAAGGTCCCGGCTAGGGAAGCCACCGGGAGCAGCCAGAAACTGGAGGCCATGGAACCTAAAGAGAAAGCAGAAGATGCTCGTATGTGTACTGCCGTACGACAGAAAAGCCAGAGATCAAGGCTCACTGGCAACCAGTACCAGAGTGCCAGAGTCTTTGGGAAGAAAGCTTACCTGGCTGATGCCTTGATTTTTTACCCTTCCTAACCTCAACACCATAAACCAATAATTTCCTGCTGTTACAACAACCTCTAAAATGAAATTAATCTCAGAAAGAAGGCAGACAAAAATTGAGCATGCTGTGCACAAGGAAGAGGTTTTTAGTTTCTCAACATTTTGTACCTAAGACCCACCTGTGGATCTCAGCTAGATCCCGGTCAACCACAAGGACATTGAAAAGGATATAGGGGTATATTCGTCTGTTAAAATGATTGTGGATTATCTTTGTAATTTGAGATATTAGAGCCAGAATATTAAACATCCTGTGATATGTGGTACAGTTTTGTATAATGAGATTGAATCTGCCTCCCAATTGCTGCAATGCTAAAATCATACTTGTTGAAAAGCACTGCAGAGCCATGGTCCACTCTCCATGGTAATAAAATCATGGGAAAAGTTCTTGGGACTCTCCCTAGAGTTTAGAGAATGGAGACATCTAAATTTTATTATATTGGCTGCATCATACTGTCATAGCATAATGATATTTAACATAAAATTACCATTTCCTAATTCTCATATTTTCTGAGTATCATTTAGATGCCCATGTGAATTTGCTGATGTTCATCTTCCACAAAAATTATAGTCTTATTGTAAATTAATGCATTAGTCATCTGGTTCGTAGACATTGATCTCTCTGAACTTGGGTTAATGTGAGTCAGTCCATGAGACAGATCTATTCTCAGACGCTAACTGAATCAGACTTCAGAGCCTGTAGATCAAAATGCAACTGGACCAGGGATAACTAACTCCATTTAAGACACTTTGGGGGTCTCTGGGTAGCCTGCTGATCTTCCTGATAAAACCAATGCCTTAAGTTGAATCTTCATCCGAACTATAACATAAACATTATTTCTCTTCAAAAAAAAAAGGGGGGCTTAGAGAAGAGCAGATTCAAAATTTAAATTTGGAATATGACTTTTAGAACATGTAAATGAAACTCAGTTTATATTCTGTCATCACTGTGAATGAGGATGGCATCAGGAAATGGCACCAATTCCATAATGCTAAGCAAAGGATTAGCAGAGGGTGTATGTCATTATACTAGGAACAACAGCAATGACAAAAAATCCAAACTTTTTAAGTAAGAATCTTCTATAGCATTCCACTTACCATCAATAATCTTCTCCTCTTACATTTATATAATGTTGCCCATGGGAATTTATACAATATGACTAATTCATAAAATTTTAATAGAATGGAACATATCTAAAAATATCACCTGCTACTATTATTATGAAGCAGCTGTAGCTTCAAGGTAGAACCTGGTGGGTTAGGAAAAATAATCCTTTTGAGGAAAGAGATTCATTCACTAATTTGATGTGTCATGGGGAGGGCTATCCTTACTTTAATAGTGTAACTCAGGTTGAAGCGAGTATAAAAGACCTAAAGGATTTCAGTCCCTTTTCCTGGGGATTCAATATTCTTTCACAAAGAGAACTCAGATATTTCCCCTTGAATGGGAAGAAGTCGCCTCCAGTAGATTGCTAGAATAAAAAAGTCCACAGTCAAAAAACTGAGTATTTGAAAAATATACACTGATGAATCTTTATTTCTCCCATTTTTTCATTTGTTTCATCCTACAATATGAAAAAAATGCAGAAGCCAAAAATAATAACAGCCTATTAATAACTCTCTTTTTAATGTAAGCTATTATCAAGTCACTTTGCCAGATCCTTTCCATATGGCAAAGTGCCTGATAAGATATAATATTTGCTTTCAATCCAGAGAAGCTTTCAGATAGTTGTATCTCAATGGGGGCAGCAGGTCATTTGGAGTACATCTTCTTTGTTGGGGAAGAGTCAGTTTCCTGGGTTTTCAGAGTTATGCAAATGTACAGTGAGTGGTAACCATTGCCTTGGGAGAAAGATGTAACAAGATCAGCTGTGAAATGACAAAAGCTTTCCATCCTAATGTCCCTAGTACTAAGGAATTTATTTAGAGAAATAAGAACAAGATCCCTAAATGCTCTCCTTTTTTTTTTACATATTAAATTTTTTTTTATTAGAGAAGTTGTAGGTATATAGAAAAACAGAGTTCTCTTATGCCCCTTCTATTATTTATTTATTTATTTACTTTGAGTTTTTTCCTTAATTTAATTTACTTTGTATTATCAAACCAAAACAACATACAAGCATGAACATTCTTAGCATACAAACATTCCGTGTATGGTGCACAACCAATGGCTTACAATGTCATCACATAGTAGTATACTCATCACCATGACAATTTTTTAAGAACATTTGCATCACTCCAGAAAAAAGAAATAAAAAGAAAAAAGAAAAAAACTCGGACATTCCATATCCCTTACCCCTCCCTCTCATTGACCACTCTCAGTATTTCCATCTACTCAATATATTTTAACCTTGTTCCCCCTATTTTTTTCATACCCCGTACCAGTCCCTTTCATTGTGCACTAGTATTTCAATCTACTTAATTTATTTTAACATTTGTTCTCCCTAGTATTTATTTATTTTTAATCCATGTAGGTAAAAGGAGCATCAGACACGAGGTTTTCACAATCACATACTCACATTGCAAAAGCTGTATCACTATACATTCATCTTCAAGAAACATGGCTACTGGAACACAGCTCTACAGTTTCAGGCACTTCCCTCTAGCCTCTCTAATACACCTTAAATTAAAAAGGAGATCTCTATAAAATGTGTAAGAATAGCCTCCAGGATAACCTCTCAAATCTGTTTGAAATCTCTCAGCCACTGACACTTTATTTTGTCTCATTTCTTTCTCCCCCTTTTCAGTTGAGAAGCTTTTCTCAATTCTTTGATGATGCTGAGTCAATCCCAGCTCATTCTAGGATTTCTGTCCCACGTTGCCAGGGAGGTTTATACCCCTGGGAGTCATGTCCCACGTAGAGAAGGGGAGGGCGGGAAATTAGATTGCCATGTTGGCTAAGAGAGAGAGAGGCCACATCTGAGCAACAAAAGTGGTTCTCTGAGGGTGACTCTTAGGCCTAATTTTAAGTAAGCTTAGCCTATCCTTTGCGAGGATAAGTTTCATATGAATAAAACCCAAAATTGAGGGCTCGGCCTATTGATTTGGTTGTCCCCACTGCTTGTGAGAATATCAGGGATTCTCCAAATGGGGAAGTTGAATTTTCCCCCTTTCTTGACGTTCCCCCAAGGGCACTTTGCAAATATTTTTTTATTCACTGTTCAAGTCATTCTGGAATTTATCAGGTCATCACTCTGGACAAACCTACAAAATCTCATGCCCTATTCAAGGTTCCATGTACTTATGGTGTTCAATTAAACTGTCCGTGTAAGTTACATTAGGAAATGCACTAGTCAAAATATAAATTTTGTACCAAATAAACATTTTTTTCTTTAGTCACATACATAAGTTAAAGTTTTAAAATATGAATGACCATCTATTTTCAACACCCTGCAATATTGGCATTCCTTTGTTCTTCCTCATGCAGAAACATTTTTAAATTTGTACATTTAGTCACCATCATTGTACACTCTAGGCATTCCTAGATTATACCATCTCAGTCTTTATCATCTATCTTTCCTTCTGGTTTCATTTCAAACTCTCTCCTTTTGAGGTTCAACTCTATTACTTCTACCATGAATGGAAATGGCACCAACTGAGAGTTTGGGGGAGGACACCAAGGACCCCTAAGGGAAACCTGGCTTTGAGGAAGGAGGCATAAAATGGCAATTTGGGTTCAAGATCAGTCCTGGCCACCTTTGTGTAGCTGGGTAGATGAACATGTGTCGTGTAAACTAAAGGAGTTTTGTAGGCGTTCCATGTGTCAATTATTGAGGACCTCTGAGGCCTGGAACCTCAAGGGCATCCCTATGGCAGAAGCCAATGTAATGGATCATGTGCGACTTTTTGGCAGAAACTGTGCCAGAAAAAAAAAGATGGCAACTGGAAAATGAGACTGCCTCTATTTCTCTCTCAGACTTTCCAGTTATCTCTCAGTCTAGCATTTGGACTGAATAAGGGAATGAGAGGCTTTGAGAGGATAGTTACAAACTCTTGCATTGCCTTTGCAAATGCAGATCTAGGTTTGGACAGAGACTCATAGATGCAATTACTTTTGTCCTGCTTCTCAGTTAAGGCAGACTTGAGGCTGGTTGGAGAGTAGCATAGCCTCTTCTGAGGCAAAGGCCCTCTTCTTCCATGAATATAGATGCAACAAGGTTTTTATTTACAAATGTGCAAATCAGATACTGCACACACTAAAGAATCGCATTCTCATTGACTACAAAAGGTATGGTCCCTGGTGGGATAGATTGTGCATAATTCACTACCCTTCCAAAATTATATAAGATAATGGAACTTTTAAGCCGTAATGAGGTAGGATTTTATGCCAGGTCTTCTGGAGGCTCCATGAGGTTACATTTTCCTACTCCCTATTCATGTTCCATTAGCCTAGTCTATGTGTTAATGCTCCATGCAGTAGGGTGATGTGAGCATGTATGAGTCACGCTGATAGTAGATGACACAAGATTCAATTTACATGCTTCCCTTTTCCCTTCCCAGCCTGCTCATCTACACTTCCATCCCGAAACTATCAATCACAGCAGTTGCACTGGGGATACGGCCCTTCCTGTTTGCTGACAGGCTCTGAAGATACCAGTTTGATAATAGACCCAGGCAGCCTCTTGGAGACGCTGCCCTCTCTCCACACAGCTGGGCTTTGAAGTGGCATTACTGTCACATTGGGACAGAGGCAATTACACTGGCTGTGGCTTATTAGTGTCACCTAGTTTAAGAACAAGCTAGATAGGCTCTGAATAACAGAGATCTACTTTTCTGAGATGGGCTTGATGAACTCTAGTGTTCATTGCTACATCACTTCAGATAGCAATGAAGACAAAAATGCAGATGTAGACATGACTTCATAAAAGATAAAGCCTGGACATATGCGCTCTCTGGATATTTCAGACTTCCATAAAGTAGACCTCACAGTGTAAGGGCTTTGTGTCCTCAAAGAGTAAGGGCTCAATAAGTATCACCAATTATTACACTTCCCCTACAATGGCTTCCCATCGCTCCTTGACTACAGCTCAAAATATCTAACATACTCTATTATGCCCTGCCTTATCTGGTCCCACTCATCTTTCCAGCCTTCTTTCTCCCCACTTTCCCACCTGCTACACATGGAGAACTTAACAGGACATTTCCCAAAGGAGCCAAATAATCAATGTAGCTCAATCAAAATTTCAGCAAGTGTGTGTGTGTAAATTGGCATGCTGATTCCAAAATGCATGTGAAATGCAAAAGGCCAGGAATAGCAAGTCAGATTCTGTCCTGAAGAAGCACAGCAGTGCTGTAACAGTTGTTCTATGATCTATCAAAGTTTATTAAAAAGCTGCAATAATAGTGCTGGGCTTGGCATCAGCATATGGAATAGGCTAATGGAACGTGAATAGGGAGTAGGAAAATATAACCACATCATATATGAACACAGTTCATGACAAAAATCATGTTGAAGTTCATTTGGTAAAAGACAGTCAGTACAACAAATGATGCTGAGTTATTTCATATTCATACAGGAAAAATGAATCTTGACCTCTACCTCATACTATGCACAAAAATCAACTCCACATGAATTGTAGGTTTAATGTAAAGTGTAAAACAACAAAACTTCTAGAGGAAAACATAGGTAATTATTTGAGGGAGAAATATAATAGGATGCAAAGTTACCAAATATTTAATTTAAAAAACACTTCTGTTCATCAAAGAACACAAATAAGATAGTGTCAAGGCAAGCCACTGAACGGAAGATGATACTTGCGGTACAAATGTTTGACAAAAAGCTCATATATATCAGGAATATATAACTCCCATAATTCAGTAGGACAAAGACACACAAACCGGTAGGAACATGGGTAGACTACTCAAGGAAGCACTCCACAAAAGGAGAACATGCACGTGGCTAATAAACACATGGAAACATACTCAATATTACCAGTCCTCAGAAACAAGCAAATTAAAACTACAATATGACATCACTGCGTGGAATGACTAAGATGAAAAGATTGACAGCACCAAATGTTAACGATACGGCACAACTCAAACTTATATGTAGCGCAGGTAGGAGCGAAAATAGAAACAACCATAAGGGAAAGCTGGCAGTATTTACTTAAACTGATCATATGCAAAACCTGGAAGACAGTAATTCCATCCCTAGATATATACTTGACAACAATATGGATATAGGAACACATGGATAAGAATGTCTATGGTGCAACATTTGCAATTAACCCTACATTGAAAACAATTCAAATATCTATTAACAGTAAAATGGATAAATAATAGTGATAGATTCATACAATGGAACACTGCACAGTGAATATGAATATGCTAGCACTACCTAAAACAAAGTAGATGAATCTTACAAACAAAAGTTTGAGAGGAAAAAGCCAAACAAAAAAACCAGTCTTACAATATAATTCGATCATTTATATAAAGCTGTAAAACGGGCAAAACTAATGCATCGGGACAGAGTCAGTGTAATACTTACCTCCAGACAGCATAGTAGCTGGAAGGAGGCACAGGAGGGACATCTGGGAAGCTGGTGACATTTTGCTTCTTACCTTGGCAGTTGGATACATACGAATGCCTTGTTTATTAAAAATTGTTGAATTGTGCAGCTATGATTTGTGCACTTGCATTATTTATGTAATGCTAGAATACAAAATTTAAAAAAATTTTAATTTTTTAAATTAAAAAAAAAGCATTTTGGAAGCGATCTTCAAAGCTGCCACACTCTTTTGAGGGAAGCTCTGACTCTGAAAGCTCAGCCCACAGAAGCTGGGGACAATCTTGCTTAGTAGAAAAAAAATACAGAAATCCATGGAGAGTGATAGTTGTTTAAACTGGGTCATGGGTAAATGGGATTTCACTATATTATTCTCTCTGATTTTGTATATGTTTTAAATTTTCCATAACAAAAGCATTTTTTCCCTCAAACTCTATGCAATATAAAGACTACCAGAATGAACTTGATTTGCACCCAAGTCAAACCAGCAATCACTGGGGTCTCTTTCTTCTCTAACTAGCATGTTATTTCCCTAAGGAAACATTGTCACCTTAGGAAGCTATTGTCATCACCGTGGAAACCTCTCCTCCTGGTCACTTGAATCTTTGGTGAATTTTTTCCTTGGGTGTTCTGTTTATATCTCCTTATAAATAAAGATGTTCACTATTTCCTCCAGCTAAAGACTCCCACCAGGTAATTAGATTCTCTTCCATCCTAGTGTTATTGCTAATGAATGACTGAATGACAAAAATAAACGTCAATGGAGATTGCTTAAAGAAGTAGAGAAAACTAAAGAATATGAGCCTGAAAGAGCAGACTACTAGATGCCAGGCTAACGAGAGGCCCCATGCCAATCAACTGAAAAGGAAATGATTAATTATGGGAGTGTAGCAATAGACATGCCCCCAAGTGTTTCAGTGAAGTGCATTGACGCAGGTTAGAGTCAAAGTAGCAGAACAATTGATTTGAGAGTGTGGAAAACATTTTTTTTTGAAAATTTAGATGTCATATAAAAATGGTTCTATTTTTAACAGAACAATGCAATATTGTAAATCAAGAAATGATTTAAATGATCAATAAAGAAAAGCTACAGATGAATGCTACAGAAAATTTAGCTTTCTATACATTAAAATAGTCTTACTAGATTAGGGGCTAAAACAGGGCTTTACAAAACCAAGGTATTTTTTTAAGCCGTGGAGAAAATAGGTAACATTCCAAGAGTCACAGATCCTATATGTAAAAATACCTTACTGTCATTTATTTCTACGTTAAATGACTACTTTTGCATATGGTTCATGACATTTTTATACTGTTTTCACTTCTCTGTAGGGTTGGACTTTTGTCTTTTTGTTTTCTCTTCTTTGGCCTGGATGAAGCGCTCTTTCTTTCTAGATATGAAGAGTGAAGATTTCCTTTGTCCTTCATCTAATTCTAACATCCATCTCACCTTTTCACCAGAGAGAGAGAGAATAAGGGATAAAATGCTGAATTTCATTGCTAACGATATTATGACTCCCCAGTTGGAAATTGAGCAAGCTGAAAAACTGAACTCTCACATGTAGCTCAGTCCCTTGGAAACTCTAAGCCAGTATGTGTCCCCCCTGACTCTAGCATCATGCCAAGCATGCTATGAGACCTAGGCTTGAAACATAGCACAAGGAGGTTTAATGATCTTACATAAGAAGTAGTAGAGAGTCCATGTTTCTTTGCAATGAGGAAATCAATTGAAATGTACCTACCCAAGAAAAGAGTCAAACTATAAAACATGCCTCCTCTCCCTTATCAGCAGAGACTAAACTTCTGCTAATCATTCATAGCACAGAGGTAGAGGACAGAGAGGACTTGGGATTGTTCAAGAACAGTAAGACCATACAAACAAGACCTAGCCATTGCCAAGATAACAAGAACAAACCTTAGGTTGTCTTAGGGGCTTTCTAACTCCCTTGTAGCTGTACAGTATGACAAAATTATATAGAGAAAGCCCTGGGGACCCCTCAGAGTCAAAAACACCAATGTCCTACTTCCTCTTTGAACCCCCTTGTGTTTCTTCTTGATATCTTTTGAAATTTGAAATCCCATTAAGACAGCCTACCCAGATAGGCAATCAAGCCCCTAGTTCATTATGTTTGACCCAATAAAAAATAAAGTCTGCCTGTCCTAAATATGCCCCGATAATATGGACAAACTCCTGTCCAATCAATAGGAATCAAGTTCACTTCCTTTTTATGTCTATAAAAATTGCTTGCCATCCCTAGAAGGTCGAAACTGCTTCCACTTTTGCAAGTGATCTAGCTTCCTTGATGCTGCAAAACTTTTCTGTACCAAATACATGCTGTAATTTACAAACTCAATTTGTCTTTTGGCAAGTATAAATGTAAAATAATTTGTGGCAAGCCATTGTTAGGGTGTATTAAGGACTTTTCTTTATCAATAATTTGGAAAATAACCAGAATCAAAAATGAATTTGGGTTACTGTATGATCAAACGCTGAGATTTATTTTTTCAAAAAATAGTAGTAAGGGTCCGATTATAAGGACATAGTGGCAAGGAGAGCATGGAATGGAAAGAAGAACAGAATCAGAACAGATAAATGGACTTCTTAACCACACCTGCTAAACCTTTTAAATACATTTCTTAGGGTGAGAGAATTGTGCAAATTAATATCAAGATGAACATCAACTACTTTATGGATATTTCGATTTTCTTTATATAATTTATTTAAGTTAACCATGCAATGTCTGTGGGTAGTTTAAATCTATAGTGGGCGTTCACACATTCTAAGCTGTTTTACTTTAGTGTTATACGTAGAAGAATACTTGACTATAATTGGCATAAACAATAGGTGGCTCCAGAACTGGTGTCGTGAATAACCCAGGTTCTTTCTACCTTTCTGTTCTTATCCTCAGCACATTGATTTTCATCTTCAAGCCTGTTCCTGTATGGTTACAGCATGGTGGTCTCAGTTTCAGGCATCACCTCTGTATATAATTACATCCCTAAATAGTGAAGACCAGTTTCTCCTCATGTGTCTCTTTTTCTTGAGGTGAACTTTTCCAAGACTCTCCCAGGAGACTTTGTCTTATATGGTATTGGTGAGAACAAAGTTATATGCCAAAATCTAAAACTAATCAATAACAAAGGGAATAGAATTATAGCATGTGGTCTAGACTACTCATGATTTGCCCCTTGGGGCTGAGCCCCTTCCTCAAGTGCAAAGACTCCTCATATCTGGATAAAACTGATGTTCTGTTTACATCAGAGAAGAGAGAAGTAGCTATTGGAATGGCAGCAAACTCATCTGCCACAAGTTCCTTCATAAATTCTAAGTGAAGGGACCTATCAAGTATCCCTACAGATGTCTATTGAGATTAGGTAAGTCAGCATTGTCTATGGCAATGATGCTCCTATATCCCAGAGTGGGCCAACCAATACATGGTGAAGTGCAAACAAATCTTTTCCCCTTAACTACTATGTTCTGGTTACTTTTCTAGTGATAACGTACAAAGATGAAGTCAGTTTCAGCCCTCAAGAACTCACAATCTAATGAAATCTTAAAGTATAGTCAAGATTTTTGACATCAAGAAAGCAATGATAAGATTGTGCAGTTTTTTAAGTGCACAAAATATAATCCATGTGCTCAGGAATGTTCCAGTTCAGATGGAGGACAGGACCAAATCCTGTAAATCAATGAGAGAATAATTAGATAAAGCTGGAAAAAAATGGATTAGCATGTTTTGGAATGCCTAGGGAGCAGGTTTAACTTGTCACTGGAGAGTCACTGGAAGTTTTTGAGTGCAGCAGTGAAATGACCAGGTCCATCTGATGGCAAGATGAACTTGATGACAGGGGACTAGGTACAAAAATCCTGTGGCTAGCAAAGCCATGACAACAGCTATTAAACTTGTAACTATAAAGCATTGAAAACCTAAACTCAGGTTGTGAGAGTGGTTATGGGAGAATAGGGTTGATGAGTGATATATTTTACAGGAACCATGGTCAGGGCTTGTTGACTGCAAAGGTAGGAATGAAGATGAATCCAATAACTACAACCCAGCTGACCAGGAGTACCTGACCATCGCTCCCTGAGAAGTGGTAGCACCAAGTATGGATCTGAGTTAGCACCATGAAGTCCTGGGCCAGTGTTGAATGGATAGAATGAGTGTAGAATGTGGCACCAAGAGTAATAAAAAGAAAATTAGCAAATTCCTAACCAACATAAAACAAGTCAGGTAGAGCACCTGGCTAAAGTGTGAGAACTTAGCGAGGCTAGATCCAGATTCAAGACACCAGAGCCAAACCCAGAGGTATCAGACAAGGAAAGAGGTTACTGAATGAAAGGTCCTGGGGCAAATATATAGTACAAAATAATATGGTAAAAAATAAACATAAATATGTCAGTAAACACAATAAATGTACATGAGTTAAATTTTTCACTAACAAGACAAAAATTGAACTATGGATTTTTAAAACAAAATCTATAAACAATTTATTCGAGAGATAACTGAAAGATAACTAGACATAAACTGGTCATATCAGTTAAATACCAATCAAAAGAACACTTGTGTAACAATACTAATATCTGGCAAAATTGACTTTAAAACAAAAAGAATTACCATGGATAAAAACAGTAACCACATAATCATAATAGGTTTAATTGACCAGAAATATATACAATTCTTAATTTACAATGGCATCAAAAACACAAAATGCAAATTTTGACCAGAAAAAAAATTGTTTCATTTCTTTAACTGTCAAACGAATATCAAATTTTTTTTAAAAATCCATAAGGTATAAAGATCGATGATGTAATGAATGCTGGTACTTATTACCTATTTTAAATAATATTAAAAAAGAAATAGACGAATCCATCATCAGCGTAGGAAATGTAAACACAGCTCTTTAAGTAATTTTTTTCAAACAAAAACAATCAGTAAGGATATGGAAGATTTGAAAACACAAAATTAACAGGATTAATCTAAGGGGAGAAAAGAGTGAGTATCCTCATTTGTGGAATAGGGATATAAATTAATCTATCTAATTTATAGATTAAATACGATTAATCTAATAGCCCACCCTGATATTTAACATTTTCTCTCCCATAGCATCTGTAACATATATCCTGTACTTCAAACCCTTGACCCCTCACCCCCTGCCCCCACAAAATGAAAACAATACATCATGATACCCCCCTGCCTTGGTCTACATTGCTACAAAGACTTCAAGGGTATAGAATATCTCGACGTTAATTACAATTTGTTTTTGACCGATTCTTGTCCCTTTGCTCATGTTATTATTTGGATTAGATTGTAAACTGTTTGATGGCAGAGACATGGCTTTAAATTTAGCAGGATTTTAGCACAGGGCTGAGTGACACACAATATTTCTTTTCTTTTTTATTAAAATTAATGCATGATTGGGTGCATGGGTGTTTCAGTGGTAGAATGCTCACCTTCCACATGGGAGACCCAAGTTCAATTCCTAGACCATGCACTCCCCATCCCCAAAAAATGTAATGCATGATCATTATTATAAGTGAACAATTCAAAAAATGTATAAAGAAAAACTCAATACTTTTTCCACTCTCCCCCTCCCTTAAGGTAACAAAGATTGCCAGGTTATGTATTTCTATCATCTATCTATCTATCTATCTATCTATCTATCTATCTATCTATCTATCTATCTATCGAGCACCTATTTATCTCTCTATCCATTCATCCATCCATCCATCTAAAAACAATGTATTCACAGGCCACGGTGGTTCAGCAGGCAGAGTTCTCACCTGCCATGCCGGAGACCCGGGTTCATTTCCCAGTGCCTGCCCATGCAAAAAAAAGACCGTATTCTACCACATAGTTTCTTTCTTTCTTTCTTTCTTTCTTTCTTTTTTTTTTTTGAGGAGGGGCAGGGGGCATTTTTCTTTTTTTACTACCTAGTAGATCTGCTATATACATTACCTAGAACATTTGCACACTTAATGGAAGACCATGGAATTTTTTTCTGGATTGATAAATATGGCTCTAACTGATTTCTCTTCATATCTGCATGGTATTTTATAGTATTGGTGCACCATAATTCCTCACCCTTCCTTGGTTGATGATTTTGAGTTCTTTCAAGTTTTTCTGCCACCTGACATGGTGGTGCTTGTTGGGGAATAAATCATTTCCCCCATAAAAGGCATATTCAGGTCCCAATACCCAGTCTTATGGGTGTGGTCCTATGGTAAATAGCATCTCCTGAAGATGTTACTTCATTTAAGGGTGAACTAAATCAGGTTGGGCCTTAATCCAGATTACTGGAATCATTTCTAACAGAATGAATTTCAGATAGAGAAAGAGAGAAGCCATGGGAAGCAACCAGAAGCTGGAATTAAGTGAACCTGGAAGAGAAAGGAGAAGCCATCACCATGTGTATTGCCATACACCAACCTGTGAATGGTGTTTTAGTTTCCTAGGCTGCTTGAGCAGCTTAGGAAACCAACGGGTAAACAATGGGAATTTATTTGCTCATGGTCTGAGCAATAAATCCAAATCAAGGTATCGAGGTGATGCTTTCTTCCTGAAAGCTGTGACATTCTGGGGCTAGCTACAGGTGATCTTTGTTCTTAGCTTTTCACATGGTAAAGAAAATGGCAGCCTCTCTTGGTTTCTCTATTGTTTTCCAGATTCCGTTGAATTTCAGCTTCTTGCTTCCATGGTGTGCGCTCTCTCGCTGAATTTCCCCCCACTTCTAAATGGCTCCAATGATAGAATTAAGACCCATCCTGATAGAGGTGGACCACACTTTCACTGAAGTGACCTCATCAAAAGATCCTACTTGGAATGGGTTCACACCTATAGGAATGGATTTGACTTAAGAACGTGTTTTTCTGGGGTAATACAGCTTCACCCATCATGTATGGTAATTGTTTTGGTATCCAGAAAGCCAAAATAGTGTTTTTCAATCCTGTCGGGTAGATTACTAAGAGAGAGATTTGGGGTCTTTTTTTATTTCTTAAAGTAAGTTCTTGGTTACCTTTCCAAAAAATTCCTATAGTTTGCATTCCACAAGCAATATATTGAAGGGTCAGTTTCCTGCCTTCTGAGTTCTATCACACCTATTCATTTTTATCCATCTGGAAACTAAAAAGTGGTACCTCATTGTTTTTTTTTTTTTCGCATTTCCCTAACTACCTGCAATGCTGAGCATTTTCATATTTTGATTTACATGTCCTCATCTGTGAGGTGTCTGTTATGTTGACTATGTCGGAAGTACTTGTTCACAATATATTACCCTATGTGAGATGGAGGTGATGGGGTATAGCCAACATGAATCCTCTTTAGCTGGAATTATAGAGCTGCTATCAATCTCCCTTTTGCTTCAGCTATGAAGTCATGTTTCCATTTCTCTGGAAAGCTGAATGATGCCAGTAAAATAAAGAAGAAGAAGAATGAAAGAAAGAAAGACAGAGGGAAAGAAGGAATGGAAGGAAGGGGGGGAGGGAAGGAGGGAAGAGCAAGGGGGAAAGTGTTTCCCACCTCCTGTTATCTTCTTTGCTATCTGCAAAGCCTGCTGCAGCTGCACAATTCATGTGGGATTTATATTCCAGCAACCAAAGAGCACAGCACAAAACCCACCTGCAGGGACCCCGCAGTCTCTAGTACCTGTGTTCAGGAACCAACCACTTAGTGTCATGCGGCTCTATTGAAAAATGTGGACTCCTTCTGATCATCTCACTTGA
Source organism: Tamandua tetradactyla (assembly GCF_023851605.1). NCBI lineage: Eukaryota > Metazoa > Chordata > Mammalia > Pilosa > Myrmecophagidae > Tamandua > Tamandua tetradactyla. The sequence goes on along the minus strand of NC_135347.1, from coordinate 34,588,307 downwards.
GGAAATAGAAGGCTGCAGCACAGCAGCCAAATGTCAGGGCTTCACCCTCTCCAAGATCATGCTGATATCCCATGTTTTCTAACATTTCCACAATATTTGACTTTTCTTTCCCTGCCCTGTACCCACCTTTCGTATTTCATAAGAGTGCCTTACTCACATCCCTGACATTAGCGAGCTTTAAGCTGGTTTTCAAAAAGAAAGAAAGAAAATAGAGAAAGAGACCTATTCATGCCAGCCAGATGTCTCTCCCAGGTTTTCCCACAGAGAGATAAGAGTGAGTCTCCAGGCTGCAGGAACGGAAATGCAGGGCAGGACACAGCCGTCTGCTTTTATGAAAATGCCTCCTTGACTATAGTCTGGCTTCTCTGGGGCCCAGTTGAATTGATGTCATTCATAAGGAGGAGAAAAACCTTGCTGCCAGGCCCCAGTCCCACACTGAGCATTCTCTTTCCTCTCCCCCACTCCGTCTGGCCCTATCAGCTTCTGTAAAGGTCTTCACCAGCACATCCAGTTCGGCACAGTTATTGTTTGTCTCTTTTCTCATTTCCCATGCACCATGGCAGTTTATCTTCCGATTATGTCAAAAAAAAAGTCCTCCAGAGAATTCCAAGTAGAGGGTAACAGGGATAAGCGCGCATATTTCAGCCCACACAGAGACCAGCTTTGAAATGTCAGATGATGGCTCTGTTTGAGCAAATACTAATTTCTTCATGAGCAAATTTTAAATTTAAATCATATTCCAAGAATATAGTTTTGTGCTCAGATATTTCTTTTTCTTTCATGTAATAAACACAGTTTTGTGCGTGTGTGTGTGTGTGTGTGTGTGTGTGTGTGTTTATCTTAAAGGGAGGCTACTGCCTAGATGGATTATCCTTACCCTCTTCTAACAATTTCATAGGTTTACTTTATATACCATAAAATTTATCCATTTTAAGTGTACAGTTGGATTAGTTTTAGTAAATCTTCTCAGTTGTACAATCATCACTACCATCCAGTTTTAGAACTCTCTCCTCACCTCAAATTTCCCTCTTGCCATTTGTAGTCAGACCCTGCTTCCACCACAAGCCCAGACAACCACCCATCTGCTGTTTCTCTAGTTTTGCCTTTTATAGAAATTTCGAATGTATAGGATCATACACTATGTAGTTGTTTGTGTTTGTTGGCTTCTTCAACCTCGTATAACCTTTCTGAATTTCATCCATGTTGTTACATATATCAGTAATTGACTCTTTTTTTTTTACAGCTGAATAGTATTCCATTATATAGGAGATCTGTACTTTGTTCATCCATTCTACAGTTGATGAACACTGGAATTGTTTTCAGTTTTTTACTATGAACATTTGCATAGACATGTTTTCATTTCTCTTGAATAAATACCAAGGAGAAGAGTTGATAGATCACATGTAAGTAAATGTTTAACTTTTTGAAAAAACTTCCAAAGTTTAAACAAATTCTTAATGAAAACATTTCCTTCTAAGTTCTGGTTGCATTTGCCCTGAAATCATGCACTCTAAAAGAATAAATAAAAATTTTGAGCATCATTTGGAAATGCTTTTAGAATTAGAATCATTGACAATAGAAATGACAGGCTAAGGAAAAGAAATATTCTTATGTCCTATTCCATTCCTGCTCAGTCTTTGGGCCAGAAGAAATGTGGCTGACACAACAAACTGTACCGACAAAGGAAAAATACAGAGTCACTAGTCCTTTTGTCACCCCTTTCCATGCCCCGTCTGCCTGCACTGAGGCTGAAGGTGTTCTTTGCAGATTTCTCAGCCTAGGAGTGCTCAGCTGAGGAATACTGCAGAAGGGACCAGAGCAGGGGCATCTTGATGCACAGGCCCTGGGGCATGAGCAGCTCTGGAGGTCATCCTGCCTTTCCTGCTGCCGTTTCCCTGAATGAAAAGTGCTTGCCACTGAGGATAGCTTCTTCAGCAGGATACTTCATGAGCTTCTTGGGATTCCTTCCACCAGCATCCTGAATGCCTAGAAAGTGATGGTCCAGTATTTCCCTGACTTTGTTGAAACTGTGGATTCTAGTTCCCTGGGATCAGAAGTAAAGCTAAACTTGACCTTGGTAGTTTGGGATGACAAGGACACAGTCCCAGAAAAAGAAGATTTTTCAAATTCCAGTTCAGCTACTTAGAAGTTTTATGACCCTAAACAAACTGTCAACTAGTTTTCAAATTTTATCTGGTAAATTTACCATGAGGACTAAGCAAGATTATTATAGAATGCACATCAATATAAGTTCTCTGATTACGGGGATCATTGTAAGGATTCCAAGAACTTAGAACTAGTGACAGGCACATAGTAAGTGCTCGATAAATGTTTGTAGAAGACCTCATGTTGAGTGAAATAAGCCAGGATAAATATCATATGATTCCATGCACATGAAATAATTAAAATAAGCAAATTCATAGAGACAGAAAAGCAGATTACAGTTTACCTGGTTCTGGGAAGAGGAAGGAAATTAGAATAATTGTTTAATGGGTATAGAATTTCTGCTTAAGGTGGTGAAAAAATTTTGCTAAGGGATGGTGGTGTTGGTAGCAAACTATCCTGAATACAGTACTTAGCATAATGCCTGGAAAGAGCATTCAATTATTTCCTCTTTTGTTTAATATGTAGTGAGAACCTAGTAAACATTGCTGTTAGAGAGTGAAATTAAAGAAGACCTAATTAAATTGAAAGATATCCTGTGCTCATATATTTAAAATTAAATTTTGTTAAGATGTGAATTCTACCCCCAAGCAATTTACAGATTCAATGCAATTCTGATCAAAATTCCAGTGGCCTTTCTTGCAGAAATGGAAAAGCCAATTACCAAATTCATGTAGAAATGCAGGAGACCCCCAAAATCCAGATCAATCTTGAGAAGAACAAAAGTTGGAGGACTCACATTTCCTGATTTCAAAGCTACAGTAATCAAAACAGTGTTTTGATTGGCATAAGGACAGGCAAATTGGCCAACTGACTCGATTGAGAATTCAGAACTAAACCCACATGACTATGACCAACTGATTTTTGACAAGAACGCCACATCCACTGTATGGGAAAGAACAGCCTCTTCAACAAATGGTCCTTCAACAAATAGCCACATACAAGAGAATAAAAGTAGACCCTTACCTCACTGTACAGGAAAATTAACTCAAAATGGGTCAATAAACTAAATGTAAAAGCTAAAGCTATAAAACTCTTAGAAGTAAGCACAGGGGAAATCTTCAGGGCCTTGTAATAGATAATGAATTCTTACATGCAACATCAAAAGCATGAGCAACAACAAAAATTAGAAAAATTGGACTTCATCAAAATTAAAAGTTTGGTGCCCCAAAGAACATTATTAAGAAAATAAAAATGCAAACTACGGAAATAGAAGAAAATATTTGGAAATCATGTATCAAATAAGGGTGTAATCTCCCCAATATATAAAGAACTCCTACAACTCAACTACCAGAGGCAAATTAATTTAAAAATGGGCAAAGGATTCAACAGACATATCTCCGAAGAAGAAATAACCAATTATTACATGAAAAGATGCTCAAACATCATTGGCCATTAGGGAACTGCAAATCAACAACACAGTGAGATACCACATCACATCCACTAGATGGCTATTATTTTAAAAATGGAAAATAACAAGGGTTGGTGAGGTTGTAGAGTAATAGAAACCCTCATGCATTGCTGGTGGGCATATAAAACAGTGCAGCCACTCGGGGAGATGGTTTGTGGTTCTTCAGAAAGTTAAACAGAGGATTATAATATGACCCAGATATTCCACTTCTAGGTATATAACCCCAAAAATTGAAAGTGGGGACTAAAACCGATATTTGTACATCAATGTTTGTATCAGCCTTATTCACACTCGCCAAAAGCTGGAAGCAACCCAGTACCCATCAACAATAATAGATAAACAAAATGTGGTATATTCGTAAAATGGAATATTATTCAGCCATTAAAAGGAATGAAGTGCTGATATATGCTACAACATGGATGAACTGTGAAGACCTCATGTTGAGTGAAATAAGTCAGGATAAATATCATATGATTCCATGCACATGAAATAACTAAAATAAGCAAATTCATAGAGACAGAAAGCAGATTACAGTTTACCAGGTTCTGGGAAGAGGAAGGAAATTAGAATAATTGTTTAATGGGTACAGAATTTCTGCTTAAGGTGGTGAAAAAGTTTTGCTAATGGATGGCGGTGTTGGTATCAAACTGTCCTGAATGTAATTAATATCCCCGAAGTGTGTACATGAAAGTGGTTAAAATGGGAAATTTTGTGTTGTATACATGTTACCACAACTAAGAAATGAAGAGTGAATATGGACTCTGCTTTCAGAAACATGTACAAGCTACTGAGTAGGCAGACCATAAATAAATGAATACACAATTGAAAATTATTATGAGGACACTAAAGGTGGGGGGGGGGGTGTGTGTGGAAAGAGCCCAAGGAGCAAGAACAACAGAGTGTTCGTTCCTTAGCCGGGGAGCTTAGGCTGGCCTCCTCAGGGAAGATATCTGAGCTCAGATGTGCAGATGAGCAGGAATTAGCCATGCTAAAAGAAGGGAGAGGCAGAGTACAAAAGCTGTTCATTCATGTCCCTTTCTGTCCCGTCAGGCTTTCACTAATTTTAGATGCTATGCTTGAGGGGACAATGTGATTTATGCTGTGCCTCATCCAAATCTGTGTTATAATCCACCACTTTGTAACAATTTTTTCTTTGATAGACAAAATTGGTGCATCCAGTCAAATCTTAATCTGTAGTTATGCAGACCTCAACTCCTATGAGTCAGATGTTCCCAGGATCTAAACAGTCTTGTACGAGTTAGAACAAGCCCACACTGTGTAGCTATATGGAGAGAGCCAAAAGAACAGGCTTAGCTGAAACTCGGGAGTGTTCTTGACCCTCTGAATATGAGAGACTGGAGATGTTGCAGAAATCAGTGGTTACTTTTGACTTAAGGGAAGAAGAATGGATCCATCATAATTTTTCTTACCTAAAGAGGGCTCTGGAAATTGCCCAAAAATGAATTAAGCTTCCGGTAATTGAGAAAAGCCATCTACATGGGGTAAAAAGCAACTAGCAGTTACTGTAAATGTGGTCTATGGGCCAAGATAATCTTAAAAAAAAAATCCGCTCCCTTTCATAATGGTGGTTTATGGTCAATTCAGAGAAGCCAAGCTGCTTCACCTTAGGCACTTACATTTTCAAAACTTCATGGTCTTAGCGTTCTCTTTGAACGAGATTAGACTGAGGTACTAAACTGTTTAAGTTCCAGATTTATTATTTGTTGAGAGAAAGAGAGAGAAAAATGAGAATGAATTATGATGTAAAAGGGAATCAACTTTGAACCAAGGCAGACTTGAGTTTTTATGTGACTTTGGGCAAATTCCTTGCCACCCTGATGCTCAGTTTCTTCATAATTGGATCGGTTATATCTCAAGAGATGCTCTTAAGATGGAAGATAATTGCCCCAGAGTCTCTGGCATATGATAGGTGCTTAATAAATGCTAGCTATTATTATCAATAAAGTACCTTGCTGATTGCCATGCCTGGGACTCAAAGCATACTGAATTCACCACACTTTAATATTTGAGACTCCAAGTTGAATATTGTAGAGTTTCTGGAACTTCATTCAATTCTCTTTTCCATCAACATATGTAATTGGGGGGGATGCAGCTTGGAAAAGAAAGATTCTCTTAAAGGTCCATAAATGCCCTTATTGGATAGTGTGTATTTGGTGTATGCATGTGCGTGTGTGTAAGAGTGTGTAAAGTAGGACTATATAAGGGGAGGATGTTGTGGGAGTTGGAACCTGTGAGGCAAACAGAAGTAGCACTGTTCCTCTTCCCTTTCTTAGAAGAATGCCGATTTAGGGCCCTCCTGTATCTTAATTAGAGTCATGACTTAGCAAAGCGAAAGCATGACACAGTGGTGAAGATTGCAGATTAACTAAACTGTTCTGAATCAAATTCTGCCTTTCTCACTGATTAGCTGTGTGTCCTTTATTAAATCGCTTACCCAATCTGCATCTCATCTTCCTTATTTGTAAGAAACGATTTAGGATAATTATGGTCTACCATATAGAGTTTTTTTAAGAATTAAATTTCTAAATTTATGCGCTTAGAATTGTTCCATACCACAGGTAATTGCTACTATCAAAATAGATATAATATTCCCCTTCAAAGTGATTCCTAGATATCCTTAAAAAAATGTTTTAGCAAATATCAGACTTTACACACAAAAGAAATAGTATTTATGGCCAGTAAATAGCAGAGCCTGTAAGTTGCTAGGCAAGCTGCAATCCCAGAACGCATCTCTGTGAGCAGTGAAGAGATGGCTGGTCCACAATTCCTTCCAGCACAAGCATGGAGGCGTCAGGGTTAATTATTGTAAACCGCTTTGCATCTTAAATCCAATTTTAAATGGTCTGGATGTTTGCAAAGACTTGGTTTTTCATTTGTCTTTGAAAAAAAATGCTGTCTCAATTTTTAAAATCCCCCTGAGCCCTGTGATTCATATCATTAGAAATCTGACCTTTCAGCAGAGAGGGTAGGAAGAGCTGTGTTGCTACCTTGACAACAAAAGGTAAGCAGGATGCTTGAGCTCTGGCACTTCTGCTATAAATAATCCATCTTTGGTCAGGAGCTGGTCAGAGAAACAGAAAGTGAATGTGGAGGGGAATGAGCAGGGAATGAGCCTGAATTTTAGGACATTGTTTTAATTGCCATTTTAGGATTTATATCCAGAAGCACTTTTGTAGTGATTAAGCAAGAAATAAATAAGAATAGAGATGAATTCAATTTCTAAAAATGGGTAATTAATACAAATGAAGACTAATAATGCTTATTTTGTGTGAAGAATGTTTCTATACTTATTGTACACTTGTCTAAATTCTGCTGTGCTCCTTTGGAATATTTATTCTCAGATTTCCCAACAACATATAAAACAGACCAAAGGGGAGCTAACAATGAACGTTGATCCTTCCATCATAATGACGTGATGTCGTCCCATATAGTAGCAGGAAAGGAGTAACAATAAAGTTGATGTTTTAAGACACTGTGGATTATTAAAAAATAAAATTAAAGTCCCCTTTGGGTTGAAGGTAACAAAATACTATTGCATATACTTTAACCAGCTGTACTCATGAGTAGGTTCTAAGATTTATGGCTGTGATTATGCTTTTGCTTGCTGACGTAAATTAGCCTTCTGGGAAGCCAAAGTTATTTCTCAGTAAGCTTTAATAGTTTGTGAGTCAGAGTAGGTGCGTTGATAATGAGTCTTGCAGGGTTTATAGGAAGGCAAGTGAGAAATTGAGGGGTGCGTTCATCTAGTGGTCTTTGAAAATAGTGCATAAAACTAATTGTGAATAATGCCTTTGCTACAGCAGATTCTAGCTGCTTTTCAGTAAATATACTTCACCCAGGAAAATTTCCTAAAATTGGTTTACAGTAAGATGAGATTCTCCATGATTGTTACTGTTTCTTTTCACTGTAGTAGGGTCAAAATGTGCATAGACATAAACTCAAGTTAGCAAACTAGGTTAATTTTTTTTTTCTCCAACTGATTTTATTGTGTTTAGAAGGGATGTTTGCAGGGAGACTACTTTAGATTAAAAGACACTTAGGAGGGGACAAGATGGGAGCACAGGAAAGTGTGGGATTTAGTTTGTTCTCTAGGGCAGATGGCAAATAGCCAGGAACTGTCTAGAACAACTGCTTGGGGGCGTTCAGTGACCAGATACATGTTATACACTAGCCTGAAACATGCAAAAGGCCTGAGATTACAGCACAGAACTGCAAGGAAATTCTCCCATGCTGTGGAGGCTGGTGCCCCTCCTGCACATGCCAGGCAGCCTGTCCTGGAATCTCCCTCCAGTGGGAAACAGAGACTTTCTCTTCTAGGAGCCAGGGGAGGACAGATTAATCAAGCTCCGGTCACAGATTTGATTAATAAATTCAAAGTGCTGAATATAAGCTCCAAGCACAGATAAAACTGCAAAGCAAACACTAAAGAAACTGGCAGGTCTCTCTTCAGCAACAAAGAAGTGGGGCTGACAAAAACGCGCGCGCGCGCACACACACACACACACACACACGGAGGCTTTTGGAGTGTCTGAGCTCAGAACACTGGGAAGAGGCTGGCTCCCAAGGAAAGGGGTACATAGAGCTGAATACCAACTCTGGCTCTTGATTAGAGAACCCAGGTAGCTGGGGACTAGCTCTGAAAAAGATTTCTCCTTCTCCTTCTCCTTCTCCTGCCCCTTCCCCTTTTCCCTTCCCCTGCCTCTTCCTCTTTCTCTTCTTTCCTCTCTAGCAGACCTTCTAGCATTCTTAGTTTTCAGCACTGCCCCAGGTATGGGTGGAATTAAGGAGTGGCTGAGAGATAAAGAAACTAGTCATGTGAAAGGGGTAGTTCCCTAAAGGGCTTATCTTTTCCTAGAAAAGGGGGGTGGGGCAGGGCCTACCACCAGCGATGGCTCTCATTCAGAGAATTTAGACCTCTGGGGCTGGGATATAGTAGCTGTACCACCTACAAAAAGCAGAAACCAGCCCATCTCAAACATGTAACAGTTTCAACCTACAAAAAGTGGAACCCAGTCTGTCTCAAATATGTCGCAGGCAAGCAGGAAAAGAAAGACTGCAGGAGAGACCTGTACCTTTCCCAGCCTGCAGGGAACAGGGGGCTAAAGAGTGGTGCCCATCCCCACCCCACACCCACAAAAAAGAAGGGGCAAGACCAAGCAAGGCATTAATAATCATTTATAGAATCGAGGCTCCAGGAGCTGGAAAACAGAAACAGTTTGGGCCCACCTTCTGCCTCAGCCTCTGTCTTCACAACACCCCTGGAAAGAACAGATTCTGCCAAGAATGAAAAGCACAGTACCACTTTACACTGGTGGGAAGCTGTGGGCTGACAGACACCATCTGCTGGGCAAGACAGGAAAAGCATAGAATCAAGAAGGTTCATAGGAAAGACTGGCACCCTACATGGTTTCAGCTCCAGGGAACCTTTATACTGATCACACTCCTTTAATGAGTCCTGGGCTTGTCTTGTCTAGTAAAGCCTGATTGGGGTCCATCCTATCTGAGGAGGTCCTCGCCAAGAGCCAGACATCCAGGTAAAAGCTGCAGGAGATAATGAAAGGAGTGTTAAAACCATATAGAGGCAAATAAACAAAACAAACAGTAGATCTACATTCCCTGAAGAGGAAGAGAGAAGAGAGAACTCTCTCCTTGGGGTGAAACAACTGTACTCACAGGAAAGGGCAATCTCAGAAAACTTCCACACAGACAGGGCAAGAACCAGAAAAACAAGAGCTGAGAAATTCTGATCAGTTAAACAGAAGCAATGCTAGAGGTCTAGAATAAATTGAACTGACTGTCAAAGAATAGTTAGGGAAAAAAGTCAACCAACAAGAAAACTCCAGGTAAAAGAGAAGTCGCAGTAGGAGAAGAGAAGGAAATAAGGGAAGAAAGAATAATGGAGGAAATAATCACTGAAAATTTCCCAACTCTTACAAAAGACAAAATTACAGGTCTTAGAAGGACAGTGTATCTCAAACAGAATAGTTCTAAATAGACCCAGTCTAAGACACATACTAATTAGATTGTCAGATGTCAAAGACAAAGAGAGAATTGTGAAAGTGGCAAGACAAATGCAATCCATCACATACAAGAACACTCGATAAGACTAAGGGTGGATTCCCCAGCAGAAACTATAGAGGAGAAAAGTCAGTGGTATGATATATTTAAGAAACTGAAAGAGAAAACTGCCAAACAAAAATTCTATATCCAGCAAAATTGTCCTTCAAAAATGTGGGAGAATTTAAAATAATTACAGATAAACAGATACTGAGAGTTTGTGAACAAGAGACTACCCCTACAAGAAATACTAAAGGAAATATTACAGGCAGATAGGAAAAGACATGAGAGAGGGATTTAGAGAAGATGTAGAAATAAAGATTATCAGTAACATAACTAAAACAGTAAAAAGAGAGAAAAAACATAAGATGTGACATATAAAATCCAAAAGACAAAATGGATGAAGAAAGTACAGCCTTAACAGTAATAACATTAAATGTTAATGCATTAAACTCTCCAATCAAAAGACATAGACTGGCAGGACAAAATTTAAAAAAAAAAAAAAAAAAAAAAAAAGCAGGGTCAATCTATATGCTGTCTACAAGAGACCCAAGGGCTAAAATATGTTGAAACTGGAAGGCTGGGAAAAGATATTTCATGCAGACAACAACCATTAAAACAATTAAAAGAGATAAAGAAAGCCATTAGGCATTGACATAAGGGTCAATTCATCAAGAAGACATAACTGTCACATATATTTATCCACTGAGCCAGAAAGCCCAAAATAATTGAGGCAAACATTGAAAACTCTGAAAGGAGAAGTAGACACCTCTATTGTAAAGATGTCTATACAATAACAGTGGGAGACTTTAATCACCACTCTCATCAATGCATAGACCCCTAGACAGAATAATGAAACAGAAATCTTGAATAATATGGTAAATGAACTAGACTTAGAAGACATTTACAGAACATTGCACCCCACAATAACATTTACAGAACATTGCACCCCACAATAACAGGATGTACATTTTTCTCAAGTGCTCATGGATCATTCTCCAGGATAGATCATATGTTGCAGGTTGCAATAAATTTTAAAGATCAAAATTATACAAAACACTTACTTGGATCATAATGGAATGAAGTAGGAAATCAAAAATAGATTGAAGGCTGGAAAATTCACAAATATATGGAGGCTAAACAACACACTCTTAAACAACCAGTGGGTCGAGGAGAAATTACAATAGAAATCAATAAATATCTCAAAGCAAATGAAAATGAGAACACATTATTTTAAACTTCTGGGATATACCAAAGCAAGTGCTGAAATGGAAACTTATTGCCCTAAATACCTATATTAAAAAAAGAAGAAAGAGCAAGAGGAATTAATGGCTGTTTTAGTTTGCAATACACTAGAAGTGGAATGGCTTTTAAAGAGGGAGTTGATTAAGTTGCAAGTTTACAGTTCTAAGACAAAGAAAATGTCCAAATTAAGGTACCAACAAGAGGTTATCTTCACTCCAAAAAGAATGATACCATCCAGAACAACACTTTCAGTGGGAAAGTCATGTGGATGGCATCTGCTGTATTGGTTGGGTTCTGGACATCTCTCTCAGCTTAGAATACACATGGCAATATCTGCTAGCCCTCTCTCCTCATTTCATAAAGCTTGGGGGTGCCTTCCTTCCACATCTCCAAATGTCTCTGGCTGTGTGGTCTCCATTGGCTCTGGTGGCTCTTTCCAAAATGGTTCCCTCTTAAAGGGCCCCAATAAAAAAACCCACTTTGAATGGTTAGAGATACATCTCCACGGAAACTATCTAATGAAAAGTTACCACCCACAATTGGGTGGGTTACATTTCCATGAAAACAATGAAAAAGATACAACCAGCAATATTGAATGATGATTAAAGAACATGGCTTTTCTGGGGTGCATAATAGCTTCAAAATGGCACAATGGCTCACCTGAAAAAACTCGAGAAAGAACATCACATTAATTAACCCCAAATAAAACAGAAGGAAAGAAATAACAAAGATGAGAGCAAAAATAAGTGAAATTGAAAACATGGAAACAATAGAGAGATTCAACAAAACCAGAAGTTGTTTCTTTGAGAAAATCAATAAAATGATGGAACTTTAGCTAGACTAACAAAGAAAAAAAGAAGGGGATGCAAATAAATAAAATGAGAAATTGGAGGGAATATGTAACTACTGACCTCAAAGAAATAAAGGAGATAATGAGAGGATTCTATAAGCAAGTATATGCTAACAAGCTAGACAACACAGATGAAATGGGCAACTCCCTAGAACAACAAATGGCCAAAGGTAACTCAAGAAGAGGTAGAAGACCTCAACAAACCAATCACAAGTAAAGAAATTGAATCAGTCATCCAAAGCCTCCCCAAAAAGAAAAGCCCAGGACCAGATAGCTTCACATATGAATTCTACAAAGCACTCAAGAAAGAGTTAGTATAAATCCTGCTCAAACTCTTGTAAAAAAAATTGAAGAAGAGGGAAAACTACCTAATTCATTCTATGAAGCCAACATCACCTTAATACCAAAGTCAGACAAAGATACTACAAGAAAAGAAAACTTTAGACAAATCTCTTTAATGAATATAGATGCAAAAATTTTCGATGAAATACTTGCAAATCAAATCCAGCAGCACATTAAGAGAATCATATGCCATGACCAAGTGGATTTTATTCCAGGTATGCAAGGGTGGTTCAAAACAAGAAAATTAATTAATTTAATACACCACAACCATATTTCAAAGTGGGAAAACCACATGATCATCTCAACTGATGCAGAAAAGACATTTGACAAAATTCAGCATCCTTTCTTGATGAATGCACTTCAAAACACAGTAATAGAAGGGAACTTCCACAGCATGTTAGGGGAATATATGAAAAACTCACAGGTAACATCATCTTCCATAGGGAAGACCTGAAAGCTTTCCCTCAAATATCAGGACCAAGACAAGGATGCCCACTGTCATCATTGTGATTCAACATTGTGCTGGAAGTTATAGCCAGAGCAATTAGGCATGAAAAATAAATAAGACATTCAAATTGGAAAAAAAGAAGTAAACTTTCACTGTTTGCAGATTACATGATCCTATATATAAAAAATCCTGAAAAATCTACTACAAATAAATGAGTACAGCAAATTGGAAGTATGTAAGATCAACATGCAAAAATCAGTAGTTTCTATACACTAGAAATCAGCTGTCTGAGGAGGAAATCAAGAAAAATATTCCATTTACAGTAGCAACCAAATGAATCAAATATTTAGGAATAAATTTAACCAAGAACATAAAAGACCTGTACACAGAAAACTATGAAACATTGCTGAAAGAAATCAAGGAAGATAAATGGAAGAATATGCTGTGTTCATGGATTGGAAGACTAAATATATTTAAGATGTCAATTCTGCTAAGATTGACTTATAGTCTCAGTGCAATACCAATTAAAATCTCAACAACACACTTTGGAGGGTTGAAAAATTAATAATCAAATTTATTTGGAAGGGCAAGGTGACTTGCATAGCTAAAAATAGCCCGAGAAAGAAAAATGAAGTGGGAGGTCTCAGACTACTTGTCTTTAAGGCATATTTCAAAGCTACAGTGGTCAAAACAGCATGGTACTGGCATACAGATAGATATACTGACCAATGGAATCAAAGTAAGTGTTCAGAAATAGACCCTCTCATCTATGGACAATTGATTTTTGATAAGGTAGTTAGCTCAACTCAATTGGGACAGAACAGCCTCTTCAACCAGTGGTGCTTGGAGAACTGGATATCCATATCCAAAAAATGAAAGCAGACCCCTATCTCACACCATATGCAAAAATTAACTCAAAATTGATTAAAGACCTAAACTTTAGAGCTAAGACCATAAAACTTTTAGAAGGAAATAGAGGGAAATATCTTAATTATCTTGTGATAGGTGGTAGTTTCCTAGACTTACACCTAAAGCATGAGCAAGGAAAAAAAAAAGAGATAAATGTGATCTATTCAAAATGAAATATTTTTGTATATCAAAGGACTTTGTCAGGCAACTAAAAAAGGCAGCCTATGCAATGGGAGACAGTATTTGGAAACCACATATTGGACAAGGGTTTAATATCCAGAATATAAAAAGAGATCCTACAATCCAACAACTAAAAGACAAACAACTCAAACAATAGGCAAAGGACATGGATAGACATTTTCCTAAGAAGAACTACAAATGGCTCAAAAGCATATGAAAAGATGCTGTATTTTGCTAGCTATTAGAGAAATGCAAATCAAAACCACAATGAGATATCATCTCACACCTACTAGTTGACCATTATCAAAAAACAAATAAACAGAAAACAAATGCTGTAGAGGATGTGGAGAAATAGGTACATTTATTCATCATTGGTGGGAATGTAGAATGGTGCAACCACTCTGTAACATAGTTTGGCAGTTCCTCAGAAGATAAGTATAGAATTTTCATTTGATCCAGAAATCCCATTACCAGGTATATACTTGGAGAAACTGAAAACAGGGACATGAAAGGACATTTGTAAACTAATGTTTATAGTGGCATTAGTCACAATTGTCAATAGTTGAAAACAGCTTAAATGCCCATTGTCCTTGTTTGCAACTATTATGTTCCCCAGAAAAGCCATGTTTTAATCCTGATCCAGTCTGGTGGGGGCAGCCATTTCTTTTAATACTGATTCAGCAAAGCAGGAATAGAACTTTTGATTAGATTATTTCTACAGAGATGTGACGTGCCCAATTGTAGGTGTGGCCTTTTGATTGATGGAGATGTTACTCCACCATTCAAGATGGGTTTTGATTAGTTTACTAGAATCCTTTAAAAGGAAACATTCTGGAGTAACTGCAGATGCAGATGTTTGGAGAATAGTTGCTTCAGAGCTGACAGAGACTCAGATATTTGGAGATGCTTGGAGTACTGACAGAGAGAGCAGATGTCTAGACATGGGCAGAGCCCAGCAGATATCACCATGTGCCTTCCCCTGAGATGCTAAGCAAGCCAGAACCCAGAGTTATGTCCCAGAGAGGCTAAGTGAAAGCCCACAGATGCTTAGAGAAGAAACCACTGGCAAAAGAAGGTGAAAGCAATGGAACTGGAAACAAGGACCAGCAGATGCCAACCATGTGCCTTCCCATATGACAGACATCAGCCTTTCTTGAGCCAAGGTATCTTTACCTGAATTCTTTAGTTTAGACATTTATGGCCTTAAAATTGAAACTTTATAAGGTAATAAATTCCCTTTATAAAACCTATTCCAATTTCTAATATATTGCATTCCAAACAGCTTTAGCAAACCAAACATCCATCAACAGATGACTGGATAAACAAACTGTGCTATATAAATATGATGGAATATTATGCAGCTCTTAGAAGGAATAAAGTCATGATGCATGCAACAAATGGTGGCAAACTTGAGGATATTATGTTAAGTGAAATAAGCCAGAAACAAAAGAGCAAATACTATATGGTCTCACTAATACAAACTAGCTACAATGAGCAAACTCTGAGAGTTAAAGTTGAGAACACAGGTTATCTGGAGATAGAAAGAGGGTAGAGATTTGACATTTGATGCTGAAGGAGTATAGAATGGTCATCAGGATTGGGGGCAAAAATTCAGAAATAAATGCCACATTACTGTGTGTTGGTAGCACAATATTATAAATATAATGAACAAAGCTGAGTATGAATATGGTTGAAGTGGAAGGCTAGGAGCATGTAGGACACCAGAAGGAATGATAAAGGATAAAAACTGGGACTGTAGTGAAATTTAAAATGGACAATGATGGTGATTAAATGTGCAAATATAAGAAAGCTTTAACATGAAGGAGAATAAATGAATGTCATTATTGCAAGGTGTTAAAAATGGGATGGTATATGGGAAAAATACAATTAACATAAACTGGGATCCATAGCTAACAGTAACATTATAGTGATTTTTCATTAATTTTAACAAAGGCAATATACCGAAGCTAAATGTCATAAAAACAGGATATAAGGGAAAGTGTGCCAGTTTGAGACTGTTGTGTACACCAGAAAAGCCATGTTTTTTAATCCTCATTCAATATTGTTGGGCGAGATTTTTATGATTAAGGTGTTTTGATGGAGATGTGACCCATCCAGTTGTGGGTGGGAACTTTTAATTAGTTGGTTTCCATGGAGATGTGTTCCTACCCATTCAAGGTGGGTCCCTGTTCTAGTTTGCTAGCTGCCGGAATGCAATATGCCAGAAACGGAACGGCTTTTAACAAGGGGAATTTAATGAGTTGCCAGTTTATAGTTCTAAGCCCAAACAAAATGTCCCAATTAAAACAAGTGTATAGAAATGTCCAATGTAAGGCATCCAGGGAAAGATACCTTGGTTCAAGAAGGCCGATGAAGTTCAGGGTTTCTCTCTCAAGTGAGAAGCACATGGCGAACACAGTGAGGGCTTCTCTGTCAGCTAGAAGGGCACATGGCAAATATGGCATCATCTGCTAGCTTTCTCTCCTGGCTTCCGTTTCATGAAGCTCCCCGGGAGGTGTTTTCCTTCTTCATCTCCAAAGGTCCCTGGCTGATGGACTCTCTGCTTCCTAATATTGCTCTCTCTGAATCTCCTCCTCCAAAATGTTTCCCCTTTTATAGGACTCCAATAAACCAGTCAAGATCCACCAAGATGGGTGGAGACATGTCATCCCTTAATCCAGTTTAACAACCACTCTTGACTAAATCACATTATCCAGGGAGATGATCTGATTACAGTTTCAAACATACAGTATTGAATAGAGATTATTCTACCTTTAAGAAATGATATTTTGTTAAGTAATTAAGAATTACTTAACAAAAAATCCCCTTGTTAAGTAATTAAGAATTACTGATTGTATATGTAGAATGGAAAGATTTCTAAATGTTGTGTTAGTTAATTTTTTTAATTAATAAAAAAAAAAAAGAGAGAGAGAATCATTTTAAAGAACGCTTCAGAGCCCACACAGCCAGAGACCCTTGGAGATGCAGAAAGAAAACATGTATGAGGAAGCAATTTGAAAAAGCTGGGAGAGAAAGCTAGCAAACCTTGCTATGTGCCTTCCCAGTTGAGAGAGAAATCCCAAACATCATCAGCCCTTTCTTGAATCAAGGTATCTTTTCCTGGATGCCTTAGTCTGAACATTTTCATAGCCTTAGAACTTTAAACTTGCAACTTAATAAATTCCCTTTTGAAAGCTGTTTCATTTATGGTGTATTGTATTCTGGCAGCTTTAGCAAACTAAAACAGAGGGGTATGGAATTCTTGCTGTTGTGGTTGTTGTTACTCCTTTTTTATCTCTTCTCTCTTTGCTGAAGAAATGGAAATGTTCTCATATAGATTGTGGTGGTGAATGCATAACTATATGGTAATACCAGAAGCCATTGATTATACACTTAGGATGGATTGTATGGTGTGTGAGTAAATCTGTTTAAAAAATAAACAGAAAGATAAAGTGCTAGAGAAGATGTGGAGAGAGAGGGAAGTAAAAGATGCAAGCCCTCTGGAAGGTAGTGTGGTGGTTCCACAGGAGGCTACGTATAGGGTTGCCATATCATCTTGCAACCCGGTTATTAGACATATACATGGAAGAACTGAAAGCAGGCATATGAATAGATATTTGCACACTGGAAATATTTGTTGTGGCATTATCCATGATTTGGAAAGGATAGAGGTGGCCTAAGGGTACACTGACTGATGAACTGAAGAGTGAACTATGATGTATACATATAATGTAATATTGAGTGGCTGCAGGAAGGAATGAAGTCATGAGGAATGCAACTAGGTGAAAGAACCCTGATGACTTTATGTTGAGTGAAATAAGTGAGAAACAAATATATATACATATATTAGTGTATGAGCTCACTAATATAAACTAAATATAATGAGCAAACTCTGAGAATTGAATTCAAGAGTGTAGATTACCAGGGGATAGAAAGTGGGCAGAGATTGGGCAATTGATGATTAACAAAGCTCATTGTAAAATTTCCTAGACTGTAAACTCTTAGAACAGTCACATTTATGCCTGAGTTTTAACTGTTAATTCTAAATTCTGAAATTCTGTGCTCTTTGTGTATAACCTGGTTGTTACCTGGAACTTTGGGTATCTGCATGACACCTGAGACTAAGAATTATAGTTCTACGGCTCTGAAAGTCAGCATTACTCCATAGAGCAACTGTTAAAGAAGCTGAGAAAGAGATCAGACTTCAATTAGTCATAATAAAATAGACCTTGTTAGGACAAGGTGAGTCAGAATTCAGGGTAAAAAAAGATATTGCTGTATTTTAAAACTTCAACTTCTATATGAGGCTGAAAGAAAAGATGTCTATTTCATCAGAAATTTAAATTTTCTTTAGCACAGTATCTAATTTAACGTGTCTGGTCAGTTTATGTAAACAACATAATCACATGGAACTTATAGTAGGGAATGAGATCTTGTTATCTTGTACAGGTTAATGTAAAACCCTGATAAATTCCAGATTATTTTGGGCAGAAAATTAAAAAGTATTTGCCAAGTCCTATTTGGGAATTCTGATTTTCTTGCAAGAATTAAGGACTCCTAATTTAATAAGCCAAGCTCTCGATCAGGAGGCTTGACCTTATGAAACTTATTTCTGTAATGGGAAGACCAAGCCTATCTATAATTAGGCCTAAGATTCACCCCCAGAGAATGACATTTGTTGCTCAGATGTGGCCTCTCTCACCAAGCCAGCTCTGCAAATAAACTCACTATCCTCCCCACTATGTGGGACATGACTCTCAGGGATATATGTCTCCGTGGCAATGGGGGCAAGACTCCCAGAGGCAAGGCTAGCCCTGGCATTGTGAGATTGACAGTGCCTTCTTGACCAAAAGGGGGGAAACAAATTTAAAAAAAGATTTTTTCTCTTAGGTGGGTCCAGGAGAGTTCAAAGCTAAAGACATCAGGGGCCAGATACATCTGCAGTCTTAGGGTGGGGACAGGCCACACGAGGAAGACCAACCAAGCAATTAGAGGGTTGGGGCTTTGAGCCTAGTCTTATTGGTCCACCTCTCCCACCTCTCAGAGGGGAGGGTGCACTGCAGATGGAGTTTAACCAATCATGCCTACTAAAGAGACCCCATATAAACTCATGACACTCAAAGTTCTGGAAGCTCTTGAGAAGATAACATTACTATGCGGGGAATATGTTAAGTTCTGATTCTATGCAGAAAGGGCTTGAAAGCTTTTGTTTGAGACCCTCTCAGACTTCACTCTATCCATCTCTTCTTTTGCATTCTTATTTGTATCCTTTTATTACCATAAAGTTATTATTTTAAGTTAGTGGTTTCAGTGCATTCTGTGAGTCATTCTCGCAAATTATTGAACCCTAGGATATGGTAGGGACCCTGAATTTGTAAGTAAACATTCAGGTGGCCTGAGCCCTTGTCTTGCAACTGATGACTGAAGGGCAGTCTTGTAAAGGATTGCCCTTAACTTGGAGAGTATGGCCTAAATTTGGGTTGTTAAGAGTCAGAATTCAACTGGATAGTGTTATTGCAGTATTTGATGGTAGTGTCAGAAACTGTGTTGGAAGTCACTGATAGAAAACTTTGATATCCTTCAGAATTGCATATTAGATAATCTATGAAATAATTAATTTTTAAGGGGGTGATATTAGCATTGTGTTAATGTAAGAAATTGCCTATATTTTTTGACATGCATGTTGAAATATGTAAGAGTAAAATGTCAGGATGCCCAGGATTTACTATAAAGTATGTTCTCAAAACAGAGGAGTGAAAACAGTAACAAAATTCTAGGATCTGAGTGATATGTGGGGCTCATTTTTCTATTCTACTTTTTGTATGTTTGAAAATTATAATTTTTTAAATGTCTCTTCCAGGAGGAAACTGGAAACTCCCTCTTCTTTTCCAACACGGCATCTTGTAAAGGGAGGCTAATATATCCTCATATATGGTGCTGAGTCTGAGCCTTTTGGTGTCCACTGAGTCCTTAATGAGTCAGTTACTGAGGGTCTGTAAGTTCTATAATTGAGACAGGTTGGCCCATCATGGTTGAGTCCCTGGGTACCTTCTTGCCCTCTTGTCCCTTGTTGGTGTTGCAGATGCTTTGAGGCCTGGCTATGGTTCTCATTAGACTCCTGGTTTGGGTGGTCTACCCTGTGGCTCAAACTCAGAGTCACATTGCCCCTCTCCATAAAAAATAAACCCTCCTAACTGTTGAGTTCACCACTCAGTACCCTTAACTACATGTCCCTTCCCTCTCACTATATGTGAGATATGTAGGAACTTCTAGTTCTCTTACACTCCAGGAGAAAGCCATGGAGAATCAGTAAGCAGAAGATGATATTTTGTATGATACAAGAACTTTTCTCAGCCAATTCTACTCTACCCCCAAGTGCCATGTTGGATATAATAACTTAGTGCTAACCTCTGGCCTTCTCTGAGAAGCATGTAGTCTTTCCAGAATGGGCCTGGAGAAGGATAGATCAAGGCTTGTTCTGAAATCATCCTAGACTTAGCTGAATACTCTTCCCCCATCCTCTCACAGTTGGCCCCCCAAGTAGCAGGGAAGCCAGGACCCTCACATCCAGCATCTTGCCTTAAGTGCTTTTCATTCTAGTACGCTTACTTGGCACAGAAAGTCTTTCCAGAAGTGAACAGCCCTTACACCATGTGAAATGACTGCATTTGAGTATGTGCTTATTGTCTGTTTCCTTCACTAAAATGAAAGCTCCATGAGGTCAAGGATCGTATCTGTTTTACTTACTGCTGTATCCCTAACTCCTACAACAGTTTTTAGCCCATGATAGGTGCTTAATACGTACATGTTGAACAGCTAGTCAGTGAACAATTACACATGTATTAGTGTAACTACTTGACTAATGTAAATCTCTCCCTCGAAATCTATGTTTCTGAGACTTTACTGAAAAAAAATGAATTCAGAGGCTGGTAGATTTGATTTCCAATTCTTTCCATGAGATTTCTAATTCTGTAAGTCTTTAATAGGGCCTAAGATTCCAAGATTATATATATATATATACAGAGAGAGAGAGAGAGAGAGAGAGAGAGAGAGAGAGCCTCCTACTCACAAGATAATTTTTATCATAAGGCAACTTTGGGAAACACAGCTCTAGAACAAAAGCTCTATACAGGTGTGTACCTTATCTGCTTTTAGTCATTAAAGAAATCTGGTGTATATCAGGACCTCATTGCATTGTTGTTGAACTAATGATTGAACGACAGGGTGGTGAACATGTGTTAGCCTCCTTTGGCTTGGTATTCTCTTTTCAACAACTAGACATAACTTTCCCATAATAGTTTTTTTTAATGAAAAACTATCATTTAATTTTCTAGCATTATATTTCAAAACTTATGAGTGGGGAGAGTAAGTTTTTGGTGCTTGGGTTGGTTTTTTTGTTTGTTTTTTTCCTTGTTAGCAAAGGAAACAGAATATAGATCTCAAGTAATTAGTTATGTTCTCTTCCAAAACTTGAGTCAAAAAAATTTGCTAAATAACAATTGTCATAGTCAGGTTCATGTGTCAACTTGGCCAGATAGTGGTACCCATTTGTCTGGTTGGACAAGTGCTGGCCTGTCTTTTGCTATGAGGACATTTCATAGAATTAAATCATGATTACGTTGACTGCATCCACAGCTGATTCCATCTGTAATCAGCCAAGAGGATTGTCTTCTGCAATGAGTGACATTTAATCTAATCAATGGAAGGTTTTTAAGGAGGATTCAGAAGAGACAGTTTCTCTCTTCCTGCTTTGGCCAGAGAGCCTCTCCTGTGGAGTTCGTCCAGACCCTCCATCGGAGTCATCAGCTTCACAGCCTGCCCTACAGATTTTGGACTCTATGTTCCCATGGTTACATGAGTCACTTTTATAAATTTTGTATTTATGGATATTTCCTGTTGGTTCTGTTTCTCTAGAGAACCCTAAGTAATACAACAATTAACTGTTTAGAACAAATATTCATAAAAAGAGCAGTAAATCTTCTGAGGCCTTTTCAGATATCAGGAGCATAAGATTTTTTTCCATTTTGCTCTGAATGCATTAGGGAGATGGGATACATAAAAGCTATCACTTCCGTATTACCACTTGATACTTGTGTAGTTAAGATTGAGCCAGGGAGGCAACCTGCAATCACAGAGCAATCTGAGCTGGGCTGACGGGGAGACAGCCTGGGTCTTGATCCTGATCACATGGTTGTATGACCTTCTACAAGTCACAGCACCTTTCTCAGCCCTGCTCCGTTTCCTTGTGGGTTAATTAAGACTAACGGTTAGATTAGTTGATTTCTGGGAATCATTACAGCTTTAAAGACCTTTAATTTCTCTATTCACAGGTAATTCACTGCTCTAGGCATTGGGGCTACAACAGTGAACAAAACAGACAAATGGCTGCCCTTGGAGGCCTTACTAGTGGGAGGAGGCAGACAATAAAAAATAAAGATATTGAAAACACAAATAGATAGGTAGATAGATATGTGCTATGGAGAAAAATAAAGCAGGGTAAAAAGTTTGAGGGTAGCAATATTAAATGAGATGGGCAGGAAATCCTCAGATAACACAGAATTCAGTGGTCAAGTCCATAGGGCAAGGCTACAGGTAGAAGAAGAAAACTGGGGCCTGCCATTATCCAATCTGCTCCAAAAGAAACTGGAAAACTGAATTTTTATGTAAAAATTCCTAGTTTTTAAAAATGTTGCTATCAATGAATATATACTTTTAAAAAAATACCGTATTCATTAACATTCTGTGGGCACACAAATCATGCATGTTTTATTTCTACAGATTCTATGGCACAACTTCTGTCACCAACTTCCAAGACTGCAATAAACTCAATTCAATTCTGACTACCTAGAGTTAGGCCAGAATCCACAGGTTAAGGGTAATCTTCCACAAGGTTGCCCTTTTGGCACCAGTTGTATGTTTGGAGGCCCAAGCCACCCACACTTCTGACCAACTGGCTACAGATTCAGAGTTCCCACAATCACAGGACATTCCAAAGTTTCAATGGTTGCTTCCCCAGGAATTGGGGAAAAAGACCAAGCAGTTTTTTTCGTTTTACTATACCAGTTCATTTTAAACGTTTCTGCATGTCTCAAAATGCTTTTTTACAGTTGGTTTGTTTGAATCAGGTTTCTGTTTTGTGACTGGACCTTGAATGATAACAGCCTCTGGAATTTGGGGGAAGAAGAGAACCTTTGTTCCTCCCAGAAGAGCCCCATATCTGCCTATTACATCTTCCTTAGAATTCATGGGCACAGCAGAGAAACCTCTGATGTCAAGGCTTCTTAACATCCTGGGATAGGCCAGCAGGTCTTGCCCTTGTATGACTCCAGTTGACAAATTTGCTGTATCTTCTGAAGCAATTTCAGGAAATAAACCTGAAAGGTCTTTCATTTTCTTTTTGCTCACCAAGTGCTTAGTGGATGCTTTCTTGACAATTACATCTCTTCTAAATTCTTCTGGGGTCAGCAAACAATTGTATGTGTTCCCCCAGCCCTTCTCAGTTTGTATTCCATGCTTCAAGAGGAGGGTGGGACTCTTGTATCTCACCATAATCTTCCAGTGTTTTCCACTCTCTGAGACATTCCATTCCTAGAACATTTCTTAAATGTGTTCAATTAACAGTTCAAATCCTTCTTCTGGCACCTGATGCACATTCAGCCTCCACAAATATCACCAGTTTGTGCAATCTGGGACAATGCTCTCAAGTACAAGCTCCATTGCTTTCCTACTTCTTATACTATGCTGCCAGGCCACAGTCCTGCCACAGGTGTGTGCTAGAGAGGGCAGACCATATTTGATGCTGATGGAGTCCTCCTCTCAATTCCAACATTCCATTCATACACTCTCCATCCTGCCCTAGAACAAATTTGACCTTCTTTTACATACTATGTTGGACCACACAAGGGTTCACAATCTTATTCCTCCAATATCTTCTCTAGAAGATCTCCTATGAGGATAATGCTGATAAGTTCTCATATTAAACTACAATTCCAAATTTCTACTGAAATGCTACCGATTTTCTCATTTTTATTGTCCACACCACATCTGCCCCTTGATATTCCTCTTTTTTGTGAGAGGATATATCAAGTGCCTCAACAGCCCAGGCTGAGTCTACACATAATTTCTCTGCAGTGGTGGAGTGATTTGATTTTACCAGTTCTCAAGCTGTAGTTCAACAATTCTCTCTCCCTCTTTCCCCCATCACAAGAACAAGTCCAGATATATTCTCACGTAATCACAAAGATGCATAGGCTTCAGGGTATGGTTCAACATATTTGCTTATTATTCCACAGAGGTCATCTTTCAGACCATATAGAACTAACTGGGGACTACATCAGAAAGCGCTTTGTCTCTTTGTCATTCTCTGATGTTACTGTAGGATCTTAGGTTCATCCTGTACTATCCATTGTGATCAAGGCCAGCAAACCTGTCTCTACCTCTAGCCCAAGAGAACAAATACAGATCATTAAATTCTTCAGGGTGCAGTACCTGTAAGACAAACCTCTTTTTATTAATGTTGACCACTTATCATAACATAACTTCAGTGTATGCTGGTTTAAAACTTTATCACATCCTATTCAAAGTCAAGAATGGGAAGGAATAAAGAAATTGAAGTGACAGAATTCTCTGTCCTGCTACAGAAAAGAATAAGAAAATGGATGAATTTAATAATATTGAAGAAAAACCTTTAAAATTATTTTTTTTAGTCTTCCTGGCAACATGGGAGATGACTCCCAGGGATGAGCCTGGCCCTGGCACCGTGGGATTGACAATGCCATCCTGACCAAAAGGGGGAAAAGAATTATAACAAAATAAGGTATTAGTGGCTGAGAGAGTTCAAGTAGAATTGAGCATCTACTTGGGGGGCTACTCTTATGAATGCTTCAGTTAGACATTGCTACCTATCATAGTTTGTCAAACCCCAACAAAACCATTCCTGTCAACCCAAAAACATATCTAGGGCATTTAAGAGATTCTACAATCTCTTGTAGAGAGAGATTGTAGAATCCAGGCACTAGGGTAATTTTCCAGAAACATACGATTTCCAGATGGGTCTCTAGACCAGATAAGTCCTGAAATGCAGAGGGGCCAGCCTCTCGAGAACATCAGTCAGTTCCATCCTCCTATTCCATATTGTCGACAGCCTCTTCCAACGTGAAAAAGTTAGAATGGGCATAGCCCAAATAATCTTAAAGGGTGGGTGAAAGATCAAAAGAGATGGTGGAGTTATACAGAGAAGGCAGGGTTTGACAAATGAGTATGATTGCTGACTCATTATATTGATATTTCTTTTAGTCTCCAGTGTCTTGGGGCAGATAGTAGTAAAAACTTAAATTTGTGGAATTGTAACCCATATCAAAATCTGAAATCTGCTTCAAATGTGCTTTGGAATTTATTGCTGTTTTGTACCTACATTATTTTTCACTAAAAAGAAAAAAAAGTTGATTGTGATGATGAATGCACAGCTATATGATGATACTGTGAACCACTGTACACTTTGGATAATTACATGGCATGTGAATATATAATATGTATCAATAAAATTGCATTAATATTTTTTTAAAACTTCATTTTTAAATAAAGTATTAGGGAATATAGAGTTGGAGCTAACAGAAGTGAGTAGGTCTAAAGGAGTTCTAAAAAAGAGCCTTAATTATAACTAAGGAGTGTTTCTTTTAATCCTCCTCTATATAATTGTTGTTTTATAAATAACATTCTGTAAGGCTGTTTTTACCAGGTGTTTTTAAAAGAGTTTCTATAAAAATAGGTAAACAGATGCATAGATAAAGACAGACAGAGAGACAGAGGATAGATGAACCTGTAGTATATACCCAAACATACCTATAGTTAAACTGCAGCCAATGAGGAATGACTGCATCAGAGTCACCAAGTCACAAAGTAATTATCTATGAAGAAAGAAGCATCTCCTTAGACAGTGAACATGCATTTCAGGGAACAAAAAGTACCATGTATGTATTCATTCTACAAAAGCAATTATTTTTCTGCAAGTAGAAAATATTGTGAGGAACATATAAATACTGTAAATTGAAATGGTAAAATGAATATACTGCTCTGTTTAAAACATCTCTTCCTGGAACATCAATTTGCCACACTCCTGAATAACAAGATGAACCAGTTACGTGAAAATAAAAATTGGAACTTGTTTTGAATAATTCCTTATATTTGCGGCATGTTGTTTTTTCTCTTACTGTGGAACAAAGAGGTATGTTGACCTGTCACCTTTTAACACCATACTCGTTTCTTGTACAGCACTGGGAAGGTGCAAAAGTCTGCACACCAGTGAGTTTTTTAATGGTTGTTAGAACATTTTGCAATGGTAGGACGATGGGCCCTAAAGGGCACAGTTACTTTAAAAATAAATGCAAATAACTCGCAACACCCCTCCCCAAGAGATTTTCTTTATTTAGTGAAGATGTTGGAGAACAGCCCATTAGTAAGAAGAACTAGTACAGTTTAAGGCAACTGGCTAGAGTTCATTACTAGACACTTGCTTGACTCTCAGTCACATGTAAGCCTACTTAACCCTAAAAGAAATGTACTCTTACTTTCACTATGCATTTATATAAGGGAAATTAAATATGCCATGCTTTTCTCACAGTGAACAGGGGTGCTTCTGAGGAAAATACTCAGCTCTGCTTTATAGAATCCTAAAGCATTCTATGTGGAAGGGATTACAGCAACGATTTTCTCCAGCCCCTGGAGGCCAGGTAGAAACTTAGGATGGAGACTCCAACTATCTGCATTTAAATTTAGATGCTAGGGGCCAACCATCCTAGTTTGCTCAGGAGTGTCCTTGTTTTAGCACTGAAGGTCACATGTGCCAGAAACTTCTCAGTCCTCATGCGACTAGTCTCTTAAAATTAGGTCTAGATTTTAGGTTTTCTGACAAATAACTTACAGATTTTTGCCTCACGAATTTTAGTTTGTACTGAGAATCTAGTTGTTCTACCCTTATAGACAATTCATAAGTAGGCTTATGTGCTAATTATGCATTCCTTATATACTTAAGTGATGAAATATTTTTTTCATTTTACTTTTGGTTTCCCAGTGAATTTTTAGAAGCTCATTCCCATATAAGACACGCACAAACTATTATTTCAGTTTATTCTTTCTCTCTTCTCTCCTTTCTTTTTATTCCTGGAAAGAAGTAGATTTGTGTTGTTATACATGGTTTAGCTTGGTAAATCAAATCAGTAGACATTTCAAATAAACAAACAAAATGAATTTGAGAGGTTATAAGTGTTTGCAAGTGTCACCGTGGAGACCAAAGAATGGGTTGTCACCATGGAGACTTGCATAAGCACTGCCTGTAATTATTTCCAAGTAGAAACCAATATGGAAGAGATTCGTGACAGAGAGCATGTAGATGTAGCTAGAATCATTATTCCTGTAGATGTGTTAGAAGGATGGGGGACGCTAAAGCAAGTTGACAGTGTGAAACGTTTCTGTATTCAACATCAATAAGCTCGAAGTAAACTTCATGGAAAAATCCCAAAGTTCTAAGGGTCAAGAAGTGTGTTTCTTCAGCTACTAAAATGCTATGGAATTGGAGGTAATTACCACCCACTTTTCCATTCCTTTGTTCACAGTGACTTTATGCCCCTGTTATAACATGTTTATAGAGTTATGATGTAATAAAGAAAGCTAGTCTTTATATAGTGCTGATCACATTAAGGGTACTGTGATAAACAATTTGTAGATATTGTCTCATTGGATCTAAACAATAACTATGAGGAAATGCAAGTACTCTCCCTACTTTACAAATGAAGAAACTGAGGCACAGAGAGCCTAAGTATCTTGTAAAAGGTCACGTGGCTAGAAAATAGTGAAGCCAAGGTTTGAATCAGGTAGTCTCATGACAAAGCCCACATTCTTAAATACTTTGATACTCTGATGAGAAAATGAGGTCTTTGAGGTGCTTCAACTCTAAATAAGCAAATAAAGCATAATAATGAAGATTAATACAAGGGCAACAATAATTATTTCAGTACCAATACACATTTTAGCCAGTATGTAATTACAGATTAATATCCAACATGAACTTCATACTTTACTTCTTTTTTCCTCCACAGATATTATATCACTGTGGTACTTAATTGCAGAAAGCAGAATCCACATTAGCACTCTGAATTAGAAAAGGAATATATAACAGGGTGGGCCAGTTTGAAAGTATTTTGTACCCCAGAAAAGTCATGTTATAATCCTGATTCAATCTTGGGCTGGGGCAGCTGTTTCTTTTAATCCTGATTCAATATTGCAGCATGGAAACTTTTAATTAGATTATCTCTACAGCTCAATTGTGGGTATGACTTTTGATTAGATGGAGATGTGACTCCACCCATTCAAGGTGGATCTTGATTAGTTTACTGGAGTCCTTTAAAAAGGAAAAACATTTTAGAGAAACCTCAGCACCAACAGAGAGAAAGCCAACAGAGAGCAGAGCTGGCAGAAACTTCAGAGCAGAGCTAACACAGATGCTGACACTTGGAGAACAGTCACACAGATGTTTGGAGATGCTTCGGGCCCAGAAGACATCTTCATGGGATGTTAAACAAGCCAGAACTAGAGAAAGCCAAGGGAAGCCAAGAGATGAAAGCCAGCCCCAGAGAAGCCAAGTGAGGAACTTCCACAGGAACAGAGGCTGAAAGCAATGGAACCCAGGAACTAGGGACCAGCTGATGCCAGCCACATGACTACTCAGCTGACAGAGCTGTTCCTGGCCCGTCAGCCTTTCTTTAATAAAGGGATCTTTCTCTGGATGCCTTAGTTTGGACATTTTCACAGCCTTAGAAGTGTAAACTTGCAACTTTATACATTTCCCTTTTAAAAAGCCATTCCAGTTCTGGTATAGTGCATTTCGGTAGCTTACAAACTAAAACACAGGGTATCAATTAGGTCATGAGATCTCTAGGAATGCAGGTGAATCACTTGAAAATTATAGAACCCAAATTACGCACCTTCTTACCCAATTCTTTATTGACTGTTGATAGATACTTGAATAAAATTTTCTTTAAAATATGTACTTACCCCTTCAGGTGAATTGCCTTAAGGATTGGATTCAGTTAGAGTAACACTGTCTCCTCCCTATAATTTATAGTTCCTCACGAAACATCTGTGGATCGTTTCCCATAACAAAGCTGTTCTCATGGTGACAAAATTTTGGAAAAGAAATTCCTAGTGAACAGGAAACTTTGTACTGGGACCACCAACCTTCCCTGAGAAAGAGCAATAGTGAATATTTCCTGACTCCTTTAAAAATATCAGCAGAATTTATTGTAATCTTAAAGGATAGTTGAGCATTTCAGTAATCTTGGATCAAGTCCTTTGGTTCAGATTCATACGGATTGCTTTACAAATTATTGATGCATGCAATCAGGGCCAACCCTCATCTTGCACTGATGAGAACTCAGCAGGCAGCAAAGTTACAAGTTCATCTTCCCCCTGCAGGGGAAGCAAAGGACATGTAAATCCCCCTGGATTTGGAGTTATAAAGAGCCAAGCTATTTCAAATAGTGAATTAGAAAACACAGGTCTACCACTGTAGAGCTAACTCACTGCTCCCACCTCACCTGACCTCATGGCACCTCTGAAGATGAACCGAATTTCAGGCTTGCATAAGTCTAATTTGAAACAGCTAATTTATTTGTATGCCTTTGGATGCTGTCAGTTATGTAACTATCATGCCAGGACACTATTTTTCCCTTTTCCCATTGACTGAAAATTTATAGCCAAGCTATGACCACCTCTTTCAAGGGCATAGGACTTCATGTCATGATTTTTAATACACTACACACCTAGTTTCATCTTGCTTTCTAATCTTAATTTTCTCACTCACTTTTTTTTAAATGTATTTGTGTCTTATCTCAGCACATTATATGCATTTTTGTGTGCTTCGCCTTTTTTGTTTTAATGAAATAGCCCAACCATTTGGCTATGCCTGCAATATCACCACCAATCACCCTGAGACCTTCCCCATAGACACTTTCTAGAACTTACATATGCTTTTACCACTTACATCCCCACTTACATCTAATGGCCAGAACTTGGAGTGTGTTCACCACGTTTAACTGCAAAAGAAGGTGGGGGGTGTAGTCTCCATTAAAAACATCCAGGTTTCTAGCTATATAAGGAAGAAGTGAAGAACATATATTTGAGGGTAGCTGTGTGTCTCTGTGACCAAAATATGGGAAATTAGTTGTGGTTTGTTTTGTCTTCTTTTTTTTATGGTTTTAAAAACTGGTACACAGGGTGGTGCGATGGTGGCTCAGCAGGCAGAATTCTTGCCTGCCATGCTGGAGACCCGGGTTCGATTCCCGGTGCCTGCCCATGGCGGGGAGGGGAAAAAACTGGTACATGCAAGAACAAAAAGACGGATATTATCACGCCTCAATGACATGGACTAACTATTACATAAAAACTCGTGAACTGAAGTCGAGAGCATGGGTTATCAGGTTGGGGCCTATTGTAAAGATTGTAAGCTCCTACAGCATTCACATATATCCAGGAAGTGTAACTGTTAATTCTAAATTCTGAGATACTGAGCTGTTTGTGTATGATATGGTCGTTTCCAGAAACTTTGGGTATTTATGTGACACCTGAGACTCAGAGTTAGTGCTCTGAAGCTATGACAGCAGTGTCCCACACAGGAACCATTTAAAAAGTTGAAGAAGTGGTCAGACTTCAAGTAGTGATATGAATGAAGCGGATCTGGAAAGGACAAAGGTAAATCAGAATACAGGGTAAAGAATGATATCATCCCTATTTTAAAACTTCAACTTCTGTGTGAGACCAAAGGGAGAGATGGTTATTTGGTACAAAACATTTATTTTGGGTATTTGGGGCATTTCCTAATTCATTTGTATGATCAGTTTAGTTGAACTCCATAAGTACATGGAATCTTGAATAGGCATAAAATTTTGTTGGTTTTTCCAGATTAGTGTGATGTCCGGATATATTCCAGAATGATTAGGGCAATGAATAAAGCAGTATTTGCAAAGTCCCTGTGGGGGAGTGAGAAGAAAGGGGGAAATACTCAACTTCCCCAATTGGAGAATTTCTGATATTCTTGCAAGCAGTGTGGACAACCAAATCAATAGGCTGAGCCCTCGATCATGGGGTTTGCCCCCATGAAAATTATTTCTGCAAAGGATGGGCTAAGCCTACTTAAAATTAGATCTAAGAATCACCCCCAGAGAACCTCTTTTGTTGCTCGGATGTGTCTTCTCTCTAAGCCAACTCGGCAATTGAACTCACTGCCCTCCCTCCTACACGGGACATGATTCCCAGGGTTGTAAATCTCCCTGGCAGTGTGCGACAGAAATCTCCAGATGAGCTGAGGCCCAGCATCAAGGGATTGAGAAAGCTTTCTTGACCAAGAGGGGGAAGAGAGAAATGAGACAAAATAAAGTGTCAGTGGCTGAGAGATTTCAGAGTCAAGAGGTTACCCTAGAGGTTATTTTTACGCATTATGTAGACACCCCTTTTTAGTTGATGGTTTATTTGGAGTGGCTGAAGGGAAGTACCTGAAACTGCTGAGCTGTGTTCCAGTAGCCTTGATTCTTGAAGACGATTATATAAAGATATAACTTTTATAATGTGACTTTGTGATTGTGAAAACCTTGTGTCTGATGCTCCTTTTATCCAGGATATGGACAGATGAGTAAAAAAATATGGATTAAAAAATAACTAAATAATAGGGGGAAAAAACAAAACAAAACAAATAACCCTGCTACATGGAACAGGAACAGATGATTGAATTGCTTGTGCCGCCCACATCAATGTGTGATAAGACAACCTGCTGAGAATGTAATTTGTGCTGTATTCTAACTGCTGTTAATACATTTCCCTTCCCCACCCTGAAAACATAGCTAAACCTTTTGTTCCTGAGCTTACCATGCTCTTGTGTGGTGGGGCAAAAAGAAGTTGTTGCCACATAGCAGGCAATTAAATCCACCCTCAGCTTTTATTTTCAATGCATAAGCAGTCACAATGAAGTTTCTAAAAGGGGGGAGGGCCCCAGAGTTTGGAGAAAGCAGAATTGGATCAATTTGAGGAAGAGACAGGCCTTAAAGCTTCCTGGGGGCTGGAAGGGGCCAGAGTTTTAACAGCCCTGCAGGGAGTGGGGCACAGTGCCAGTTACTGCTAGCACTCTGGGACACATGTGCATCCTAGATGAGTGGCAATTGGGCAGCTGGCTGTGGGTCCTGAAGCATCTCTCAACCATGTAAAAGTGGCATATGCTGGGTGGTGCAATGATGGCTCAATGGCAGAATTCTTGCCTGCCATGCCAGAGACCCGGCTTCAATTCCTGGTACCTGCCCATGCAAATAAAGGGGGGGGGGGGGCATATGTCCAAACTTCCCATTTCCCAGAAGCATGGTCCAAGTGATCTGAACACTAATGCACCCTGCCCCTATATTCTGGTCTTATAAGTCAACTGAGACTATCATTCAACCCTAGAGAAGTGGAGACAGTTCCTAAGAATGAGAGCAAGATTGAATTTCCCACAACCACAGGCAGAGTAAGCTTGGGGAGAATATTCTTATTTGTCAAACATGATGTAGTGGTTTTTCAGGCCAGATGTGGTTGGATAATGGATGTTCCTCCTATGCAGGACAGAGCTGGGAGAAGGGAGAGATCAAGCTTCTTGAATGCTAATCTGCTTTTCTTGTGCAGTTTTGCTGTCTCTGAGGGCCAAGGATAGAAGTAAGTCTTCAGTACATGGGAATAATATTGAGCACTGAGGTGTTGTGGTAGTTAGGTTCAGGTGTCCACTTGGGCAGGTGAAGGTGCCTAGTTCTGTTGCTGTAGCCAGGAGCCAATAGCATGTGAACTTCATCTGCTACTGATTACATCCGCAGTCGACTACGGGGCGTGCCTGCTGCAATGAATGTGTTTGATTTAATTGGCTGGTGCTTAAATGAGAGAACTCAAAGCAGCACAGCCCAAGCAGCTCAGCATACCTCATCTCAGCACTTGCAGCTCTGCCCAGGCCTTTGGAGATGCAGAAAGGAATCACCCCAGGGAAAGTTGTTGGAACCCAACAGCCTGGAGAGAAGGCCAGCAGAGATTGCCCTGTGTGCTTTCTTACTGTGAAGTAAGAAAGAACTTCAGTTGAAAGTTAGCTGCCTTTTCTCTGAAGAACTATAAATTAACCAAATAAATCCCCTTTTATTAAAAGCCAATCCATCTCTGGTGTGTGGCATTGTGGCAGCTAGCAAACTAGAATGGGTGTGATTTGTTTTAATTCTTCATCTTGCTTACTTGGCTCATCATTTATTCCATATTGCTACATAGTTGGTTTAGTTACTGTTTAGGTTATAAGCTCCTTGAAGGCAAGTATTATCCTATTCCTGACATGGACCAACAGGTATATTATGCTGTCACACAACCTGTCAGTTCATTAATGCTTTGCTGGAGCATCATGGCTGCTGAGGTTCATTAGTCAGGATTTTTCTGTGAGCTGCATTGCTAAGAAATCAGACCCATGAAAGAGGACTTCCCTGGTTAAAGTTGTGGGCAGTGGTGGGGATTATTTTCTATTGGCACCCACCATGGTTCTTTCACTATACCTGGGATATATTACAATTTATATGCCAGAACCAAGTCTCCAAGGGAAACCCAAGATGTAACAGTGATATGTATGATTTAGTACACAATGTTCTTTTTGCTGAACGTCAAAAGAATCCAGTTATGAGGAGCCATACTTCAGCTGAGTCATAAAAACAAGTTCCTGCCCTCCTGCAGTTAAAAATTCAGGAAGCATTTTCAAAAGGCTCTTGAGATACAACTAGACCCTAATTTTCTCAGTCCTTCAACCCTGATCTCAGAGGCTCTAACCTGCTGGAAATCCCGTGGGAATTCTAATTTGGCCCATGCTCCTCTATGCTTAGGGAGCAGTTCAGTCAATTCCTTTGGTCTGTTTTGTATGCCTAACTCAATTTCCCACTGCAGCTTTGATTCCTCTCTTACTACAGGATCATTGGTGATAAAAGTGATAAAAAGGCAACTGTTAGGACCCTTAAAAAATACCTGGAATAGTCATAATAAATGATAATTATAATAGTAATAATAGTTTGTAATTATAACAACCAATACCTCCAACTCCCTTCTGGAACCACTCGGAGAAAATCAAAAAAGCCTCTTTCCCAGAAGTTTCCCAGCAATCATTTCAAGTCTCATAAAACCAGATTAGTGCACAAACCCACCCTGAAACCAATAGCTATGGCCCAGAGGTAGGACCATGTTGATTAATTTAGGCCCGAGCTAGGTGCCCCACATCTACAGCCAGAGTTATAATTAGTCAGGGATGTGTAGAGTTCCATCCAAGTACAAAGGGCATGTGGGGTTGAGAATACCAACACAAGCAAAAATGGGGTAGTTCCTCAGAGAAAAGAGAATGAAGATAGTCACAATGTCCACAGCAGTTAATAATAGCTATATTGCACAAATTTTATATCACCACTGTTCTCAGAACTTTACCCTTTAAGCCTCACAAAACCCAACAAAAGAGATTCCAATTTTAAGCATATGTTCAGGTGTGAAAATTAAAGCTCAGAGAGGCTAAGTAACTTATTAAAAACACACAGCTAGGAAGTGGCAGAGTTGCTATTCAAATCCGGTTTTCTAAACTTCAAAATTCAAAAGTATTCAGTCTCATATGGAAGCATTTCTAAGCAAAACCAGAGCATATCCAAGGAGGGTGTTATCCGAACTAAAGAGACCAAAAAAGCAGTAGAGCAAGACCCAGTTAGTTAGCACAATGTCCTGTTTTGAAATGATGTATGTACCCTAGAAAAGCCATGTTTTAATCCTAATTCTATTTTGTAAAGGTGGCCGTTTCTTCTAATCCCTGTTCAGTACTGTCTGTTTGAAACTGTAATTAGATCATCTCCCTGGAGGTTGAATTAATCAAGAGTGGTTGTTAAACTGGATTAGGTAGAGGCATGTTTCCACCCATTTGGGTGGGTCCTGATTAGTTTCTGGAGTCCTATAAAAGAGGAAACACTTTGGAGAATGAGAGAGATTTAGAGAGAGCCAGAGAAGAATGGCATAGCCACGAGAAGCAGAGATCCCACTAGCCAGCAACCTTTGGAGATGAAGAAGGAAAATGCCTCCTGGGGAGCTTCATGAATAGTAAGGCAGGAGAGAAAGCTAGCAGATGATGCCTCGCTTACCATGTGCCCTTCCAGCCGAGAGAGAAACTGTGACTGTGTTCGCCATGTGCCTTCTCACTTGAGAGAGAAACCCTGAACTTCATCGGCCTTCTTGAACCAAGATATCTTTCCCTGGATGCCTTTGATTGGACATTTCTTTAGACTTATTTTAATGGGGACATTTTCTCAGCCTTAGAACTGTAAACTAGTAACTTATTAAATTCCCCTTTTAAAAAACCATTCTGTTTCTGGTATATTGCATTCCAGCAGCTAGCCAACTAGAACACACAACTTCCTCTCCACCTGTGATTCTATCAGAGTCCTCTCCCCTAGCAATGACTAACCCCCTCCACTGAGCCCTTCCTACTTTCACGTGTACCTCCCCTGACCAGAGGAAGGGATCACAAGTGAATCTCATTTCCTGTGAACACCACCCGATAGTGGTGTTTCTCATTACTACACAGAAACAGAAGATTAACCATTTCTGCCCAAGTATGTATGCTACTTCAACAAACTAAGAAGCAATAATTTCTAAGATTTTTTACCATTAAAACTAAGGGTTACAGCATATAAGATATTCTTTTCCTATGATGGTTTTATAGCATCTGTAAGGTTAGCCCAAGTGCTTATTTTTAGTACCAAGCAATTATAGGAGGCTCTTGTGGTGAGAGCTGGTCTGGGCAAAATATCACATCCATAGTCATTAATAATATCATATTCTGTCTGTCAGTTCTTGGGGCTTAGTTCTCTGCATAAGTGGTTTTGTATTTCTATTTCTTCCCCAAAGAACTGGGTGTTGGGAACCAGCCAAGAATCTGCAGCAGGACAATTGATATATACCTGATGAATACAGCTCCTACTGACAGCAAAATCCTCTAGATTCATTTGATCTATTGTGAGACATTTTATTTGGCAGGTTTAAAGGATTGAAATAGATAGAGATGTCTAGGTTTTGCAGGAAAGTCTTGTCTCTTTATTATTCCAGTGTTCTAAGGCAGTGCCATAATTCATAACTTGTTTTGAATGGAATATTCATGACCTTTATCATGCAAACCATGTTAATTTCATGAAGCTGAGTCAAGTAAGGGTAAAACGAAAGTAATGGGCGTTAGAAACCTACCGATGGTTAAGAGTCCTTCAGGCAATGATTTATGCCAGCTAAGAAGTACTCGTAGAATATTCTGGTATAAATTGTGTTCTTCAGCATTGCAGTCTGTTTCGGTTTTCTATAATTGCTGGAATACAATATGCCAGAAATGGACTGGCTTTTGTTGGGGGGGTGGCTTTTATAAAAGGGATTTATTAAGTTACAATTTTATAGTTAAAAATGTCCAAACTAAAGCATCCAGAGAAGATGCCTTGACTCTGAAGAAAGGCCTATGGTGTCCAGGGTTTGTGTGTCACATGGGAAAGCACATGGTGATGTCTCCTATACTTGTTTGGGGTTTCATTGCTTTCAGCTCCTGGTTCCAGTGGCCTCCTCCCTGAGCGTCTGTCTGTCTCCAAGCATCTCCAAGCATCTGTTTCTGCTTTCATCTCTCTGTTCTCAGTGTCTGCCCTTTTAAGGACTTCAGTAAATTAATTAAGACCCACTTTGAATGGGCAAGGCCACATATCCATGTAAATAATCTAATCAAAAGATCCCACCCACAATAAGTCTGTGCCCACAAGATTGGTTTAGAAGAATATGGCTTTTCTGGGACACATTGCAGTCACAAACCAACGCAGTGTCTTAAGCTTTATTTGAGTCAAGTTTCCAAGTACAATTGAGGTCCATTTAAAGCAATTTTCAGATGATTAAATATAAGAAAACTTTAAGATTACAGCTATTTTAAATGAATTTAAATGTATTTATCCATCCTATACATATTTATTAAGTGCTTCCTTTTGTCAAGAACTGTACTTGATTACACTAATTATCACTGGAAAAATAGTGATAATTGTGATAGCACAGTCCCTGCCTGTGGTGGCTTCACAAACCAACATGAAAGATGGGGGGTGGGGGGGAATGTAATAATTTCACATTTGAAAATTTCCATGAGGATCAATAATAGAGTTTCAAGAGAAAGAATAATACTGTGAAAGGGAGCAACCTTATATAGAGTAATTATGGCAGGCTTCTCTGAGGAGGGACATAAAAGAGGATGAAACAGTATTCCAGAAAGAAGAAATAGGATTTGCAAACTCTTGCAGATGGCTATAGGAAATGCATCTTAGACCCAAGGATAGACATAGTTTGAAAGTGAAAGGTTGGGAAAAGATATTCCATGCAAATAACAATCAGAAAAGAGCAGGAGTAGCTATATTAATATTTAAAAAATTAGACTTCAAATGTAAAATAGTTAAAAGAGACAAAGAAAGACACTATGTATTAATAAAAGGAACAATTCAACAAGAAGACATAACAATCATAAATATTTATGCACCGAGCCACAATGTCCAATATATGAGGCAAACACTGAAAGGAGAAATAGACACATCTACCATAATAGTTGGAGACTTCAATTCCCCACTCTCATCAATGGACAGAACATTTAGACAGAGGATCAATAAAGAAACAGAGAATTTGAATAATACAATAAATGAGCCAGACTTAGCAGACATTCAAAAAACATTACACCCCAAAACACCAGGATACACCTTTTTCTCAAGTGCTCATGGATCATTCTCAAGGATAGACCATATTCTGGATCACAAAGAAAGTCTCAATAAATTTAAAAAGACTGAAATCATACAGAACACTTTCTCAGATCACAAAGGAATGAAGTTGGAAATCAATAATAGGCAGAGTGCCAGAAAATTCACAAATATATGGAGGCCCAATAACACACTCTTAAACAACCAGTGGATCAAGGAAGAAATTACAAGAGAAATCAGTAAATATCTCAAGGCAACTGAAAATGAAAACACAACATATCAAAATTTATGGGATGCAACAAAGGCAGTGTTGAGAGGGAAATTTATTGCCCTAAATGCCTATATCAAAAAAGAAAAAAGAGTAAAAATTGAGGAATTAACTGTCCACTTGGAAGAACTAGAGAAAGAACAGCAAACTAACCCCAAAGCAAGCAAAAGGAAAGAAATAATGAAGATTAGAGCAGAAATAAATGAAATTGAGAACCTAAAAACAATCAAGAAAATCAACAAAACCAGAAGTTAGTTCTATAAGAACATCAATAAGATTGATGGACCCTTAGTGAGGCTGATAAAAAGAAGAAGAGAGAGGATGCAAACAAATATAGTCAGAAATGGAAGAGGAGACATAATCATTGACCCTGCAGAAATAAAGGAGGTAATGAGAGGATACTATGAACAACTTTATGCTAATACACTAGACAATGTAGATGAAATGGACAATTTCCTAGAAAGGCATGAACAACCAACATTGATTCAAGAAGAATAGATGACCTCAACAAACCAATCACAAGTAAAGAAATTGAATTAGTCATTAAGAAGCTCCCCCCTAAAAAAGCCCAGGACCAAATGACCTCACATATGAATTCTACCAAACATTCAAGAAAGAATTAGTACCAATCATGCTCAAACTCTTCAAAAAAATTGAAGAGGAGGGAAAGTTACCTAATTCATTCTATGAAGCCAACATCACCCTCATACCAAAGCCAGACAAAGATATTACAAAAAAAGAAAACTACAGACCAATCTCTCTAATGAATATAGATGCAAAAATCCTCAACAAGATTCTGGCAAATCAAATCCAGCACCACATTAAAAGAATTATACATGATGACCAAATAGGATTCTTCCCAGGTATGCAAGGATGGTTCAACATCAGAAAATCAATTAATTTAATATACCATATCAACAAATCAAAGCAGAAAAACCACACGATCATCTCGATTGATGCGGAAAAGTCATCTGACAAAATTCAACATACTTTCTTGTTGAAAACACTTCAAAGGATAGGAATAGAAGGGAACTTTCTCAACATGATAAAGGGAATAGATGAAAAACCCACAGCTAACATCATCCTCAATGCAGAAAAACTGAAAACTTTCCCCCTAAGATCAGGAACAAGACAAGGATGTCCACTATCACCACTGTTATTCAACACCGTGTTGGAAGTTCTAGCCAGAGCAATTAGACAAGGAAAAGAAGTACAAGGCATCAAATTTGGTAAGAAAGAAGTAAAACTCTCACTGTTTGTAGGTGATATGATATTATATTTCAAAAACCCTGAAAAATCCACAGCAAAACTACAAGAGCTAATAAATGAGTACAGCAAAGTGGCAGGTTACAAGATCAACACTCAAAAATCTGCAGTGTTTCTATACACTAGTAAAGAACAATCTGAGAGGGAAATCAAGAAAGAAATTCCATTTATAATTGCAACCAAAAGAATAAAATATTTAGGAAAAAATTTTAACTAAACAGGCAAAAGATCTATACAAAGAAAACTACAAGAAATTGCTAAAAGAAATCACAGAAGACCTAAATAGATGGAAGGGCATACCGTGTTCATTGACTGGAAGACTAAATATAGTTAAGATGTCAATTCAACCTAAATTGATTTACAGATTCAATGCAATACCCAATTAAAATCCAAAAAACTCACTTTTCAGAAATAGAAAAACCAGTAATCAAATTTATCTGGAAGGGCAGCGTGCCCTGAATAGCTAAAAATATCCTGAGAAAGAAAAATGAAGTTGGAGGTCTCATGCTATCTGATTTTAAGGTGCATTACGAAGCTACAGTGATTAAAACAGCATGGTACTGGCATAAAGATAGATATACTGACCAGTGGAATCAAATCGAGTGTTCAGATATAGACCCTCTCATCTATGGTCAATTGATCTTTGATAAGGCAGTCAAGCCAGCTCACCTGGGATAGAACAGTCTCTTCAATAAATGGTGCCTAGAGAACTGGATGTCCACATGCAAAAGAATGAAAGAGGATCCATATCTCACACCCTAAATTTTGAAAAATTTCAAAAATTATTTTTTTGAAAATATTCAAAATGGATAAAAGACCCAAGCATTAGATATAAGACCATAAAACTTTTAGAAGAAAATGTAGGGAAATATCTTATAAATCTTAGAATAGGAGGCGGGTTCCTAAACCTTACACTCAAAGTGTGAACATTGAAGAAAGAAAGAAAGAATGGGAACTCTTCAAAATTAAACACTTTTGTGCATCAAAGAACTTCATCAAGAAAGGAAAAACAGCCTACAAAATGGGAGACAACATTTGGAAATGATATATCAAATAAAGGTCTAGTATCCAGAATATATAAAGAGATTGTTCACCTCAACAACAAAAAGACAGACAACCCAATTACAAAATGGGCAAAAGACATGAACAGACACTTCTCAGAAGAGGAAATACAAATGGTCAAAAAGCACATGAAAAGATGCTCAACTTCCCTGCTTATGAGGGAAATACAAATCAAAACCATAATGATATATCATCTCACACCCACCAGAATGGCCATTATCAGTAAAACAGAAAACAACAAGTTCTGGAGAGGATGTGGAGAAACAGGCACACTTATCCACCATTGGTGGGAATGTCAAATGGTACAACCTCTGTGAAATGCAGTTTGTCAGTTCCTCAGGAAGCTAAGTATAGAATTGTCATATGACCTGGCAATACCATTGCTAATTATCTACTCAGAAGATATGAGAGCAAGCACACAAATGGACATTAGTGCACCAATGTTTATAGTAGCATTATCAACAACTGCCAAGAGATGGAAACAGCCAAAATGTCCATCAACAGACAAATGGCTAAACAAGCTGTGGTATATACATACAATGGAATATTATGCAGTTGTAAGACAAAATAAAGTTATGAAGTATGTAACAACATGAATGGACCTTAAGGACATTATACTGAGTGAGATTAGCCAGAAACAAAAGGACAAATATTGTATGGTCTCACTGATATAAACTAACATTAGTGAATGAACTTGGAGAATTTCAGGTAAGAACAGAGACCAGGAGATAGAAATGGGGTAGATAGTGGGTAATTGGAGCTGAAGTGATACGGATTGTGCAACAGGATTGATTGTAAAAATTCAGAAATGGATAGCGCAATGCTACCTAACTGTAATACAATAATGTTAATATACTGAATGAAGCTGAATGTGAGAATGATAGAGGGAGGAGAGCTTGGGGCACAAATGAAACCAGAAGGAAAAATAGACGATAAAGACTGAGATGGTATAATCTAGGAATGCCTAGGATGTATAATGACAGTGACTAAATGTACAAATTTAAAAATGTTTTTGCATGAGGAAGAACAATGGAATGTCAACACTGTAGGGTGTTGAAAATAGATGGCAATTAATATTTTAAAACTTTAACTTACATGTGAGACTAAAGCAAAAAATGCTTATTTGGTACAAAATTATATTTCGACTAGGGCATTTCCTAATATAACTTATGTGGACTGCTTAATTGAACACCATAAGTACATGAAACCTTGAGTAGGGCATAGGATTTTGTAGGTTTGTCCAGAGTGATGCCCCAATAAATCCCAGAGTGATTTGAACAGTGAATAAAAAATATTTGCAAAGTCCCCTTGGGGGAATGGTGAGAAAGGGGGAAAATTAACATCCCCATGTGGAGAATTCCTGATATTCTCACAGGCAATGGAGACAACCAAAGCAATAGGCCAAACCCTCAATCTTGGGGTTTGTTCATACGAAACTTAACCCCACTAAGGACAGGCTAAGCCTTCTTAAAATTAGGCCTAAGAGTCATCCCCAAGAGAACCTCTTTTGTTTGCTCAGATGTGGCCTCTCTCTCCCAGCCACACAACAAGCAAACTCGCCACCCTCCCCCTGTCTACAAGGGACATGATTCCCAGGGGTGTGGACCTTTCTGGCAACATGGGACAGAAATCCTAGAATGAGCTGGGATTCAGCATCAAGGAATTGAGAAAACCTTCCCAAATAAAATGGGTAAGAGCAAAATGAGACAAAAAAAGTGTCAATGGCTGAGAAATTCCAAACAGAGTCGAGAGGTTATCCTGGAGGTTATTCTTATGCATTATATAGATATCACCTTTTTAATTAAGGTTTTTTGAAGAGGCTGGAGGGAAGTGTCTGAAAACGTAGAGCTGTGTTCCAGTAGCCATGTTTCTTGAAGATGACTGTATAATGACATAGCTTTTCCAATGTGACTGTGTGATTGTGGAAAAAAAACAGTCCCGCAGAGAGAAAGAGCCCTTTCTTGAGATAGGGAAGCCTGAGTAGGAGAAGTAAGTTGGAAAAGGATTGAGATGATGGAAACCAACATTTGAAGTATCTTTGAAGCATTGAAGTGGAGATTTCAGGTAGAAAATTATGTAAGTCTAGAGTCCAAAAGGGAGGTCGAAGAGAGAGATGCAAAGTAGGGAACTGTTAGTTTGTAGACAAATATTTTAAAACAATACAATGGATAATAGACCTAGGAAGAAATTCTAGAGAGGGGAGAAACTCTAATTCTGAGCCATCAGTACAGAAGAAAGAGCCAACAAAAGAGGTCAGAAGGAGGAAAACTGGGAGATATATTTATTTATCTTAGATGCCTAAAATGGGAGAGAGAGTTACTGGTTAAAGTCGGTAGAATGATGAGCACATATATTTCTCTCCTTCTATACCAAGACCCTAGTAAATCATAGAAAATAAATTTTTAAAAAAGATTATAAATCTACCACAACAGAGTGTAGGAGTAAAGTCATCCCTGGCCAAGAGATTTCAACAATTTCTGGAGCTTGGGAAGAAGACATTGAATGTGACAGAGAAAAGTCACAGCTCAGAAAACATATAAAGGAGATGAAGTTAAGGAAAGAATCAAATCTTCCCTGAAAAATCCTAGGGCAGTCCAGGAAATGTCAGGTCTGATGTAGAATAGAATTAAGGCTTAAAACTGAAAATAGGGAAATGGAATGAAAGGAAGTATACGTGGCTGTTGACACCCCTCCACACTCAGCCCTCCTTTCTGAATCCCTAGCCAAAAAAAAAAAAAAAAATCAAAGTCCCCTTCAAGAAATTGAAGACCTCTAGACTCTAGTTTTTGGACATTACCCAGTATCTCTACTGCTTCTCTAACTGAGTACTTTAATGTAAAACCTGTAAGTTGACAAGGCCTACCCATGTAGCCAGAGCTCCCAGAAAACTGTTCATTTCTTCATTCTTAAATATGGATAGATGAGATCACTAGATATTTTAGGAAATCCTCCAACATGAAAGAAAGAAATCAAGATAAACCAATAGGTAATAATGACACTGGAAGAAGTAAAAATGAATATGTAGGATGAAAAAGCTTCTAAAATCTTTACTTCACATTTTCAGAGAGACTAGAGACAATGTCACATCATAACACAAGGAAAGTGTGCAATGAGAAAAGAAAGAGAACATAAGAAAGTGGCCTTGGATATTAAAAATATGACTGCCAAAGTAAAAAATTCAGAACAAGATTACAAGGTAGAAAATTCTTCAGAAAATAGAACAAAAAGTCAAAAAGATAGAATAGAAAGTATTATAAAAACTCATAGAAAATAATATAGGGAAGCATCTTCAGGGTGTTGTGGACTGGTTTCTTAGACTTCATGCCTAATGTATGAGAAACAAAAGAAAAAATAGATAAACAGAAGATCTTTAGAATTAAAAACCTTTGTGCCTCAAAAGACTTTATCATGAAACTAAAAAGACAATCTACAGATGGGAAGAAATATTTGGAAACCACACAACCACTAAGGGCTTAATGTTCAGAATATGCAAAGAAATTGTACAACTCAACCACAAAAAGACAAACAATCCAATTGAAAAATGGGTAAAAGATGTGGATAGACATTTTTCCAAAGAGGAAATACAAATAGCTAAAAAGTACATGAAAAGATACTCAATATCACTAGCCCTATTAAAGAAATGCAAGTCAAAACCACAATGAGATACCATTTCACACCCACGAGAATGGCTACTATTTAATAAATGGAAAACTACAAGTGTTTGGAGAGGATATGGAGAAATAAGAACACTCATTCATTGCTGATAGGAATATAAAATGATCCAGCTGCTGTGGAAGACAGTTTAGCTATTCCACAGAAAGTTAGTACAGAATTACCACATGGCCCAGCAATTCCACAGCTAGACTTATACCCCAAAGAATTGAAAGCAGGGGCCTAAACACATATTTGCACACCGATGTTCATAGCATCATTATTCATAATTGCACAAAGATGGAAGCAGCCCAAGTATCCATCAACCAATGATGTGGATAAATATCAC
Organism: Tamandua tetradactyla; assembly: GCF_023851605.1. Taxonomy (NCBI): domain Eukaryota; kingdom Metazoa; phylum Chordata; class Mammalia; order Pilosa; family Myrmecophagidae; genus Tamandua; species Tamandua tetradactyla. Next base: position 34,544,272 of record NC_135347.1, on the reverse strand, counting down.
TGTGGATAATGTAACATCATTGTGGATAAACAAAATGTGTTATATAGACACAATGGAATATTATTCAGCAGTAAAAAGCAATGTAGTTCTTATACATGCAGCAACATGAATGAACCTGAAGACATCACGTTGAATGAAAAAGCCAGTTATAAAAGGACAACTATTGCATGCCTTCACTGATATGAAGTAATTAGAATAAGCAAACTCATAGAGTCAGAATCTAGAGTATTCTGGGTGGGTGAGACTAGGGAATAGGGAGTTAAGGCTTCAGTTGTTTCTATTTGGGACAATGGAAATGCTCTGTCTGTGAATGGTGGTGATGGTAGCACAACATTGTGAATGTAATTAACGGCACTCGATTATTTGGATGTGCTTAAAAGGGGAAATTTTAGATTGCATATAAGGTACTAGGATAAAAAAAAAATTTTAAGTTTTTGAAGTCCCCTGAGGGAAGGGGGAAAGACTATGAAACTATTAAATGTTACCATCAGGGAATCCCATGATACCACATCAAACTTTAGGGACACCCAAATCAATAGGCCATGCCCTCGATCATGAGGCTTACTCTTGTGGAGCTTATGTAGATAGCGGAGAAGCTTAGATTGCCTATCGGCATGCCTAAGAGTTACTTTTGGAGGACCTCTGTTGTGACTCTGATGTGGCCTCAGCCTCTCTAAGCCCAATTCTGAAAGTGAAATCATTGCCCTCCCCACTATGTGAGACATGACATCCAGGCGTGAAACTCGGGGATGAATTCAGACCTGGCACTGTGGGATCACAAATTACATCCAGACCAAATGGGGTGTAAGAAGTGTAGCTGATAAAGTATCAGTGGCAAAGAGAGTTCAAATAAAGTTGAGAGGCTACTCTGAGTGTTGCTCTTATGCAAGCTTTAGGTAGATCTCGCTGCTTATCATAACCTGCCAACCTCCAACCAGGACCATTCTAGCCAATCCTAAAAAACACTTAGGGCAATTTATAGGATTCCACAAGGGTTCTAGGCACTAGAGTAACTTGCCAAAAACCTACAACCTCCAGATGGCTCCCTGGTCCAGATAAGTTCTGAAACCTAGCCCAGCCTCTCCAGAACATCAGATAGTTCCATCTCCCTACCCCATATTAGTGACAGACCTTTCCAATATCAAAAATTGAGAATTGCCATATCCCAAACAACAACAATGAGAGGTTTGGAAAGATCAAAGGTGATGGTGGAATTATATATAGAAGATAAGACTTAACAAATGAATATGAACGCTGAATCATTAAATTGATATCTCTTTTAGTCTCCAATATTTTAGAGCAGCTAGAAGTAAAAACCTAAAGTTGTGAAATTGTAACTCATGTCAAAGTCTGAAACGTGTTCTACAATTAATTATGGTGCTGTGCTTGGAAATTTATAACTTTTTTGTATATATGCTATTGTTCACCAAAAAAAGAAGGAAAAAACAGTTGTGATGATAAAAATGTATTTAAGCCCTTTAGCCTCCTATATTCTGGAGCAGCTAGAAGGAAAAATATGAAAGGATCATATGGTAGCCCATGACAAACTCTGGGGTCTATCCTGTAACCACTTTTTGAAGAGTGCTTTGAAAACTATTGCTTTTTTATTTCTTTGTTTTGTATATATGTTATACTATACAATAACAAAAGTTTTTTAAAAAATCTATGGAATCACCTAACATAAGCAGTGAACCCTGAATTAAACCATAGACTACAGTTAATAGTATAAAAGGACATTATAAAAATATCATTTCATCAATAGTAACAAATGTACTACACTAACACAAGTTGTAAATAATAGAGTGATACATGGGAATTCTGTATTTATGCATGACTTTTCTGTAAAACTCCAACTTCTCTAATAAAAAAGTGAATGCAATGAGCCTTTCACATCAAGGAAAACAACTGATAGTTTTTATTGCCAATGATAATATGAACTATCTAGCAAAAATTAGATTTTAGAAAACTCGTAACCATCACTATGGACTTAACAGTTTTTTAATAATACTCAAAGACTTTTCTCAAGAGATCAGTGGTGATATTAACAAATGTTTTCTTTTTATATTGTAAAATTAAATGTGTTAACATTTGGAGGATTTGCATAACTCATGGAATCGACATTTTCTAAATAACCAATGCATGATTTACAAAATCATACATGGCAAAAGATGTAGTCAAAGCATGGACATAAATCAATAAATTTTAAAATAGCAGAATTTGAAATCTTCAATGGCATGATTTCAGATTCCCCATTGCAATTAACATTTAAGAAACTGCTACTTGTCTGGTTTGAGTAACATATAAAAGAAAAATATTCACGATTATCTGAAAATGCTATTGAAACACCCCTCTTTTTTTCTTTCCAACTACCTATCTGCATAAGGCCAGATTTCAACTGAAACAGCATAGAAGATTCAATGCAGAAACAGAAAATAGAGTCAAGCTGTCTTCTATTAAGCTAGATAGTAAAGAGATTTACAAAACTGTAAAATACCACATTCTTCTCATGAAATTATTTGTGGTTTTGGAAAATGTAATTACTTTTCATAAGATGGATTAGGTATGTTAACATGTAATGGTTTATTATTGTTGTTTTAAAATTGATCAATAAATGAATATTTAAAATTTTTCCCAGTTTTAATTTCCAGTCTGGTAAAAACCCATGCAAAAAATCATATATATCCTTAGGATCCTCAATAATTTTTAAGAATATGAAGCTCCTGAAACCAAAAAATTTGGAACAGTTGACCTAGATGAATGAAGAGTTGGAAAAACTCGAGGATGTACTTTCTGCAAATAATACATGGCCAAAAAAAGGCAACTAGAATTTACAGGGAAATGAAAAAGAAAGAAAATGTGATCACAGGCACTACTGGCTCTCAGTGAACAAATAAAATCACAATAATTAAACTTAATTGATTTTCAATTTTTAACATTAATTTGTAGACCTAACTTATTATGGAACAGAAAGCAAATAGTACCAACTGTGTCAATGCAATAGGACAATTAAAGAAGGCAGAAAGTGGTGGGTAGAAGTGGGAAGAAGAGATGGTGAATAGGACAAGAGCACTAAATCCCTCACTTTTCAAGAAGTCGAAAGATATTACCTATAGTAATATAGGTAATGTCAGTATTTTACTACATATAATAAGATAAAAGCAATTAGCACATCAAGTATATTTCTATTAAGAGATGGGGAAAAAAGAATGAGAATGATAAGGAAGCTAAATCCTTAATAATCATAACAAATATAAATATATATAAAAAATAAGGAACTTTTGTCGTATTATTTAGAAATATGGAGCTAACTACCAGAATAAACAGCTTTTAAAAGTTATAAATCTTTGCCTCTGGGGAGCACAAAAGGGCATGGGTTACCTGATAAAATTCAATATAGGGACCTACTTATACTAAAAAATTATTTGTTCTTTATCTGAAATTCAAATTTAACTGGGTGTCCTATGTTTTTATTTGCTAAATCTGGCAACTGTGGGCACTGTTTTATTTAATGATGGGCCTTGTGGTATTTTAAACCTTTCAAATAGATTAAATAATCATATGTTAGGGTGGGCAATAGGTGGCTCGGTGACAGAATTCTCGCCTGCCATACCAGAGACCCAGGTTCAATTCCCGGAGCCTGCCCATGCCAAAAAAGGGAAAAAAACCGTATGCTAAATATATGAGACAGTTAAAAAAAAAAATGGAAAAGGAGATGGGATGGGACCCACTGTATCCAGCACTTATAGAAGTTTGAATAAATGAGGTTGTGATTATGTCCATTGGATTTGGCCACATGAAAATCATTTGTGTTTTTGACAAAAGCAGTTTTAGTGGAGAGGGGTGGATGCAGACTAGATAGGAGTGGATTAAAAAGTAGGTAGAAAGTGAAGCAGAAGAGGTAATTATAGAAGTAGAAATGTGGAAAATAAGGCACAGATATAGAAGATGACATTTGAAGAAAATCCATGGATTTCACCAGTGATGATGATGCATTTTGCTTCCTCTACATCTATAACATATCTCAAGGTAACTCTTTTTTTGAGCTGCTGTGCTACATCTATGCAATATCATCATGGATATGAAATTCTAACAATCATTTGGTATAATCCCACAGACCCCCTTCCAAATAGCTGATATGTAAAGGCCTCACCTTTTGAGGAAGGAATATTTATAACTATACGAACATTCTTTTTATAGTGACCTACGATATATTTAGGTCAGGTATGGGCTTAGGATGGAAACTTACAGCTTGCTTAGTAGCTTTTATCCACGAGAAGGAGAAATACAAATAGGACTATGATGTGGAACCTGCTTCCAAGGAGGAGACGCTTTCAATTTAATGACTAAAATATATATGCTCCTTCTGCTTACCACCTGGTTTAGTGGCTTCATGCCAGTTGAAGCTGCCTTTGCTGAGCCCTGTCCCATAAACCCTTAACCCACCTCAGCTACCGTGAGTCACTTACCGCAAAATGTCCTCTCATTTTAGAACTGGATTTAAAAATGGATGTTCTCTGACATCTTTAAAAAAAGATATAAAACTAACCTCCTTCTTTTCAGCAGATTTTTATAACAATGTCTAAACACATTATTTTCTAGTTGCAACAATATGCAAGCCATGCTGCCCCCATTAAGCTTTCCAAGTACTCTCTGTTCCCCTTCAGTTTAAAAAATATGTATCTAATGTGTGTCTGATGAGCCAGTGATGGCCTTGAGATGAAAATGTATTAAAACACTTCAGTTATTATATTTCTGTGAGCAACACAGGAAGAGTAAAAAAAAAAGTTCTTGTCTTTTCAACTCTGTGACAAATGATTCATCATTTTCCTCTCCAAAGAGGCTAACCTCATCTCATTTCTCTTCCCTCCACGTTACCCATAGCCTATCTAGTTTGCAGCCACCTCTCTCCACTAAAACTCTGCCATCAATGGAAGAGGCAGGAGAATGAAAGAGTAGCAGCAAATGGTGGGTAACTTCTCTTCCTTTATTTTGAAGGTGCCACTGGAGCAATCTGATTATCTTGAGCCCAGTAGGCCATGCTTCTATCTCAATGAAACCAGTCTTGGCACATTATCACCACCAAAACTTTTACTGATGTTTTTGAGAGGAGGAGGAGATTATATTGTACATGATGTAGGAAGCATTTCCCGTATGTCCACGCCAAACATCTCAGCTCTTTCCTAAAAATATCTCCCTCTAGCCACTCTTTCAGCCCTATTTCCACTTGATCTCATGCTCTTCTCAACCCTCTAATAGGTAGGTTCTCTCTTTTCCCTCCCTCACCCCTCTGAAAACCCAGTCAGACCATGTGACCTACGCACAAGGCAAATACTGGTTACACAGAAGTCAACAAAAGAATAGTGCCTCATTAGACAAAACAGGTCACCCGGTATCCTTCCAGAGAGTAGCTTCCTTTCAACCCATAACAGTGGTCATCAAGAGCAGTGGCAGGTTCTAGGGATATGTGTCTACTCTTTGAAGGGACACGGTTAGTGGTTAATTTTAAGTTTTGGGAAAGGTGATCATTGAATGGTATTTGACAGAGATGTGAAATATAAGGATATTATATAAGGATATTAGGATGTGATTCTTGAGTCATGCCTAGTTATAATAAATTCCTCTTCTATAATTATCTGTTAGGGAAAGTAATGCTTGGAAGTCTTGGAGAGCTATTTGCTTCAGAAATAATTTAAAAGTATGTAGATTAATAACAACCACAGAGCCACCAAATATATGGCCAATTGTCTAAAAAAACACTTGAAACGGGTCTTAAAATTTCTGAATTGATAATATAGTCCATATCAATTTGGTAGGTATTCAAAAAGCTAGAAAATGGATCTGGGCAAACCTCAACCTTGAATTTTTGCAAGACATGTCTTTTGAAATCAAAAGGAACAAAAAAATTAATACAGAAACCCTCCATCATCAGTCATGCATAATACCTCCTGTACCTCCCTCAGCTAACATTGCCTATGACCAGACCAGAAAGGCCTCTGGGACGCTGTCCCTGAATCACACCACTGACTGCAGAAATAGTGGGTGACTGCTCTCAGCAGCTCAGGGCTTAAAAAATATTCTAGGAAACGAAGATGAAAAATCAATTTCAAATGACTCACAGAGGCTCTTTTGAATGCTTTTGCTGCTGTTTGTCCCCTTAAAAGGTAGCTCTTTGTATTGAGTCAATATGGTGAGACCATATCTTCCTATGTTACAAATTTTATATGAAATACACCACAAAACTTTCATTAAAATGATCTTGCCAGATCAGTCCGATCAAAGACTAACATTTTCAATAAAACAAATCCAGAGTAAGCTCTTTCTTATTTGTATTTTCTCATAAAAAAATTATGTATGAAGACAGCCACAACAAATGTCAAAATACCACTCTTTTGTTAGTTCAACAATATTGACCCCTGGTGCTCAAAATTGAGCAATATATTGATTGGCTGATAAAACCTGCAAAACTTGAGGGTCAGATTCTTCCAACAAAACACTAGAGCATGTTTTAAAAACACTAGCGCACACTCCTTATATCATGGCTATTGTTTGAAAGTGAAAAAGTGGAAGGATAGCAGCTTATATTCTGTTCTTAGATGCATAACTGTTCAGAATTATTTTCCTGGTTAGCTTACCTTTTTCTCACTATGAAATGACATTTTTGTCCCTGCTGAACATTCTCTGCTCTGAAATCCACTTTAATATTCTCACAGCCATCCCAGCTTTCTTTTGTTGAGTGTTAACATGGCCTATCATATCATTCTCCATCCTGTACTTTTAATCATTGTATGTCTTTATATTAAAAACAGATTTCATGGAAATGAAGCAGGAGGAAGATGGCAGAGTAGGGAACTCCAGGACTCAGTTCTCCAAAACCAGTTAGTAGACAGGCAGAGTCGGTCTGAAACAGCTGATCTGGGGCTCTGGAGGCCAGGGGAGCACTGTCTAGCATCCAGGGAAGAGAAAGGAAGAGGCTGAGAAACTGCGGTAAACACGTGAATAACTTGCTCTGTGGTGGCTACCAGCACCCATCCCCATCCCCCACTCTCAGGGGAGCCGCCTTGGTCGGATCCCCTGCTGGCTGCTGTGCACAGAGAGGGACATGAAGGTCCTCTCCCCCAAGATGGGGGGGGGGGGGCCATGGCCAAGTACTGATCATGGCTTTTGCAGCAAATTTAGATCTCTGGGTCCTGGCTCTGACCTGCAGTTTTAATCCACCCCAGACAGAGACCTTTGTGGCCATTGTTTCAACACCACAGGGTGAAGGCAGTGGAGGTTTAAAGGTGCAGGGCCTCCTTAGAGCTGTGGGGAACAGCTTGCTGAGGCCCACCATCTGCTGGGCAGGCCCGGAAAGCGTAACTTCAGGGAGAGAACCACCATCTCACATTATATGTAAAAATCAACTCAAAATGGACCAAAGACCTTAATGTAAGAGATACAACTATCGAATTCCAAGAAGCGAACATGAGAAGCGTCTTCAGATGCTTAAGCTTTATACCCAAAACACGAGCAACAAAAGAAAATATAGATAAATGGGACATCATCAAAACTAAAACTTTTGTTCCTCAAAGAACTTTATCTTGAAAGTAAAATGACAACCTACACAGTGGGAGAAAATAGTTGGCAACTACATATCTGATAAAGGATTAATATCGAGACCATATAAAGAAATTCTTCAACTTAACCACAAAAAGACAAATCCCTCAATTAAAAAAAAAAGGGCAATAAAATTGAACAGACAAATCTCCAAAGAAGATATACAAATGGCCAGAAAGAACCTGAAAAGATGCTCAATAGCATTTGCCTTCAGGGAAATTAAAATCAAACCCACAAATGAAATACCATTCCATTTATAAGCATTAGAATGGCTACTATTAAAAAATGGGAAATAAGTGCTGAAGAGGATTCAAAGAAATAGGAACATACATTCATTGCTGGTGGCAACACAAAATGGTGCAGGTCCTATAGAAGGCAGTTTGACCTCAGAAAGCTAAATATGGAAATACTTTATGACCTGGTAATCCACTTCTAGGTATAAACCCCCAAAAATTGAAAAGAGGCAGTTGAGCAGATATTTGCACATCGATGTTCATAGCAGCATCATTCACCATTGCCAAAAGATGATGAAACCCAAATGTCCATCAACTGATGAATGAATAAACAAAATGCAGTATAAACATACAAGGGAATATTATTCAGCTGTAAAAATGAGTGAAGTCCTGATACATGGGGCAACATGGATGAACCCTGAAGATATCATGTTGTGTGAAATAAGCCAGAAACAAAAGGACAAATATTGTATGATCCCACTGATCCCACTTATTAGAATAGGCAAACTCATAGAGTCTGAATCTAGAGTGTAGATTACTAGGGGGTGGGGTAGGGATAGGAAATGGGAAATTAAGGCTTAAAATGTACAGGATCCCAATTTAGAATCACGGAAAGGTTTTGCTAATGGGGTGGTGATGATGACAGCACGACATTGTGACTGCAGTTAACAGAACTGAAATATACTTCTGAATATGATTAAAAGGGAAAATTCTAGATTGTATATATGGTAACAGAATAATTTTTTTTAATCCATGGAATTATACCACACAAAAAATTGGTGTGGTAAATCATAGATTTTAATTAATAGTACAATTATAAAAATGTGATATCAATTCTAACAAATGCCCCACATCAATACAAGGTATTGGGAATATGGGAATCCTGTATTTTATGAATGATTTTTCTGTAAACCTATATCTTCCCTAATAAATAAAAATGAAAAATAAAAAAATTCGGAGAAAAAGACACATTGGCAGAAATAATATGACAAGTGATTTTCAATAGAAAGAATGCAAACCACTAGACATTGGAGCAAATATTTTTTCTCTCTCTCTTTTTATTTCTCCTCTCTTTGGGAATTCCAATTACACATATATTAGACTGTATGAAGTTATCCTATAGCTCACTGATGCTCTATTTTTTAACTCTCTTTTTTTTCTGTGTTTCATTTCAAATAGTTTTATTGTGTCATGTTCACCTGTGTTTTTTCTGCAAAGTCTAATCTGTTGTTCATTCCATCCATGTTAATGTTAATTAATTTTTAATTAACATTAAAAATGTTAATTCCATTTTTTAATCCCAAACAGTATAGTTTTTATTTCTAAAATTTTGGTTATCTTTTTTATAGTTTCCATGACTTTATATAACGTGCTTATTTTTCACTAGCTCATTAAAGATATAAAATAACTGTTTTAATATCCTCGTCTAGTAACTCTACCATTAAAGCCATTTGTTGCTGATTTCAGTTTATTGATTTTTCTTCTGAGTACAGGAGGATTTTCTTGCTGATTTGCATGCCTAGTTGTTTCTGACTGGATGCTGGACATGTGAACTTTACCTTGTTGAATGCTGAATATTTTGTATACCTATAAAGATGTCTGATTTTGTCCTGGAATGGAATTAAATTACTTGGATGCAGTTTGATCCTTTCTTTCCTTGCTTTTTAACTTTGTTAAATGAGACCAGAGCAACATTTGTGCTACGGTTAATTTTGCCTCACTACTGAGGCAAAACCCTTGAGTACTCTTTATCTAATGTCCCATGAATTATGATGTTTTCCATTCTGCTTGTTGGGAACATAAATGACATAAATTATTCCCATCCCTATGTAGCTCCAGGATCCTCTAATCCTTTAAGGTGGTTTCCTTTTACCAGCCCAGATAATTTCATCACGTACATGTCTGATTGGTAGTCAGGTGAAAACTCAAGGGGACCTCCTGCAGATCTCTGAATATGTCTCTTGGTATAACTCTCCTCTTAGGCACTCTGTCCTGCAAATTCTTACCACCTTGGCGTCCCCAGATTCCCAGAACCATCATCTCAGTTTGGAAAGACTATTGATATCTTCCTAAATTCTCTGCCCTATGCCACATCCTGGAAATTATTTCCAGACAGAAGAAGCTGAGCAATTGTATAGCTGACTTCATTTATTTCTTATCTCTCAGTGGTAACTGTCTTTTGTTGCCTGATGTCTATTGTCTTGAAACCATTGCTTTATGTATTTTATCTGCATTTTAAGTTGTTTCATGGTAGAAGTGTAAATCCTGCCCGTTACTCTATTTTAGCTGGAAGTGCAAGGCTCATAATTAAACCTTCAGTAAACCATTCCACTTTTCAATCAGGTATGCCCTTCCAGGTGATGAGAATGTGGTAATATCAGTTATTCTGTGCGCATGATCTCACTGTTTTACTTACTTAGCTGTGAAATGAAGCAATGCTATGGGGAATGCCTTGACTGTATGTAAAGCATTCGGTGAGTCCACAAATGGCGGTGCTAGCAGAATCAGTATGTATAGGGAAGGCAAATCCATGTAGAAAATATGTATCGATTATACTGGAGATAAATACATGTCACATCAATGATAGGGTCCAATGTAATTAGTGTGCCACCAATTGGCTTGCTGGGTTCCCCAGGTAATGGTTCCATACTGGGGCTTGGTGATGGTCTCTGCTGACAGATTGGATAACCAGGTTTCCCAGGTCATCTTTAGTAAGAAGAAGTCCGTGTTGTTGAGCCCATGCACAGCCTTTGTTTTTGTCACAGTAGCCACACATTTCATGGTCCCATTGAGGAAGCAATGGGGTGACTGTGGAAAGAAGCTGACTGACATGCATAGAGTACGCAATTTTATTCACCTGATGATTAAGAGCCTCCTCTGAAGTGAATGCCTTTTATGTCTATTTGCATGGAACACAAGTGTCATCACTATCTGTGCCCATTTACTATCTGTAGTCCAGTCACATACCACTTCCCCAGACTTCTTTGTCAGCAATTTTCCAAACTTATTCCTTCCGACCCTCTGACCATCCAGCCTAACAGTTGGCAACTGTCTATGAATGCATATTCTTTCTCCAGCTATCTCTACATACAGACAAAGTGTATAAAAATATATACTGCTTAAAGTTCTGCCCACTGGGGGGAATTTTTCTTCACTACCGTCCTGCAGGATCACCCTTTTGTGTAACTGTGGAACTGTAGCTATCCACTTTTTTAATGCCAGCATAATGTGCAGAACCATCTATAGGGCGAGCTTTTCTCTTCCTCCATTAGTCCATCATAAGCAACACCCCAGAAGGCCAAAGTCATGAATTGGAGCAGAGGAGATAACGTAAAGGTGGTCAGATCAAAAGATTCTCAGCCACATGCTCATGCAACTTACTTGTACCTCCTGACTTGCCCAGGTTGGATCTCATATATTCCATTTCCATCTGTTCACACTCAACCTTATAGCTAGGTGTGCCAGAAACAGCCAGTTTATGATGGGAAGCTCAGACTTCATGGTCACATGCCCTACGGTTAGGCATTAAATCTCTCTAAGAAGGCTTGGTAAAGAACCAGAGTCTGTTTCTCTCTTCTTCTTCAGATTTGCTAAAACAATCCTAGAGGTCGTCACTGTTATACTCCTATTAGTACCTGCCATAAGCTTCATCAGCATCTCTATTTCCACGGACACTTTAAGTGTCATTAGCGCTGGTGGATCATAAGACACAGGTGACACAGCAGATTGCCTTCTCTTGTTCTGGTTCCCTCTTACAAATGACTCTATGTAAAGTAGCAAGCTCCACATGTGGTATATGTTGCCTCCAAGATCCAAAAAGTCCCATCAAGCACTGAAACTTCTTTTAGTGGTAGGGGTTATGAGGTACAGTCACTTGTCTTTTACCTTGGAGCAGATATCTCAACATTTCTCAGACCACTGAACTCCCAGAAATTTCACTGAGACTGTGGGGCCCTGATTTTTTGTGAGGTTTATCTCCTACCCTCCGTTCTCATATAACTTCCTAAGTCATCTAAAATATTTGCTACTTCCTGTTTATCTGATCTAATTAGCATAGTGTCATCAGCGAAGTGAACCAGTGTAATATTTTGTGGAATGTAAAAATAATCAAGATCTCTGCAGACTGTAATTTGACAGAGAGCAACAGAATTAACGCAATCATGAGGCAAGACTATGGAGGTGACACCATGTCAGCCAAGCAAAATCAACCTGCTCTAGTGATCCCTGCAAATTGCTATGGAGAAAAATATATTTGCTAGGTTAATAGCAGAACACCAAGTGTTGGGAGCTGTATTGATCTGATCCAGTAAAGACATTATATCTGAAACAGCAACTACAAGTGAAGTCACCAGCTAATTAAGTTTATGGTAGTTCTCAGTCATTCTCCAAGACCCATCTGACATCCACACAAGTCAAACAGTTGAATCAATTGGGAATGTGATAATATCATCCACCTGGCTTCTTTCAAAGCTTTGATAGTGGCATTAATTTCAGCAAGTCCCTCAGAAATGCACTGTTGTTTCTGGTACCCTGGATTGTACAAAGGAGAAGAAAGTTCCAGGATCTGGTATCCAATGTGAGATTTTTCCCACTTTCCACGTATGTCTATTCCAATTATGCATTCAAAAACCGGGGAAACAAACACATCGTAAGTCATTGGACCAACTTGGTCTATGATAAGTTGAATGTGAGCTAAGACATCATCTATTACTTACTATCACAAACCCTAAATTTTATTGTTGGACTACAATGATATTTTGAGTCCCAAGGAATTAAAGTCAATTCAAAACCAGTATCTAATAATCCTCCAAAGATCTGGGTATTTACTTTTCTCCAGTGCACAATCACTCTAGATCCTTTGGGAAAGGGTTGGTGGAAGATTTACAGCATATACCACTAATCTTCAAAGAGACAACCAGACCCAGACTCTTCATCAATCAAGAGGTTTGGGATCTGTAAATTGGCTTAGATCTGGAAACTGAGTAAGAGGCTGTCTCTCCACTGTGGCAACACAATGACAACCTTAGCTAGAGCTTTTTATATCAGTCAAGTAATATTTTAGTAGATTACCTATCCATTTTGTTCCTAGGGACACTGTGATCAATTAGCTGCCACCAAAAATCCTTCAGACTACTAGTACTTCTAGTTATTTGTATTTCTCTGATGACTTTATTGTAATTGTGCCTCCTTAGTCTTTGGTGGTTAAGTACCGCCATTGGCGTCTACTATTCTGGGCTCCCATCGTTCCCACGAAATCAGGGAGCCCATTTCAATGGGTGAATGCCCTGCACTCATATTCCACTTATAAAAAAGAGCAACCATATAGCTTTTCAAAGATGCAGGTACTTCTCTCTCAAATTTATTTCTCAAAACCTCAGGAAAGAGTATGTCTTCTGGAAAGGGTAATCAGACTTAGCAAAAACAAAACAAAATGTTTATTTAAATTTTAATTTCAGATAAATAATGAAAAAAATTTTTAGTATAAGTAGGTCCCATGAACCAGTCCTGAATTTCCCAGAGGCCAAAGCTCCATCACAGCATTAGAGATTAGAGGAAAGAGCAAGGAACCGGAGACCAGGACTGGTAACCAGGAAATCCCTGCTTTGGGAGGCCAGCGAGCTGAGGATAGGTAAGGGTCTGAAAGCAGGAAATCTTAGCACCAGAATACTAGCAGGCCAAGACAAGTGGACAGGGAACCACAGACAAGGCCTGACAAGCAAGAAGGTGAGTGTCACCGGGTAATCTGCATGATACTGGAAGCTGCAGGCGCAAGACAACCACAACCACAAAATGACACTGGAACCAGGAAGAGAAGCCTCTCCTCCTGCACTGCCCCTCCAGCACCCTCCATTGGCAAGGGAGAAACGTCCGCAGGAGCCAGCTCCAACATCCCTAGCAGGACAATGAAGTATAGATTTAGAGATGAGAGTCAATTGGCTTTGATGAAGCAGCATGGATACAATTGGTAAAATTGTGTGGTACCAGCAAATATAAGTCAAAGGAACATACTGAAAACACTGATATAGATCTTAATGCATTCTGACCCATAACCTGTAATAAAATAGACATTTCAAACTGGTACAAGAAAATGGATTATTCGACAATTGGTACTGGGAAAACAGAAGCGCCATCTGCAAAAAATAATAATTAAGCTAGATCCTTACTTTACTTGTTACGCTAACATTCTAAATAGATCGCAATTTCGATGTTAAATGCTAAAAAAACTCAATATAAAGATTCAAATACTATGTGTTTATACATAATATCAGAGTGATAAGTTTCTTAAGTATAATAGAAAATCTAGAAGCCATTAAAGAAAAATTTCCTACACTAAAAAAAATCAGCAAGAAAAAATAATTACCAAAAGTCAAAAGACAAATGACAACTGAGGAAAATATTTGTAATTTAAGTCATAAACAGATCAAGAAGAAAAGACCAAGAACCTGTTAAAATGTTTTGCAAAGTTACATGAACAGATATTTCACAGGAAAAAAACCACCAATGGCTCTTTAATATATGAAAAGATGCTCAATTTTGCTCATAAGGAAAATGCAAATTAAGGCCATAATGAAATACAACTTTTTGCCTTTCAAACTGAGCACTGAGCAAAAAGAAATTATAACACATTTTGATAGTAAGAGTTGGGGAAAGAAAAACTCATACATATTTGGTGGGAGTTTAAAAAAGAGAAACAACTTTAATCATAGGCAATTTTGCAAAATCTATTAAAATTTCATGCACACGCACTATTTCCTAGAGCAATTGCACTTCTGCAGACTACATTACAGACACGCTAGCATAGATGTGCAATAACATATGGCCAAAGAGATTCATTTCCCTGTTGTTTGTGATAGCAAATTGAAAACTACCTTCCGTGTCCATTAAGATGAAATTGATTAAATTATTATGATACCTCCATTGACTGGATTATTATAAGGCCACTGTGAAGACAATAAATAATGTAACTCATCAGAAATATGGAATTATTTCCAATAAATTTTTATGTGAAAAAAAATTAAAATGCACAACAGTTTGCATTGCATTTTACTTTTCTATCAGTATTTATAAGCATGGGATTCCCTGAAAGGAGACATGAGAGCTGGTATTAGTGGTTTTCCCAAAGAAAGTTAACTATCGGTGTTGGCCAGTGGGTGGAAGTGGGAGTGAGATAGAATTGTCACTGTGTCTACCTTTAGATGTTTTTTGAATTGTGTGTTGTATAAATGTATTGCCTATAGAAAAATGTAAGTATTCTTTTTAAAAATTAAAAAGAGGGATTATTTTATACCACTGATATTCAGTGCTGCAGTTACCAGATTCCATTTTTTAATTGGATTTTAAGAAGCACCTGTTTTGCACAGAGACTCCTACCCTCCCTGTTCAAGCATCTGGGCAGAGGACACTGGCACAGTCTCTCGAGCCTGCACAGACCTCAGAGCCCTGATCTGATCAGCAGATACTGCGACGCATGTGTTCTGGCATTTTGCTAACCATGTTGCAAGCCTGTCTGCTATCAGCAGGCTGTGGAGAGCATCCATCTTAGAAGGTTCGGCTTGAATCTCTGAGCTGTGTGGTGGTGAAACCTCAGTAGGAAAGGGCTTCCCCAGCCGTTGTAAGTATCAGAGATACTGTTTCAGGAAATATCTCATAATGTGAAACAATATATTATGTCCTACATAATAACGTCATTAGGCTGTTGCTTCGACTTCTGAGCAACGATGGATATGCAGGAGAGAAATCCACTTTTAATAATCTCAGAGGGTCATCAAAACAAATACCATCGTTTTATAGGAAATGTATGCAGTGAAGAATCCTTTTGGGTAAGGAGATTAGAGAACTTTTGTTCAGTATCTTTTTATCTATTTGTTTCAGACATATGAAAATTGTCTCTCACGCTCTATCAATGCCAGGGGAAAGGGTAACCGACAAGATCTTCAGATCTACTTTTTCACTCAGGTCGGCTCTGATTCCAGAGTCTGTTTTCCAAAGATTATTATCTGTTATCTTTTTTTCCAGATTTTTTTATTTTTAAAACAGAACCCCATCCTGGTCACCAGCAATTATATAGCGTTCTTGAGTTTGAATACACATTTAAACAACAAGTCGGCTTTCAACCAGATAACACTTTGTTGTGACATAAGTCCTTCATGCTAACCCCAGCTGGAACCACTGAGGCATTCAACTAGAGAAGCCATTCATAAAGACTCCTACTTCACCTTCTCTGTGAAGTACCTACCAATCCACCCAGTTACTCTCTACTTCCTCTGAATGTGCAAAACATGCCCATGCCACAATTAAAACATGCATCACATGGTATAAACATTTATGCATCTTTCTTCCCTCCCCATTGCACCCCTTCCCAAATTAGACCATCGATGGCTAACTAGATTGTGAATGGTTCGAGTTCAAAACAGCAGCTAAACCTGCTGTTTAACCCAGTACTCAGCCCATTGTAATCACCCAGCAATTAAAGAATGAATGAGTGAATAAATGAAGTAGTACTGAGCCCACTGGGAAAAGATATTTAAATAGCTGGACCCCTGGGTGCGCTGGGAAGGGGGCACTGAAAATAAACTGCTTTGTTTGCAGGGGCAGGCCACCCAGGTAGTCAGGCTGGAAAATGTGTAAAACAAGCACAGAAGATCTGGTCTGCAATCTCTCCCCAGGAGAGGGACAGACCGAGGAAATGCCTGCCATCCCACAAGATAATTGGTGCTCAAATCAAACCTGGAAATCCTAAATTCACTCTCCCTTTTAGTGGGAAGGCTCTCTGCCTGGCTAGAATTACAACAGACATGTTTCCAACAGGCTTAATTATCGTGACCCAGATATAAATATCATGGTAGGAGCCGGTGAGGTGGGAGCGCAATGTATCCCCACGGAAAATAGAGGCAGGGAAGCAGCAGTCCTAGTAGCCCTGATCCTAGAGTGGGGTTGCCATAACAACCAGCTGAGTCACTAATGAAAAAAGAAC
This sequence comes from Tamandua tetradactyla, assembly GCF_023851605.1. Taxonomy (NCBI): domain Eukaryota; kingdom Metazoa; phylum Chordata; class Mammalia; order Pilosa; family Myrmecophagidae; genus Tamandua; species Tamandua tetradactyla. The sequence goes on along the minus strand of NC_135347.1, from coordinate 34,527,472 downwards.
AGTTGCGCTGTGACTAGGCTGACATTCTGTGATATTCTTTTATTTTACTGTAGCGCTAATGATGTCTTCAGTAGGAATAACAGAGAAAAGGTTGTGCCCTCTCTATTAAACCTGCAACTGGCTTGACCGGCTCTGCTTCTAGCTCAAAGAAGGTGAATTTCTGTGTGCAAATCCTGCATGTAGAATCTGCACTTTAGAAATCTGTCTGATTCATATATTAGATTTGTTGATTCCATTGTTCCTTTAATGCAGTCCCTTCTTTTCCAAATTAAGATAGCTGTGAAGCAGATGAGCCCCAGAAAGCAAAACAGGAAGGTGGGGAAAATAGTGAAAAGATATGGCAGGGTGATACCAAGCCATGACATGAAATTGGAGAAAACAACCAGAAGCAGTGCTGCCCCTTTTTCAAACAGGGTGAACCACAGACAATTGAGCAAGGAAGCAGTGAAACTCTGCAGAGACAGAGGAACCTGCAACAAATGTGATCTGAGAGCTTCATGATTCACAATAACCAGAACACGGGGCTAGGTAGGCACTGTGGGGTCACAAAGAAAGAATATCTTCAAGTCTAAAGATGAAGGAGGGTGTAAAAGGGTTGACAACTTAAAAATGCATAAAACCTGTACCGGACCCTTGCTGTAATATAAGTGCCAGGAAGCATGTGCAGAAACTAGCACAATTATGACCCCAAGTTTTAAAAATGGAAGGTAATAAAATAGAAAAAAAAACTCTATCACAATTTTAATTGAGTATACAAATGGAGTTTAAAATAGTTAACCAAGGCACTGTCATTGGGTTTGTAAAACCATGAGAATGCTTTATATATTTTTCAAATGTACTTGTTTGCAAACAAGTGCACTTTTTAAGCCCAGCATTTGGTTGTTTTCATCTGCACAAGAAAAGCCATGAGGATTGGTGTCAGCGTTTGCTACAAAAGATGGGGGAGTTTCTGAATTTGAGCGTACGCATGTACATCTCCTTATCAGCTGGGAAGAAGAGAGCTCATTCATTATTAAAACAGCCTTCTAGCTACTCTCTTTCATCAGCATAACACTGCCAGACTAATTTTCTTAGTCTATGACTTGAATCATGTTTTTCCTTTCTCGAGATCTTAATTTACCACCACCATCATGTCACTCTTCTAGTTAAGAATAGATGATGGTTCTCCATTGCAAATAAAGTCAAATCTTACTCAGCTCCCTAATTTTTAATGCTCCCTACAGTGTGACCTCAGCCCCTCTCTTCACGCATATTTCCTGCTCCTCCCCAAACTGCCAGACCTTCCTTCCTGCCAGATTCTGTCCTACTGACCCCAAGAAGGAATTCTCACCTGCACATCTTTCTACCAACCGAAATAAACTTTCCCCCACCCACCAAATCCTGACTCATTCTTTGAGAAAGTACACATGCCCCTTCTTCCATAGAGTTGCTTTTTCAGAGGAGCTGTTGCTTTTGTAAACAGAGCCTTCCACTTAGTTGACTGCTGGCCATTTTCCTAATATCTGTTTATTTTTTCTGTTGACTAAATCATTTGACCCTCAAGAGCGGGGTCCGTACAATATTCTTTCCTTCTACAGACTTCTGTAGTTAATTTACAGTCAGGCCTGCACTAATGCACTAATTCAAAAAACATTTCTTGACTGTTGGGCCAGGGGGGCTGTAAAGACCCATGAGAGTCTCCACGAGCACATTCAGAGTGCCTGCAGCATCAGGAATGTAGAGATGACAGGCAGGGTGGGTTGGATCCAGAAAATATTCTCATTGTAGAGTCACGTAGGCTTTAGACCTTTTACCAAACTGTGCTTTGGCAGCACTTCAGAGCCCCATGGAGAGTAAAGGGGACAGTAAGAGAAGCAGGTGACATTCTTTTTCTTGATTTAATTTGAGCATCTTTGCTTTTTTTCTGCTCTATGGGTTTGGCGTTCTTTTTTTTTTTTTTTTTTTTTTTTTTTTTTATTAATTAAAAAAAGAATTAACAAAACAATTAGAAATCATTCCAATCTACATGTACAATCAGTAATTCTTAATAACATCACATAGTTGCATATTCATCATTTCTTAGTACATTTGCATCGATTTAGAAAAAGAAATAAAAAGACAACAGAATAAGAATTAAAACAATAATAGAAAGAAAAAAAAACAAAAAAAACAAAAACAAAAAACCTATACCTCACATGCAGCTTCATTCAGTGTTTTAACATAATTGCATTACAATTGGGTAGTATTGTGCTGTCCATTTCTGAGTTTTTATATCCAGTCCCGTTGTACAGTTTGTATCCCTTCATCTCCAATTATCCCTTCTCTTTTTTTTTTTTTTTTAATTAACGGAAAAAAAGAAATTAACCCAACATTTAGAGATCATACCATTCTACATATGCAATCATTAATTCTTAACATCATCACATAGATGCATGATCATCATTTTTTAGTACATTTGCATTGGTTTAGAAGAACTAGCAACATAACCGAAAAAGATATAGAATGTTAATATAGAGAAAAAAATAAAAGTAATAATAGTAAAATCAAAACAAAACAAAACAAAAACCTATAGCTCAGATGCAGCTTCATTCAGTGTTTTAACATGATTACTTTACAATTAGGTATTATTGTGCTGTCCATTTTTGAGTTTTTGTATCTAGTCCTCTTGCACAGTCTGTATCCCTTCAGCTTCAATTACCCATTGTCTTACCCTGTTTCTAACTCCTGCTGAACTCTGTTACCAATGACATATTTCAAGTTTATTCTCGAATGTCCGTTCACATCAGTGGGACCATACAGTATTTGTCCTTTAGTTTTTGGCTGGATTCACTCAGCATAATATTCTCTAGGTCCATCCATGTTATTACATGGTTCATAAGTTTATCTTGTCTTAAAGCTGCATAATATTCCATCGTATGTATATACCACAGTTTGTTTAGCCACTCTTCTGTTGATGGAGATTTTGGCTGTTTCCATCTCTTTGCAATTGTAAATAATGCTGCTATAAACATTGGTGTGCAAATGTCCGTTTGTGTCTTTGCCCTTAAGTCCTTTGAGTAGATACCTAGCAATGGTATTGCTGGGTCGTATGGCAATTCTATATTCAGCTTTTTGAGGAACCGCCAAACTGCCTTCCACAGTGGTTGCACCCTTTGACATTCCCACCAACAGTGGATAAGTGTGCCTCTTTCTCCGCATCCTCTCCAGCACTTGTCATTTTCTGTTTTGTTGATAATGGCCATTCTGGTGGGTGTGAGATGATATCTCATTGTGGTTTTGATTTGCATTTCTCTAATGGCCAGGGACATTGAGCATCTCTTCATGTGCCTCTTGGCCATCCGTATTTCCTCTTCTGAGAGGTGTCTGTTCAAGTCTTTTTCCCATTTTGTAATTGGGTTGGCTGTCTTTTTGTTGTTGAGATGAACAATCTCTTTATAAATTCTGGATACTAGACCTTTATCTGATATATCATTTCCAAATATTGTCTCCCATTGTGAAGGCTGTCTTTCTACTTTCTTGATGAAGTTCTTTGATGCACAAAAGTGTTTAATTTTGAGGAGTTCCCATTTATTTATTTCCTTCTTCAGTGCTCTTGCTTTAGGTTTAAGGTCCATAAAACCGCCTCCAGTTGTAAGATCCGTAAGATATCTCCCAACATTTTCCTCTAACTGTTTTATGGTCTTAGACCTAATGTTTAGATCTTTGATCCATTTTGAGTTAACTTTTGTATAGGGTGTGAGAGATGGGTCTTCTTTCATTCTTTTGCATATGGATATCCAGTTCTCTAGGCACCATTTATTGAAGAGACTGCTCTGTCCCAGGTGAGTTGGCTTGACTGCCTTATCAAAGATCAAATGTCCATAGATGAGAGGGTCTATATCTGAGCACTCTATTCGATTCCATTGGTCGATATATCTATCTTTATGCCAAAACCATGCCGTTTTGACCACTGTGGCTTCATAATATGCCTTAGGGTTTGGCGTTCTTGATCTTTGGTCTAAGATTTCTTTTGAAAGAAGCAGATGCTTGTTGACTGAACAAAGTTTGAAACCCTCTGTTCTGGGCAATGGAAAGCCCTTGGTGTTTTTAGGTGGGGAGGGGTTGAGCCGGGAGAGAGAAGCATGCATTTGACTGAATCTGGGCTTAATCACCAGGGAGCAGACAGCTTAACCCTCTGGACTCCCTCTCAGCATTGCACATCATTGGCAAATGCTGGTTCATCTATTTGTGTGCCATGAGGAGGCAAAAGGCAAAGACAGTTGATTTATGTCTGTACTAGTGAGAGAGTTTAGGTGTATTCAAGGATGATATTTGCCTCCACTTACCAAGAGTAAAAGTGTTTCCTTCTTTCTGTGCATATTTCTTTTGTTTCCTTTAGAACATTTACTTTCTTCGCCTTGCCATACAAGGGAGTTACTTAAGAAGACCGTATCTCTACCAATATATATAATGCTTGAATCTGTACCTATGTGTAACATTGGCAAAGAAAACCAGGCAAAAGGAGCAGTGGAATTTTTATGGAGAAAGGATAGCACATGCTGAGACATCAGCATAGAAATGGGCTTCGCCATTGTGTCAGAGTCAAAAATAGAAGAATGTGCTGGCACAAGGCACCAGTTACACTCTGTTCAGACCAGTTCCCCTGGACACCAGCACTTTGGGAATACAAACCTATGACTGCCACCTCCTCAGCTGTTGCTGTTACACGCTTTAGGATAATGACTCAAAGAAGCCCTAAAGGTTTCTAGTTGCCAAACCGATAGAAACAAGCTTCATTTTGCAGAATACCTCTCTGTTGAAATAGCATTCAAAAACCATTCCTAACACTTCAACTTTTAAGAAGAAACAGGTGCAGTGAGAAACCTCCCACCATCCCCCCGTGAATCTGTTTCTGCCACAAAAATGTGGTGTGTGTGGCAATGAAGACATATCATATCAGGGTGGGAATCACTCATACTTGGTAGACAGGTAGACCTGGGGTTCAAATTCTGGCTCAGCCACCTGAAGAGAGAAGAACAATAAATAATAGCAATCATTATTTTGTTCCCTGAAATTTGCACACATACAGGACTGTTCACCGGGAAACACAACAACATAGTATTTCTGAGAACCAGAAGCCAATCCCATTCTGCTGATTTATGAGCCTCTTTGCTCCTAGAGTCCTCTGGCAATCTTTGTCCTGACATACTGAACTTTTCTGGAGGTCCTTCTCCTCTGGGCTCCTATTACACTTCATCAATTAACATATAGGTCTTCCATTTCCTATTTTGCGAATTTCAACATCGTTTGTGTTACTGCTAATTTAGGAATACCAGAATTTGAGAAGGTCTCATCTGAAGCAACTAAAAATTTCAAAACAGCACAAATCAAGTCAAAAATAGTGACAACACAATCACTGCTCTAGTATAATATCTCATGGTGCCTAAAAAAACCCCACGGTTATTGCATTTTCATTTGGACACCTCTCAGTGCTGTTTTAATGTTTCACGAGAACTGTTTCCTTCCTGCCTACTTTTTTATACATGCACAGAGCAAATTCCTCCTGCGTCAGTAAACTAGACATTCAATTATGGCCCTGATTTGACATGCCTCACCTGTTTCATTTGCTTAGAGGAGATCGCACTTAGTTCTAAAGCACATTTCATGAGCTTCTTAGTCTAATTCCACCTGACATCACAGTGACAAGTTGTATCCTCAGATATAACAAAAATAAGTTTATATCTTCATCTAAAATTGGTGGCTTACTTATAAGTGTTTCACAGCACTGTGCTTGAGAACCGCACATTTGTGCATTTGTCTGTCTGCCTTGCCAGTCTAACATCCTTAAGTTCCTTGGGGAGATAGCGTATGTCTGATCCACCGCTGTATTCATTCTGCTGAGCACGGTAAGCACTCAAAAAAGATTTCTGAAAAGAATTTCAACAGAGCAAAAATAATAGCAATTTGTAAAGTGCTGCGGCCACTGTGGAAATCAGTTTGGCAGTTCCTCAAAAAGTTGAAAATAGAATTACCATAGGACCCATAGTTGAGCTTTTTTGCATATGCCCCAAAGAATTGAAAATAAGGACTTGAGCAGATACTTTTACACCCATGTTTATAGCAGCATTATTTACCATAGCCAAAAGGTGGAAGCCACCCAAATGTCCATCAACAATTGAATGGATAAACCAAATGTGATATAAACATAAAATGGAATATTATTCAGCTGTAAAAAGGGGGGAAATTCTGATGCCTGCTACCTTGAAGACATCACGTTGAGTGAAAACAGCCAGGCACTTAAGGGCAAATCTTGTGTGACCTTGCTGATATGAAATACCTAGAAAAAGCAAATTTCATAGAGACAGATAATATATTATAGGTTACCAAGGGGCAGTGGGTGGGCGGTGATGGAAGAGAAGAAGGAGTTATTGTTCAATTGATGCAGAGTTTCTGTTGGAGATGATGTGAAAGTTGGGGTAATAGATATTGATGATGGTAGCACAATATTATTAATGTAATTAATACTACTGAATTGTACACTTGAAAGTAGTTAAAATGGCACCTTTTATGTTGTATATATGTTACTGCAATAAAAAGTTTTTTTCTTTAAAGCATTTATGTATTAACAGTTTCCCACCACCACCTAAACTGGCAAAGAAGGAAATATTCTTAATTGATCATGCAGCTAATGTATAGATTATTGTTATAGTGATCAAAGTTTTGGGAAAACTGGCTGAATTGGAAGGATCAGGGAGAAGCTAGATTAGTTTAGATCAGAATCAGATCATTGATTAGTAAGGTGAAATTAAGGAGAGAGAAGGAGCTAGGGAGAAAAAGCAAGCAAGCTAGGGCTGGTGAAGGGATGGGAGAGAAAAAAAGAGATTTAAGGGGATCCCCTTCAGAAATGAATAATCCATACTGAAAATATAATGAGGATATAGGGGATCCTTAAGACATGGTAGTGTACTCTGTAAGAAGTTCCCTCCCTCCCTTAGCATTTCCTCAAACGACTTCAGCAAAGATTTCAGTCAATTTTCACTAGTCTGGGGAAGTATTAAACAGATATTTCTTTTGAATGCCATAAGATGCTGAAACTGATCACAAGGTAACCTAATAGTTTATTTGAATTATAAACAAAGGGAAAATTCATGGTGCCTAAGTTTCCTATCCACTAAAATAAATACCATACAATGGATTTGCTTAAAAATGGGAATTTATTGGCTGATGTTTTGGGGGCTTGGAGAAGTCCAAGATCGAAGCATTAGCAAGGTGATGCTTTCTCCCTGAATACTGTGGCATTTGGCAGCTGGCTGCCTGCAATACCTGGGTCTTTGGCTTTTCTGGATCCTAGGCATTTTTAGGCACATGGTGATATCCTCTCCTTTCTCTTCCCCGTTCTGTTGACTTTCAGCTTTTCAGCCCTGGTGGCTTTCTCCTTATGGTTTTGTCTATAAGGCCTCTGGGAATAGGATTAAGACCTATCCTGCTTCAGTTGGGCCACTCCTTAACCAAAACTAAGATCTTCCAAAAAAGATTCTATTTATAATGGGCTCACATCCACAGAAGTGGATTAAGATTAAGAACATGTTTTTCTGGGCTACCTAACTCAACCTACCATACCTGGTTACGTGGAAGGGTGAGCCTAAGTGATCTTTAGACCAATATTCTCATGAACCAAAAATGTCCATGCTAATGTTCCCAACTTTTTATTAGCAGTGTCTGGTGTCCTGCAATAAGTTTGAAATATGTTATGAATTTGGGGCTTTGTTGCATGACGATCAGTACGTGACATCATTCAGGGTGGAATCAGTTATATGTTCCAAGGACCAGGGTACAGAGAGCAGGGCTTAATTCTAGTGAACTATTGGAGTGTCTGAACCTGTGATACCAACTGTATATGGAGGAGAGGCTCAAGAAGCCAGCACTCTCATCTGTAATGGGTCTAAGCTCAGAGTCATCTCCAAGGTATTAAAACACAGAACCTCTTTCTTGCTCCACGCTCTGCAGAGCTCTTCACTGCATCAGGGAGATAGGCAATGAGGGAACAAGTGGGGCTGGGAGTGGGGAGTATGTAAAGATGCAGTACAATCATTTGGTGTAAAAACACACCTCCAGGAAGCTTAGCTCTCTTGCTCATCAATACTTTTGGCCTTGGACCAGAAAAAAAGGTGGAAACTACACTTCCTTCTTCACACAGAATCCTTTGCACATCTTTTTTTGTGTGTGGTTTTAAATTTGTTTTGCATTTATCAAGACTCCCATTTTGAAAATATTCCATACAGTTATGGATGGGAGAATGAAGTGCCATAGGTTTCCCTCTCAGCACTACTTTAGCTGCCTCCTACGTATTTTGATATATTTTATCTTCATTTTCTATGTATTTTCTTATGTCCTTTGAGATTCTCTCTTTAATTCAGGGATTATTTAGATGCGTGTTAATTTTCATTTGTTTAGATTTTTTTATCTTTCTGTTATTACTAGTTTGATTCCATTATGGTTAGAGAAAACACCCTGTGGCTTCAATTCTTTAAATGTATTGAGTTGGTTTTATGGCCCACCACATGGTCTATCTTGGCATATGCCCCATGATCACATGAAGAGAGAGTATATTCCACTGAATGAAGCTGAATGTAAGAATGATAGAGGGAGGAGGGCTGGGGGCACAAATGAAATCAGAAGGAAAGATAGACGAAAAAGACTGAGATAGTATAATCTAGAAATGCCTAGAGTGTATAATGATAGTCACTAAATGTACAAATTTAAAAGTGTTTTTGCATGAGGAACAACAAAGGAATGTCAATACTGCAGGGTGCTGAAAATAGATGGTAATTCATATATTTTAAAACTTTAACTTATGTGTGAGACTAAAGCGAAAAATGTTTATTTGGTACAAAATTTATATTTTGACTAGTGCATTTCCTAATATAACTTATGTGGACAGCTTAATTGAACACCATAAGTACATGGAACCTTGAGTAGGGCAGGAGATTTTGTAGGTTTGTCCAGAGTGATGCCCTGATGAATCCCAGAGTGATTTGAACTGTGAATAAAAAAGTATCTGCAAAGTCCCCTTGGAGGAATGGCGAGAAAGGGGGAAAATTCAACTTCCCCCTAGTGGAGAATTCTTGATATTCTCACAAGCAGTGGGGGACAACCAAAGCAATAGGCTGAGCCCCCAATCTTGGGGTTTGTTCATATGAAACTTAACCCCACAAAGGATAGGTTAAGCCTACTTAAAATTAAGCCTTAGAGTCACCCCCAAGAGAACCTCTTTTGTTGCTCAGATGCGGCCTCTGTCAGCCAATACAACAAGCAAACTCACTGCCCTTCCCTTCTCTACATGGGACATGACTCCCAGGGGTGTGGACCTTCCTGGCAATGTGGGACAGAAATCCTACAATGAGCTGGACTCAGCATCAAGGGACTGAGAAAACCTTCTAGACCAAAAGGGGGAAGAGAGAAATGAGACAAAATAAAGTGTCAATGGCTGAGAGATTCCAAACAGTGGAGAGGTTATCCTGGAGGTTATTCCTATGCAATAAATATCATCTTTTTAATTAAGCTCTGATGGGGATGCTGGAGGGAAGTACCTGAAAATGTAGAGCTGTGTTCCAGTAGCCATGTCTCTTGAAGATGATCATGTAATGAGATAGCTTTCACAATGTGACTGTTTGATTGTGAAAACTTTGTGTCTGGTGCTCCTTTTATCTACCTTATTGACAGACGAGTAAGACATATGGATCAAAAATAAATAAATAATAGGGGGAACAAACGTTAAAATAAATTTAGTAGATTGAAATACTAGTGATCAATGAAAGGGAGGGGTAAGGGGTATGATATGTATGAATTTTTTTCTATTTTCTTTTTATTTTTTTTCTGAATTGATGCAAATGTTCTAAGACATGATCATGATGATGAATATACAATTATGTGATGATATCGTGAGTTATTGATGATATATATCAAGAATGGAATGGTCAGGGCGGGCCACGGTGGCTCAGCAGGTAAGAGTGCTTGCCTGCCATGCCCGAGGACCCGGGTTCGATTCCCAGTGCCTGCCCATGTTAAAAATAAAAAAAAAAAGAATGGAATGATCATATGGTAAGAATGTTTGTGTTCGCATGTTGGTATGTTTAATAAATAAAATAAAATAAAAAGAGGATGTAGTCTGCAGATGTTGGGTGGGGTGCTCCATAGGAGTCAGTTTAGGTCTTCATGGTTGACTGCGTTGTTCGGGTAGTCTATATCCTTGCTGATTTTCTTTCTAGGATTTTTATCAGCTGCTTAGTAGGAGGTATTGAAGTCCTCAACTGTAATTATGAATTTGTCTGTTTCTACTTTCAATTTGTCAGTTCCTGCTTCATATATTTTGAGGCTCCATTGTCTAGGGTGTGAATATTTAGGATTGTTATATCTTTCTCATAGATCAATCTCTTTATCATTATGTAATATCTTTCCTTGTGCATAGTAATTTTCTTTGCTCTGCAGTATAATTTATTGGATATAATAATATATATTATAATATATGCATTATATACATATATAATAATAAATAATATGGCCAATCCTAGTATTTTAAAAATGTTTGCTTTTCCATTCTTTTCCTTTCAACCTGCCTATGTCATTGAATTTAAAGTAAGTTTCTTGTAAACAGTATAGACTTGGGTCACATGTTGTTGTTTTATCCACTCTGCCAATCTCTTCTTTTGATTGGTACATTTAGACCATATACTTGTACACTTAAGGTAATTGTTAATATGTTAGCACTTAGAACTTCCTTTAATCATTTGTTTTCTGTTTGCTTTCTCTAGTAGTCATTCCTCTATTTTCTTGTTTTTCTGTAGGTTACTTGGACATTTTTTGGATTCCATCTTAATTTACCTGTAGTGTTTTTAAATGTATACCTTTCTGTAGTTTTTGTAGAGGTTGGTCTGGATATTACCATATACTCATGTGACTTACCACACATGGACTGGTATCAATATTTTATCACTTAAAGTGAAATATGGAAATGTCACTTCCATTTATACCATTTTTTCCTAATAACAACTTTACTGAGCATGCATTTCTGTAGATTTTAGTATATTCACTGTTTTTGCAACTGTCACCATTATCTAATTTCAGAACATTTTCATTAAGCCCAAATGAAACCCTGTATCCATTAGCAGTCACTTTCCATTTCTCTCCCTCCTAGACCCTGCTAACCACTAATCTACTTTCTATTTCTATGAAGTTACCTATCATAGACATTTCATATAAATGAAAATATACAATATGTAGCCTTTAGTGAATGGCTTCATTCAATTAACAATGTTTTCAAGGTTCATCCATGTTGTAGCATTTATCAATACTTCATTTATTATTTTTGCTGAATAATGTTCCATCATCTGCGTATACCGTATTTTTATATCCATTCATCAGTTTATGGGCATTTGGATCTTAGGAGCAATGCTGCTGTGACTTATATACAAGTTTTTGTGTGAAAATATCTTTTCAGTTTTTGTATATGTATATACCAAGGAGTAGAATTCCAGTGTCATATATTAGCTCTACAGCAACCTTTTATGGAGTTTCCAAATCCTTTATAGTTTCACAAGTAATGTATGAGGATTTCAGTTTCTCCACATCCTTGTCATCACTTATTACTGTCTTTCTTTTTAATTTCAGCCTCCTTAGTGATGTTGCTCACTTTATTGTATCAATAGGTTTATGTCTTTCACCATATTTGGGAAGTTTTCTGCCATTATTTCTCCAAATATTTTTTTCAGTCTTCCTCTCTTTCTCCTCTCCTTCTGAGACTCTGATGATACAAATGTTGGATCTTTTGTTATTGTCTCATGGGTATCTGAGGCTCTGTTCAGTCTTTTTTTTTTTCATTTTTTTTTCTCTCTGTTGTTCAGTTGGATGAAATCTATTAATTTGTCCTCAGGTTCACTGATGCTATCTTCTGTTATCTTCATCTTATTGATCCCATAAAACAAGGTTTTCAGTTTTTTATTTCTGTTATTGCTATTTGTTTCTTTATTTATCATTTCTATTCTTTATTGAAATTAGATTAGATTTCCTATTTTTCATCTGAAGAGTACTTACAGTCAATTCTTGAAAGAAAACATTTTTATGAAGGCTGCTTTCAGATCTATGTCATATAATTCCAACATCTGATTCTTTGCAGTGTTGGTATCAGTTGCTTATGACTTTCATTCAAGTTATGACAGTCTTGTTTTTTATATTAAGGTGATTTTCAATTGACTTTTTTAGATTTTAGATTTTTTAATTTAGCAGGCAGCTGCCCTTTTCAGTTGAGTGCACAGTCCTGGCCTATCTCTATGGACCAGGTGTTTATTGTGGTAATACCCTCCAGGAGACCTCCCCGCCCCCCCAGCTGCCCTGCTGTCTCTGGGTAGGTCAAGGAAGTCTCTCAAACCTCTGGCACCAAAGAGGTTTCCTGGTCTTGGCTCCTTGTTGTGGCTGGATCCCTTTTGTCATTCCACTCACCAGCCTCATTATTCAGTCGGGTAGGGGAATGAGTCTCAGGCCCAAGGGAAAGAAGAGTGCTTCCCTGGCCACTTATTGCAGGTGGGGCCCGAGGAGAATCCTTGAACCTGAGAGTGTCAAACTCAACTGATGTTTTCAGAGGCACTCCCTTTCAATTAGGAGTGAAATGAACCTACCTGAGCTGCCTTATGTTGCTAGTTTGGGAGTCAGGAAATACAAAGTCTGGGTCACCTTTTTCTACTGGGTAGGACCCAGAAAATGCCTTGCTACTGTGTTCTATTCCCCGAGTCCTGGAGTCCCAAACCAGCCTGACTGCTTTTATCACCTCTCAGAGTGCTCCTTTGGTCATCTCTCACATTCTTTTCATGGTTTATAGTTGTGCTTATTTGGGGATGAACAGAGAGAAATTGGCCTATGCATCTTCTTCAAACCAGAAGTCAAGTGTACCTTTAAAAGAGGAATTATCTTTGTCTCTCAGATACTTACTGACTGTGTTTTGAAAGGTAGTCATTTTGGAAAGCCAAAGACTTTGAGGTAGTGGCACAACTAAGATTCTCCTAGCTCTTGGTTCCTAGATCTGTCATGGAAGCAGCAGGTGTGCATAAGGGATCAGTAGGTGATTTTTTTTTAAAAGGAACAAAGTCACTCATTTCCCCCAAATGCATAAATATCTTCAGTCAAATGTAGTACAGCATGATATCTCCTTCTTTCTCTTTCTTCAAAAGGCTTGTCTTGAAAATCATCTTAACTGGATTTAAGATATTCTTAAGACAGAGGAAAGAAAGTATAAAGGAACTTATCTGGGCCCTACCACTTTGTACTTATTCACAGTCTTAGATTAATTTCCCCCAAAACTAGGTAATGAGAGTTACTACATTAAAATGTAGTATTCAGTGTTCAAGAAGTATATCATAAATCAGAATTATGAGTTGAAACAAATAAAATGAAGTTTAATAATTATAAGAGTAAAATCTTGCACTTAGCTTTAAAATGTTCATTAATAAATACAAATAGGGAAAAGTCTTTCTTTTTTTATATTTTTATTGTAAACAACAAACAAATATACAAACATTCTTGACATGGTTACAATCAATGGCTCACAATATCATCACATAGTTGTGTATTCATCGTCATGATCCTTTTTTGAACATTTGCATCTCTCCAGCAAAAGAAATAAAAAAGAAAAAACTCATACATGCCATACCTCTTACCCCTCCCTCTCACTGACCACTAGTATTTCAATCTACTCAATTTATTTTATCTTTATTTTAAACTTTTTTTCAGAGGGGGTGGGGTGGTAGGGTGGAGAAGTGCAGGGTCCAGAAATTGAACCCGGGTCTCCCTCATGGCAGGAGAAAATTCTACCACTGAGCTACCTTTGCACTGCCCAGAAAGGCCTTTCTTAACCACAGTTTATTTAAAAACAGAGTAAGGAACTTAGTTACAGTGACTCCAAAAGCTATGATAATCTTAATATAAATATTGGAGCCAAGGGAAAGAGTTAAAGACACTTGCGCTCTATCTACTACAGAAGTTTTCAAGTGGTAATGTGCATGTAGATTACCTGGGTATCTTGTAAACCTGCAGATTCAATTTAGCAGTTCTGGAGTAGGGCTTGAGATTCTGCACCTACCAAGCTCGAGGTGATCCTGGTTCTCTGCTGGTCAATGAACCACATTTTGAATAGCAAAGCCTTGCCTCATCAGATGACTACTAAGTAAGACATTCATCTATGAACAAGTATTACATCTTAAGAGAGACACTGAGTAGGAATTTGTTCAGACAAGATTGGCAGGATGCTTAGCAGTTGGAAACTAAATTCTAGGCGTAACAGTAAAATGGTGAATCTTTATTAAACAAAGAGCCCTTTCAAATTGATAGTGTAAATCACCCAAAGAAAAATGGGCAAACAATTTACAAAATTATCACAGAAGACACAGCACAAATAATCAATAAACATTTGAAAAATGTCCAACTTCAGCAGGGATCGTGGCATGCAAATTAAAACAATTAAGAGATGTCTTTTATTTTTCAGCCAGTGAATAAACGAAAAGTTAAAAGTTGGATAAAATCAAATGGGGAAATAGAAACTGATGTCAGTTGTTGGTGAGGTATGAATTGCCATTACCTTTTTGAAAAGTAATCCAGTATTATAAAATAAAAACTGCACACATGTACTTTGACTCAGAGATCCCACTTATGGGAATCTTTTCTAATGAAATAAAAATGCCAGAATTACATACACACTTGCAAAAATGTTTACTGCAATATCTTTTGTTGTGACAAAAACTTAGAAACAAACTCAGGGTCCATTAACTAACGATTGACTAAATTGTAGAATATGCATTGTGAGGGAGAAATCTCTGTAAATTCTTGCCTTGTAATACTGGAATGATGAGTAACAAGCTCCTTGCACTGGAATGTTCTATTAGAGGTCATCAGAAATGCTATTTTGGAAATTCTTATAGAGGCAAGACTTTGGCCTGGATGATTTCTAAATTTCCTTCTGACTCTAAAATCTGGTGACTCTATAAATTGGGCACAGTTACCTTCTAACAGTGAAAAATAGGAAGAAAAAGAGAGGCAAGTTTTCCACCCTAGTTTCATTTGCTCTCCTCACTTTGGAATGAAGGTCTTTGGGAATAGGGTGGAATAATCCCATTTGCATGTATGGGGAGGCCACAGACTGAAGCTATTTCTTTTAGACACACAACAAATAAAAGTGGTTATTGGTTTCTCTATCCCTAATTGTTGAAACAAGATCCATATTTCAGAAAATGCCTCCTTTATATTCACAGTCACTAACGGAAAATGACTAATTTGATGACTAGGCAGGGACACGGCATCAAACACCCCGAGCATATGGATAAGTAACTCACTGTGTGTCTAAGATCGATGGAGCCTGATGCCTGATCCTTTGCCAGCAGCGTGGCCCAGCATAAATGTACTCAGAAAGGGGGAGAACAGCATCTCTTTATGTGCTGGGATGGTCATGAGCTGCCGGACACCTGCGCTTCCCTCCATCCGTGGTTCTCCAACTGGGACCCTCCCTGATAGGTGCTTCAGGAGCTCAGCAATCACTGCTTATAAATATTTAAAATATTGTTAATCATTCTTTTTAACCCATAATTGAAAACTGGTACATTCATTCAAGAAGCTATATGCCGAATTTTTATACATGGGAAGCCACTAAAATATTATTATTTTTTTTAACTTGGCTGCTTAATAAGTAAATATTGTGTCACTGCATGAGATAACATGTTTAAAAATACTTTACTGTTTTATGTTTCCATGTAGCATTTCATTTGATAAAGGAAATCACACTACCAATTTTTGATAGTCATTGCCCCCAAACCATGAGTTACAGAAAGGTAGAGAAAAGGATGCAATGAGCAGAGTCTGAGAAATGACTATTTAAATGATTAATCTAAGTATTTCCTGAATCTTTATGTGCTTCTCACCTCCTTCAGAACACCCCACCTTTAATAAGTTCTTTATTTTTTGAGCATTTAAATCTAAGTTATTCTTTTCAGAAACAGATCAATTTTTTCCCTCCCTCGTTTCTATTTTTTCCTGTCCTTTTTGTGGAGAGAGGAAACTGTTGCTGAAGTTGGAATTGAGTTGAATTTTGGTGGTAGAGGTTAATATGGTGACTTGCATGAAAGGTTCTGTTCAGAGAGAGGGATATCTTCCCAAAACATTCAATTCTTTTCAATTTCAAACATATTTTGAGGAATTAAATGAGCTGGGACGCTTTCCAGCACAGGGTCTGGATTCTGAGTGCTTAGGTTCAAATTCTAGCACTATCTCTTAAGGTAAGGTATAGCCCAGGAACATTTTCTAAGCTCTGCTTGAATTTCTCTTTCTGGAAAATGGGGATAATAGTAGTACTGCCACCATGGGTTTCCTGTAAGGAGACAATATATGCAAAATGTTCAGTGTTGTATCTAGAGCATGAAAAGCATTCAACAAACATTAGTGCCACTATTATTTATGTTTTATGCCATTTTTTGCCCAAATCTGCAATGAGAATTGTGGGTACCAAAAAGAAAAATAAAGAGGAAGACTGGGAAAACAAGGACTTCATTTCTTGCCTGGTCTCTAATTTTACTACCTTAAGTTCATCCCACTTGCTAACAGCAATGATCTCGGTTACTCCACTGCTTAAGGCCTGTAACTAGCTTCCTATAACCTAGAAATATATCCAAAGCCCTGCACCTGTAAAATAAGCTGTTTCTCCTCCTTCTATCCTACCTGCTACCTACCTCAGATCCCATCCATGCTAAACTGTTCAGAGTCCTTGCTTTCCTTTCATACATAATAAGGTTGGACAGTAGGGTAGGGCTGGAATTATAGAAGAGCTAAATGTGTGTAGAATGAAAGAACTACCACAGTCAATCTCGGCTCAGCATTCTCTTTCTGACAGAGGCACCAGGGACGCAAAGAACTTTGTTCTTTGTTCAACCAACTTACAGAGGGTTGTCTACTCATCCAGGTGTCTCAAAAAAATAACGAAGGGATCAAAATCCATACACATACACATATTTAAAATCTTTCGGATTTTCAATATTTCAAAAGAGCTGTCTTAGTTTCCCATCTGCTAAAACAAATACCACACAAAGGATTGTCTTAAACAACAGGAATTTTTTGGCATCATGAGACTAGGAGAAGACCAAAACTGAGAAGTCTGCAAGACAATCCTTCCTCTCTCAGAACTGTGGCATTTTGGGGCAGACTACTGGCGATCCTTGGGTCCTTGGCTTTTCCATCCCACAGTGATATCCTCTTCTCTCACTTCTGGGTTCCATGGACTTCCAGCTTCTTGCTTCTCCCATGTTTTGTCCTTCGGTGTCCAATTTCCTTTGCTTTCCTTTGGTGTCCAATTTCCTTTGCTTATAAGGAGGTCAGTCCTACTGGGTTAAGGCCCACCCCCATTCTCCTTGGGCACACCTTAATTAATATCTTCAAACGGCCTCACACAAATACTACCAGGGATTTGAATCTGAACTTGTCTTTTGTGGGGAACATGAGTTAATCCCCAACAATAGCTGAGCCATGCTTTTGAAAAAATATATATAGGGAAATGAAGACAAGGGCTTCTCATCTTTAGTGCCTGAGGATTGTGTCATTAGTAACTCCCTTAGATGAGAATTGGAGGAATATGTGGGATTTTTCATTAAGAAAACATTTTTTTAATTATTGTGATACCTTACCTATAATGAAATGTCTTCTTAAAACTAAAAAATAATAGCTAACATTTATTGAAAAGTTACTATATGCCAGGCACTGTCTAGATAACTTATGTACATTGTCTCATTTATTTCTGGCTAGCACCCTATAAAGTAAATAGTTTTATTATCCCATTTTACAGATGAGGAAACTGAGGCTCCACAAAGTTAATTATCTTGGTCAAGGTCATACAGCTACTAGGTGGTGATACCACTACCTCTTTAAGCACCAGAAAGTTCAGTAATTTTTGAGAATTAGCTTTTATTATACACTATGGCTGGAAATAACTTCATAGCTGGTTTGAAAAACTTTTTTTGTCTGAATAGGTTTTTAAAGGTAATGTTTAGGAAAAGAGTCTTTTAAGTGGATTGTATCAGACCATTATAAGGGAGTTTAAGTTTGGTCATTGGTAAGAGATATTAGATATTTAATAGAAGTGAATAAAAATTTGCTTCGATTGCATATGAAAAGATATAATGGCAAGGCAGCAGGCAAATGTACATCTCAGAGCTTGGGAATTCAGTGTCAATTATATTCCCGGACAAAGGGGGTGGATTCTTTCGACTGATGCACTCAAATGACCAATTCCTGAGCCATCAGGGTTTCAAAGAGAGAAAGAGTTTATTGCTAAGTACAGAGCAGGAGATCAGGCGGCCTATTGGCCCAAAAAATGTGTCTCTCTGAACTGCAGTAATTCTTATAGTTTTATAGAATTAAAAGATGGGTAGGGTTTAGGCTAATGAGCACAGTGGCCCCAGGTGATGGCATTAGAGATCTAATTATGGAGCATGCATAGATTAATTACATGCTTAGTCACAGGACATAATAAGATAGTGGCAGCCTGGGTGTGAGTTTTAGTATTATAATGAGGTCTAGGTGACTTGTAGGTTAAAGTCTAAGCTACTGCGCATGTCAGGCAGGACCACTTTGGTTCGATCCAGCTGTGTTTATCAAGATAACTTCGGACTTGGGGTGGGTTAATTCTGGGCTGACCCAGGACCCTTCATTAATAAATAAACATTAAGGTGTCTTTAGTGATCACAAGACCCTAAAATTGAAAAACTGGATACACGGGTACAAACGAAGGTTAGTCATAAAGTTTTTACCATCACAAGAGGCAGAAGATAAAGGCGATATAATCAATATCAGAGATCAAGGCAGCTGGTTTACAATTTAGAGATTTCAGGCATTTCCCTCTGTCCACTCCAAAGAGCAAAAAGGAATTATCTATATAATGGTTCAGTAATCAAAATCATCCCTAAATCCTGATTTCTCAGCTGTAGTTAGAATCCAGGTGTTTATCAGAACCAGAGAGGACATCTTGCGGCAGCAGCCGTGTGGAGTGGAGAGGAAGGGAACCCGGCCGGGTGAGCTGGGATCTCCTTACCTGCTCCGCAAAAGACTGCAATCCACAGGAGCCCCCGTTCCCTAGGGCCAGCCACATCAGTGACAGCTCTGGCCTGACAACCAGGACCAAAGTGAAGAATCAAAGGCTGCTGAGCCAAAGTAGTAGTTCTGGTAGAAATTACAGACTGGCTCTGCATTCATCAGAGGTTGCGAACGGGCTGAGAAGATGAATAATAACAGCTAATGTATGGTCCGGCACCTACAACACGTTAGCCAGTCACTCTGCTAAGGACGCTAAGTACATTATACCATTAAACCCCAAATAAACCCCATGGATATTTGTTTTTATCTCCATAATACAGATGAGGAAAGGAAAGCTAAATCAGCCTCAGTAGCATGTTCAAAATACTGAGGTCCCAAAATTGCCCACAAACCCAGACTCGGAATTTAAAGCCTGTGGTCTTTTACTGTGTCTCACTGCCTCAGCTATTACTGAACAGAGTCTTTTTTGTTTGTATAATTGCTCTGGTTGTTTAAGCAGTAGAGTTTGTTTTCAGAAAATGAGACCCCCTTATTCTCAATTCATTATGTCAACTATGAAGGTTTATGCAGCATTTTGTTGCTATGAAAAGCAAAATTGACCACTATTTTACAGCAACCCACTACAGCTGTAGGAGTCTCTGTCCCTATAGCCCAAAGGGTCTAAAGCAATAATCCTGGAGTTCTCAAATCCTATACAGCAATGTGGGAATATATTCTATCATTGCAAGGGGAAAGGGCTAGGGTTAAATGTGCTTAGGTGGGAGAAGGGGTGGAGATTTCCTGATAAGTGAAAGGATAGTTATGCTGGTAAGTATTAGATGGACTGATTGAATGTTTTGTTTTGTTTTTCACATGGGCAGGCACCGGGAATCGAACCCGGTTCTCCAGCATAGCAGGCAAGAGCTCTGCCAGTGAGCCACCATGGCCTGCCCTACTCATGTAAATTTGTAAACATTTTGAACATCATCTCTGTGATTAAAGTCACTGAGGCACACAAGGCAAATTATTGTTTCTTTGATTTGTGAAAAGCATTTATTTCTTAGGCAGAAAGACAAATAAGAAATGGGTAACTAAAAAAAATACTGAGGGTACAAGTGTAGTTCAGTGGTAGAATTCTCGCATGCCATGCAGGAGACCCAGGTTCAATTCCCAGTCCATGTACATCCCCAAAACAAACAAACAAAAGATTCTATAAATGTTGCTGCAATAATGGGATATTCACATGGAAAAAGAATGAAATGTGACCTTGTCATACAGCATACAAAAAAATTGAATTTAATTAATCATGATAAATGGTAAAACTTTTGAAAATTCCAGCTCTATGGACAAGTTCCAAAAGGTTTTAACTTTAAGAAATGCTCAGTTATAATCAAGTCAAGAGAAAAGATGCTGATTGAGAAACATTGAAGATTGATAAATTCCCAATAAAAGGCAGGTATAGCCTTTATTTTGATTCAAAGTGTGCATGACATTGAAATAAGGACAATTCTAGAAGCCATGCTTATCTACTTCTCAGAGGCTCCTGCTTTTAAGGAAAATGGCCTTTCTTACAGATAATCATTCCTACAAGGTCATATATGAAAAGTGCTTATAACGTGCCTGGTACACAGGAGTAGCTCAAGTTTTCTTTTCTTTTTTGGAAACGGAGCTATTCAGACCTTCTGTCAATGATGTAGTGTGGTGGATTGAATTATGTATTCCAATTTACACTAGTTCTTGGTCTCAATTGTCATTCCTGTAGGTGTGAACCTGGCTGTCAATAGGATGTTCTGAAGATGTCATTTTAATTAAGGTGTGGCCCTACTGCATGAGGTTGGGCCATAACTCAGATAAATGGAGTCATTTATAAGCAGAAGAAATTCAGTTATAGAGCAAGAAAGCCACAAGAAGGAGCCAGAAACCAGAGGACAGCAGAACCACAAGAGAAAGGAGAGAACACCTCCACTGGACAGGAAATCCAAAGGCCCACCATCTGAACGTGTGAGCCAATAAACACCTGTTGTTTAAGTCAACCCATTGCATGGTATTTGTCACAGCAGCGTGTAAGACTAAGACATGGAGCTACCACCTGGATGTAATTACCTGAAGTGTAATCACTTCAGAGGCAATATAGTTTATAGAGTACTATCATTTCTTCTGTAAACCAAAAGCTATATGATTAAAATGAATGCTATTCATCATTTCTTCATAAAATGTGTCAGTTTACTAGGCTCTGTCATCTGATACCTATAGTGTCTAAGTCTAATTATTTAAATGCAGATAGGAAAAAAAAATCTTCTTTTTTACCAATTGGATGAAATTATAGTGAGATGGCCAGATAAATGATTTGTAGTCAGCCCCCAAGAGAGTAATCAACATGTACTCTGAAGTAAGAAATCTGATTGCCCTATTTCTCCAACATAAAACACCATGCACTGCAATTTATTGGCCATGAAATTACTCATCCATAGTCAAAGTATTTTGTTTCATGACTCTATGCAATTTTCAAAGAAAGGATGAATGTGAACTTTTTATCAACTGTTTACTTCACATAGAGAAAGCACCAGTCATCTCTTTTAGTTCTGCTTAGAAGAGAGAGCACCATAAATTGGCAATCAAAGTTTACAATTAACTTTAATCATTTATTTCATTTAAATGTCTACTAAGTTTTTAGACCTCCAAGATCATTAATGTGTCTTCCTACATGCTCTTTTCTCTTCCTCAGGTTATAAAGTCAGACAATATTTTCTATTCCAGCTTTTTAGTTTTTTACTACAAGAACCCTTCCTTGCAAAAATATTTTCACTTGGAAAATACAACAAATTTCATTTACATTACTTTAAAGATAATAGATTCCTAAATTATGTCAAATTCATTCCCTACTATTAAATTTATATTCAAAGTTCTCAACAGATACTCATATTACAAGGATCAATAGAATAAACTGCCAAATGCTCAGTAAATTTTTTGAAAAGATTGAAAAAAGGGGTTTGGATCTTGTATAAATTAGTGTTTGGGGAAAAATTTCCATAATTTAAAGTTTGCATAGAATTATATTTCATTTTCAATCTCATAGTATGTTAATGCTTTCTCTTCTTCAGAAAATGGTATGTATTAAAATGGAAATTAAATTTTTATTTTCAAAATGTCCTGAATCTTGGAATTCATTTCCACTTTGAATGAAATTATAATGCCACTGGGATTATTTTAAATGCTTCTCACAAGCTTTATCTGAAAGCCGTTTTTACATGTGCCTTTAAATTCATTTCCATTTGGGAACAGAACTTAGCACCTATAGTTTCTAAGTGTACATTCATTGACAGCTGAAGAGAAACAATAACATTCTAGAGCAAAAAAATTTAGTCACAGTTTGAAGGGTGAAGTATATTTCCTTAAGGTCAATTGATTCTCTTAATAGCAGAACTTCTCTACATCCAGGAGTAGGGGAATATAATAATTTTTAACATACTCATGCTTTCCTTTGAAAGCATTGTTCAATCTAGCACAAAAGCCTTGCTTAATAATCAGCTATGGCCTAACTCTCTCCCAAGGGTCTTTCTTTGATTGCAAGAAAACTAAATTTGGTAGTTCTCAATACTCTAGGCAAGTGTTGCTTATAAGAGGAATTGTCCATTCTGATCGCTTTAAAATAGGCTTCAGAGTGTTCCCAAGAACAATTTCAAATTTCTCACATATTGGATGGATAAAGCTGAAGCAAGACACTTTTAGCCGAATAAGAGCATGGGTCTTGAACCTACAATTCAAATGAAGCTGCTTTATACTGTTCCTGATGTTCTAGCAGCACATTTTAAAGGAGTAGGAATTTTCTATGACTTCAGTTTATTTTATAATTTTTTCAGAGCAAGTTTTATTAATGAATTATCCATGTGCTCATTTCACAGAGTGTGGGCCATAAGCCACATTGGCATCACCAATGTGATGCTTTTTAAAAATGCAGGATCTCAGATATACTGAATCAGAATATGCATTTTTTTTTTTTTTGCATGGGCAGGCACTGGGAATCGAACCCAGGTCTACGGCACAGCAGGCAAGAACTAGAATATGCGTTTTAAATGCAATCCGCAGCTGATGCATAAAGCACGTTAAAGTTTGAGATGCACTGAATTAGCATTGATATTTGGAAGGGGCAAAGATTTTCTATTACGAGTTTCACAACCTGTGTGCTAAGGCGCGCTGCTGTACTGTGAATGAGTTTCAAGTGGACTAAAATAACACCTTCCTCAGCCCTCGGACACAGGTAACCAGGGACTCCCAGACCAGCTCCCTCCAGCTGTCAAGTAGGCTTGTCCATTAACCCCAGTATGTCATACAAAGATCATCATTTTCTATGTGTGCTGCTATGTGAAAAAGGTTGCAAAGCACTGTTCTGTCGATTTAGATTTAATGGAGGAATATTTTGATGGGAAGGACTACTTGGGAATAAATAAAAGTAGGAAATCTGGGATACACTCTGATCAAAAGCAAAGAAGTCAAGGCAAGAGTGGAAAATTGTTTGCTTCAGTTCTCTGACTCCTTGTAAAGTTAAATAAGTAAGACTTATACAACAACCAAACAATGCTAGAAGTGTAGTTTCTGGATGACAGATTTTTCACAGCTCCTGCTTTAAGAGAACTCAGCATAGCTAATAGCAATATGCTTAAAATAGTTTATCCGTAAACCCTTGGCAATGGATGAAACAAAACAGATTTGAATTTAGCATCATATATACGAGCCAAATAATGGAGTTAGTGATTTAAGTAATTCGAGAAGTCAAAATGGATTGGAAAAGTGAGAGAAGACTTCCTGGAGGAGGTGGCATTTGACCTGGATCTTGGAAGATGAGAGACC
The DNA here is from genome assembly GCF_023851605.1 of Tamandua tetradactyla. Lineage (NCBI taxonomy): Eukaryota > Metazoa > Chordata > Mammalia > Pilosa > Myrmecophagidae > Tamandua > Tamandua tetradactyla. The sequence continues at coordinate 34,503,574 of NC_135347.1, read as the reverse complement.
CAATTCAGTCAAGAGTTAACATGAGCAGACAAAGAGCTGCAAAAGGAGTTAGTCTCCAAAAGGGGTTTGTACCTGGGGGTGGAAATAAAAGGAAGGGCTGCATAGCAGGCTGAACAATAACCTCCTCCCAAATATGTCCATGTCCTAATCCTTGGAGCTTGTGAATCTTACTTTATGTGGCAAAGGAGGCTTTTCAGGTGTGATTAAGTTAAGGATCTTGAGGGAGCTAGATGGACTATCGAGCTGGGGCCAATGTAATCACAGCAGTCCTTATAAAAGGACCCAGGAGGAATGAGAGTCAGAGAGAAGATAATGTGATAAAGGAAGCAGAGATCAGAATGATGCACTTTGAAGATGGAGGAAGAAGCTGTAAGCCAAGGAAAAGAGACAGTGGGCAGTTCAAAACTGGAAAAGACAAGGAAGCTGATTCTCCCCTCAGAACCTCTGGGAAGAACTGGCCCCAATAACACCTGGCCTTCAACCCAGTCAAACTGATTTTGGACTTCTGAGCTCCATCGAAGAGAACAAATTTTGTGCTGTTTTAAGCCCTTACATTTGTGACACAACAACAATAGGAAACCAATATAGGCAGCAAGAAACATGGATGGAGCAGCAGAACACTTTGGGATCCCCATGACTCCACCAATAAAAAGCATATGTAGCCAAGCATGTGAGAGAAATTGCTCAAGATGCCTTCTTTTTCTGTGCTCAGTACTGATCAATAGCAGGATGTCTTAAGATAGATAAGCCCTGGAGAGAGGAGGCTCAACAGAATTCAGACCATAGCACCATGTCAAGAGCTATCCATGCCAAGAGATTTGGGTGGTCCAGCCTGAAAATGCTTCCAGACCACCTTTAATTTTCATACTGTCTCAAGAGTATTCCTAAAGGTACAATTTTCCAGGAAATCATCCCTTGGCTATAAGAGGGAGGAGGAGATAAGGCTGGACCCTGTGGCCATTTCCTTCCACACCTATGTGAAGTACCAATTACAGAAACTACAATGAAGAAAATACATACCTACATATATATATACTTAAGTCACACATCTGGGAGCCTGCTCAGAATGTAATTATTCAAACTGGAATTGGTCCAGGCCAGGATACAAATGCTACCAACTCAACAACAAAAAGCATCTTGGGAACTTCTCTAATTACCACCAATTAGAGATTAGTCTTATATCTCTTTCAAATAACATCAGCAGCCGCAGCAGAGACAGTCTGCACCTTTCAACATCACACTACTTCATTAGTTTGTTCTGAGTCACCCTCCTCACAAACTAACCCCCTGAGAAACTTTCCACTGAGTGATTTATCTTTCCATGTACCTGGTATACTTAATCTGCTGCCTTCTTTCTTCCTTCTTTACTTCCTACCAAGTATCTCCTCTGTGCTAGGATTTCATATATGCTACTTTATTAGCATTGTACTATGGACTCATTGTAACTCTTCTAAGTAGATATTATCTCTCCAAATGGGTAAAGTGGAATCAGAGTGGTCCCGTGGTTCAGCCAAGAGGGCATCTTGGTATTCTGCAGCCTCCTGAGAGTGAGGGAAGGTGGAGGAGAAGATGGAGGAAGGGTAAGAGGAAGCCTGCAGGAGAAGGGGGATGGCAGCAATGACAGTCTCCTGAGCCCCACCTCTGCCATTTCACAGGTCAATTGCTCTTTACATCCTCCAAGTTTCCTATGCCCAGAGAATTCACTGTAGTAGGAACTTGTACAACCTGCTTCATGAGATTTGGTGGGACTGGCTGCCCAGACATGGAAAAACTGCAGTACAATTCTGTAAATAGACTCTGGTTTCTGTGTCTAATGAGGAAATTTTATTTTGTCTTTGCTGCCAATTTATTTTTGTCCCCAGTGCATGGAAAAGGCCTTCTTTTGCTTTCTCCATAGACTTTTCTTCATCCAAGTTGGGACAGGGACCTAATCTGGCAGGGCACGGTAGGCCCCTGCACCCAGCCTCAGCCACACCCAGGACCAAGAAGGACTGTCATGGCCCACCCATTCAAGCTCTGGAGGAAACAAGCTCCTCCCCAGCTGTCCTTTCTCTAGGGCTGCAGTCCTTGATTTCCTTAAGAAAACTTGCAATGGCCTGAATCTACTTCTTTTCTTCCTCTCTGTGGCTGCAGAGTTGGGCCACATGAGCTGGGTCCCATAGGAAAAACCACTGAGCACTGCTCTCCTTCTGTTTTCCTTTGAGAAACGATGAAGATGATCAATGATACTCAATTTTTTATGAAATGTTTAGAGTTATGATTGTTATGTTTACAGAGAATTTTCAAGTTGTCAAACAAATACAGAATATAGTAAGCATGATTTGACCAAAATACCTCTTAATTTAGGGAATGGAAGAGAAGAAAGTTCTGGTGGTTAGGTCACAATCCTGATTACTTTCAGCGTTGTTCCCCAGAGCTCAAATAGTCTAGATGGTATAACTTCCAGTCTCTAAATTTAGGGATTAAAGAAATATCCTGTGCTGGTTTGAAAATATTATGTACCCCAGAAAAGCTGTGTTTTAATCTTGTCAACCTTGTGAGGGCAGCTGTTTCTTTTCATCTTAATTCAACACTGTAGGTTGGAAACTTTTAATGAGATTATCTCCACAGAGATGTGATACATCCAATTGTGGGTGTGAACTTTTGTTAGATGGAGATGTGACCCCACCCATTCCAGGTAGGCCTGGATTATAAGGACTCCTTTAAAAAAGGAAACATTTTGGAGAAAGTCAGAAATGGCAGAGCGGGCAGAAACTTCAGAGCAGAGCTGACACAGATGCCAGCACTTGGAGAAGAGAGACACAGGTGTTTGGAGATGTTTGGAGCCCAGCAGACATTCCCATGAGATGTTAAGCAAGCCAGAACCTGGAGAGAGCTAAGGGAAGCCAAGGGATGAAAGCCAGCCCTGGAGAAGCAAAGTGAGGAAACCCGCAGGAAGAGAGGCTGAAAGCAACGGAGCCCAGGAGCGAGGGACCAGCAGATTCCAGTCACATGACTTCCCAGCTGACAAAGGTATCCTTGACCCATCGGCCTTCCTTGAATTAAAGTATCTTTCCCTGGATGCATTACTTTGGGCAATTTTATAGTAGAACTGTAAACTTTAACTTATTAAATTCCCCTTTAAAAAGCCATTCCAGTACTGGTATATTACATTCCGGCAGCTTGCAAATGAACACGTATCCATTTTATGTATTTTCTAAAAATCATTTAAAAACTGAATGCAAGCATTTGTCTAACCAAGCTGGAAAAAAAAATTCATCTTATATGATATTGGGTCTGATAAGAAATGGAAGACTTACTTTGTTTACCTCAATCCTCTCTCTGCCTTTCTGGGCTCTCTAGTCTTCATTCATCTTGGATGCCATTGACGTCTACATAAGGCCATGGTGTTCTCTCATCATGGACGCCATTGACGTCTACATAAGGCCATGGTGTTCTCTCATCATGGACGCCATTGACGTCTACATAAGGCCATGGTGTTCTCTCATCATGGACGCCATTGACGTCTACATAAGGCCATGGTGTTCTCTCATCATGGACGCCATTGACGTCTACATAAGGCCATGGTGTTCTCTCATCATGGACGCCATTGACGTCTACATAAGGCCATGGTGCTCTCTCGAAGTCTAATAACTTGAAGTCAGTCATGTGGGAAGTACACAAATGTTTTCGGAGTCTGGAAATCCCCTCCCTAGGTGTGCCACCCACCATCCCTTTGATGTATTGCCACCCACTTTGGACATTGCCACAGGGCTGGGTGAGGCACACCCATTGTCCACAAACCACTCTCCTTTTCTCACTGAAGGGAAATCCTTTTCCCTTCCTTTCTCATTCTCTCCTTTCCCTCAAAGAGCTTATCCAGTTCCCTTATTTCCAGTCAGCATTATTGCTTCATCGAGCTAGGACTTAAAAAAAAAAAGATACATCAAAAGCCATTGATTTCAGGCTGCAAGTTTTGAAGTAATTCATATAATTTCATCTGGATGTAGTGGTTAAACAACACAGGGTTCATGGATGGAGTGGTTTAATTAGGTTTTGGGGTGTTATTGAAGCCATTTGCCTAAGAAGAGAAAAAAATGTATGCCTGGTAGACAAAGAATAGACTATATTAGTTAAGCCAATCAAGATGCCTTTCAGTATTATTCCTTCCCTTTCAGGATACCTGCCATACACACAGTCTAACACAGAAAAGTCTCTTATCTGTACACTGTACCACACTATCCTTCCACCCTCATCAGAGTTGTGTGAACCTTGGGGAGGGTGCATGTGTTAGTTTGAAGCTGTTACCTACCCCAGAAAAGGCCACATTCTTTTAATCCATTCCTGTGGGTATAGACCTATTGTGGGTGGAAGCGTTTAGTTGAGTTATTTCTACTGAGACTTGACCCATTTCATTCTAGGTGGGTCTTAATCTTTTTACTGGAGTCCTTCATATGACGATAAAGGACACAGAAAAGCCCAAAGGGCTCCGAGAAAAAAGCCCTGGAGAAGCTCAGAGAGGACCCACAGGAGCTCAGAGAGGAAGCCATTGGAACCAAAAGCTGAAAGCAATGAAACCCATGTGTGAAGGACCAGCAGATGCCTCCCCATGTGTTCTGGTTTGCTAGCTGCCGGTACGTAACACACCAGAGATGGATTGGCTTTTAATAAAAGGGGATTTATTTTGTTGGTTCTTCAGAGGAAAGGCAGCTAACTTTCCACTAAGGTTCTTTCTTACGTGGAAGGCACACAATGGTCTCTGCTGGTCTTCTCTCCAGGCCCCTGGGTCCCAACAACTTTCCCCGGGGTGACTTCTTTCTGCATCTCCAAAGGCCTGGGCTGAGCTGTTAGTGCTGAGATGAGGAATGCCGAGCTGCTTAGGCTGTGCTACATTGTGTTCTCTCATTTAAGCACCAGCCAATTAAGTCAAACATCACTCATTGCAGCAGACACGCCTCCTAGCCAACAGCAGATATAATTAGCAACAGATGAGGTTCACGTACCATTGGCTTATGTCTGCAGCAACAAGACTAGGTATGCTCACTTGGCCAAGTTGACAACTGAATCTAACTATCACTCCATGTGACAGAGGTGTCCTAGGTGCCGGCAGCCTTTCTTCAGAGTCCAGATATCATAATGTTGATGCCTTAATCTGTACATTTTTTCATGGCCTAGGAACTATAAATTATAAGTTCATAAATCCCTTTTGTTAAAAGCCAGTCCATTTCTGGTAGATTGCATTCTGGCAGCTTTACCAAACCGAAACAGTGTGGGCAACCTAACCCAAGGCCAGCCAATATCTGAAGTGGCCTCAAGCAAGAGCTTTGCTCAATAAGGACACATTATGCTGGATGCTGACTGTGTCCTGGCTTCTCCACTTTAGGAGGTTTGAATTCAGAGACAAAGAGGAAATCATTGGCAATGGCAGGAGCAACAGAAGCAGAGATTAAAGTGAGGTGACAGGAATGAAACAAAACCAGAGAAAGAATAGTGGATGCTTGGGGCTGACTTAATAAGAAGACACTTGATAGCAAGAACTGTGTTCTCTCCGATTAATTCTTCAGACTTCTCTCTATTCCTGACAGACCTGGCTTTCTGTGGTTCCTGTTTTCCTTCCTTCTATGCATCTCCTTTCCTACACACTCTAATCATCTGAATAAAAGTGAGACTTCCTCTGTTTTTGCAACTTACAAGTAGCTAACATACTTATTTAAAGAAAAGCTTCTAAGGCTTCTTCTTTGTTTAAGAGCAGCAAACAATTATTTTTGTTTAAGAGCAGTAAACAATTATTCACTGATTAAAGGGCAGCAAATACCAGGTGATTTATTCTGAAATCTGAAGCTTACGGAGTCAGCCCTGGAGAAATCACCACCAATAAACACACCTCGAGACCTACAAAGCTCTCTGTCTCCCTAACTGCTCTCCTCTGGATTTTGTCTCCCTTATGTTCCATCCGTTTTTAATCTATTTTGTGTACCTACTCCACATTTCCCCATTAACTGTCTGTCTTCCTCTGATGTGACTCCCTTTGTTTCCCTCTGATCTCTCCCTTTTGCATAACTGTCTGCCTCTCTCTCCCGTTCCCTTTCAATATCTCACTTCCTTACTCTACTGCTCACCCCCTCTTCCAACCCTCCATGCTGCTCCTCCTTATATCTCTCTTCAAAGACCACAAAATGGGAAGGAAATATATTTATCAGAATTTGTTCTGCTTATCACATTTTGTATTCTGGTTTTTTGTTGTTGTTGTTTTTTTTTAATTTAATAGCAGGTGATGTGAGCAGTTCATTTTTGTTTAATAAAAGAAAATATCCAAGCAATCTGTCTTTGCGTGTGTTCTTCAAATGATTATTTTCTCCAGGGATCTATGGCCTTGGCAGAAAATAAAGGTTCTTTAACCCCACAACTCTGCATTCAAGGTTACTAGGAAATGACACATCTTCTATTCAGTTTGTATTTGAAAGGAATTTATTTTTTATTTCTCCTGGTGTTTCTTTAAGTTGAAAAAAGAAAGTTACAATCAATTATTTACTAAATTAGATTATTAATCCAAAAGGTACAGAGCTGTTATTGTAGTGGAAATAACAATTTCTGCTTCATTGTATTAAAAATATCTCTCCTGGAGATACCTTGAAGCTGACATTTATCTTTCTACCAGATTAGTTTTCTTTTAATGTTCCCATGTTGCACATTTCCTTTGTGATCTTGAAAGTAAAGTTTCACAATGTATCTTACTCTTCAAAGACCAGGAAACGGCCAAGGCAAACCACTTATCTTTCTTACCATCTCATCATATGGTTGGATTCTCTGTACATTTTATGTCAACATAGAAGCTTATCCAGTGTTTCATAAGCATCATAATACTAACTGCTCTGGTTTGTTTCCAAACACACAGTCATTTGCCACCCAGTGCCTTGACAACAAATGGTGTAAATGATCCGCTCAGCAAGGGTCCCTGGGGCTCCCTCTGTACTATCAGGTCTTTAGGGTTTAGCTGCGAACGCTTCTGCATGGCAGGCAGCTTTCCCTATGAGGGGCTGCCAGACCGTACTTACCACCCTGCAAAACAGAATTTTGAATGTCACAGACAGAGGAGGTCCCTCTGGTCTATAGATGAAGATACCCAAAGGTGTTTTCTGACTCAGAACTTCATGGGAGAGCAAAGGTGGTTGAGAATGGTTACAACATACTATGACATGGAAAATAGACACAGTTTATATTATACTATTATCCCAATGATATATAACAATTCCAATGACTTTAACCTTTCATTAGGTTTATATGTCTATTGTGTACTGGGCACTGGGTCAGACCCTGGAAATAAAACAGGGAGTGTCAGACAAAGGTCCTGCTCTCACAGAGTTTGTGTTCTCGGGAGGAAGTACATAATAAATACGATAAAAACCTACTTGGATAAAGATTATAGAGGAAGTAAAGAGAGTTATGAAATAAACTTATTGGAGAAGACCCCTTTGTTTATGGTAGTCAGGGAAAGACTTTCAAAGAAAATGACATTTGAGTTGAGACCCAAAGACTCATAAGATGCCACATATAAAAATATCCAGGGAAAGGTCATCCTAGACCGAGGGGTGAGCAAGTACAAAGGTCTGAAAACTGACATAGGCGTGGCACGTCCAAGGATCAGAAAGGAGGACAATGTCGCAGTTGAAGCATGGTAAAGGAGAGTTACAGTGGCATTTGTTCTCTAAACAGTGGCAATCGGGACACATAAAGGAAATAAAATGGCCTTCAAAGATTTAAATTTTGAACTCAGTGTATAATGGATCATATGTTTACTGGGATTCTTTTCGGTTACAAGACACAGAAATCCAAATTAAGTCAAATGAAGCGGGGGAAAAAGTCACGTGTGTATGTTTGTGAGAAACAGAGATGATAAAAGCAGGTATTTGGGGGGTTGTAGCCAGGAAAGGCACAGGTGTATCTGGGGATGCTGGAATCAGGGACTCCACATCACCAGCTTCTCTTTGGATGTTGGACATGCACTCTCCTGCCACTAGGCTAGCACCAGAGCTGCTGGCAGATCTGGGCTTATGAGCATCATCACATTTGAGGGGAAAATAAGTATCTTCCTTCCAGCTCTGAAAACCCCTTGGAAGTTCTGTGAGTGCATGACTTCATGCTCACTGTGGCCAGGGAGGTGAGAAACAATGACTCATTTAGCCTGACCTGTGCCATCTCTGTGGCCAGGTCATTACCACTAATGGGATATTGGCATCACCCTAATTTTGTCTATTAGGGATGGAAAAAATGATGTGCAAAACCTCATTAAAGCTTGTGTGTCAGTAAGATGTTCCTTTAGGTTAAAAAGAAAAGGGGAAGAGCTGGGGGAGAGTGGAATGGGGAATGACAGCTTAGTGGATTTGGGGTTTCCTTTTGGGTGATGAAAATATTTGGGGAATGACAGCTTAATGGGTTTGGGGTTTCATTTTGGGTAATGAAAATATTTTGGACCTAGATAGAACTGATGCTTGCACAACACTGTGAATGTACGAAATGACACTGAATTGTACACTTTGAAAGGATTAAGTTCATGCTATTTGAATTAAACTTCAATTTTTAAACAAATGGCATTAATACTAACCAAAGAATGTGTCCTTCTGAAGGAGTCTTGGTCAGTTATTAAAATATGGAAGTAGGAAAGTCATTGAGATGCATTTCAGTAATTCTTACCCAAATGCCATCTAGGGAAGAGAGGAATCTCATTTAACCTTTGTGACAAAGCAGTTACATTGCTGAGCCAGCCGACGTGTCTGGGCTGGCCCCTCTGTGGACAATCACATTCTAATTCTACATGACTCAATGAGTTTCTTATATTAATTTGAAGTATATCCTCACTGAAGAACTCTATAAAAACAAAACCCCTTAGTCTACAGCCAGGGATAGTTTTCAGTTCTTTTCCCAGTTGAGTTTTCTCTTCTTCCAGTGTCCAGGTTCTGTTGATGTACTTCTACGTCCCACACTGTTTTTGATCACTCCAGGCCACTTAGGCTTTTGCTTTCTTGTCATGTTATTAACAGGAAGATCTAAGTTCCTGTAACTACTATTGTTGTTAGCGCAGTTAAAGTCAGCTCCTTTCTCAATTATATTACTAAGAAGACTTTCTTTCTGTCTAAAGGGTGCTACCAAATGCTCTCCTGCTAGTTACTTACTCTAGAAGAAATAGTTTATCTTTCCCTTTTCCAATTTGTGTGATACTGCAGCTTGGCTCTGTCTGTGTGTGTGTCCCTGGCTCTTAGCTGCCTCGCGTTCCACATTCTACTCTTTGGAGATGATCTTATATTCCAAGGCTTCTGATAAAAAAAAGTACCATTTAACTTGAGTTCCTCCTGAAAATGGATCCAATCTTGGACAAAATTATGGATGACAATAAAAATTAAATGCAACATATTAAACACCATTCTAGATAGGGTAGGGTTTCTTTTAACTTTTGTTTCTTTGCTTACTCACCCACTCACCATATATTTATTGAGCACTTACCATGTGCTACACACCGGGGATGCAAGGGTGAACACGACAGCCCATCCCAGTGCTCATGGTGTTCACAAACTACGGAATCAACTTGATTCCCAGTCACATCTGGGAGTCATCGTGTCTGTAATAAGACAAAGAATAGGGCTTAGACCCTGCCTTCAATTTGGGACTGGGGCAGATAAACAAGTGTGCAAATTAACAGCCATGCTCAGCACTACATAGCGACTTTTAAACCCCATGGCAGAGGTATGTTAAGGAGAAAGCAATTCATGGTGATTGGAAATACATGGCAAGAGAGAACAACTATGTGTTAATGAAACTGGCATTTGTAGAATGTGAACAAGTGAAGAAGGAGGAAAATAAATTCTAGGTACAGGAAATGGAACACATAAAAGTACTGAAGCAGAATGCCAAAGGGTGTGTTTAAGAAATGTGGTATAATTTTGCAGAGTTCCTTGGGATGGTTATTAATGCAAATTTGGGCTAAAAATCATAGAAGCAAGAATGGAGACTACTTAATTTCCATGCATAGGATTTAGACTTTATAACAGTGGGAATTCATCAAGAACGTGTGATCACAAAAATATATTTCCAGCAGCTCATAGAATGAGCTCAGTAGGTAAGAGACAGAGAAAGCTGGAGCAAAAAAAAAAAAAAAGGCAGTTAGACACTTTCTTGCCAGTTGTCCAGGCAAAAGAAGATGACTTATATTGGTGCCTGTGGAAAAGAGAAGAGATGGATTGAAGGCCCCAGAAGATGGTCAGTTGACAAATTTTCTGTGATGCAGAAAGAGGGGAGTGAAGAAAGCAAGTTAGGGTTGGGGGGCACTTAGGTTGATTCCCAGGCCTCTCACTGTCTAAGAAATCAAGTGATGATGATACAACACAGAGAAGGCAAGAGGAAGTGAAGTTTCAGATACACTGAATATGAAATACCAGGGAAACATTCAGGTGGAGCGTTCCATCCTCAATTAAAAATCTAAATTCCAGTGCACTTTAATTCATGCACTGATAGACTGTCAGCTGTATGCAGGATGTTAGACTTCTTAAAAACCAATCAACATAGGTGTCAACAACCACACTCTTCAGGTAAGAAAGATGAGAACTCAGAGACATCAAAATTGCCCAAGTTCACATGGTGAGTAAGGGGTAAAGCCAGAGTTTAAATCCCGTTTGGTCTAATTCTAAAGCCCTCCAAAAGTTTTGATGTTTCTGGCTCTCTCCTGCTCTTGCAGCATTTTCCCCTTATGTCTTAGGGGACAATTCAGATGAACTGTTTTAACTGTCGCATAAATTCAGGAACCCTTGACATACCTCATGTTCAGAGGCATATAACTAAATTCTCCTGGGGAGTTTGGAGTGCAAACAACTATAGCTAGTTTGCAAGTTGGGAACTATAAACATCTGTATCATCCCACAAGGTAAAATCAGTATTGTATTCATAAGAAACTGCTATTTGCAGAAAGTATAATCATCATCCTCACCAGTCCTCTGTTAAATTGCGGAATATGTATTGGAAGTTTGGGTTCTATTTCTGCTGCTAAACCAGTTACTCTCTTGTGAAAATTTAGTATTTCAAGATCATAATCTCCCCTGGGTTGTTTTTGTTTCTGCTTTCATCTACTTTTTGGCCTCTGAAAAATTCTTACTTCCTCTACAATGTATTGAATTTCTTTTTTCTAAGTGTCCTTTTACACTTTACCCAGCATTTTTATGTGATTTCAATGTTACATGCTTTAGTTTCTGCCATACTGTCAGAAACACGGTCCCCGCCTATTCACACAGCTTGTGGCATATGTGTTTTCAAGAAGTTTCGGGGACTTTCAGACAAAGCTACTGCCAGGTTTGAAAAGTCCCTCAGGTGTGGAATTCATTCCGTTCCTTTGGGTCAATCTCAGAGGATGGAGGGGCTGGCTGTGTCATTAAAAAAAAACAATCCTAATGTCACACAGATACCCATAAAGCTTTCAACCCAGGCAGACAGAGGAATCGCCTAGCCTTTTAAAAACTACCACTGCCTAGTGCCCCACCCCCCAAAATTCTTATTGAATGAGTCTGGGGTGGGGCTCAGGCACCAGCAGGATCCCACCAGGCAGCCTATGCGGAGAACCATCACCCCCAATGTAGGAGGCGGATAAACCAGAATTTAAATCCTATTTCATTACCCACTGATTTTATAATTTTTGGTTATTTAACATCTCTGGTTCTCAGTTTTTCATCTGCACCTCCTTGGATGAGGGATACTATGCATAAAGCCCTCAGCCTGATGCAATAAATGTTGATGAAAGGACAGAGAGCCAGCGGGAATGGCCCAGATGAAGGAAGGGGCTGAAAGAGGAAGAGAAGCCAGTGCAGAAAGGAGGGGCAGATAAAGGAACCCACAAAGCTGGCTTAGGCATAGTTCTGCCTCATAAAAGATTCATTTCCCGTTTGTCATATTTTTCTTGATTTCTTGCTATCAGCGAGGAGTTGCCTTAGAAAGAATGAGGAAGCCTGTGATGTGGGAAACCTGAATGCTCCCCATCACCCTTCTTTCTTTTATTGACCGTGGGAATATCTACGCCACCTGTGCACACCTTGGAACCTAGTTCTTGGGGGTTGAATACCAACGCTAGAACATTCTACTTTCCCAGGGGTTCTCAAGGTGTGGTTCCCCAGACCAACAGCATCGCCTGGGAATTTATTAGAAATGCAAAACCACAGGGCCCCTCTCCAGACCTACTGAAGCAGAGACTCTGGGGAGCAGGTCCAGCAGTCCGTGTTTTCACGATTGCCCAGATGATTCAGATGCATGTGGCAGTGGAGAGCCACTTAATAAAATATTGTTTCAGTTGTTCACAGGATAAAAACTGTTAACAATAAGTAAAAGCCGCGGCACTTTTCATTTCATTCATTATAGTATCCAAAGTAAGCCCCTAAATCCTTATCTTCTTGGCTGAATAATTAAAATAAATGCAAGAATATTCAAGTAATTGGATTTTCTCTCAGAAAGAATTAGAAAACCATCCTTTAGACTTCACTTGCTAAAGCTCCCAGACAACACTTAAAATTACATTTTTACATATTAACACTGATATATCTACCTGTGTTTAGATGTGTTCTTTCATATGCCTGAATATGAATTCATTCATTTGTTCTCCTTTGTGAGGATTTCCTTTCACATCTCCTTTGCGAGGACTTCCTTTCACAATCACTTTTCAAGATGCCTCAGTTTACCCTGTTGCTCACCCCAGTTAGGTTTGTTTATCACGTTGGGTTGGCCTGTTATTGCTGAGCCTAATTTTTTGGCCAAATTGCTCTTCACAACACAAGTAGAGGCCACCAGTGCAAGTTGTGAGCTCGTGCATTCTAGAGTCAGGCTGGCATCGGATTAATCCTTCCTTGCCATTTACTAGTTTGTACCTTGAGCAAATTACTTGATCTCTGAGCCTTGTTCCCATATCGTTGGATATTATTATCTGTGATTTTTTATAGGCTTATTTTTATAGGTTATTTATATCAAGGTTATACTTGATATAAATATTACCTATTGGCATCATGACTTCCAGAACCCTCTACTTTTACCATGATTTGAAATACTTGCAGATTTTTTAAGAAGACATGAAGTATAATCATAGGATTTTCGTGGGATTTCAGATAAACCTTTTAATGCAATGCTTTTCAAACCTTAATGTGTACACACATCAACGGAGGATCTTATTAGAATGTGTCTACTGAGCCTGCACATCTGGGGTGCGGTCTGACATTCTGCATTTCCAGCAGGCTCCCAGGGGATGCCGATGCTGCTTGCCCGGGCTTAAAGTACTTAGCTCAGGTCCAGGAATATGTTAATATTCAATACACATTAGCCATGGGTTTTGTGTCTTCCAGAAGTCTCTTCTACTTTCAGTGACCATTTGAAATACTTGCAGACTTTTAATGTATGTAGACCTTAAGTGGAATCTGTATCTTTCAAAACCAAGAAATAATTACAAAATCTAGTTGTTCTTAAATCACTGTTTTTTTGTTGTTGTTTTTTTCCAGTCAGAGGCTCTTTGCTTTTGTGCTTCCAGTCCCCTTCTACCTTAAATGCCCTCCCTTCTCCTTAACCACTCAAATCCCAACCAGACCCCAAGGTCCTTCTCTTTCAGAAGAACCTTAGCTCTCACCATGTGACTGTGTTACCACATTGCAACGTGTGATTCCAAAGCAATCATACCACCTTCTAAGTGAAACCACCAGCACCAATACACCTGATGATGGATGCTTTCCTTCAATACCATTTTAGGAAGGAGATTATCCCTTTATTATGGTTATGAATCCATTACTTTTAACAGTTTTGGTATTTGTTATTTAGAGTTGCCCTTGTGTTACTCAGAATGTGCTAGGCTATTCACATGACAGAAAATCCAAAATCTCAGTAACTTAATGATATTAAAGGTTATTTCTCCTTCACATTACAGTTCAATGCAGATCAGGGAGCTTTCTTGGAAGGTTCTGCTCCAAACAGTAATTCAGGGATTAAGGCTCCTTCCACTCTGTGATTCTGCCATCTTAGACTCTTCGGCTATAGGCTGGGGAGAAAGAGTATGGACAATTGCACAGGGGGTCTATGGATGGACCTGGAAGTGGCTCCTGCATCCCATTATTCAAAACTCAGGCATGTGGCTTCAGGCTGCCTGCAAACAGGGTCCCGCAATGCTATGTCCCTAGATAGAGGGAATAGTATTGGCGAGCATCCAGCCATGTTCTGCCACGCATTCAGAGTCATTTTCCAGGATCTGCAGAAAACTCAGCCACACTCTTTTAATGAGCTTTCCAACTAGTGTCTGAATCCCATTTGTGCATAGTGATTAGTTATAGGCGTGCAGAGATGTTGCTCCACTCAGCCCCCAGGAGGCTGGGCAGGGGTTAGGGAAGCCAACCCCCAGGCAGCTACCTCTAGTCATAAACAGCCTCATCTACCTTGTGCCAGTGTGTCATAGAAATACAATTTCGTGATATGAAAAATAAGGGAAAACGCTATGTATTCATACCTAGTGATTGACCAAAAGGCAGATTACTTGACTTGATCGCCATTCTTGGCTCTTCTCCAAAATCAAATCCACTACCCAGATAATGGAATATCATTCCTATTATAGAAGCTCAAACTAGAGCACTACATATTCTGACAGTAATTCCAAGGGGAATTTAGAAACATTTTAAACACTAGTGGCAATTCCAGAATAAGTGTTATGAGTCATGAAGGAGCTACTTTGACAGAGATATCCTCAGTTTATGCATGAAATAGTGTGTTTGTTAAAATAGCAGTATCATTGCAGTATGCAGCTGGACTCCATCCTGTCTAGAATAATTAGTCTTCCTTTTCTCCTAATCCTTCATTTCAGATATGTTAGGACCCTGGAATTCTATGTCCCCCACAGAAATCAGCTTACTTACAGGCCCCTGACAGGAACCAGGAAAAAAAATTACCAGTTGATTAATTTGCTTCGCATATAAGTTGATAAAATAGAATAGCTTTAAATTGGTACACAAAATATTTTAAGGTAAAATATTCATTGAAAACTTTTCCTCCCAGAAAAAATCATTTAATATCAAAATCATTTATTTGGAAGGATTTCAAGCACTTTTGGTAATAACAGCTGTATCATAATGTGAGCCATTTACTTTATGTACACTATCTTTCCTTATAAATGATTTCAAGCATATGAAAATTCCAGAGAACATTATTTTAATAATGCATTCACCACTGAGCTTAAATTATTAAACAGCACAGCTCTTACTGAAGCCCTCTTTGCCTCCCTCCTGGAATACCATTGAATCTCCCTTGCCGGAATTAACTACTACCCTAAGCTTGGTGTTTATTATTCATATGCCCACCTTATTTTTTTAATTCATATACATTTCAAGCTCCCACATAAGTGTGGGTCTCTTCCTGAGCTCTAATCTGTCCCACTGGTCAATGCGTCCATCCCTGCATTGGCATCACACTGTCCTTTACTACTGCGGTCTCATGGACATCTTCTTATCTCATAGGGTGACTCTCCCCTCTTGCTCTTCTCGTTCAGAATTGTCAGATATTCTCAGTATTTTTTTCTTCTACGTAAATTTTAGAATCAGCTTGTCAAGTTCAACAAAAACCCAGCTGAGATTGTAATTTGAATGGCATTAAAATCGGAAGATTACAGAACTCATCAAAGGTCATAGGTAGTAAGGAACGGGACTGGGAGACAAAATAAGTTTTAGCTGACTCCAAATCCAAGCTCTAAGCCACACCCTGCCTTTCAGAGTACACTAAACTACAGAATTTGTTCATGAAACAACTAAAGGTTGCTCGAAGGTAAAAATGACAACAATAATAATTTCAGGCCTTTATCTTCCTGGCCAACATATCGAGAATAATGCTTCTCAAACTTTCGTGTCCATACAAAGAATCTGAGCACCTTATTGGAATGCACATTTAGATCCAGTAGGTCTGGGGTGGAGTCTGAGATTTGGCGTTTCCGATAGGCCACCAGGTGAAACCAATGCTGCTGAACCAAGGAACCCAACTTTGAGAACCGATGCTCTATTCTCGGGCAAGCAATTCTTTAATTAATGAAGATTAAAGGAGAAAACGCCACTAGGTGGCAGCACAAGCTTGTTATTTTATCTGGAATGACTTTCCACTTCCCTGTGGAGGAAGTATTTGTTATTGATGCCTGACTTACTGTTTCAGGGAAGTGAATCAGGGTTTCCTTCACCTCTGCTGCTCTGTGCAGTCCGACCTCCTGTGGGGTGTTTTTTGGGAGACAATGGATTGTCATTAAGAGCATCCTGGCAAGAATATCACACCACCAGCTTCCCCCAGAAAGCTTATGACAAGAGGCTTGTAAACGAGAGTGAAAAATGGTGTTTCTTTCTATTGGTTGCTTTTTCATCATAATGAGTTCAAGTTAGGCACTTAACCAAGAAAAGGGGACGTGATTTGAAATGTTTGGCAAGAGATGAGAAAAGGAAATGATTCATTCTCAATGGGGGAGGGGAAACTGTTCAGCCGAATAAACTTAAAACAGAGTCCAAAGATCCAGGGGAAATCCAGGCAAAATGCCAGTGGACTATTAGCTTCACCCCAGAATGCAGGCCCAGACTGTGCCAACAGGTGGCAGCTTGCCTCTCTTTCTCAGTTCTTTCTTTTTTGAACCTGGAAAAAAAAAACAACTTTTTTTTTTTTAATCATGAAAAGGAATCCATTGTCTCTTGATGTTCCATTAATATTCTCAATCTAAGTTTGGCAATACTCCAGCCTTATTAAGGCAAAGAATGCTGTTGCATTTTAATTACCCTAAGACATAACCCTATGTGCTCTGAACAGGCTAACATGGTATTTGCTGATATGTGACAATCTCTGGAAAGCTTCCATCTTCTGGGCCCTTTATCCTCCCATACCACTCTCTCCATTGATGCCACCAACACTTATCTGTGTTGCACGTGTCCCTCCCCCAGAATGTGGCCAAATGGTCTTCCAGATTGCTTCAACAATGGATCAAATAGTCTTCACTGGTAGTGAAAAAAAAGAAAACAGACAAGGACAGTGAGGGCCCCCCCCCTTCCATGGCTGACACTTGCACTGATGGAGAAAGTAATCCGAGGGGTGCCAAAGCCTTCCCTCCGGCTCCACTGTTCCACATGCCAGGCCACAGGCCAGGGAGCTTGCAAGGTGTCAACTGGAAGAGCGGTCATGGGTAGAGAATCAGGAGATTATCAGTGGCCATGTGATTTAAGGGTTGCTGCTTCAAGTATTTGCTGGGAAAGAGAGGGAGAGAGAGAAGGATCTGCGCCACTGAGACTCAGTGACTATTACTAGCGCAAGAGTTAAAGGTTAAGCCTCAGCCTCAAGGTGTTAAATCTTCTCCAGATTTCATTGCAGCTCCAGAATGTTTTCACTGTAGCGAGGGAGTGACTTCTGTGCTGGTAGAGCTCCCCCCAACCCTTCTGCAGCCTGTGAAATTCTGCTGCAAAGTTAGAGCCAGAGAGCAGGCAGGCAGGTGCCTCTTGAAGGGAAGTTTGCAGAGATCCAGATTTCTGATCTCTTTTTGTCTTCACATCACCACCATCCTCCTCGGGACGTGGCACATTCATGGAGCATGGCCTGCGTGCTGCCATCGGCATGCGTGTAGCAGTGCATTTAATGCTCACTGTGACGTTGTCTGGCATGCCCTTATACATCTTTGCTTTACAGATAAGAAAACAGAGGCTTAGAGGGGTCAGGCCACTTCCCCATGGTCACATGGCTGCACAGTGGGGGCGTTGGAATATGAACCCACAACCAGAGAATGCACTCCGAAGTGTGGACTGCTAGACACTGGACTTCAATAGACAACACACGCTTATTGGATTAAGTTATTTATTAGAGAAATTGTGCTTTGTAAAAGAACACCAGAAACCAATCAACTAGAGACAGGCACCTGCAACGAGAATTAGAAACGATTGGGCAATTGCCTCTGGGCCTCATAACTCCTTTCCCTGGGCTTGAGGATTGCACTTCTGTTACCGCAGGGCGCGGTGCCCCAGTTTATGGTACTTTGAAGCACAGTTTCCTGACGTCGCTGGCTTGACCACACCTCCTTCACGTCTCTCTGCCTTGTTCCACTGATGCGCCAACGTCCTAGTCTGAACCTGATTACTGTACTGGGATGGGTTAATACTGTGAATCATTTTAGAAAGCAAAGACTGTGTGAGCTCTGTGCTTCTTGGGGTTTAAAGTTAGTGAAACAGAGTTTGCAGTCAGACCGGCTCCAACCTGGGGTAACCAGCCATCCTGGTTTGCCTGGTACTCTCATGGTTTTCCCATGTCCCCAGTCCTGGGTAGATCCGGGAAGTTGGTTACCCTACTGGAAACTCGTGTGACCTTGCACTACAAGCATAATCTCTCCAACTTGGGTTAAACTGAGTTTAAGCCTCAGTTTCCACTTCTGTAAAATTAGGATAAGACCCCCACATTTTTCAGGGGTTTAGGGAAGATTTGATTAGAGACCATGCATGTGAAATACCTGGTATCTGGTAGGCAGTCAATAGCTAGAAGGAAAGTCTTGTTTTATTGTTGTTCTCTTGCTGTTGTTACTGCCTGGAAGGCCTGGCTCTCTGAGGGTGCTTCAAGGCTACTGAAATACATGCAATTTCCTCCTCTCCATGTCTCCCAGGATCTCTAGGACAACAACTGTAAGGTTCAAAACCGAGAATTAGTCATCAGGAATCAGAAGACGCACCCAGGATAAAAATACAAGCCAAAGTCTGTCTTCAGTGCTCCCTTTCTGAATACTTTTCTCTTTCTCCCACCCCTTCTTCCTCTTCAAACTCCTCCTAGCACACTCAGGTGCCCTGTCTTCTACCGCAAAATCTGCCTGCAGGAAGGAGTTGCTAAGAGTCATTAGCACTTTAAGGATTTAAAAGAAACTCCTGAAAGTGTTTGCATTTAAAATCTCTTGGCTTGTAGGATAAAAGGTTTTGTTTGACCCTTTGATGGCTATGTCATCCATGTTAGGTTCAGCTACCTGTATGAGAAAACATAAAATTCTATATAATCCAGTTTAAGCAAGATGGAGGTCTGTCTTCTCTCATAGCCGTCACGGAGAAGGTATCATCAGACTTGCTCTCCATCCTAGTGCCTGGCTTCGATCCTCAAGGTCACCTCCTTGTCCCAGAAGGCTGCTGGAGCTCCAGTCATCACAGGAACATTTAAGGCCTCAAGAAAGAGGGAGACAGAGCGATTTGATCAGTGAGTGGAAAAGTATTTGCGAAGTCCCCTTCGCGGAATGGTGAGAACGGGGAGAAATCCAACTTCCCCAAGTTGAATTCTTGATATTCTCACAAGCAGTGGGGACAACCAAAGCGATAGGCTGAGTCCCCAGTCTTGGGGTCTGTTCATATGAAACTTAACACAAAGGATAGATCAAGTTTACTTAAAATTTAGGCCTAAGAGTCACCCCCAAGAGAACCTCTTTTGTTGCTTAGATGTGGCCTCTCTCTCTGGCCAACACAACAAGCAAACTCACCACCCTCCCCCTGTCTACATGGGACATGACTCCCAGGGGTGTGGACCTTCCTGGCAACATCGGACAGAGATCCTGGAAGGAGCTGAGACCCAGCATCAAGGGATTGAGAAAAACCCTAGAATGAGCTGAGACTCAGCATCAGATTGAGAAAACCTTCTTGACCAAAAGGGGGAAGAGAGAAATGAGACAAAGTGTCAATGGCTGAGAGATTCCAGAGTGGAGAGGTTATCCTGGAGGTTACTCTTGCGCATTAAGTAGATATCACCTTGTTATTCAAGATGTAGTGGAGAGGCTGGAGGGAACTGCCTGAAAATGTAGAGCTGTGTTCCAGTAGCCATGTTTCTTGAGGATGGTTGAATAATGATATAGCTTTCACAATGTGACTGTGTGATTGTGAAAACCTTGTGTCTGATGCTCCTTTTATCTGCCTTGTCAACAGACGAGTAGAACATGTGGAATAAAAATAAGTAATAGGGGTAACAAATGTTAAAATAAATTTAGTTTGAAATGCTAGTGATAAATGAAAGCAAGGGGTAAACGGTATTATATGTTAATCTTTTTTTTCTGTTATCATTTCTTTTTCTGTTGTCTTTTTATTTCTTTTTCTGAATTGATGCAAATGTTCGAAGAAATGATGAATATGCAACTATGTGATGATATTGAGAATTACTGAATATATATGTAGAACAGAATTATACGTTAATGTTTTTGTTTGTTTGTTCTTAATTTTTTAAATTAATAAATAAATTTTAAAAAAAAAGAAAGAGGGAGAAATAAAAGGGTAGAGGGGATACCTGATAGCTGAGCCAGCTCCTTTTAATAAGCTCTCCTCAAAATCCTATGCAACATTTATGTTTACATCTCATTTGGCAGAACTTAATTTCATGGTCACCCCTAGTTGCAAAGGATATTAGAGAATGTACTCTTGGTACATTGCAGGCTTGCATAAAATCAGGGCTCAGATGCTAAGGAGGAAAGGGAGAAGACATATAGAAAATGTATCAAATGGAAGCCTGCGCTGGTGAGAGCTTCCATGATTGTTTCCTGGTGTCTGATTGATAAAATGTGACCAGGATTACTGTAGCTGCAGGTCTCTAACCTGGCCCCATCCCCATTCTGGTGGCCAGCTCCAGTTTAGATGCCCAAAGAAAGAACAAAGGGAATTATGCCAATGTTGGAGGGATTTGGGTCCAATTATTAGTCACAAGGTTAGATTTCTAAGGAGAAGCATGAAATCTTTTAAAACTGGGAAAGATTCTCAGTTTTAATGGCAGTGAAGTATTGCAGAGGGATTTTTCACATATTTGGAAATTTAGGATTGTTTTATTCTCTTGAGGCTCTATTTACAGCTTCCTAGCTGTTCCCCAGCTGCCTAATGAATTTAACTTCTGAAAGAAGCCAGAAACTCTTAAGAACAGAGGCTTTTTTCCAGCATGTATTGATCATGACTCACATAGGACATATATAATGCCCAATGAACCTACAGCTCATGACTTGGAATTGGCAATACAGTCATGACTGATTGTTGAGGGAAAAATAAATCTTACGGGATAATTCCTAGCCTGTCCAACAAAGGAGTAAATCATTTCAGCTTAGTCGCTACGTGCAAACGGGAGCTGGGTTTTCTTAGCTAACATTACTGAGAAGACATCAGGTGGAGAAGAGTATAATGCATAGTACTGAGCCTGATGCCAAATATATTCTCCTGACTCTTCTTCTGTGTGCACAGCATTCTCTCTACCATTCCAGTTTAATCTTGAAAGTAGAAACAATAAACTAAATCATCTTTTCAGTTAAAAATAGTAAGTGCCAGGGTTGGCTGCATGAATAAGACAGCTATAATCCATGATTAAAACTGCACTAGATGGTCAAGTCTGATTTACCAGAAAGAGAGTTGGAAACCTTAAATGCCCTGAAGAGCATCTACCTATTTAGGGAACTCTTTGAAGACAAGGTAAAGCTGGGAATATATTTCTTTTAAATTGAAAAACAAGAATAAACAGAACTTTTTCTCAAAGGAGAAAAGTGAGTTGAAATGTCTAAGCGTTCCATTTGCTGACTCATCCTTTGTCGAACCTTCTAGAAGGAGATGAAGCACAGGCAGTAGCAACAGCAGTGGTTAGAGTACATTAGACCTGATGGAGAAACAGCACTTAGGGCCGGTTGTGTCTGAATTCAAAGTAGTCATGTCCCATTGTCTCTTAGCGGAATGCCTTGTTACATAAGAAATATAAATTTTTGTTCCTCCATAAATAGATTTTATTTCTGGTGTTTTATAAATTGAAAAATATCCAGTGTACCTCAATAATTTTTATAAGCTTGTTTTATAAGCTCTTTCCTGTCCTCTTCTGTGGTTGTGTCTTAGTGACAGGTCGCAGGAAGTAATGCACAATAACAGCGTTTTCTTCATCAGTAAAAAACCACCATTTATGTGAACATTAAAGCTAACTGGCGCTGCTAAATTCATAGTATAGAACAGAGGTTTGAGCATGGAGTCCTAGGGTTAATTTCTTTCAAAAATCACTAATAATAATAGTAGTAGTAACAACAGTAGCCACCAAGTCGAATGCTCACTTTGAGCTAGACATTCCCAAATAGTTTTATATGCATACACACATTTAATTATCCAAGAACCCAGAGAGAGAATATGTACATCCCCATTTTCAGAGGAGGAAAATAAGGCTCAAGGTCTTACTTGATATGAGTGACAGAGTCATTATTTAGTTCTGAGTTTGTCTGAATCTAAATTCACGTTCTTTTCTCCTATACCTAGTTGCCTTGTGAAGAGTAAAATTTATTTCTCTTCTGATATTATCCTAATGTACCTTTAGAGAAAAAGATGAGAGAAATGTTAGGTTGTTATTTTTTAACATCACAAGAGTTCTGTTAATTTATTCAATGAAATCCAAGCCATGTTATTTATCCAGCTCTAAGTAGCACCCAAAGTTTTCCATACATTTTGCTAGATTATAACTGGACATATATTTTATCCATATGTTATTCCAGGGCTCTCCACAAATGTTTATAGGCATATTGAGGAAATAATGATTCAGGAGAAAGATATCCTGTTACTTGTTGGTTTTCCTAAGCACACTTTTCTTTGGCAAAAAGGCAACTATCCCTAGTCAGATAGTGGAACATTTCAACCCATTGACTAAGCCAACGATACTGAAAAAGATTAGAAGAATCTGGGAAAATAGTATGTAAAGTATGATTCCAACCTTTTAAACACCTGTCTAGTTTATTTTATACTATTTGCATGTAGTAATCTGATAGTAATTATGCCCAAATAATAACACTGGTTACCACTGAATGGCAGAATTCAAAGTGATTTTTCTTCTTTTAGGTACTGTCCAAATTTCCTAAAATAAATGGATATCACTGATTCAGTTTCCCCCAAAGTAATATTTTAATGGGCATGAGAATTCCCAAAGCAGGGAATGAGTGGATGGAGGTACAGCCCTATATCAGGAGTCTCAGTGTTTCATTTATCCCGTCTTTATGAATTTGGTCTTAATAAAGTTCCTTGGTATCTCTGCCATTTTTTATTTGCTGGAAGATATACTAATCTC
Source organism: Tamandua tetradactyla (assembly GCF_023851605.1). Taxonomy (NCBI): domain Eukaryota; kingdom Metazoa; phylum Chordata; class Mammalia; order Pilosa; family Myrmecophagidae; genus Tamandua; species Tamandua tetradactyla. The sequence goes on along the minus strand of NC_135347.1, from coordinate 34,480,519 downwards.
AATACAATGGCAAAGAGAGGAGGTGGGGCAAGATGGCAGTTTAGTGAGGTGTGGAATTTAGTTCATTCTCCAGAGGAGCTAGTAAATAGCCAGGAATGGTACAGAACAACTGCTGGGGCTACATCAGTGACTGGACATACTGTGTACACCAGTCTGAAGTGGGTCGACTGGCTAAGACCCCATACAAAACTGTAAGTCTCCCAAGCTGTGGAGACTGGTGCACAGTCTCCCCCAAGGGCATGGCATGCTAGTTCCCAAGGGGGAAGAAAACAGCCTTTACTAGCAGCAAGGGTTTCACTCAAATGAGCTCCAATTGCAGAATTAATTGACAAATTCTGACTACTGAAAATAGGCCCCCAGCACAGATAAACCTGGAATAAGCACTAAAGGTACTAGGAGTTTTTACCTTAGCAGAGAAGGGTAGGGCAGATGGAAGAAAAAACAGGCGCTTTTTGAGTCAGACAGTCCAAAATACTGGAAAAGAGCTGGACCCCAAGAAAAGGGGGCACATAGTGCCTGGAAATACATGCAGCCACAAACTAACTTAAGCTCTTGATCGACAAACCCAAGGAGTGGTGGTCTCACTCTGAAAAGGCTTTTTTTCTACCCCTTCACAGCTCATTAGATACAATTGGAAGCCTTCACAGGCTCCAGGACTGCCTCAGGCAAGGGCAAATTTAAGCTTGTCTGAGAGACAAAGTAACCAGTCAGGTGAAAGGAGTTAATTCCCTAAAGGGTTCAACTTCCCCAAGAGAAAGGTAGGGCCCAGCTCAAGTGGAATCCCTCCTTCAAGGAATTCAGGCACCAGGAACTGGAAAACTGAAGCCATTAATGCCAACCTACAACCTCACCTCTGTCTCAACCACGCAAGTCTGCTAAAATTAAAGGCACCACATCACTTTATGCCGGTGGGAAGCCACAGGAAGACAAGCACCACATGCTAGGCAGGATAGGAAAAGCAGAGTTTAGGGGTTTCATAGGAAAGTCTGTCAACCTGCTGGGTCTCATGTTCATGGAGAACTGATGCTGGTGACTCTTTCCTCCTGAGACATGAGCTGTCTGATTCAGGAAAATGAGTGGGTTCTATAACATCTGAGGAGACCCTCCTCAAAAAAAAGGCTCCATATAGACAAGTGTGCCAGTTCGAATGTGTGGTAGAGCCCATAAAAGCCATATCTTGTAATCCCCATTCAATATTGCTGGCTGGAAGCATTTTGATTGTTCCCATGGAGATGTGACTCACTCAATTGTGGGTGGTAACTTTTGATCAGATAGCTTCCTTGGAGTTGTGACTCCACCCATTAATCCTTTAAAAGAGGAAACATTCTGGAGAAAGTCCTTTTTTTAGAGCCATGAGAAAGCCAGCAGATGCCACCATGTTCACCATGTGCCCTTCCAGCTGAGAGAAATGCTGAATGCCATTGACCTTCTTGAACCAAGGTACCTTTCCCTAGATGCCTTAGCTTGGACATTTCTATAGGCTTGCTTTAATTGGGACATATCCACAGTCTAAAAACTGTTAATTTGCAACTTATTAAATTCCACCACCACCACCACCACCCCTTTTTTTTTTGACATGGATGACACTGGGAATAAATTCCCCTTTCTTAAACTCCATTCCATTTCTGGTATATTGCATTCCAGCAGCTAGCAAACTAGAAGAGCCAGGCAAGAAACAGGCAAATAAGAACTGAAAATTGTGATCAGTTAAACAAAATCTATGCTAGAGGTCTAGAATAAATTGGACTGAATGTCAAAGAACAGATAGAGAACAAAGCCATTGAGCAAGAAAATCCTAGGGAAAAGAGTGAAAAGAACCTCCATAATAAACTAATTAAGGAAATCAAATGCCTAGATGTCAGCAAAAAATAATAAGTCATACTAGAATAATCAAAGATATGGCCCAAAGGAATAAACCAACAAAATTCAAATGAGGTACTTGAGTTGAAACAACTAATTCAGAATGTTGGAACATACATGGAAAATCTTATAAAAAATAAAATCAATGAGTTGAGGGAGGATATAAAGAAGATATTGGGCAAACAAAGAGAACTTGAAAGTTTGAAAAAACAAATCACAGTACTTATGGGAATGAAAGGCACAATATAAGAGATGAAGAAAACAATGGAAACCTAAAACAAAAGATTTGAAGAGAAACAAGAAAGGATTAGTGACCTAGAAGATTGGACATCTGCAATCTGATGTAGAAAAGAAAATATAGGGAAAAGAATGGAAAAATATGAGCAGAATCTCAGGGAACTGAATAACAACATGAAGTACATGAATATACATATTGTGGGTGTCCCAGAAGAAGAAAATAAGGGAAAAGGAAGAGAAAGACTAATGGAGGGAATCATCACTGAAAATTTCCCAACTCTTATGAAAGACAAAATTACAGATCCAAGAAATACAGCATACCCCAAACAGAATAGATCCAAATAGACATACTCCAAGACTCTTACTAACCAAATTGTCAAATGTAAAAGAGAAAAAGACAATTTTGAAAGCAGCAAAAAAAAAAGCAATCTATCACATACAAGGGAAGCCCAATAAGATTATGTGTGGATTTCTCAGCAGAAACCATGTATCTTAGAAGGCAGTGGTATGATATATTTAGGATTCTAAAAGAGAAAAACTGCCAACCAAGAATTCTATATCCAGCACAACTACCCTTCAAAAATGAGGGAGAGATTAAAATATTTTCAGACAATCCCTGAGAGAATTTGTGACAAAGGCACTGGCTCTGCAAGAAATACTAAAGGGAGCACTACAGGCAGATAGGAAAAGACAGAAGAGAAAGTGGTCAGGAGAAAAGTGCAGAAATGAAGACTATCAGTAAAGATAAAAAGAGAAAAAAATTAGATATGACATATAAAATCCAAAAGGCAAAATGGTAGAAGAAATTATTGCCTTTATAGTCATACATAATAATGGCTTAAACTCCCGAATCAGAAGACATAGACTGACAGAATGGATTAAAAAACAAGACCCATCTATATGCTGTCTAAAGGAAACTCATTTTAGACTTAAGAACAAAAATAGGTTGAAAGTGAAAGGTTGGGAAAAGATATTTTATGCAAACTAAATCAGAAAAGACCAGGAATAGCTCTACTAATACCCAACAAATTAGACTTCAAATGTAAAGCAACTAAAAGAGACAAAGAAGGACACTATGTATAAATAAAAGGAGCAATTCAACAAGAACACATAATAATCATAAATATTTATGCACTGAGCCAGAGTGTTCCAAAATTCATGAGGCAAACACACACAACACTGAAGGGAGAAAAATAGACACCTCTACCATAATAGTTGGAGACTTCAGTTCCCTGCTGTCATCAATGGATAAAACATCTAGACAGAGGATCAATTAAAAAAAAAAACAGAGAATTTGAATAATACAATAAATGAATTAGACTTAAGAAACGTTTACAGAATATTATGCCCCGCAATAGCAGGCTACACATTTTTCTCAAGTGCTCATGGATCATTTTTATGGATAGACAATTTGCTGGGTCACAAAGCAAATTTCATTAAATTTTAAAAGACTGAAATCATACAAAACACTTTTTTGGACCATGGTGGAATGAAGTTGGAAATTAGTAACAGGCACGGGGCTAAAAACTTTACAAATATATGAAGGCTAAACAACATACTCTTAAACAACCAGTGAGTCAAGGAAGAAATTACAAGAGAATTCAGTAAATATCTCAAGGCACATGAAAATGAAAACACAAAATATCAGACTTCATGGGATACAGCAAAGGCAGTGCTAGGAGGGAAGTTTATTGCCTTAAATGCCTATATTAAAAAAATAAGAAAGAGCAAAAATCAAGGAATTAACTGTTCACTTGGAAGAACTAGAAAAAAACTCCAAACTAACCCCAAAGCAAACAAAAGGAAAGAAATAACGAACATTAGAGAATAAATAAATGAGATTGAGAACATGAAAGCAATTGAGAAAATCAACAAAACCAGAAGTTGGTTCTTCAAGAAAATCAATAAAATCGATGGACCCCTTAGCTAGGTTGCCAGAAGGAAAAAGTCAGAAGATGCAAATAAATAAAATCAGAAGTAGAAGAGGAGACATAAGCACTGAACCCACAGAAATCAAGGAGGTAATAAACAACTATATGCTAATAAACTAGACAACATAGATGGAATAGACAACTTCCTAGAAAGGCATGAACAATCAACATTGGCTCAAGAAGAAATAGAGGACCTCAACAAATCACAAGTAAAGAGATTAAATCTGTCATGAAGAAGCTCCAAAAAAAGGAAAGTCCAGGACCATATGGCTTCACATGTGAATTCTACGAAGCATTCAAGAAACAATTAGTACCAATTCTGCTCAAAATCTTCAAAAAAAATTGAAGAGGAGGGAAAGCTACCTAACTCATGCTATGAAGCCAACATCACCCTAATACCAAAGCCAGACAAAGATTCTACAAGAAAAGAAAATTACAGACCAATCTCTCTAATGAATATAGATACAAAAATTTTCAACAAAATACTTGCAAATTGAATCCAGCAGCACATTAAAAGAAATATACACCATGACCAAGTGGGATTTATTCCAGGTATGCAAGGATATTTCAACATAAGAAAACCTATTAATGTAGTACACCATATCAACAAATCAAAGCAGATCATCTTGATTGTGGCTGAGAAAGCATTTGAAAATATTCAACATCTTTTTTGATTAAAACACTTCAAAGAATATGAATAGAAGGGAACTTCCTCAACATGGTAAAGGGAATATATGAAAAAACCACAGCTAACATCATCCTCAATGGGGAAAGACCAAAAGCGTTCCCTCTAAGATCAGGAACAAGACAAGACGTCCACAGTTACCACTGTTATTCAACTTTGTGCTGGAATTCTAGCCAGAACAATTAGACAAGAAAAATAAAAAATAAAAAGCATCCAAATTGGAAGGGAAGAAATAAAACTTTCACTGTTTGCAGATGATACGATACTATATGTGGCAAATCCAAAAAAATCTACAGCAAAGCTACTAGATCTAATAAATGAGTACAACAAAGTGGCAGGGTACAAGATCAACACCCCCAAATCAGTAGTGTTTCTATAATAATGAACAGACTGAGGAAGAAACCAAGAAAAAAAATCCATTTACAATAGCAACCAAAAAAAGAGAAATATTTAGGATTCAATTTAACTAAGGATACAAAAGACTTATAACAGAAAACTACAAGAAATTGCTAAAAGAAATCTTGGAAGACCTAAATAAATGGAAGGGCATATGATACTCATGTATTGGAAGACTTAATATAGCTAAGATAGAAATTCTATCCAAATTGATTTATAGACTCAAATCAATATCAGGTAAAATCCCAAAAACTTACTTTGCAGAGCTAGAAAAGCCAATAATCAAATTTATTTAGAAGGGAAGTGTGCCCCAAATAGCTAAAAATATCTTGAGAAAGAAAAATGAAGAGGAAGGTCTCACACTACATGACTTTAAACCATATTACAATGCTACAATGGTCAAAGCAGCATGGCACTGGCATAAAGATAGATATACTGACCAATGAATCGAATAGAGTGTTCAGAAATAGACCCTCTCATCTGTGGACAATTGATCTTTGGTAAGACAGTCAAGCCAACCTACTTGGGACAGAGCAGCCTCTTCAATAAATGGTGCTTGGAGAACTGGATATGCATATGCAAAAGAATGAATGCGAATCCATATCTCACACGCTATACAAAAATTAACTCAAAGTGGATGAAAGACCTAAACAATAGAACCAAGACCATAAAACTTTTAGAAGAAAACGTAGGGAAATATCTTATAAAACTGCAACAGGAGGCAGTTTCCTAGACCTTAAACCCAAAGCATGAGCACTGAGGAAAGAAATAGATAAATGGGAACTTCTCAAATTAAAACTTTTGTGCATCAAAGAACTTTGTCAGGAAAGTAAAAAGGCAATCTACGCAATGGGAGACAATACTTTTGTTGGTCAGATGTGGTCTCTCTCTCTAAGCCAACTGGGCAGGTGAAATCACTGCCCTCCCCACTACATGGGACATGACTCCCAGGGGTGTAAATCTTCCTGGCAACATAGGACAGAACTCCGGGGATGATCTGGAACCTGGCATCAAGGGCTTAAGAAAGCCTTCTTGACCAAAATAGGAAAGAGAGAAATGAGAGAAAATAACTTTCAGTGGCTGAGAGATTTCAGAGTCGAGAGATTATCCAGGAGGTTATTCTTATGCATTATATAGATATCTCTTTTTTAATTTATGGCGTATTGGAGTGGCTGGAGGGAAGTACCTGAAACTGTTGAGCTGTGTTCCAGCAGCCTTGATTCTTGAAGATGATCATATAAAGGTATAACTTTCACACTGTGACTGTGTGATTGTGAAACCTTGTGTTTGATGCTTCTTTTATCCAGGGTGTGAACAGATGAGTAAAATAATATGGATAAAAAATAAATAAATAACGGGGGGACAAAGGGTAGAATAAATTGAAATTGAAATACTAGTGGTCAATGAGAGGGAGGGGTAATATGTATGGTATGTATGAGTTTTTTCTTTTCTCTTTTTATTTCTTTTTCTGGAGTGATGCAAATCTTCTAAAAAATTATCATGGTAATGAATACACAATTAAGTGATGATAATGTGAGCCATTGATTGTATACCATATATGGAATGTATGTATGTGAATATTTCTCAATAAAATATTTTTAAAATATTAAAAAAAATAAAATGGCAAAGTCAAAGTACTTACCATGGAGTTAATCACCGTCAACCAGCATTGTCTAATAAGCACATATTCTTTTTCTCTTTTGAGTTTTATTGCAATAATTGTTTCTCGAGATAAGGAATCATGACATCATTTCAGCAGTCTATTTCCATGGCAACACATGGATTCAAGGAAGTGACCTTGGTGTTTTTGGTATTTGTTATGTGCAATTTATACAGACACATGGTCCTTCCAGGTTAGTAAGGTTAATTCCCTGTGAGATTGCCTCATTTTGTTCTAAATAATTTGAGCTAGAAATGAGAACAATTTTACATATCAGAACTTTCCTTAATATCCATAATGCTAAAATCAGCTCTAAAGAGTTCCAGTACCCCGAATATCTCCTGTTGTTAGTGACAATTCTTTCATAGAAGGGTCACAAAATAAAGATATTTTTAGTACTAGTTAGTATTGAGTATGATGACAATGGTGTTTCTAGTTAAGATTCTCCTCTCTCTCTCTCTCTCTCTCTCTCATACACACACACACACACACACACACACACACACACACACACAAACACTTAGAAAGTGGAATATGAATTTACCTTTAATCTTCACTCAAATGGAATAAACCAAAATTTTGTTCAAGTTTGTGTCCCTGTAATGTTTTCCTAATAAACACTTGACACTAGCAACAAAATTGTAGAGAAACCTAGGAGACAGGATTCTAACCCCAGTTGTCCCAAATTCTCTATTGTATGCAAAATGTTTTAGAAATAAAAATGTCATAGCCCAAATTTCTATTTTATTTTTCTGTGTTTATTTTCTCTTTTAGTTTCTTCTTCAGAGCCCATTCTCTTAACATTCTCTTCCTCCATGTTTTAAAGATTAAAACTGAGTTAGAGAAGCACCCCCAGCCCCCCAGCCCCGTTTCCCACCCACACGACTGTGTGGGCCTTAGGGTGGGTAAAGGGGGGGATTTGTCTTCTTAACAATTCCCCTAGACTAAATGATGGGATAAGCCTGCTGGAGGCTGGGCATCCCAGCCCCGCAGGGTAGAAACCTAGGACTAGGAGAAACAGGTTCACTCCAAAAAGAAATGGGTGTGGCCCCCAGGAAGAACCTGCCTCTGGGGCCGAGTAACTGGCAGACTCAGCGGTTTGCGCTGAGGCCGTGGTTCCTTCCTCTGCTTCCAGCCCACGGGCTGAAGGGGTGGGGGTGGAAGCGGTGAGGGAAGGGGAATGGGCGCGCCGAGGGAGTGCGGGACTAGGGCAGGTCCGTCCCTACCCCACGCAGGAGCCCTACAGTGGGCAACCTTCATCCCATCAGCCTGGCCGCCACCTCCATAACCGCACCAGCATCCGGGACTCCCACCCAGGGCTCCTCTGTCTCCCTCAGAGATCAGACCCGTCCTCCCTGCCTCCTCTGCCCCTTCTTCTTTATTCTTCACAGATATTACCTGGGTAAATTCCTTGAGTGTCTAATGCCACTTTAGCATTCCTTCTCTGGGGCCAAGAACTGACCCAAAGGGGATGAAAGCTATATATGAGGATCTGAGCTCGCTCTAGGCAAGGAGAACAAGAAACTTCCAAGAACAGATCAGGCCCTTTTCCAGGGCCGTCACCGAAGTCCAGGCCACCACTATGTTTCACAATGATTACTGAAATTGCCTCCTATCTGATTCCTCTGCTATCTCTCTTGTCCCCGAAGGTGATTAAAACAAAACATAAGAGAGATAAAGCCCACTCTAATCTACAGCTTTCCAATGGCTTCCCATTGCGCTAATATAGTCTAAATTTAGCACGTGCTACATGGACCTTAGGGTCTGGAGACTGCTTCCCTCTCTGACCTCACTCTTATTCTCCCCCCTCCTCACTCAGGCCTACTCTGTCTTTCTCCAACGCACCAAAGGTGCTGCCACCTCATAGCCTTACACTGCCCATGCCCTCTGAGTAGACCCTTCCTCCCTTGATGGTCCCAGGGTCCCATGTGACCAATCTCACATTGTCAGAGTGAGAGCCCAGCTCCAACGTCACCACCTGAGACAGGGCCTCCCTCATCACCTTCTTGAAAGCTCATCCCTTCCAGTTACCCCCTGCCATATCACCATTTAACTTCTTCCAGGGCAATTTTATTTTCTAATACTATCTGGGTAGTTGTCATACCCCACTAAAATATAGACAGACACTCCAAGTTTTAAGGGGCCTTAATCATTTTTCTATCACTGGGGCCAGGAACAATTGAGCTATGCATTGGAGGAACTTCACACGTGTTTATTAAATGAATGGAATGTCTGGCAGGGTTTGATGTCAAGTGTGATATAAACCCTCCCCTTTATCTGTACTATACAATTTTCAGTAATTTATACATTGTGCTCTAGTAATTTTGTCATGAGCATATTATCTGGGGGGGAATTCAAATAGGTAGAGAAACCTCTGTCCTAAGGTCAGCTCAGAGCAGGAACATACCAACGCCACAAATACACGGGCAACGGTAAAATCGCATTACAGGAGGCAGTGTTGCAGAGTGACAAGGAGATGGGAGTCCAGTGTGCCCCATTCCAATTCGGGGTCCATCACTGTGTGCTTGCGAGACCTTGGACTTCCTTGACCATTCTAAGCCAGGCTTTTCTCTTTAAAATAGGAATAACATAAGAATGCTTATGGAAAACGGTTATCATAGGGATCAACTGAGAAGATGCATATAAAGTTTAACCCCCTGCAGGGACAATTGTATAGACTCTGTGCATAGAACTATCATTAAAAATAGTAAGGAGAATGACGCTTTGAACAAACAGCAAGAACCAGCAGAAACATCTCTCTCAAAGTTCCAGAAAACAGTTAAAGTACTAAAGTAACAAAGAAAGAGCAGAATTACGAAAAAGGCTACTGAAAGCAGGAGGCCCTAAGAAAGCGGCTAGAACTAATAAAAGAATTCTCGGCAGGGTAAAAGATCAGCACACAAGAATTAGCAGCATTTCTGTACACTAGTAAGGAATAATCTGAAGAAAAAATTTTCTTAAAATTCCATTTATGGGGTGGCGGCAGCTTCCTGATGAGAGGCAGGCAGGAGCTTGGCGAGGAGAAATCACTATAGATTCTAAAAATATCTTTCCCCTTCTCTATAGACTTAACGTTAAAGTAGTTTTGTTTGTATTTGGATTTGTTTTCTAAAGTCAGTATCATAAATTCATATTAGGTTACCAAAAAATTAGTTCACCCCAAAAATGAGTTGTGGAAATGAATTTGTGGAAACATTAAAAAACATTGGTTACCCCAAGGCTGATATGCTTAACCAAGAAGATTTTGTCTGAGACTGCTGAAGACGAATCATTTTTGAAGTGGTTTTGTGGGAATGTGAATGAACAGAACATGTTGTCTGAGAAAGAATTGCAAGCTTTTAGCACTCTTCGAAAATCAGGCAAGCCCATCCTAGAAGCAGCAGCATTGGATGAGGTTCTTAAAACCTGTAAAGCTTCTGATTAGAAGACACCTAGTCTGGATGGCAAAGAGCTAGAATCTCATTAGAGGATGAAATTCAAGCTCTGCCAAAATTAAAGGAACTAAAACTGCAGCAATGTAATAAACGCTGGTTGGTGGCTCCGATAACTAGCCCCAAATCTCTGAGGTTAAATGCCAGAGAAGAAGCAGTCACTAAAACGCTGAAGGAGAGTCAAAAATGTCTAAATACTATGAATACTAAAATCAGTAATGACCTGCATACTCTTACTGGTGGGGTGGCAAAATTGAAGATTTTCTTCAAACTTTCTAGTTTAGGGCAAGGGATGAATCCACAGGTGTTTTTATCTCAGTTTCTTAGGGAAGTATCTAAGCCATGAGGAGCAAAGTACAGCAGATTTAACCTCATGTACCAAAAAAACAGCTCTTTCAGGGTATCCATGAAGGAGTTGAAAGTTCAAATGAAGAAAATGTTCAACTATTAGATATACAAACACCATTTATTTGTGATAACCAAGAAGTCCTTGAGGAGAGATGGCTGGAGATGACCAGGCTACAGTTAACATATGTTTGTGCACAACATCAGTTAATTGAACAGAAAGCAATTAATTTAAGCATGAAGTCAAGTATAATATAGGCAGAGGAGAATCTTCATAGTCTAACCAAAAAAAGTCTATTGGCAAAGAAAACTTGGACACTAAAATTTCTAGTTTGACCATTGAAATTCTAAAACTTGAAGAACCAATCACTCATATAAAAAAGAAAAGTTTGCCTACTATGGTAAGAGAGAATGCCCAGTTGTTGAACATGCCAGTGGTAAAGGGAGATTTTGATCTGCAGATTGCTAAACAAGACCATTATACAGCAAGACAAGAATTATTTTTAAATCAGTTGATAAAGCAAAAGGCATCATTTGAACTGAGGGAGTTTACCAACACTAGATCAGCCTTACAAGAAATGCTGAAGAGAGCTCTGCAGGTTGAAAGGAAAGGACAGTAGACAATAATCAAAGCCACATGAAGATGCTTGGTAAAGGTAACAACAAGGGTAACTGTTAACGCTAGTATTATTGCATTTTTGGTTTTAACTCCACTTTTTACTTCCTACAGGATCTAAAAGGTTAATGCATAAAATGTAATAAGAAATCAGTGGTTTTTTGACTCATAATGTATAAACATGTAATGGGGATGGAGGAGAATAGGAACATAGTTTGTGTATACTATTGAAGTTCAGTTGGCGTCAAAGCAAACAAGATTGTCATAGATTTAGGATATGGAACTTAAATCCCATTGTATCTACAAGGAAAAAATCAGAGAATATATAAGCTCACAGAGAAAGAAATTAAAGTACAAGCTGCCAGCGGCCCAGGGCAGGAGGGGATGGAGGGTTAATACATAATGGGTGTAGGGCTTCTGAATGGGAGAGGTGGGAAATTTTTATTAATGGAAAGCGGTGACAGCACTATGGTATTGTGAAAGTGATTCATCACACTGAATGGTATATTTGGCAGTGGTCAAGGTTGAAAAGTTTATGTTGTATGCATGTTTCCACAATTTAAAAAAGAAAGAGGAAAAGAGCAATTGGCAAGAAAATGACAATTACATGCAACACATGATCCTGAATAGGATTGATCAAAAGAAGAGAAAAGGCTTATAAGGATATAACTGGGGCATATGAAAAAATTGGAATATAAACTGTATCAATGTTAAGTTTCTGGAACTTGATAACTGCACTTAAGGTAGTTACAGAAGTGAATATTCTTGTTCTCTGAAGGTACATGGTGGCATTAAGTGTTCAGGGAGCATGATTTATATGCCCTACACTCAACTGTTCAGAAAATGAATAATAAATAGACAGACAGGTAGACAGACAGACACAGATGGTTGGCTTATTCACTAGCTAGCTGGCTGGTTGGCTGGCTGGCTGGTAGATAGATTAGATAGATAGATGGATAGATAGACAGGTAGACAGACAGACAGACAGACAGATAGATGATAGATAGATAGATAGATAGATAGATAGATAGATAGATAGATAGATAGATAGATAGATAAGGCAGATGTGGCAAATGTTAAAATTAGTGATGTAGGTATCTGGGAGTTAGAAGCATGTTGGCCCTTTTGTTGTCTTCTCTGACACCTGGATTTTTAATAAGGTCTCCAGTAATATGGATTAAGACAACACTTAGACTTCCGGGTCAAGATGGCAGCTTAACAACATGTGCATTTTAGTTCGTCCTCCAAAACAACTACTAAATAACCAGAAGCAGTACAGAACAGCTCCTGGAGCCATGATAGTGACCGGACACACAGTGTACCCCAGTCTGGACCAGCTGGACCGGCTGCGAGCACCCCCCAGAACCGTGAGTTCCCAAGCTGCGGTGGCCAGCACCCCTCCCCCGCAGGCCGCTTCCCAGAGGGGAAAGGAAAGGACTGTACCAGCAGCAGGGACTGGGCACAGTCAAACGCCAATTGTGGAACTAATTAACAAATTCTGACTACTAAAAATAGGCCCCCAGCTCAGGTGAACCTGATCAAAGTGGAGGTTGCTCATTTTGCCCCGGTGCCAAGGGGGCAGAACTGACAGAAAAAGGGGGGGGGGGGGGAGAAGGAAACAGAGGTTTTTGTGGCTCTGTATCTACAAAGGCTTGACTGACTCTGGATACAGCAGCAGGACTTTTCAGGCTGCAACTGCCCCAGGTACAGGGGCAGTGAAGTGAGCTCTTTTGGGGGCTTATCTGGAGCCTGTGCCTTCCCAAGGGGAGGGGTGAAGCCCCACCCAAGTGGAATCCCTCCATCAAGGAATTCAGACACCAGGGCTTGGTAATTTGAAGCCATTAAAACCAGCCTACAACCTCTCCTCTGCCTCCACCATGCCCCCAGCAGGGAGAGTCTGCCAAAGTTAAAGGTACCACATCATCTTATGCTGGTGGGACCTGCAGTCAGACAAGCACCACATACTGGGCAGGGTAAGAAAAACAGAGTCCAGAGACTTCACAGGAAAGTCTTTCAACCTGCTGGGTCTCACCCTTAGGGAAAATCGACTCAGGTGACTCTTTCCTCCTGATAGGAGGCCAGTTTGGTCTGGGAAAATCTGGCTGGGGTCTATAATAACTAAGTAGACCCTCCTAAGTGTGTGTGTTGGGGGGAAAGGCACCACACAAGCAGGGCAAGAAACAAGAAAAGAAGAACTGAAAAATTCTCCTCTGTTAAGCAAAACTTAAGCTAAAGGTCCAGATAAAGCTGAACGGAATGTCAAAGAACAGATAGACAACAGATTCATCCAGCAAGAAGACCCTAGATAAAAGAAGTGAAAGCAATCTCCAGAATAAACTAATTAAGGTAATTAAATGCCTAGACACCAGCAAAAAATAATAAATCACACTAGGAAAATTGAAGATATGGCCCAGTCAAAGGAACAAACTGACAATTCAAATGAGATACAGGAGGTGAAACAATTAATTCAGAATATATGAACAGACATGGAAAACCTCATCAAAAACCAAATCAATGAATTGAGGGAGGATATAAAGAAGGCAAGGAAAGAACAAAAAGAAGAAACTGAAAGTCTGAAAAAACAAATCACAGAACTTATGGGAATGAAAGACACAGTAGAAGAGATGAAAAAAACAATGGAAACCTACAATGGTAGATTTCGAGAGACAGAACATAGGATTTCTGAACTGGAGGATGGAACATCTGAAATCCGACAAGAAACAGAAACTATAGGAAAAAAATGGAAAAATATGAGCAGGGATTCAGGGAATTGAAAGACAATATGATGCGCACGAATATATGGGTTGTGGGTGTCCCAGAAGAAGAGAAGGGAAAAGGAGGAGAAAAACTAATGGAGGAAATTATCACTGAAAATTTCCCAACTCTTATGAAAGACATAAAATTATAGATCCAAGAAGTGCAGCGTACCCCAAAGAGAATAGATCCAAATAGACATACTCCAAGACATTTAATAATCAGAATGTCAGAGGTCAAAGAGAAGGAGAGGATCTTGAAAGCAGCAAGAGAAAAACAATCCATCACATACAAGGGAAGCCCAATAAAACTATGCTCAGATCTCTCAGCAGAAACCATGGAGGCAAGAAAACAGTGGGATAATATATTTAAATTATTAAAAGAGAAAAACTGCCAACCAAGAATTCTATATCCAGCAAAACTGTCCTTCAAAAATGAGGGAGAAATTAAAACATTTTCAGACAAAAAATCACTGAGAGAATTTGTGACCCAAGAGACCAGCTCTGCAAGAAATACTAAAGGGAACACTAGAGACAGATATAAAGACAGAAGAGAGAGGTGTGGAGAAGAGTGTAGAAAGGAAGACTATGAGTAAAGGTAAAAAGAAGGAAAATTAGATATGACATATAAAATCTAGAAGGCAAAATAGTAGAAGAAAGTACTATGGTACTTAATATTTTAAAATTTCAACTAAGGTGTGAGACCAAAGCAAAAAATGTTTATTTGGTACAAATCTACACTTTGACTAGTGCATCTCCTAATATAACTTATGTAGATAGTTGATTGAACACCTTAAGTACATGGAACTTTGTATAGGACATGAGATTTTGTTGGTTTGTCCAGGTGATGCCCTGATGAATCCCAGAGTGATTTGATCAGTGAGTGGAAAAGTATTTGCAAAGTCCCCTTCAGGGAATGGTGAGAACAGGGGAAAACTCAACTTCCCCAAGTTGAATTCTTGATATTCTCACAAGCAGTGTGGATAACCAAAGCTATAGGCTGAGCCCCCAGTCTTGGGGTTTGTTCATATGAAACTTAACCCCACAGGGGATAGGTCAAGCCTACTTAAAATTAGGCCTAAGAGTCACCCCCAAGAGAACCTCTTTTGTTGCTCAGATGTAGCCTCTCTCTCCAGCCAACACAGCAAGCAGACTCACCACCCTCCCCCTGTCTACGTGGGACATGACTACCAGGAGTGTGGATCTTCCTAACAGCGTGGGACAGAGATCCCAGAATGAGCTGAGATTCAGCATCAGGGATTGAGAAAATCTCCTCGACCAAAAGGGGGAAGAGTGAAATGAGGCAAAGTGTCAATGGCTGAGAGATTCCAGACAGAGTCGAGAGGTTATCCTGGAGGTTATTCTTATGCATTAAGTAGATATCACCTTGTTATACAAGATGTAATGGAGAGGCTGGAGGGAACTGCCTGAAAATGTAGAGCTGTGTTCCAGTAGCCATGTTTCTTTATGATGATTGTATAATGATATAGCTTTCACAATGTGACTGTGTGAATGTGAAAACCTTGTGTCTGATGCTCCTTTTATCTACCTTGTCAACAGATGAGAGGAACATATGGAATAAAAATAAATAATAGGGGGAACAAATGTTAAAATGAATTTAGTTTGAAATGCTAGTGATCAATGAAAGGGATCAGTAAGGGGTATGGCATGTAAAATTTTTTTTTTCTGTTTGTTATATTTTTCTGTTGTCTTTTTATTTCTTTTTCTGAATTGATGCTAATGTTCTGGGAAATGATTATGATGATGAATATGCAATTATGTGATGATATTGTGAATTGCTGAGTGTATGTGTTGGGAATGTTTGTGTTTCTTATAATTTTTTTTAATTAATAAAAAAGTTTAAAAAAAAAGACAACACTTATTGTGTTGGGTCCCACCTTAACTACAAGTAATATCTTCAGAAGGTCCTATTTATAATGGGCTGTCACCCATAAGGAATGCAGATTAAGATTAAGAACATGTCTTTTGTTGGCGTACATAATTCAATCCACCACACCATATAGCTTTACAGTTTCACTCCTAGAAATATACCCAAAAGAAGCAAAAGCAGGGACTGAAACAGATATTTGTAAACCACGTTCATGGCAGCATTATGCACAATAGCCTAAAGGTGGAAACAACCCAAGTGGGCTGATTTAAAGCTGTTATGTACCCCAGAAATGTCATGTCCTTTTTCCTGATACAATCTTGTGAGAACAGCCATGTTTCTTTTAATCCTGATACAATACTGTGGGGTGGAAACTGGACTGTTTTCATGGAGAGGTGACACACCCAGTTGTGGGTGGGACCTTTTGAAAGGATTTTTTCCATGGAGATGTGACACATTCAATTGTGGCTGTGACCTTTTGATTAGACGGAGATGTGACTCCACTTATTTAAGTGGGTCTTGATCAGTGGAGTCCTTTAAAAAAGAAAATTTTGGAGAAAGCTCAGTCAATAGCAACACAGACATTTGAAGAAGGTTGGAGTGCCAAAAGAGAAAGCAGATGCCTAGACATGGATGTTTGGAGATGCAGAGCCCAGCAGATGTCACCATGTGCCTTCTCATGAGATGCTAAGCAAGCCAGAGGCCTGAGTTGTGTCCCAGGGGAGCTAAGTGAAGGCTCACAGACACATGGAGAGGGAAGCACTGGCATCCGAAGCTGGAAGCAATGGAACTGGGATCAAGGGCAAGCAGATGCCAGCCACATGCCTTCCCATGTGACGGGCATCGCCTTTCTTGAGTCAAAGTATCTTTCTCTGGATGCCTTATATATTAGTCAGGGTTCCCTAGAGAAACAGAACCAAAAGGAAGTATCTATAAATATGAGATTTATAAAGGTGTCTCATGCAATCACGAGAACACAAAAGCCACAGGGAAGTCCAAAAACCATAGGGCAGACTATGAAGCTGGCAACTCTGATGCAGGGTATAGACAAACTCCACAGGAGAGGCTCACTGGCTGAAGAAGCAGTGAAAATTCTCCCTTCTCCCTTAAAAGTCTCAACTGATTGGATCAAAGCCAGCTGACTGGTTACATTTAAATGAAATGTTTAGAATAAGCAAACTCATAGAGACAGAAAATGGAGTAGAGTTAAACAGGGCCTGTGGGGAGAGGGAAGGGGGAGTTACTGCTTAGTGGGTACAGAGCTCTGTTTTGGGTAATGAAAAAGTTTTGGTAATGGATAGTGTTGATGATAGCACAACATTGTGAATGCAATTAATGCTACTGAATAGTACACTTAAAAATAGAGTGGCAAATTTTATGTTACAAATATGCTATCACAGTAAAACACACACTTGATGCCAAAGTGTTTTTCTTTCCAGTGATAAGTTATACTGAAGAAGACCCCTTTTATTACCTTGGGCTTAATAAATAACAGGTCCTGAGAAAGAAGGATATAGATACCTATCCCACAACATCTTTGTTTTAGAACATCTTCTTTAGGAAAGTCTGCGGCACCCAATTACTGTCTAAAGTAAACAGTACCTGGAGTAAAAAAATCCAAGTTCATATTCTATCTCTTCCACTTACTGAGTGTGTGGGGTCCACACTGCGGACTTTCCACCCAGCTGATTAGGCCAAGACAATCTCAATGATTCGGTTCTCCTGGCCAGAGATGCACTCAGAAATGAGCTGGGCTCAGCTAATTGGAGTTAATGAGCTGTGAATAGAGACTTGCTTGGGGCTTCTGGGAAAGACGCCAACTGTCTTCTGTGACTATGAACCAGGAAGCCCATGGTCCCAGACAACATTGACAACCATCTCACAAGTAGGAGGGCAGCCAGGCTTGGGATGAAGTCAACACAGAGAATAGCAGAACAGAGACACAGAAAGGGATTTGCCTCCGTGAGTCATGTCATGGAGCTGCTGAACATACAGTGACAGATATTTTAGAATGCAGGGTATATGTTTCCTTATTGCTTAAGCCATTTTAAGTTGAAGTTTTCTGTTATTTACAACCCGAAGTATTCTAAATGATATGTTGCATGTTCTTGGGCAAGTTACTTCATACATCTTGGCTTATCTTTCTTAACAGCAAAATGATTTCACATCTTTGGAGGTTAGTTGTGAAAGTTTATGACAAAGCCTTTTGTCATAAACTTTCTCGTTTTTACAGAAAATGAGAAAATATAGGACAATGTGGTGAGTTTTCCATCAAGTCAGTTTGGGGCTACTTAAATGACTTTTTATATGAAATGACCTTTGCTATTATCATGTCCTTTCATGAGTCATAGTATATGATAAGTTTTCTCTCTCAAATATTATTTGGCAAGAAAATAATATAATAAAGAAAACTTTATGTTGATACTTCATATTTTTGGCCATTCTGTTAGTCCATCCAATCCCAAAATCTGGTATCCACCATGTGAAAATGCTTGGAAAGATGCAATAATGTAAAAAATATGAGTTGTTATTGTTTTCTTAGTTAAGCACAGAATACTTCCTAGGCAATCTCCTGTTTGGAGGGAAGAAGATGCTCAGTGCACTGTATTATAAATATCTTTCCTTTCTCCAGACTTGCGTGGGTCACATAAAGGAAGACGGGAGGAGAAGACCTAAGCAGCTGATATGCAAATTGTGCTGCGTGGATACCCCTAGAAGGTGTTAGGACTCCCTATCCACTTCCAATCCCATCCCTCAGATGCTGTGAGTTTCCTGGTCATAAAGTAAACACTGCAAATGAAACCTACCTTTATTTGCCATACTTTTATTTTCATTTTCATTTCACTGGACACAGTGCCTTTACCTTCTGAGGTAAGCAAAGAATATTTGTTGTTCAGCCGATTGCCATCTGTGATTTTGTTGTAGGAGAAGAATACCTGTTGAATGCAAAAATAAAATGTTACTCTATCTTACACAAACACATAGAAAGGAAATAAATCTTTTTAAGTATTATCAATATTTAAAGCATTCTTTTAATGTGACCATTTCAGTGCACAAAAACCTTTTTCTTTCACCACACAAATGCTCCATTTGCAGAAGTATGTGCAAAAATGGTTTGGCAATTTATTCTTATTAAAAATAACCTATAAAAAATGAAAGTTAACAAATAAATAACTTACACAGATCAGACACTGTCCCAAGATAAAATGTTGGAATTCAAACATCTTGGTGCTCAAAACAGACTTCCTCAAAGAAGGCAAGAATTCATTATTATTCTTCTATATATACACAGCATTAAAACTATGTATGTGACCTGAGTATTGTTTCCATTTCTATTTGATATGAATAGCCTCCTTGTTTGAAGAGCCCAGGAGACCAAGTGATGTACGTACAAGCCTGTGGGCTTAAAGCCATTTGTCAGCTATGAGGCCTGAGGACGCCACTCAGCACTCACCCCCCAGGTTCCTTATGTGTGAAGTGTGTATAATCTTATTTAGAGAGCATCTAAGTCACAGAGACCGGGCGAGTTAAGCCTGTTAGTGTAACTTCTATAGCTCAAATTAGAAAGCAAGTATTGTGCTCTTTCCTTAAACAATTAGAACAGAACCAGTTAGCAAAGATCTTGTCACTAAAGGGAATTGTCATATGAATGTACAAATCATTTTTAGCTACTTTGGCCCCTCTTGATTAAGATCACTGGGAAAGGAGGCCCCCGGTAAACTTGGAAGTCTGCACCGCATCTCGTCCTAAAGCACCTAGAGGAGTTTAGCTCCTATAATGAATGATGCCTCACCATCACGGGCATAAGAAATAGGCAAAGTCTTTGACTCCTTGCAATCAGTGGCCTATCTTTGGAAGGCAATTCCCCTTAATTAAATGATACATAAGGTGTATAGTTCATACGACAGAGCCTGGCCCATGGAAGATGTTCAGTGAAGTTAATTCACCATCCCACCACCTTTTATTTCCTTTTTCCCTGGAAATAGTAGCATTAGAAGTTGAATTAGACAACTTCCAACCTACAGGGTAAATATTAATCCCTATATACGAGTTAATGATTTTTAAAGTCTAGATGCTTTTGAAAGTTTTATATTTCCAAAACCAAATTAAGGTTTAGGGGTAGCAGAGCATTATCTTTGGCCTAACAATGTCTAGGGAAGAACTGGGTAGGATGAAGTTGTTCTGCTGTTTACTAATTATTGTCTAATATGGAAGAAATTTGATAATATTTCTGAGGGCTAAGAAACTGTGTTTGCAAACTGTGTTTGCAGTGAAAGAAAGTTAAGAAAAAAAGAAAACCATACAGGTATGCCCACTATTCCTGGGATGGGATGGTGTGGTTGGCATAAAGTTGTGTCCAGCAGATCCCCTTCCAAGGAGGACTTGTTGCCCAGCTGCAGAGGGTGTGGTCAGCAGACAGCCTCCAGGTCTAAGCCCCTTTGAGGTGACCTCAGCTTCACAGACCCGTTTTACCAAGGTAAACTGCCCTTATTGGGAGGTCCACATATACCAACTAACTGAGGAGAGGGCTGGGAGAATGAAGGCCCAGCAATTTTGTCCTAACATGTGACAAATCTTGTGGACAGTACTCTCTCTAGATTGTCCCATCCTGCTTCCTCTCCCTTCCTTTCACAGGAGCTAATCCTTTTTTGCACCCTAAACTCTGTCTCAACCACTGCTTCAGAGAAACTGACTTGCGACAGAAGGTCTCACACCTTACTAAATATGGTGGTGTGATGGTTAAGTTCATGTGTCAACTTTTTGGTGTGCAGGTGTTTGACCAAGCAAGTGCTGACCTGAATGTTACTTTGAGGCTATTTCATGGGCTTAAAGCATCAGTAAATTGATTGGCTCTATGGCTGATTACATCTACAATCAAATGAGAGTCATCAAATTCAATCAGTTGAAGGCTTTCAAAGGAGACGTGATGACCTTGGCACTCAGAAGGGAGAATTTCCATCTCTCTGCTCAGGCCAGCCAGCTTCTCCCAGTGAATTTATTGAAAACCTTCATTGGAGTGCCTAGCTTGTCACCTGCCCTGTGGACTTTGGATTGTGCATCTCCACCGTTGTGTAAGACAACGCTTACAAATAAATCGCATAATATCTGTGATATCTCCTGTTGGTTTGGTTTCCTTGGAGAACCCTGACTAATACAGGCAGGTTAGCATTTTGCCTCATTTTCTCTCCAATGGTTAGCACAGTGCCAGAATGGATTGTCGTAGACTAACCAGGTTAATGTCACACTCTGGCTTATATCTCAACTTCTTCCAACATCATTCCCCAATAGTCCTTCCATGAACCTTTCACTTAAGCAGCCCAGATATATTTATTTTCCATCTTTAAAACCTACTCTGCTTCCTTGGAGAAATGCCCTCCCCAATACTTTTTTCCCAGCTTTGACTAATCAAAGCTGAGCTATGTATCACACATTTATTTGGTGTTGACTCTGGCAGAGATGAATTTCTTTCACTGTCAAGTGCTTTAAATTTTGCAAGCACAGTGAAACCACAACCAAGCCTAAGACAATCTAAACCTGGGGAAGTAGAGTAGGATCAACAGGATCCACTTTAGAAAATCAAGGCAATGCCAGGCAGCCAGTCCTGTACCTGAGGAAACTTGATCTGTGTGTCATAGCTTCCTTCCTTCTCAATTAGTCATGCATTAAACTAATATTTATGGAGCACTCTCCTAGGTATTGGGAATATATTGGTGGATAAAACAGTCATGCTTTCTGCCCTCAGAACTTACTCTCCCTGGTTAGAGACAAACATAATCCAAAGAACAGACCAATAAACATAATTGCCTGTGCAGTATACTGACAAGATGTAGTGATGGAGAACAAAGGTCGAAAGTGAGACTCTACTTAAATGGGGGTCAGGGAATTTAAATTGAGCATGAAGGATGAGAAGGTATGTGCCATAGGGGACTTCGGGGAAGAGTATTTCAGGCAGAGGGACCATGTCCAACTATTTCTAAGTTGAGGACAAAATACAGGAAGGGAAGTAAACTACCTCATAATCATTCAAGAGAACCACGTGTCATATTGATTTGCCAAAGAAAGAAAGAAAGAAAAACAAATCAGTTCTATTAGCCTATAACTGATTCTTGTATATATACATTTTGAATCTTAATCACTAGCAGGGTCTCAAACTGAACATAAAAATATATGCTTCAGGTGGGCAATGTGGCTCAGTGGCAGAATTCTTGCCTGCCATGCTGGAGACCCAGGTTTGATTCCCAGAGCCTGCCCATACCAAAAAAAAAAAAAAAAAAAAAAGGATATATGCTTCATGGCTCTGTGCCTTTGTACTTTTGATATCTTCTGCCTAGAGCTTATGTTTCCACTGTCCACCTACAGGAACCTCGCTTATTCTTAAAGACTCACTTGAAGTATCTTTTCTTTTTTATATATAACAGTTTTTTTTAATTGAGGTATACTTATAAAGCTCACCATTTTAAACCGTACACATCAGTGGTTTTAAGTATATTCATTGTGTTGTGCAATACCACCACCACCTCATTCCAGAACATTTCCATTACCCCCAAAAGAAATCCCATATCCATTAGCATTCACTCCCTATTCCCCGATCCCCTGGGCTATAGCAACCCCTACTCTAGATCTGTCTCTATGGATTTGCTTGGTCTGGACATTCCATGTAATTAGAATCATATACTATGTTGCCTTTTGCATCTGGCTCCTTTCACTTAGAATAATGTTTTAAAGATTCGTCCATATTGGGGTATATATCAGAATTTCATTCCTTCTTATGGCTGAATTATATTCATTATATGGATATACCGTATTCTGTTTACCCATTCCTCAGTTGATGAACATTCTGGACCCTGTTTGGTTATTGTGAAAAATGCTGTTATGAACACTTGTGTAAAAAGTGGGGGTTTTTTTGAGTGTTTTTATGTGAATGCATGTTTTCAATTCTCTTGTGTATATTCCTAGGAGTAGAATTGCTGGATCATATGGGTAATTCTATGTTTAGCTTTTTTGAGGAACTGCTGCACTGTTTTCCAAAGTGACTACACCATTTTACATTCCTACTAGCAAAGTATGAGAGTTCTGAGTCTCCCTAATCTTGCCAACACTTGTTATTGTCATTATTATTATTATTATTATTATTGTCAGACTTGTAAAATGATATCGTATAGTGGCTTTGATTTGCAGTTCTCTAATGACTGATGATGTTAGCATCTTTTCATGTGCTATTGGCCATTTATATATTTTTTGGAGAAATGTCTATTGAAATCTTTTTCCTTGTTTAAGAACCTTCATCAAATAAATGATTTGTAAACAGTTTTCCTATTCAGTGGGTTATCCTTTCACCTTCTTTATAGTGTTCTTTGATGCACACAATTTTAATTTTGAGGAAGTCCTATTTAACTTTTTTTTTCAGTTGCTTGTGCTTTTGGTGTCACATCTAAAGAAAACTGTACAATATCAAGGTCACACAGACTTTCACCTGTTTTGTTCAGAAGAGTTTTATAGTTTTAGCTCTTACATTTAGGTCTTTGGTCTATTTAATTTTTCATATGGTGTGAGATAGAGATCATCTTTGTTTTTTGCATGTGGATATCCAGATATCCCAGGACTACTTGTTGAAAAAGGTGTTCTTTCTCCATTGAGTGATCTTGGCATTCTTGACAAAAATCAGTTGACCATAAACGTGTGGGTCTACTTCTGGATTCTCAATTCTACTCTGCTGATGTCTATGTCTATCCTTATGCCAAAACCACATTATCATATTTACTGCAGCTTTGTAGTAACTGTTGAAATCAGGAAGTAAGTGTAGGTCAATCGTGTTCTTTTTTTCAAGACTGTTTTGTCTAATCTGTGTCCTTTGCAGTTTCATATGAATTTTAGGATTAGCTTCTCTATTTTCAGAAAGAAAAAGTCAACTGGAATTTTGGTGGGGATTGTGTTGTGTTGAGTTTTAGATCAATTTGAGAAGTACTGATATTTCAAGCCCTCTGATCCATAAACACAGGATGTCTTTCCAATTATTTAGATCTTCTTTAATTTCTTTCCACAATACTTTGTAGTTTTCAGTGTATACATCTTGCACTTCTTTGGTTAAATTTACTCCTAAATGTTTGTTCTTTTTGATGCTATCATAAATGGGATTTTCCCCTAATTTCACTTTCAAATTAAACATCTTCTTTTTTGAGAAATGTACCCTGACCCTCACATCCCCCAACAGGCAACTGATAACTCTCCACTCAGTGTTTCTTTCTACCTAGCATATACCTGTATTATAATACCTACCACAATAAAACAAATGGCACAAATCTGTGTAAATGTCAATTTCCCATATTTTGGGCAGAAACCATGCTCTGTTCACGTTTATCCACAAGACATACCTCAAAGCCGATTATACAGTAGGAGTTCAATAGATTTTTAATAAACAGGGAAAGATATATTTGCCACCATTAAGGCTGTAAATAGTACTTTGTAGACCAGTTAGGAATGCTAGGAAGAGGCAGAAGTAGAGAATGAGACAGAGATGGATGTGGGATCAGAGGCTGGAGCTGGAACTTTACTCCTCACAATAAAGAATCGTGGCATGAGGATGATTTTGCTAAACAGTGTTTGAAGAAAACTAATACTGCAATGCTAAGCAATTTGGATTGGGCAGATGAAAGCTTAGAGTTCCCACCAGGAACTTGCTCAATCAAATATGGTTGTGGAGAGATGAGTCTGCTATAGGTTAGCATATGTGGAATTGGGAAAACAGAAAGAATTTGAGAAGTGTTAAGAATTTGTAATTCAGGTGGGCCATAGTGGCTCAGCAGGCAAGAATGCTCGCCTGCCATGGCAGAGGTCCCGGGTTCGATTCCCAGTGCCTGCCCATGTTTAAAAAAAAAAAAAGAAAAGAATTCATAATTCATGGAACTTGGTGGATGATTTGAATTGAGAATAAGAAAGGAAAAAAATCAGTAGTGATGGTGTCTCAACTCTGAAAGGCCAGACATGGAGAGAAAATAGCAAAGTCTAGAGAGGAAATTGATGTGAAGGGAAAGATGATGATTTTGATATCTTCTTGGTAATCTTAATGAGAGGTTCAGCTTCACCCAGAAGTACCCTCCACACCGGTCATCCTGGGAAATGGAGCTACAGGCCTTCCCTTTGCTAAATCAATCCTGGCCTTTTAATATCAGCTATGCATACCTCTTCCCTTATTTTCCAAAAATTCATGACTCATCCTAACTCCTCCAAAGAGTATTTCAAATGGAGGGAATTGTTCTCTTTATTTTCTTAACATGTATGAGTTCTGTCCAGCCTGACAGTATAAATTTCTTGAGCAAATCAGATTTTACACTCTGTACACTGACGCTGTGTAAGATTGACTACACAATGTGCTTACTAGTCTGCTGTACATATCCAGGGTAGTGTTTTGGGTTCAGAAAAAATATGCAAATTTCTTCAGCAGAGTGTGCACATCTCATTTTGTCTTTACTCTGTTGTTAAATCAGCATAATATTTATTATAGGAAACAAAAAAGGGTAAAAGAGTTCACATTTTTGTTCTTTTATTCAATGACTTGTGTATACTATCTAAGATGTATAAGATTCCATTTCTAAAGTGAAAATAATAGAGCATAACTTGAAGAGCTGTGAGGATTATGTGAAATTATATATGTACAAAGTCTGTAGCAAATAGATGCTCGATATATATTAGTTCACCTTCCTTTCCTTTCTTTTCAATATGCAGCATGCTTTCCACACTTGAACTTCAGGAAAAAAAGGGACTCAGGCAAAATGAACTGTTATCTTGGAATAGGAGACCAGAAAGCTTGGGAGTTGGGGGCTGGGACAGGAGCAGCTTCATTTCCAACAATCTCAACTGGGTTACTTACATAAGAATGTCAAATGGGTGGGCCATGGTGACTTAGTGGCAGAGTACTCGCCTGCCATGCTGGAGACCCGGGTTCTATTCCCGTGCAAAAAACAAAAACAAAAACAAAAAAAATGTCAAGTGCATCTGCATTCTGAATCCCATCAGTAAAAACTTCAGAGGGAGTTATGCTCCCTCTGAAATAAATATGTGATTGTGGACAATAAAGTTTGTGTTTTGGCCCAATTTCTAATATATTTTATCAGGGCTATACATTTTTTATTTTTTTGAGATCATAAATTCATTAAACCTCAAGATGAAAATAATCCCAAAAAACTACTTTTTAGTTAGAAAGAAACAAATATTTGCCTTCTGACTGTACATAAACAGTCTGGGGTATTCAGAAAGACTTTGGATGGGGCTTCTTTCCTTAGAGAGCACACAATCTAGTTGGAAAGATAGATAATGTATAATGCCAAGGACTCAGAAACACTGTAATTGAGCATTAAAGTTTGTGATACAGACTCTAAGCGTACGGAAATCCTAAACAGAGGTTGAACACTGAGTCGGATTAATGTATGTCAGATTACCTAAGAGAGAAGGCATCTCAGGCAAGGGAGGGTGATGTGAGCAATTACACAGGACACTGATATGGGCCTGGAAATTCTGCAAGATGAGGAGACTTAAAACTTCCTGACCTGGGAGAGGTATTAGGATTGGAGCATTATGTGGAAAGAATATGAGGGTAGAACCAAATTACATGGACTTTACCATTTTTTTAACTTCCAAATCCAAGCTGTCTTTTTTAGAGGAAGTACAATGAGAAAGCCTGGAAGGAACAGATGTTGTTATGCACACGTTGAGGGAAAGCCCAGGTGTAATCAATGTCCAAGTGTAGTGGGAAATGAGAGATTTTTACAGTTTTGAGAGTTAGATGGGTTCTTGAAGCCATCTCCTGTTGAGACAGGATAAGGTGTAAGTCATCCTAAAATCATTTTAGAAGTTACATTTTAGCATTTCTAGAAATAGAGACTATAATTTCCTCGGTAGTTTTCCAATTCAGAAGCAATCTTCACATCACAGAGTCTTTCCTATAATGAACTCAAGTGTCATTCATTGCAACCTAAGCTCTGTGCATTTGTTGCTGTCCTAGCGGAAACCAGGTGATTGCTCACCATCAGTTCCACTAGTTGCTCCAAGGCTGGACTGCTGCATTCGGTTGCACCCTTAATTTATTTTTCTACTTGTTTAACATTGTACAATCTCAAGCTGGATCTGCTGAATGACTTAACCAGAAAATTTAAATGATTTTCGTCTGTGCTTAGTGAGACTATTGCTTCTCCTTTAAGTCAAGATTCTTCAACTTGACTTGCAATAGATAATTTTAGATGGCTTAATTTCCCCTACTTTCCCTTGTCACTAATATCTTTTCTTTATTGCTTCTTAGAATCCTGGTTTCTCTGAATAACCTGCCTTAGAAATGCCATTTCCTCTTGGTCCAGCCAACCACGTGGAAGGAGCAGTCATAGAGTTGAATATGTTCAAATTCCCAACTCCACTTCTTAACATACTCTCTCTGATTTGGTTTCCTTACCTACAAAAGTATGATAATAAAAGTACCTATCTTTCATGTTTGCTGTTTGGAAATTATAAAAAGTACTCCAACTGGATCTGGTATATAGTACATGCTTAACTATTACTATTTAAAGACTCATCCCATCATATGTTAGGTATATGAGAGCCATTCTAAGCCTGTGTTCTCAGCTGATAATAAGACCTGTCTTAAAGGTTGGTATAGAAATAAAATATGTTAGACTCCTGACATATCACAGTGCTCAGAGAATGAAATTATTACTAATGGAAAAAAATGTGGTACTCACAAAGACTTGTCTACCCTTATAATGTAATAAAGTAAATGACTCAGATTGTAGGTTCAAAAGCCTGCTTAAGTACAGGTATTTCTCATCTCCCTCTGAAGCCTTCTCTAATTCCATAATATGTCTAATAGAGTTTCTAGAATTGTCATTAATTACACTGATGGCTTTGTATCAGTGACTACTGCTTTGTTTGGAAAAAGGTAAAAAATAAAATAATATTCCTCAGATAGCCACAGATTATTGTAGCTGGTCCCCTTAATATTAAAAAGTTTTGTTGGATTTGGTGAGAATGAAAAGAAAACAGAAAAGAAAGACAAAAGAAATATTTTGAATAAAAGTGCTAAATGAAGGACTGGTTGAACAGCGTTTCAAAATGCTTTCTGGAACCTTGAGAGGGCATGAGATTTTGTAGGTTTGTCCAGAGTGATGCCCCAATAAGTCCCAGAGTGATCTGAACAGTGAATAAAAAAGTATTTGTAAGGCCCCTTGGGGGAATGGCGAGAAAGGGGGAAAACTCAACTTCCCCAAGTGGAGAATTCTTGATATTCTCACAAGCAGTAGGGACAGCCAAAGCAATAGGCAGAGCCCTCAATCTGGGGGGTTGTTCACATGAAACTTAACCCCACAAAGGATAGGCTAAGCCTACTTAAAAATAGGCCAAAGAGTCACCCCCAGAGAACCTCTTTTGTTGCTCTGATGTGGCCTCTCTCTCTCTCAGCCAACACAACCAGCAAACTCACTGTCATCCCCCTCTCTATGTGGGACATGACTCCTAGGGGTGTAAACCTTCTTGGGAACATGGGACAGAAATCCTAGAATGAGCTGGAACTCAGCATCAAGGGATTGAGAAAAACCTTCTCAACCAAAAGGGGGAAGAGCAAAATGAAACAAAATAAAGTGTTAATGGCTGGAGGTTATTCTTATGCATAGTATAGATACCACGTCTTTAGTTAAGGTGTAATGAGAGGCTGGAGGGAAGTGCCTAAAAATGTAGAGCTATTTCAGTAGCCATGTTTCTTAAAGATTATTGTATAATGATACAGCTTTCGCAATGTGACTCTGTGATTGTGAAAACTTTGTGACTGATGCTCCTTTTACCTACCTTATCGACAGATGAGTAAAACATACGGATTAAAAATAAATAATAGGGGAACAAATTTTAAAATAAATGTAGTAGATTGAAGTGCTAGTGATCAATGAAAGGGAGGGGTCAGGGGTATGGTATGTATGAATTTTTTTCTGTTTTTGTTTTATTTCTTTTTCTGAATTGATGCAAATGTTCTAAGAAATGATCATGATGATGAATATACAACTATGTGGTGATATTGTGAGTTACTGATTATATATCAAGAATGGAATGATCACATGGTAAGAACATATATCAAGAATGGAATGATCACATGGTAAGAACATTTGTGTTTGTACGTTGTTATGTTAAAAAACAACAAAAAATGCTTTCAAATACAAATTTACTGGGAAAACTTAAGTACAACCGTGAGTAAGTAGAGGCTGTGACAGTAGAGGAGAGGGCTCAGATGTGGCTGTTAGAATCCTGTAAGACATTTGCAAAAGTATGGGAGGGACCAACAGCCTTTTACAATGTGACTGTGAAAACCTCGTGTCTGATGCTCTTTTTATCTAAGATAAGTGCAGATGTATAAAAAATATTATAAAAATAAATATATAATGGGGGGACAAAGGGTAAAATAAGTTGGGTAGATGGAAATACTAGTAGTCAATGAGAGGGAGGAGTAAGAGGTGTGATATGTATGAATTTTTTCTTTTTCTGGTATGGATGGAAGTGTTCTAAAAAATGATCATGGCAATGAATACACAGCTATATGATTGTATTATGAGCCATTGATTGTACACAATGTATGGAATGTATGTGTGTGAAGATTTGTCAATAAAAATATTAAAAAATAATAATAAAATAAAACAAGGATCACCTTCCTTTCAGTTTGCAATAACACACACATCATTTCTGTCTAAGGCTTTATCAGAAGTACCTTCTTCTGAGATCCTTCAGAGGATCCCACATTTCTACCAATAGTCTCTTCAAAGTATTCTACACCTTCCCTATCAAGCTTCTCACAACTCTTCAGAATCTTGCCCCTATCCACTTAAAAAGCTGTTCCAACATGTTTAGTATTTGTAGTAGCACCCCACTTCTCTGGTACAAAAATCTATGTTAGTTGGTAAGTTGCTGGAATGTGATACCCCAGAACTGGAATGGCTTTTTAAAAAGGGAAATTTGATAAGCTGCAAGTTTACAGTTCTAAGAAAGTGATAGTGTCCAAATTAAGGCACCAACAGGAGGTTATCTTCACTTAAGAGAGGCCGATGGGTCAGGAACACCTCTGTCAGCTGGGAAGTCACATGGCTGGCATCTGCTGGTCCCTTGCTCCTGGGCTCCATTGCTTTCAGCCTTTGTTCCTGTAGGGGTTCCTCACTTTACTTCTCCAAGACTGGCTTTCATCTCTTGGCTTCCCTTGGCTCTCTACAGGTTCTGGCCTGCTTAACATCTCATGATGATGTCTGCTGGGCTCCAAGCATCTCCAAACAACCGTGTCTCTGTTCTCCACATGTCCACATCTGTGTCAGCTGGGAAGTTTCTGTCAGCTCTAAGGCTTCTGTCATTTCTGAGTCTCTCCAAAATGTTTCCTCTTTAAAAGGATTCCAATAAACTGATCAAGACCCACCTGGAATGGGTGGAGACACATCTCCAGGGAAACCATATAATCAAAGCTTACCATCCACCTTTGGATGAGTCACATCTCCATGGAAGCAATAAAAAAAGATCCCTCCCCACCATACTGAATGAGGATTAAAGAACTTGGCTTTTCTGGGCGTACACAATAGCTTCAGGCTGGCACATAAGGTTAATTCCAATTCACAAATGAGAATCTGATGCACAGGAAGGCCAAGGAGCCTGATCATGTCCTCCCAGTTTGTATGTTCACACAATTAATAAATGGTTCTACCATTTACTATCCAGAGGGTTTTAACTGCAGAGTTCCCTACATCACCACAGATTTAAACTACCTTTGGGAATGTGGCTTTATGCTTTCAGAGTTCTATTAAAATAACTCCAGCCCCCCGTAAATTAAGCCATCATGCTGGGAACACATTTAGCATATAACTTTCTCTGGTGGGTTGTTATAGGAAAATAACCTATAGGAACTTTAGGACCCTAAAGTGACACCAAACAGACAAAGACCAGCCTGCATAATGAATCTTCACAAATTGTATTGATGACATGTTATCAACATTTAAGAGATGAGGTGAAGACATCTCCTCAGAAGAATAGTATAAAAATGACCCAATAAATGCAAAAGAGTATATTTTGTCATGCAAACATAGATTGGCAGTTTTATTAATAACTAGATGGCATTCTTTTTATAAAACCATATGTCACCATATATATAAATTTTACTATTTAGGCAAAATATGATAAGAAGTATACAATATTCTGTTCATTTACGTAAATTTAAATAATTTAAGCAAATTTAGAAGGGTCACCATCATGATCTGGCCTCATAGGCAGAATTCATAACGTGGAGATAAGAGTGACCGGGCCTTGGAAAAAGGTGGCTGGGACGCCTGGGCCACCACTATCCTTTGCCTTAATGCAAATTTAAAAAATACTTCTCTCCTGTGTGCACCAATTACAAAAAAGATACTTCCTCTGAGTGCATGAAGTCCCAGGCAGAACAAAGGATTGTCAAGGGTCTTGGACTAGCTTTCAGCCCTTGCTACCTTCCTCATCTGAATGATTTTATGCGCTGTACAAAAGGAATAGCTGTAAGCACTGTACCCCAATTTCTTCTTGAGACCTCCAGAGGATCCCTTAGGCATAAGCCAAACACCTTGGTTGTTTCATGCCAAAAGTGAACCATGTTGGAGTTACCCAAGGCAGCTGAAGTTTCCCGCTTCCCTCATCTTCTGATTAATGGGCTCAAACCATACTTTTTGGCACACCCAGTAAGAACACTACAAGCAGTCCAACTCCAACAACTCTCCACAGTGAACCTGTGCATGGCCATTAAGGACATTAAGGAAACTTTCCCTTTCTTTGGACCTCATAGGTCCCAATATTTTATATAAGCTCCTTCTAATTTCAAGGGTTCCTTTCTAAATGAAGCATATATATATTACAGACAAACTTTGTATGATTGCAGTATTACCCTATCCCTTATCAGTTTTCTCTATTTCTTTTTAATACAGACCTTAAGGAGATTATTACCAGAGAAAAACAACCTAACACTGAAGACTTCATCCCTTATCCTATCTTATTCTTGTGAGCCTTTTCATCTTTTGATATTCAGTTCATGCATTGGCCCTTGGTCTTGCTCCATGTCCATCATCAATAGATCATATAACAACACTATGTAACACTAATATCTGGACCGACTCATCCAACTCATCTTCTGGTTAATATCATTCCAAGTCAACAAGGGAATGTTCTATCTTATATTCATGAAGTTTGAGCTGTATGGCCCCATACTTGTGATCAAAGCAGTAGGACCTATTGCTAAATTATTTAGGTCACAATAACTTCTTCTATGCTCTATGGAACAGTAGTGTAAAGTCTCAACCAAGTACTCATCCATATTTTTACATATATAGAAAGCCCACGCTTGAGGGCGGGGGTGGGGAGTCTTTTCCTAGAAGTTCTTCTGTAGTAACCGTTTTGAGAAATGGGTTGGCCACATCTGAGGGCAAACACATACTATTAAGAGCCAAGATTTTTATTCTCATGGGAGATGTTAACAATGGGACAATCTAGATGCAGTTATATGGATATCTGGGAACTCTGCACTATCTTTGCAATTTTTCTGTAAATCTAGGACTATCATAAAATAAAGTTCATTTTTGAAAAATAATAATTAGGAATAGATTTGCATACAAATATATACTTGAATCAAAATTTCTATAGAGATGTAAATTAGAACACCAAGTAAACACCCAGGTGAAGATTACTTTAGTTTGCTGGAGGTTGCCATGTTTCGGCAATACATCATTGGTAATAAAGCATAATCATGTTTATTCCACACAGCTGTGTTGAAATCCAGGTTCTGCCACTTACTGGTTGTATAACCTTGAGCATGTTACTTAATCACTTTGAATTTCAGTGCCTTCATTTATTACCTGTGGTTAATAAAACTAATAGGAAAAAGGCACTGAAGCAAAAAAGCTGAAATCAATGAAACCTGGAAGAGAAAAGAAAGACCAGCAGACACTGCTATGTGCCTTGCCATGTGGCAGAGGAGCTAAGAATTGCCGGCAGCCAGTATTTGGGAAGAAAGCATCACCTTGATGATATTTGATTTGGACATTTTCCCAGACTCTAACCATCGCAAAAGGCATCTTTTCTCTTTGGACATACTCTTACCTGGCACTACTGCTCACCATGTTCATTCTCATGGATTATGTCCACTACAAGCCAGTTATCATCTTACAGGGGATCAGCTTCATGGTGACTGAGGTGCTGCTCATATTTGGTTAAGGATTAAAAGCCATGCAGTTGCTGCAGTTCTTCCAAGGCTTGATCTCCACCACTGAGGTGGACCACTATGCCTCCTTATACAGCCTGGTCAGGCTGGAGCATTACTATAGAGTTAACAACTTCTGTAGGAACGTGACACTGGTGGCCTTCACACTGGCCCAGCTCCTGGTACCCTGGCCAACCTGTTGTACTTTTACCTCAACTTCATATTCTTGGCCTCTGTCTCTGTGGCCTTCCTTTTCTCATGTTTTCTACCAATGCACAAGAAGAGCATATTCTTTCATGCAAAACCCAAAAAGGTAGCTCCTCAAAAGCCATCAGGAAAAAATGTTGTCTTGGATGAGCCCTGTTAGAATCAACAACCAGACCAGCAAGAGTTTCAGGATATCTGGATGACAGCCAATTAAACAGCACAAAGTCAAAAAAAAAAAAATGTGGCTTTGAGAGAACTTACACAGTGGTCCCAAGATTTTAAGAAGTACTACTCCTCAAAGCATCCTTTTTACCGGTCCCTCTGGTGGGCTTTTTCCATGGCAGTTTGAACCATGATCCGAACTATGTTCAAACACTGTTGGATTACAAGGCAGTGTCGCAAAATTCTGCAATATATAATGGAACCATAGAAGTCCTTGCAACCTCTGGAGGGGTCATGGAAGCTTTCACAGAAGGCTAAGTGAAAGTCAACTGGGATCTTTTGGGAGAGTTGGTCTTGGGGCTCTTAGCAGCAGATGTGTGTTCTCTATTTCTCATGCATTACCCAACTAGTACTTGGGTGCACTATGCTAATCTTTTGATAGTCCAGTCAAGTTGTATGCTTCTTATAACCATAGCAGTATTTCAGATTGTGGTGAATCTCAGCATGGAATGTTATGCCCTGGTATTCGCAATCAGCCCTTCATTGCCTTGGTGATCCAAAATCTCATAACCATGACCATGGATGACAATCAAGGCCTGTGGCTTCTGGTCAGTTTTCTGTTTTTTATTAATGGAATTTATTTCTCAGTCATTGCTGGAATTTTCCTGAGATGAATTTACATAATCTATTCTGCCAAATGCAAAAAAAGAGAATGTAGTTCTCCTACTGATCATAATCCAAATTAATTGGTTAACCCAATGCCTGATATGCACATTGTAACATGGCTTTAGCCAAGTTTCACTGAACATGGTCTCAGAGGATGGGTGACTCTGATTGAAAATATATGGTGCTATGTTTATGTACTTGGGTATTTTAATGTTTTATGCTAGATTAAGATACTATGAAATCTGAACCATTATAAACCTCATCAAAACCACATCAAAGCTTCAGCTATTCACTTTGGGGGCTGTGTATAACCAGCCCCCAAAGTGAACAAATTGAAAGAAGCCATCTACATGGTCTCAGCGAGCCCCTGAGACCAAATACTGTTTTAACACTTTCATGTCTACTCCAAAACAGCATGGAAATCAGAAAAGTGGGATCATTCAAGAGTAGAAGTGTGAAATGTCCTAAAATGAAATATTTATATAGCAGCCTTCTGTGTCCTACATCATAAAACTATGATTAGTTTTGATTTGGATAGTATATTGTGATCAGTATCTGATAACTGTAATTACTGTACTAACATCCAGTGGATGGTGGAATGGGTAAAAATATTTAATGCCCACAAACTGAAGCAAAAATATCAGAGAAAAATTTTTAATTAAACTTTACCATGCCCCTGCATGGAAAGACGTCAGTTCCTCTCAAATTAATTTTTATTGCATTTTGTGACAACCACCTGTATCCTGTGAACTTTTTTTTTTTAATAAATATGTTTTTACTTTCATACACACAAAAAAACTAATAAGATACTTACTATGTAAGGGTAATTCTAAAGCTCAATTGGGGCAATATATTAAGGCACTTACTACAGTGCCTGGTGTATGATAATTGCTCAATAAATACTGGTTGCTATTATTACACAGCATATTACTACTATTAATTAAACAACTTAAAACCCCAAAGTATCCTGTGGGCAAGGGCAAAGCATTTTTGGCAGGATCCCAGGTTGGAAGCAACCTCCTATCCAGTTGATGAATCTATTCCCAATCATCCAGCATTCCCCACATTATCCAGACCATAGCTGGCCAGTGCCCTACAAAAACCCTGATCCAAACCTACATACCTGCACTGGCAGCCAGAATTCACCCTAATGTGCTCACTCCCAAAAACGAATGCTTTTTACATTTTCCCCAGGAAATATGAACTTCATTGAGCAATTTGTTTTGTTGAGTCTCTGCTGATAGAATGGCTGGTTATTTGAAACAGTGCCAGCATTTGCAAAGCAACAAAGGAAGCAAGCAAGTTTGGGATGTGGTCCACATGTCATGGGCACACCAAACACAAAGTCCTGCCGTGTTCCTGTCCCAAGATAGTTAACATTTTCATGACTTCCCCTCAGACCTGGAAGCAACACAGGAAGCTGAGTCACACAATAAAATATCTTGGCTGGCAAAAGTGTTCCTGCAAATCAAGTTATGTTCTTAAAATCTGGGGTGGTTTCCTCTAACTTCCATTCTTCTCCCACTCATGAACATCATTTTATTGAGTTAATTTTCTATATAGACATTCTAGCCCAATTCCTTCCACAGGAAACAGCTTGCTTCAAAGGCTAAAACATTCTTTTAATGTGTTGTTTCTGTCTGGAATTTAACAAAACAAAGTGGTTCTTAGAAAGCAACTTTCATTACAGTATTATTTTACTTTGAAATACAAGTTTTCAGATTAACTGTCTTATCCTTTCTATATATCCCAATCCACCTCTCTCACTCAAAACATACTCATCAAAATTTTCCTTAGCAACAGATATGCCCCAGATCTGGCCCTCATTTTCTCTCTCGTCATGTTTTTCACCCATTAATAACTATTTCTTGTGGCATATCCAGAAGGTCATTGGACTAGGTTGATATGCTGGGCAAACCACGTTTAACCATAGAGAAAAAGAAACCACAGTTGGTCATCAGCATGACTCACCCCAGGCTTCTATCACCACACCCAAACCACTCATACTGCAAATACTTTTGTTAGAGTTAACCCAGAAAACCAAGCTGTCATGCAGAGCGAGCTTTCGTGTCTCAAAGAAATCTGTCACCTCTCTTTGATGCTTACAATAATTTTAATCCTTCTTGTTGCACATCACATTACTTATTTAATGGTGTTGGGTATTTTGTTGTTGCTCCTGTGTTTTCCCTGCATTTCTGCTCCGTTTCCTGCTCAGATTTTCATAGGAAAACAATTTTGCCATTTCTGAGATGTGCTTCAATTGCCTGTGAGCCCACTGCAAGTACAGAGTTCCTTTTGCCAAGAGAAAGTATCCCTTTGGTTATAATATTCAAAGTCATTTTAGGCACTTGTATAAACCCTATTTTAAAAAGATTCAATATTTTAAAAAGATGCAGTACTTTCTGCAGAGGATAGAGTTAAGAGCATGCACCAAGGATCATTTAGAGTGTCTGTCATCCCATTTCAGTTCCTCCTTCTCTTACAAATGACCCTGATACACACGAATAGAATTCCAGAGCCCCACTTAGCTTTACTGTTCTTCCCTCTTTGATTGGACCCAAGGTAGATCTCATCTGAACCGATTCAAACAGGATGCTTTCCTCATTTGGGAGATAGAGACTGGGTTAAAAACAAAACAAAACAAAACAAAACAAAAAAAAACAGAATAGAGACAAAGAGAGAAACTTTCTAGGTGGACAGAACTGTGACATGGAGCAGATAAACCTATCGGAAAGGACACCCCAGCAAGCTGCAGAGAAAGAACAAAGCAGTCTGTCAAGGAAGCAGAGAGGAAGATGGAGATTAAAGGACTGCTGGGTTTCTTACAGCCTTCCACCTAGAAGTTTCAGTCTCTAGCGAAACCCAGTTGTTCTGGAAGGTGCCCTGTATCCTTAAAACGAATCTCCCTTCCTATTTTGTTTAAACAAGTATAAGCTGTTTCTCTTCTATTATTTACCACCAAGAGTCTCAACAAATCCAGACCATAACCAGAAAATGCATAGAGTATGCAGATGCTTTAGGGTATAGTTCCCAGTAAATAAAACTTTTTTCCTGTGGCCCTCAGTAAGGAATACAATTTACATTGCAACCAGTATATATAAATACTAATTATTTTCTATAAGTAGAACCTACGTTTACTTATGATCAAATAATAGCATAATAAATAATATGAAATGTGTTTTATTAATATGTAAACACAAACTAGAAACAAATCCAAAACAAGCAATAAAAATTAGCAAAGATTTTATGTAATGTCACAGCTGTGCTTGCCTGTTATCATTTATTCCAGTTTGGAACACATACAAATAACGCTACTTGCATTTCTGGTGCACTGTTGAGCCTGGTTTTTCCCTTTGCTTTCAATTAGTTCAGCATTGAAAACTCTGGTTCACACACATAGATCCTTGAAAATGATAATATAGCAGTACCTCCTGATATTTTATCTTCTATTCTGTTCTATTTTATTCTATTCTCTTTTTCACACCTCTGCTGGCAACCAACTAAATTAATTTTATAGTCTACTAACTGGTTGTGACCCACAGGTTGAAAACCAATGGGCCAGAATATATTATTAAATTGCTTACTATTACTAACAGTCGTGAGAAAGCAAATGCATTGCAGATAACTACAGCATCATCCCTGCTTAAGCCAGGTTACCTCTCCTTATTAAAGCTCTCAACAAGAGATCCCATTCCTCTCAATATAGGTATACCTTTTAATTCTCTTTATTGAAAAGGCATCCCCATAAAGTCCGTGGAGCTACCGTTCAAACCCATTCCTCCTTATTTGGTTCTCATAAGATAAAAAAAAAAAAAGTTGTCATAAACCTTCCCTTTGCCTGGATCCATCCATCGCCCAGATTTACCCATCCTTCTCCACAACACGTCAACCAGGCTGGTCTCAATGGCACACACCCAAGCCACGCTTCTTTCTCCTTTTCTGAAGTTTTCCATGTTGCTTGTTTCCCTGGAGAGTTTCGTTCTCTCTATGCTTTTCTAAATGATGCACATATTTAAGGTCCAGTATGAACCCACCCACCTCGCTTTGTGCCACTCTGCCCCGCAATTTTCTCTTCCTTTTCTGAATGCCTGTATCCTGGAAACATTTCTCCTATGCATTTATTGGCATAGAAAAGTGTTCAGGAGCCTCTGTTAGGTAAGAATGCATTTGTGAAAAAAGCATCTACGTTACAGAGTTACAGGTAAAGATAAAGCTATAGACATAACTATTATCAAGAGATTAACTGTATTGGGATTTGAGGTAATTCTATTTTAGTTTTATTTTCCCAGTCTATGTTTTCTCAATTATTCCTACAATAAGCACATAGCATGCAATAAAAATAATAAAGGAAAAGTCTAAACTCCATATTCTGGCTTTCAAGGACTTCTACAATTTGAGTTTCCCAAAATACAGTATATATATGATCTTGAATTGTTCTTTTCTCATGTATTCAAGTTAGCTTCCACTTCCAAATATATTGTAGTACCCTTGAGGATTAAAATAATATTTTCTTATTTTTTAAATCTTCATTTTTCTGTTCCCTTAACTCTGATATAAGAGCTAGTTATTGATTAACTTATTTTGATGACATATGAGTCAAGTGAAATTTATACTATGAATATCTAGATACTATTTGTGCTATATTTTTCTTCCTTCAAATTCCTGAAATCTCTGTGGAGGTATATAAAATACTACTTCTCAGATTAAAACATGACAGAGAAAAAGGAAATTTGTTTTTGAAACTGATAACATGGTAACTACACAAGTTATATATAAGGTTCCTATGCCTACATATAAGATATAGGTAAGTGTATGTGTATATATATATATATATATATATATATATATGATGGAGAGCAATCTATAAAATTATATATAGAGAGATATATATGTATATATAATTGCTCTCCATGACTCAGTCTTCTTAAAGAATATATATAGGACAGGGAATATAAGAAGTAAACAAAAGTGAAAAATAAAAAAGAGAATTTAAATAAGAAAAAGGAAAGATGCAAGGGAAGAAAAAAAGAAAGAGATAAAACAGAAAGGATGGTTAAATGAAAGGAACGAATAAAAAGGGGGAAATGAAGTAGGATTTTTGAGGAGAAAACAACAACGATTAGACCATGCTACCCCTAGAAAATACAGAATACTGCTCCATTTATTCATTTATGCTTTTATTCGTCTATTTATTTCTGCTTGCTGGTACTTCGAATATTTAAAGATAGCTATTTTGGTCCCCCAAATCCTTCTGTTACTGTTGTTGTCCTACCTAAATAAGCCAAAATAAAACAGTTCTTAGTTTTATAAATATTGGGCCAAAATATAAGATAAAGATCTAAGAGAAAAGAAGAAAAAGACAAGAACTTTAAAATAATTCATCAAAATTTCACCTATATTCAATCTGCTTATGGTTGCTCTAACCTGGGACTTCACATTTTATGAATTCTCACAGCAACTCCATGAGACGTTAAGAAAATTTTGTCCTATTTTACTTAGGCAAGGAACTACCTATTTCAGGAAGGTATCTTTCCCACAGCTGGGAGTTCCAAAGGTAGGTTTACTGACTGTGCTTTATCTACAGGTCAGCGCCTTCCTCTAGGAACAACCAATCGATTCTTCCCAGTTCATCTCCTCTTTTTGGGTTTCAAAACTTTCTAAATGGAACAACATTCCTTCAGAAGCCTATTTTTCCCTTCAGCCCATGACGCGTAAATACTTACAGCTGCGGCCCACCCTTAACCCTTGGGTTGGGATGGTTGAGCCCAGGGAGAAGCCTGAGGATCACCACTGGAAAGAATTTCATGCTGATAAATACCTGCTTTGCTTCATCTCAATACCGGAATGGATCTGGTCCTACTCCAAGGGCATGAAGCTGGACTAGTTGACTTGGGATCTTGACTTAGATCCAGGTAATCTCTAAAAGGTGTGACACCCCGTACTCTGGCACAGAACAACGAGCGTCCTGGATTCCACCAGGATGTATCTGAGGCAATGGCTGAACCCTGTGAAAGCTGTTGATTTGGAAGATTATGGTGGAGGAATGAACAGGCTTGAGAAGTAACTTTCTGGATCATGGGTTCTAGGAGACATTCCTCCAGTACCGGGTTGAAACCAAAAGAGTCCTTCCCATGGGTAAGAGGGTGTGGTCTCAACTCTTGCCTAGCTACCCTCTCCCTGTTGTCCTATAGGAATGTACAATGCTGCCCATGCAGTGTAGTTGCTTCTTCCGAAGAAAGCATTAGACAGCCTTTCACTGCTAGAATTCCTGTGACCATCATTTCTGTCACCAGCTTTTTTCCTGGGATACCTCAAGTATCACATCTTATGTTTTGCTATTTTGCTCTGTGTTATTTTAATATAGCCAGGATGATCATGTGTCCAAATAACGTATAGCAAATGTGAATCGTAAACAAATGCCTTCCCTTACTCTGTATTCTTGGTATAGAATTTATTTTTTTGTATGGGTTTGGCTGGAAAGCTGCGTCAAGAGGTCCTATTACACAGGACATTTAATTGGAGGTTTCACAGAGGGAGTCACCTAAACATGTTTTCCCCTTGGTAGGTGTGCCATGAGCTGATTATATCTGTATCTAAATTTATAATTAGGTACTGTGGATTACTCAGCTTTGCCATTGCATATCCCTCCCCCAAGAAATTAATTGAGTAGTATTAAGGGTAAAATAATTCTAAATAGATTAACTTTGCTTAGAAATATCCCTGTTGATCAATATCCCATTGACTCTACATTTTCCCCTGAAATGTGGTATTCTTACACCATAAATATTCTAATTATAGACACCATGTAGCATACCATTTGTAGTTATCAAGCAAAGCAAAGACAGGGTTGGAAGAGATCAGAATCATTCCAGAGAGTAATCATCTCTTCTCTGCCCCAGGTGGCTACCATAGGCAGAATTCTGAACTAGCGAAGGGGGCTTAAGTTTTGGGCCCCGCTAAATACAGCCTTGAATCTCAGCTCTAGTATTTAACTGCAAGACTATTGGCAATTTTGTTAAATGTCCCTGAGTCTCAGTTTCTTTATCTGTAAAATGACCCCACTAATACCCAACTTGCAGGGCTGCTTTTTTGTTTGTTTTGATTTGTTTCCCAGCTCACACATCTTTATTGTTGCATGTTTAGTATTTTCAAACAGGCTGCTCCTGTTCTATACCAGCATAGCTTTAAAGATCCTCACCCTGGTTCCTGAGGGAGACCAGCTCCCTGGGGAAAGGAGTCAGAAATTGATGGATGTGGTGGGTTCCCTGACCGCCCCAGTCTGGCTGGAGTGGAATCTCCATTTGTGACCCATGTCTTCCCTTAACAGCCTGTGCCTGCACATAGGACACTGCCCTGCCCGGAAGTCCATTTATGCATTTATTATTATTTTTAATGAAGATCTAAGAAGGTGATCATAAAAATGTAAGAAATATTATAACCATGGACAGGACTGAATCCACTGCTAAAGGAAAAGAGACCAGAGAATGTCTGAGCTCAATTAGATTTGGGTGCTTTATACTTTACATGCTCTTTGCTTGTGTCCAAGTATTTCCCATCCTGAGACAAAGGAAACTGATCCAATCATAAAAACTGATATTGACCAGAACAGCACTAAATGACACAACTTGGGAAATAACCCAAAGTTCCTGTTAAAGAAAAAAAGTTTTATAAAGAAACTTCTTTGTAAGAAGGCCATTCCCATGACAGAACCGTCCTAACTGTACTTTATCAGTTTGAATGACAAGTCACCGTCAATATCTAATCTGGTGAAATAGATGCCTTTGGAATCTGGCCTGGATCCAATTAGCAAACACAACCTAATGAAACCAAAAGAATACTCTTGACTGCAGTTATGGAGAACCGAACTGTTACTGAGGTTTTATTTTTGCTTTTTCCTCTTCCATAACTTTGTGTATGTTACTAAGCAGCAATAAATCCCTCCACATATCTCCATCACAAACATGTCAATTGTCCCCAGCAGAAAAGCCAACCATTCATAGAAGCAAAATAATTCAAATCTTGAAATTATTTAAGAATAAAGTGATGGGACAGAGGTGGATATGATATGTTGATTACAACTTATTTGCTAGTTCACAACAGAGAGGTTGGGCATCAGTTAAGTTTCACCTCTTAACAGTTTTGGTAAGCGATTTCTAGAAGTACAATTTGTTTTGACAAAAAGTCAGAAATTTAGAGAATTTTAAATAATAAGGTTTATCTATAAGTTGTACATGCATTTTATATATAACATATTATTTATCAATTGCCTAAAATTGTATTTGACAAAGAAATACTGTGTATAATTTTTTAAAAATGGAATTTGTTAGTAAGAAAGGATAAAAGGCAGGTCTTCCAACTTCAGTTGCCCGGTTCCCCAAAATCCTCCCCAGAGGCAACCACTGTTTCAGATTTTATGTATCATTCCAGAAATAGACAATCCAAGCACACATATAAAGAATGTATAAAATATATATATCACCTTTTATTTTTACAGACAATTAGAATACTATGTATAGTATCCTTCACACTGCCCTTTTCAGTTAATAGGGACCTTGCAGGACAGTCTGTGTCAGCTCATAAAAATCTATCTTTTAAATAGCTGCATAATATCCTATTATTTAACTGTTTCAAACTATATCTAGCTGTGGCCATATAGCTTGTTTCCATTTGTTCACTATTACAAACAATGCTGTTAATGAATGGTTCTGTATATGACTTTCTGCATGTACATAGGCCAGTATATGTTAGAGTAAAATCACTAGTGAAAAGATACGTATATATTTGACATTTACAATAGATATTAGCCAAATTGCCGACAACTGTTACACCCCATTAGCAATGTGGGATAGTGCCTATTTCTCTGTAATATTGTCAGTGTTGTACAATATTAATCACTTTTATCTTTGCCAATCTGATAGGAGAAAAATGGTACCTCATTGTGGTTTTAATTTGCATTTATCATATTTTGAGTCAGATTGGAGCATCGTTTCATGCTTAAAAGGCATTTATATTCCTTTTTCTGTGTCCTTTGTAATGTTTTATTGAATTTTGATGTTATACTGATTGATAGTCATTTTATTTGTCTTTATTTATGTTTCTTTTCCATGATGAATTTTTAAATTTTGTACAGTCAGATTTAGTAGTCCTTTCTTCTAAGTCTTCTAGATTTTGTGTCATCTTTTGGAGAGGGTTTTTACAATTTAACATTATAAAAAATATTCTCCCATATCTTCCTCCAGTAAAGCTTGATATTCGTTTTAAATGCTTTATTACTCATTGATAGTTTAAAATTTTAAAAAGATAATTGTTTAAAAATAATTATAACAAACATATTTCACCTCCCTGAAAGCAACTGTCACACTGTCCCATTCATATAATTAAGAATATATATCTTTCCAGAGTACCAAAATCTCAAAAAATTTAAAGTTCAGTATTACAGTTTAAAGCAATAATCATTGAAACTCTTGTAAGTGGATATTACTTTTGAAACAAATAAAATCAAAGAAAATTTCACACTTAAAAATCATTTGGGTGTGGGCTGGATTTTGTGACTTGCTTCCAAATAAAAGAGTATGGAAAGGGAAAAATGGATGTGTTGACAATGTTTAATTTTTGCTCAAGCCCTGCGATCATGG
The DNA here is from genome assembly GCF_023851605.1 of Tamandua tetradactyla. Classification (NCBI taxonomy): domain Eukaryota; kingdom Metazoa; phylum Chordata; class Mammalia; order Pilosa; family Myrmecophagidae; genus Tamandua; species Tamandua tetradactyla. The sequence continues at coordinate 34,436,829 of NC_135347.1, read as the reverse complement.
AAAAGAATGAAGGTTAAGAAACCCATCACCCTTTGTACTACAACAATCTAAGCCTCCCCTAGGACTGAGATAAGACTCCACGATGCCCCTTGTTTACCTATAACAAGGCCAGACACAGTCCCTTGACATTCTTCTTTGCCTCTTGAATGATGAGCTGAACTACGCATTCCCCTTGATCAATCAAAACAAAATGCCCATTAACCAAACTTTGGTTAAGATCCTCTCCTTCCTCCAGACTCCTGAACTTGAATGGCACCTCTCAAAAAAAGGCTACTTCAGCATAAAATATTCTCAAATCTACTATCAAGCCAACATTTTATCTCACCTCCCAAGTCCAGATTTGTTTTGTACTTGACACTTTACAGTGGTGAAAACTGGCAAACTACTTAAACCAAGTGATAAAGGTTTGCATCACAGTGTTAAGTCATGTGGATGTCAAGTAACCCCTGATATGATAAGAAGGGCATTTTACCACTGCCGGTTGTCCTTCCTCAAAGCCTGATAAACCCAGTATAAGCATGAAGGAAACATTAGACAGATCCAAATTGAGGGACCTTCTAAGACATACCTGATCTATACTCCTCAAAACTGTTACAGTCATGGAAAACAAGGAAAGATAGAAAAACGGTCACAGACCACAGGGGAGACAAGGAAACATGAAGACTAGATGCAATGTGATATCCTGGATTGGATTCTCAAACAGTAAAAGGACATTAGTGGAATCTAAATAAAACCTGGAGTTTAGCTAATAGTCATATACTAATGTTGTTTTCTCAGTTTTGACAAATATATCATGATAATATAGCATCAAGTGAAACTGAGGAAGGGTGAGAGGTATATGGGAATTCCGTACTATCTTTGCAATTTTTAGGTAACTCTGTCCCAAATAAAAGTTTCATTTAAAAAATAATCTTATGGGCGGGCCGCGGTGGCTCAGCGGGCAAAGTGCTTGCCTGCTATGCCGGAGGACCTCGGTTCGATTCCCCGCCCCAGCCCATGTAACAAAAACGGAGAAACAGAATACAATAAAACAAGAAAATGTTTAAAAATGTTTCCCTTTCTTCCTTCCTTCCTTCCTTCTATCCTTCCCTCCTTCTCTCTGTCTTTAAAAAAAAAAAAAAAAAAAAAAAAAAATAATCTTATGTTTAATAAATGTTTCCTAAGAATAAGCACCCCTAAAATATTTCAAATAAAACCTAAAATATTTCAAATGAATCTGCATGTGTAAAATATTTCAAAATAAAACCTAAAATATTTCAAATGAAGCTGTATGTGTAATAACCTATTTAAAGGTTTAAAGATAAAATTACAGCAATATGTTCATTGCTTAAAGTAGCTGAGTAAGACACAAAGTGAATCTGCCAAGTAACAAAACCACTCCTGCTGTATTTTACTAAATCCCTTGGAGGAGCTGCAAATTTAAATAGATAAACAGAAACTTAAGCAACATAAGAATCTTGAAATTGTTCTTTTGAAGTTCAGAGACAGCCATCATGTTGGAGGCAGGTTTTTAAGGAAAAGCTTTTTTAAACAGCTTTACTGAAATATACCTCACATACCATACAAGTTACCTAATTAAAGTGAATTAATCAGTGTAATTAAACAGATGCGTGAATCACCACAATTAATTTTTATCACCTCAAAAAGAAGCCCTGTAGCTTTAGCTAACATTCCCTTATATCCCACTTGCCCCCAGCCCAAACAACCACTAATCTACTTCCTATCCTTACAGATTTGTCTATTGTAGACATTTAATATAAATATGATAAAATAAAATGTGTTTTTTAGAGACTGACTGGAAGTATTATTTTTGTATTCTCCAAATAGACTGAAGAACAGATAGCTAAAGTACCTTTTAAAATTCACTTTTTGAGTTATCAAAGCAGATATTAAAATACTTCTTTTGAAATACAATTTTCAATTCCCCTCAATGCATCATCACATCTCCTATACATATATAAGTATTCTACTCCTTGGTCCATTATAAATGTGGTTATGTATATAACAGAGAAGAAATAATAGTGTAATGGTTATGAACACAGACTCTGGAGCCAGAGAACCTGATTCAAATGCTAATACTTTCACTCTGTAGCTGTGTGACCTTGGTCAAATTACTCACCCTCTCTGGGCCTTGATTTCCTCACCTGTAACATGGGGATAATAATGGTTCCTACATCTTAAAGGTGTTACCAGTTTAAAAAGAGTGAATGCATGCAAAGCCTTCAAAACAATGCCTAATACACAGTAAATACAGTATATTTGATTTATTTACTATTACTAACTATGAGAGCTATTCAATACAAATAGCACCACAAAGTATCTAAATTAGGCTTTTCATGACCTTCTGATTTTATATGATCAGAGATTTTCAACTAAAAGTGCTAAATTGCCCAGCCTATTACTTACAAGTTTAGTCTTGATTTCTAAGGCTGACACCTTGATTTCCATGTTCTAGCTTGCAGAACTGTGAGGTAATACATCTCTCTTGTTTTAAGCCACCCAGTGTGTGGTACTTTATTTACAGAAGGCCTAAGAAACTAGGGCATGGATTGCTGTGGCTTTAAACAAGAATTGCACACAGATAGTCATACTATGATACCATTATGAGGAAAGTTAGCTTGGGGAGCATATAGGACAGGTGGACATGAATTTAAGGAATCAGGAAAGGAGAAAGGGATACCTAAGGCAGTGCAATGGGATGAGAAGAGTATCCCCAGAGAAGGAAAATGAGCAAAGGCAGGAACTGGAGAGACCCAGCATGTTCCAGGAACTGAAATCAGGCGGGTGTGGCCAGAATACAGCACCACACCTGTGCAAGGCTGCTGAGGTCAGGTCCTGTAGGCCCTGGGAGGTTCACACTGCATCCTCGCGGGTGTGAAGGGCTGTGACAATGAGCAGGGATGCTGCACAAATCACTAGTTAGTAGGTGGGCCTGCACTGAGAACTGATTCTAACAGCACATTTACTCTGGGAGCACATCTCTTTTTACAACCTCATGCCCTGCAGGATGAAAACCTGTAAACTCCAGGAAAAGTAGCAGGGAGAGCAAAAGATGGCTGGACAGCTCTCGAAAGGCAAGCAGGGGATATTGTATACCTCCTTGCCTGATGTCAGATCTATAAAGGCAGTCTTTTTTTATTTTCAATATCATAGGAAAAAAAACATGAATATTTTATTTCCCCTTTATTTCTAACCATTCTTAGCAATCTCCAGTTGTAAAGTCATCGTTTCTTTGTATCCAGATATTATTAACAGCATGGCTGCACAAATTATTCTTCAGTGACTCCTCTTGAAGGCAAATGCCATTGTGAAAGGAGAAGAAATTTAATTAAATGAGTAAAATTCTCAAACCGAATGTTCTGTTACATATCAATTTGACAGCATGCTTTTGTAATATTTATTCCCTTTTCCATTCTATATGCAAAGTTTTATGGTATTATAGAACATTGAGGAGTGTCATAGATGTGACAAGCCACACAGTTCCCCTCAGGAATAAAGGACTCCTTACCCCAGCTGCTGGTAGTGCATCCAGCAAACAGCCCTCCTCTGTCAGCCTCCTCTGGGAACTGCCACAGTTTAACAGTTACCTGTCCTAAGGTCACTCCCCCTTCCAGCATCAACCACATCCCATGACTGATGCAGGGATATAAAGACCCAGGCCTCACTCCCCATCCTGGAGACGAACTCTGAAGGTGATCCCAGCATCATAACACCCTGCAGAGTTGTCCTAAGTCTCTGTTGGATCTGCATCCCTGTTCAGCTTCTCCCTTTACCCATTCCTTCCTTTCCCTTTCCAGGGTACTTCCTAACAAACCTCTGATGAAGAAATAGGATCTCAGCCCTCTTTGGTCCACAGAGCCAAGTGGGAAATTTTGCCATGTTGAAGATCAAGGCCTGAAAGCACTTGGCAAGTGACATACTATCAGGAGGGAAGACGGTCATAAGCGATGAGAAGCAAACCTGGCTATAGATATGTGTGTGACTCAAGCTCTTGCTTGGTAGCCATGGAAATTAACAATCATGTCATATGCTATTCTCTCTCTCTTTTTTTCTCTCTTCTTCCTCTGTCCCTCAATCCTTCATCTCCATTCTTTCCCCTCCCTGTATCCGCCATCCATGCACAACCCAGTGTGATCTGAAAAGAAAGACAAAGGCTCCTGTGTTCTAAACATATTCTCCAACTGGCTAACACATCTTCCTCTCCTACATGCACAACATTTTTACCACTGAAGCCATTCTTTGGATAATGCAACAGATGAGTCTTCTATCCTTTTCCTATTTTCAAGATTTATCTTCTTTTTTACTTAGGAAAATGAAACTAAGGAAGGCAGTAAACTTGGCTGAGAGGAGATGGCAGATGGGACAGTAACTTTCAGTGGGATCGGAGGGCACTTGAATATCAGCCAGAAGGTCCAGCTTTTTCTGGGGGTAGCTTCCCATCCAGTTGTGCGGTGGTGTGAAAAGAAATTCCTCCCAAATTGGGGGGGGGGGGATATTATTAAAACATTATTAAACTTTTCTCAATAGCTAATAACAAACAAATAAACAATCAAAACCTGTGGGTACCTCAGAAGAAATTTTGCTTTCTTCTCAGTATAACCCACTGCCTAGGTTACCAGGTTGAATATACACTCTTCACACATGATCTGACTCAAGCTTTCAGTGACTATCCCTCACTCTTACCTGCTTTCCTTCCTTAGCCTCAGACCACTTCATTCCTAGCTTCCTGCAGCCCCCCTGCCTGCTCCTTCTCAGGAGCCACTGGCGCCTCCTCCTCTGGACTCCATTTTGCCTTTTTTTTCCTTCATTTTATACATGTTTTCTAATGAGGAATAATGAGCTCCTGAATAGGTGCAGGGGCAGTGGGAGTGAAGAGGAGGAGATAAAATGTGGGGATTACTAGGAAGGGGCTTCAACTCATTTGGGTCAAGACATGGAGGGAGGAAGCAGCCCCTTTCCCCAAGTCACCCACCCCTCCGTCTGAGTGAGAAGTCCCTAAAGCCTGACTGCTCTTGCCCTTATCCCTAGAGTCATATCATTGTGGATTTACTTCACTGTCTTTCCTACTGAACTGCAAGGTCGTTGAGTGTGGGAGGTCCCTAGATAACACATTTCAGGCATCCAGTCGTGGAGTAAATAAAGGAATAAATGTTTACAATATGTGCACATAATGATGTAATAAAAGACGCCATATATTACTGAAAAGCACTTCTCAAGGTCGCCAAAATTCTGGTCATGGTATTAAAGTTCTAATAACTCCTCACTGATTACAAGAGAAAGTGAAAACATCACTTTCCTCTTAAACTTCTTTGAAAAACCTCTTTACTCATAGTGCTTAGCCCATCGATGTCCTGCTTATATTAGTTCAAACCCTTAAGCAAATTCTAAAGGGCAGGGTCAGCATCTTTTACAGCCTTTGGTACCTACTGCATCACTTAGTACAGTGCAGCTGCTCAGTAAAAAATAGGATGATAAACAAGATTGAGCAGGTCCCTCAGCTCTGGCCAGGTAGTGGATTCCTCTTTATCCCTGAACAGCCCCACCTCTTCTCCTGTTCACATCCCAGTATTCTGCCAGCCCACTCAAGCCTTTCTTTCCCTTCCTATAATTAGCAAAATCCATGGATCCCCAAACCTCCAAAGCACATTTGTACTTATTCACAAAATAAATCTCTTTGGGAGTCATCCAAATGATCATGTGTTACAAATGCTGTTATCATTCCACTAAACTTAAGTTCCTGGAGGGTGTGTGTGTGTGTGTGTGTGTGTATTTTAATCTTTATATCATAATGCATTACATGGAAGGCTCTCAAGAAAAAAAAACCAACTATTTAAAGTCCATTTAAAATGCTCTGTTGGAAGATAATGCCATGAAGTCAATGGGAACTGTTCTAACCAGAGTCAGAATAATGTACTTCAAGGATCTAAAATTTGAATATAGGACATCTAGGCTCCCTAGTAAGGAAATGGTCCCAATTACAGAGAAAAGATACATGCCTGTTACCTCATCCATGTCATTTTTCTAGTTATTTAAATTACTGTAGTGATTTCGGTCACAATCACAAAAGCTTTCTTTAAACTTTCAGATATGACATTTTCCCCAATCTGAATACAATTGATGCAATCAGTTATTCCTGAACAATCACATCCCCCCTTTTCAAGTTATTTTGTTTTCATGAATAAATTCCTGCACTACAGCCTGTTTTATTGGAAACACACACATAGTAAGCTGGTCCCTTTAAGAGGAAATGCATTTAAAGCATCCCCGTTAAGATGCTAGCCTCTCCTTAACTGAGGAGCGAGAACTCAGTATTCCTAGAAATGAGGGAGTAGGGGGCTATGCAAGAATTCATATCTGACAAGTTCCATACAGCATGGCAAATCTTTCCTCATAATCTAGCCTCTCCCTCTTCAACTCTCTCCACTCCAGAGAGGGGTGCCCAGAGACCCAAAGTTGCAACGCCATTGCAGAGAAAAGCAGGTTTTTCTGCCGGGTGCGATCACCAACTAGCGGCGACAGCAAGCTGGCAATCTCTCCAGATGAACGTTTACTTTTCAACTCGGACTTGCTAAATTTCGCTTCCAGCCCCAAACCAGGAAGTGCTTTTCAAGAAGAGCCAAAGCCAAAAGTGGTCCAGCCTCAGAAACAAACCCCGCCAGACTCCAGAAAGGCTACAGGGTACATTGAAGTTGGGGACTGTTCTCCAACCTGGGGATGGAACCTACGAACTACTCCCCACGAAACATTACTAAACTTTCCTAGTCTGCCAGAACAAAGTAAAATGACACAATATATACAGGCGCACGCGCACACACGCAAGTTTGTTTTTGTTATCCACTTCCCTATTTAGACAGTCCAGGCGTGAGCCAGATTTGCCTTAGTAGATTTTCTCTCAGCTGAAGCCGGGCAGATTGCCGACAAGTTGTCCAATTCTCGAGATTCTTAGGAGGAAGGATTGAGGCGTAGACCGGCCACGCCCCGGCCCGACTCTCCCATTGCACAACTCCCACAGAAGTTTGGCACGATGAAGGCGGGACCCCGCGACCTCCAACCCTTCCTCTCTCTGACTCAAGGAGAACCATACAGTCCTGCAGTGGAGGGAGGGTCGCGGGTGAGGACGCAGGGCAGAGGGTGCTAGGCGTGTGCCCCGAGCGCGCGGGCCGCAGCCACCCGCCGGCAGGAAGGGGAGGGCCCTGCCTGGCGAGGGCGAGCCCCCCCGCGGGCTCGCGGCCGGGTCGGAAAAGCTGCCTCGCGGGCGCGTTCCCGGGCCCTGGCTCCGCGCCTTCCCCCCAGCGCTCCCCACCCGGGCCTCCCAGTTGCCGCTGCCGGGTCCCGGTGGCAGCGCCCGCCGCGGCCTCGCCATGTCCCAGCCGGGCCAGAAGCCCGCCGCCTCCCCGCGGCCCCGGCGCGCTGCGGCGGCTCGCGGCGCCCAGGAGGTGAGTGGCGTTCCTGCCGGAGTCGGGGAGTGGGGCGCTGGGGAGGCCCCGCGTCCCCGAGCCGTGGGCTGCCTCCCCAGGGGCGGTGCCGGGCCTGCCGGGCCTGGAGCCCCGTGCGCCCCCTTCCGGGCAGGGGAAGGGCTCGGCGCTCAGCGCCCGCCGCCGCACGGGCGCCCGAAGGTGGTCAGAGGTGTCTGGGCCTAGATCAGGTGTCATGGGTGTGGCGCGGGGCGAGAAGCAGTGCCAGCGCCGGGAAAAGTTGGCTGTTGAGACAGGAGTAAAATGAGGATGGCGATGTGAAGACAATAAACTTCATTCGGGACCCCCCGGAGTGGTCGGGGTTGTTTAACTGGCTGGGGGAATTCTCTCTTCCGCGTCAAATCCTGGCTGCAGGGCGTGGCTGCCTGGAGAAGTAACTCTTCTCGGGGACCTGCCCTGAGCCAAAACGGCCGGGGTGGGGCCGGCTTGCCGGGGGCGGGGTCTGCGTCGGGCCCCGCCCCCTGTGCACGCCCACCTGGTTACTACCCGACCAGCTGAACTCGCTGTCAGCCTGGTCCCGCACCAAAGGAGTGTGAGCTCCGCGCCCCCCGCAGCGCTCCGGGTGCCCTCGCGGGGTACTGCACCGCGCGGCTCAGAAGCGAACCAGTTGTTACCATGGCGTTCGCAAGCTGGTGGTATAAGACGGTAAATGGGAGCGATCTTGTCTGGGCAGGAACGGGAAGGGAGTGTGTGTACTTTGGTTTGTCCTACGGGGCGTGAGGACGAGGTATTGTCCGGGCTTGGCCGGGAAAGGGTGGGAACCCGGCGCGACCTCCTCGCAGACCTTGGGGTTAGGCTGCCTGAGAGGCCCGGAGACTCACCCTTCTCAGGTATGTGAGTGCGAGCGAGCCCGGGCGTGCGGTTCGGTGCGAGCAGATGCACCAAGCTCAGCTCCTGCTCACAAGTTGAATGGAACAGGAATTGGAGCTGGAGGAATTCCGCCCCCGGACACGGATACTTGGACAAACTTGCGCGCAGCCCACAAGAGCTGGGGGTTTGTTTTTAACCCCCAAGTTAGGTTCAGTTTTTTCAGAGGAAGGTTGTTAGGCATGCATTTTCCAATTCAAAGGAGTCGAGGCAGCCTGATTTAGGGCAAGGAGAAAACACGAAACCCCAAAGAGCAAAAGTAGCCGAGATCAAGATTCTTTTGGCGTGGGGGGTGGGGGGTGGGAGAGGCGGGGGGAATGCTTTGCACTTGGTTACTTTGGAGACGGGACAAAGATGTTCCATTTGTGTAGTGCATTGAATGTTGTATCAATTAATCAAGCTGACACTTGTAGTGATCTGGAACCAGGAAGTATGATTTAACAGAGGTTGCTTTCCAAAAAAGATATCCCAAAGTTTTGTTGACAGGGTTGGAATATTTATGTTCCATTGATTTATGGTCGGAATTTCCAAAAAAAATTAAATAGGTGCATCTCTTAGCATAGGGTTTGGGAAAAGCAAGGTTATAACTAGACATTCTTTGGAGCAAGAAAACCTTCTATTAGAATCAGGAAACTGCCATTTATAAGTCAATGGCCATTGTGGACAGGTGGCAGGCACTTGTATAGCTTCCAGATACACAGTGGAGAAAAAAACAGATTTTATTCTCGAAGGGCAGCCTTTTGAACCTGTTTCCACATCTGTAAAATGGGGTTGATAATACACACCACAAGGGTTGGTAAAGACTAATTAGATTCATGAATCAAAGTGCCGGACATACACTTAATGATCTGAAATTCCCATTTCCCTTGAGATATTTCTTCAAGGATGTTTTCCATTACATTTCCTAGGTGATTCTAATGTAGCATCTTATTGATGTACTTAACAGTGAAAGCTTGCTTTGAATGACCTGTTTTTGTCCTAAGATTCTTATCAAAATGTACCACATGAATCATCTGCAAATACGGATGGGCAGTGGTAAGAGTTGACATCCACATCTTCCAAATTTGTGATTCGCTGAAGGAAACTAGCTGGGCTACTTGGATGAAAATAGTTAAGCCTATGTTTTAAGCTTACACATTGACATTTTTGCTAAAACCTCTGTCTTAGAATCCAATTTTGGGATGATTATGAAAACATTTTGCTAATAGGAATTTCCTAGAATCCACAGCATGCCACGCGCTGACATTTCCCAGACTGGTGCTGTACAATAGAAATATGGTGTGAGCTACATATATAGTTTAAAATGTTCTAGTAACAATTAACAAAAGCAAAGAAAAACAGCTGAACTATACTAATATTTTATTTTATTTGGCCCATTATATTCCAAACATTATTTCAACAGGTAATCAATGTCGAAATTGTTGAGATATTTTACATTCTTTTTTCATATTAATTTTTCAAATTCCAGGTTGATTTTACATTTAGAGCACAGCTCAGCTTGGACTTGCACATTTCACGTGCTCATAGCCACAGGTGGCTATAGTATTGGACCATACAGCTCTACATCATGGGTTCTTAAACTTTTGGGGAGGGAGGTTGAACACAGACCATTTTGTGAATCAAATGAAGGTTATGATCCATCTTCCCACAACAAAATACAGGCACACACACACATGCATAATACAGTTTTCTACATAGCTCTAGGGAATTCAGAAATCCCCCAAAAGCCTGCCTATAAATCCCCTAAAAATCCCTGAAGCCAATTTATGATATATGTGTATATATGTATGTATAATTTATATGAATATTATATAGAATATATGTATATAATATATATGTATGTGTATGTCAGAATGTGAGTAAATCCTATAATATATCTTTAGTGGAATCTTTTAAATTCTGTAAAAGATTGTGAATGACCTAACTTTTAAAAATTCACGAAGAATAAACTAAAATAATTAAAAGATGCATCTAAAATGTGTTTGTTCAAGGGAGTGCCACCTATAAGCTAGTCAGTGAAATATTGCTATGTATATTTCTACAATGAATACTGTCAGTGCTATGGATCTTATGTTCTGAAGAATTGTGTGATCGTAGTAAAAAAAAACTTTAAAAAGCTAGATTTAAAAAACATCTGATGAGTGTCTTAATGGTGAAGCATGAAAGAGGATAAAATTTATTTTAAACCCATAATCACATTTCCAAGTCAAAGTTGGTTTGTTTAAGCCAAGTTAATTAAAGGTGTTTCTTATAGTACTTAGACTTGTGGGCCCAGTTCAGCATGATCAAGGTGCCCAGTCATTTGGGAGGCCCAGTCACTGTGGTCAGTCTGGGAAGAGTGTCACAAGCCTTCCATGGCAGGCCAGGCCACTTGGCTGCAGTGAATTTTAGAGGTAAGAAAATGCAAAATTATAGATTCTGTAAAAAGGGCACTGACGTAGGTTGGCGGGAATGTGAAGGTCAGATCACAACCTCCTCTTTCAGTTGGCAGTTCCTGAGGTGGTTGGCTCCCCATTGCAGCTGAGCTTTTTAAATCAAGAGTAACGCCTGATGATAGTTTTCTTTAATCAGTTTTGGCACGTCCCAGAAAGTTAATTGTATTATACAAGTGCTTTTTAAAGAATGATGTGGCTGTCTGGGGTGGAAACAGAGGGTGGTCATGTGTGAGTCCAGGTTGGCTAGGTGGGTAATTATTTCTGAGTAAGTTGTCTCAGTAGAATAAGTGACAGCCCTAAGTAGTCCATTGTATTATTTTTATTCCCTTTAGGTGTGTTTAAGGTGGAGCTCTAATTCATATGATTCTAAAGTTCTGTTCTCCAAGTTGTCTCATTTTCTTTTCATGGAAACTTAACCAAAAATCTTTATGGCCACCATTAATATTTTTTTTTAAGTATTTCCAGGAAGTGTCATCCAGTTAAGAAAAAATGCAAAAACAATTCCATCCACAAACACTGTTGGTAGACTGCTTCCTGAGATGGGCAGATCAGTTAACGCAGAAGGAAAAGGGTACATAGTTGAAGTTTCTTGAAAATATATGGAATTCATTTTAACTGTGGAGAACTCATAGAACATGTGTGATTTGTAAAAGCCAAAACAGTGTGTTCTAGTTTGCTAGCTGCTGGAATGCAATATACCAGAAACAGAATGGCTTTTAAAAAGGGGAATTTAATGAGTTGCTAGTTTACAGTTCTAAGGCCAAGAAAATGTCCCAATTAAAACAAGTCTATAGAAATGTCCAATCAAAGGCATCTAAGGAAAGATACCTTGGTTCAAGAAGGCCGATGAAGTTCAGGGTTTCTCTCTCAGGTGAGAAGGCACATGGCAAACACAGTCAGGGCTTCTCTCTCAGCTGGAAGGGCACATGGCGAACATGGCATCATCTGCTAGCTTTCTCTCCTGGCTTCCTATCTCATGAAGCTCCCCGGGAGGTGTCTTCCTTCTTCATCTCCAAAGGTCGCTGGCTGGTGGACTCTCTGCTTTGTAGTGCTGCTGCCTCTGAATCTCTCTGAATCTCTCATTGTCCAAAATATTTCCTCTTTTATAGGACTCCAATAAACCAATCAAGACCCATCCAAATGGGTGGAGACATGTCATCCCCTAATCCAGTTTAACAACCACTCTTGACCAAATCACATCATCCAGGGAGATGATCTGATTACAGTTTCAAATATACAGTATTGAATAGGGATTATTCTACCTTTATGAAATGAGATTTATATTAAAACATGGCTTTTCTTAGGGGGCATACTTCCTTTCAAACCAGCACACAGTGGTTTATTGTCTGCCTACTATGTGTCCAGTTCTATGCAAAGTGCTGTAGACATAAAAATTATGCAGATAGTGCAAATCCTGGCCTCCTGTTCCAGTTTTCATAGGAAAACCACAGCTAGTTCCCAGTGGCTACTACAGCAGCCACAAAGCAACCATTTAAATTCTCATGCCGTCTCTTTTGACTTAGAGAAAACTCAAAAACCCTTACTGCAGACTGATCCAAGCAGCTAAACTGTGGATGTTAGGTAAAACACCTGCCTCTGAAAACTGGACTTAAAAAGGGACTGTACCTTTACAGCACTGTTTCAGGATGTTCACCAGAATCTTAAAATGTTAGTAAAAAAAAAAAAAAGCCTACTGGGGCTTAAAAATTACCCTATGTAGTTAATCCTTAATAGGTATCCTCTTTTATCTGAGAATCCCAAAGATTGTTATGCTTATAATTTTACAGTGTGATACCAAATGTTAGAGGGACAGAAACATAGCATGTATTGAAAGCCTAGCCTTCCATTTTTACATTTCTTTAATAATCATCTTCCCCACAGCACATAGAAAGCATTCACAGATTTTTTTTTTTTTTTTTTTTTAGTAATTATCCCTGCATCTCATATTATCTTCTCTCTGTTTGAGGTTTTCAGTATTGAAATGGAGTAAAATGCTAGGGGATGGCCTTTGGATGACATACTCTTTTTTTTTTTTTTTTTTTTTTTTTTTTTTTTTTTTAAAGGAAAGACAGAGAGAAGGAAGGAAGGAAGGAAGAAAGGGAAACATTTTTAAACATTTTCTTGTTTTATTGTATTCTGTTTCTCCGTTTTTGTTACATGGGGTGGGGCCGGGAATCGAACCGAGGTCCTCCGGCATAGCAGGCAAGCACTTTGCCCGCTGAGCCACCGCGGCCCGCCCCTTGGATGACATACTCTTGAGATAAAGGGGGTTATAAAAATTTTGAGCTTTTTATTAGGGTAATTACATGTAAAAGAATATAATGAGCAACTCCTGTGCCCATTGCCTGGCTTCAATGATTAACAACATTTCTCTAAACTTCTTTTTCTGTCCCAACCCGTGCTTCCACCAAAATGCCCACACACACAGCCTTCCAAAGCATTTTAAAGCATGGGTGTTGACAATTTTAAGGTCATCTCTATGACCAACTTCCTGTAGATTGTTTGGAAAATGAATTATTTATCTCGTGTGCTTTATTTTCTCAGCTGGAGAATTAAGACTAATATATACAGTTATGAAGTAGACAAAGTACTAAAGAAAACTTATTAGATAGACCTGGTTCCTTTGTATTATAAGGAAAGTAAAAAATGAAATAACTCTGCTGTCATGTTTACAGCCTTAGAAAATGAAACCTTCAAACTTCTGCTTAATTCTCATTATCATACTACGGTCAGAATTTACCGCTGTCAATTGATGTTAGAGAAAAAGAAGGGAGTGAAATAATTTTGGGTTCTTATGATAAACTAGGCAATGAGCCAGGCTCCTCATTAACAGCAGCACATTTCAGAAATACGTCATCCCCTGTGTTAGGTCCCATTGGACCCATTTTCCGAGGAGAAAACTGAGAGGTTAGATTATTTGCACAAGGTCCCATAAATGTACAAACCCATGTTTTTCCTGCCTTGTCGAACTGTATCAGTCAGGGTCACCCATGAGACAGAAACCACTCTGAATATTTACAACTAAAAGGAGTATAAATTCAGAGCGTTGGGTTATGCAGGTAATGAAGGTGCCTGGGAAACCGAAAGGAGAGGGTGAAGCGATACAGAGATTAGAAGTTGCAGACAGCTGCCACCATCTCTAGGCTGGAGGGACAGAGTGTGGTACCAAGTGACCCTGTGGAAACTGGATCCACAGTTGGCCTGCTCTGCGGAAGATGGTACCAGAGAGGCCCTGGAGACAGAGGATGGGGGAACACCCTGGCTTCTTCCCTACCTTCATGCTTCTCCAGTGCCCCTTATTGGCCAAAGCTGGTCTGAGACCATCTATGAAAGGAGCTGAGAAATGTGGCCGGTAAAGATTCCCTGGGACGCTGACAGGGAAGAGGGCAGGGACAGCAAAGAAATCGACTTGAGGGCAGACAGGCCCAGGTCCTGCTTCCAGGACTGCTTAGAAGCAAAACCAGCCTTACATCTTGATCTCTCTGCTTTTTTGCTGAATAATCATGAAATCAGTATCTTGTACTTAGCAAGTAGAATACAAGAATGGCTTCGAGGAGTTTTATAGGAAATATGAATTTGAACACTGTCTATTAATCTTTCAAGCTGATTTCATAGGCTCTTTTCTTATTCTGGTTTACTGATCTGAGCAAAGCAAAAGTGCGTCTCAGGAAAATTTAGAGGTTTGTGGAAATGCAGTCATTCAGCCAGGAGTTATGTGTCATGCTTCTTCCGCACGGCTAATAATGAATATAATTTGTTGTCTGGTTGGGAAGGCAAGGTATATGTTTATGAAGCAGTAAAGAAGCAAGGAAGTATATACTAAAGTGCTAATTTATTTGCTTTACTAGAAAATAAGATACTGATATGCAGATATGAAGCTATGATGTGCCATTAATAGGGCAAGACTCAGAATTGGTCTGAAAACACTGATGTAAACACAGGGCACTGTGCCCCTTTATTGAGCAATCGGACTTTATCCAGGAAGGGCCAGGCTGCAGCAGCCTGCCTGACGTGGAGAACCTTCCCACGGTGCCATCTCCGCGGGGTGGTTTGAAGAGCATAAATTTCCACTTCCTGTGACGATGCCCACAAATCCCTCCACAAAACCAGTGGTTCCCAACTCTGGCCACACATTGGAATCACGAGGGGAATTAAATATATTTTTATACATTTACATATAACCATTCCCAATCCCCCTACACAACCTGAACCTAAACCCCAAGGCTGAGGCCGTGGTGTGTGTGTTTTTTAAGCACCCCCAGTGATTGTGACCCCCAGGGAGGGATGGGATCCCCTGACAGCCAGAAGCGTTTTTTCTGATGGTCAGGAGGCCCCCAGAAACAAACCTTTCTAAATATATGCAGTTGGTGTGAGAACTGAGGGCCGCATGTACCAGGGAAGTCCACAGTGCACCAAGAGATAACCTTTTATGGCTTCATGATTTTGGTCCAGCTGCCCTTGGGCATGCAAATACTGATCTGTATGGCCTTATCTCCAAGTTGGGTAAGGAAATTTGTCAAGTTATTTCCAGATAACCTTTACTATTTTTTTAAACAGCTGTGAGATATAATTCACACACCATAAAATGTATCCGTTTGAAGTGTACAATTCAGTGTTCTTAAATGTATTCACAGAGTGGTGCAGTCATCACCTCAGTCTAATTTTAAAACATTTTTGTACCCTCTAAAAAAAAAAACCCATACCTTTATTTATTTATTCATTTATTTTAATTAAAGCAAACGACATTACAGATGCACACTACTATTAACTTTTGTAAGTGCTTTCACAGCTGCACTTGGACTTGGAAAAAGCCTTGTTTCTTTTTTAATATGTGTAGAAATTTGCTTGATATTATCTTATTTCATATGACATATACCTTTCTCTGTGTATGTATCTCTGTGTGTCCAAGTAGCTATGGAAAACGTACCCAAAGGCTCTCAAGTCCGAGCCTAGCAATTCATGAGACCTCACCCTCCAAGCCTTACTGAGAATCACGAGATTTCAGTTAGCTTTTTTTTTTTTTTTTTTTTAACATGGGCAGGCACCGGGAACCGAACCCGGGTCCTCAGGCATGGCAGGCAAGCACTCTTACCTGCTGAGCCACCGTGGCCCGCCCTCAGTTAGCTTTTGATGAGATTCAAAGTAGTCCCCAGTCTCTGGACCAGACAATAAACCTGAGTGGTGTGACAGAAAGGACCTCACATTTCAGATCCTCACTTTCTTTAATCTTAAGTGAGGTGAGAGTGTGTACACCATGCAGTTGCTGTGGGAAGTAAGTGAGAGCACACAGGTGAGATGGCTAGCCATTGGCCTGGCACAGCAGAGATGCTGATGGTGGTAATTTCTTTTCCCACTTGTAGGGAAGTGCCCCCTGGATTTGTCAGTTTTGTGATTCAGTTCTCATTTCTGAGCTATCTTCTTCCCTTCTCCAAGCTTCTCCCACCTCTCCACACCTCACCAGCTTTCCGCATGGTAACCAAGTTTGCCTTCCTTGCTCCTGGAAAGATTTGTTACAGTTTCCTAAGCTGCCTCAAATTTGAAATATATCATTGCCAAGTATTTCACTCCACCAGTTTGGTTATGTCGAGAGTTCTCAGGTATTCCTGTGAAAAAAATCAAGCACTTTGAATCTCTCACAGCCAAAGGCTATAATTGATTCAACATCATTAATTGACTGTTAGATATTAAATAAGGTCTAAGAAAGGGTCAGTGTAATTGTTCGTTTATAAAGTAGCTATAGACCGTATATTGAATGACAGTAAGGAATTCTTGTAATTCTCTTAGGATGATAATAACAATGGGACTGTATGGGAAAATGGCTTCAATTTCAGGAGATGTAAGGTAGAACATTTAGGGCTGTAGTTTTATGATATCTTCAGTTTATTTTCAAATACAATATATACCCCTCTCCCCCTCCCCCACCCCACATGCATAAATAGATAGGTAAAGGGAATATGGTAGAATATGGCTACAGTGTTAATAATTGTTGAATCTATATAGGTGGTGGGAATGAGGGCATTCACTATACTAGTCTTTCAACTTTTCTGTATGTTTGAAATTTTTCATAATAAAAATCTAGAATAAAAAAAACAAAAGGAAAAATATATATGACCCATGAAGTTCTCATAAAAGTGTTGTCATTTGGTTATAAGTGATTTTTATTTATGTGTATTGCAACAGATCTATTGAGAACAAATATTTCTTTTGAAATCACAAAATGCCCAATTCTTACAATACGCACTTTGTAAGCTGTCATTACAACTTGACATTTAGAAAAAAACAGTCATTCCATATATCCCACCCAAATGACTATTTGGAACCTACATAATTTTGAAGGATTTTGAGAATTTGGTTGAAGTGGCCGATGTTATTGGTTAATCTGATGGAGCACAATAGAATCCCTTTTGAAGCACCACTGAGAAAACAACTTTTTTAAATGCTTAAAGAAACACACTTGTATACCTAGATTTTAAGAAAGTAGAGACAGTGTATGCTTTCTCTGAGAGGTAATAAATCACAACTTATTTCTCCTACATGAGCAGGAAGCAGAGTCGGGGGAGCATGGGCCTTTGCACCAGAAAAGAGCCCATGCTCCTATTTAGGTCTTCCCGCTTATAAAATGGGAATGACGATATATCCTGATGGGTCCATGAGGCACCAAAACAGTTAAGGTGCAGAGAAACTGTGGATGTCATTGTTACTACTTCTCTCTGTCTAATCTGAAAAACCCATCAAATCAGAGATAATGAATGAATGTGTTAACATGGTTCTAAAATTACCACCGGTTCTCGTTTAGAAAAATTTAGTAAATTTGTGTCTTTGTAGATTTGGCCCTCTCAAATCTTATCCCTAATTGTTGAACAATTATTTTAGAAATAATTATGACGGTCTGGCTAACAAGTCTAGTATTTTGATTATTATCCTCTGATATATATATATATATATATATATAGAGAGAGAGAGAGAGAGAGAGAGAGAGAGAGAGAGAGAGTACAAGAGAGATCTATCTATCTATATATACCTTAAAATAGTTTTTTTTTTTTCAGAGTCATTCATTAAGGACAAATAAACCCCTTGACTGGGACATCTAGATAAAATAGTATCTTAAAACAAGTCCTTTAAGGGGTTTCCTTCACCAAGCTATTTACAGCCTGG
Source organism: Tamandua tetradactyla (assembly GCF_023851605.1). NCBI lineage: Eukaryota > Metazoa > Chordata > Mammalia > Pilosa > Myrmecophagidae > Tamandua > Tamandua tetradactyla. The sequence goes on along the minus strand of NC_135347.1, from coordinate 34,418,897 downwards.
CTACTTTTCTGTGGATTCCATTTACTAATCCATGACATTGTTTCTTTTTGGAAAGGATTGCCCATTCTTTGAAGTGATTTCTTGCTAGTTTTTCATACAAAGAACTGTTAAGGAAAGGTTTCAGCCATGTGCTCCTATTACTTGGCCATCTTTTTTTACTAGCATATCTGTTGATATGATTAAAGGGAACATTATCTTAATCCATTTGGCATGGCATAGTGGCAAACAATAGATTTTAAGTCAGAAAACCTGGTTTGCAACCTTTTCCTATTTACTACTTACTTGTCCTTGTGTAAAACATCAAATGACTCTTATTCTTAGTTTTTCCATCCTCTTTTTTTATCAAATAAAATGAGTTCCTTCTAAGTAATAAAGAAGAATATGAATTATTGTTATTACTATTGTTATAATCACTGTTCTTAAGTCAGAAGTTTCTTTGAACAACATATCCAGATTGTGATTCTACTCTGGGAACATAGCAGTTTTTCATATTTTGATTTAATTGAGGGTACTCAGAATTGAACCTGATGATGGGCTGTTATTTTCTCATATTTAGGCTTCTTTTTCCCATTTTCTTGTACTTTTCTGCAATATGCAAGAATGAAATAATTTTTAACCCCTTCCCCCTTTTAGGAACATATGCATTTTTAAAAATTTTCTCAAAAAACAGCCAGAACCTTATGGTTTATTTTATCTTACCAGTATCAAAAGAAATGAGTATGCAAGCTTCTCAAAGCTTTTATGTATCACATGAAAACACTTGCATTTATCCTCCACATTCTAGTAAGAAAAATAATTCTATTTGTAGAATGAAAGCCTAAATTCACAATACATGGAAGTTGCATGTATGACCTGCTCTTTCAGGGCGTATCTTTCAGCTGTAAAGGTCACATGGCCAGGTCCTGAGAGGTATGTGGAAATTTAGGAAGTACAAAGTGATAATTTTAGTGGTCTCATATCATCAACATTAAATAGATGCTTTTAGAAATTTAGTTCTTACTGCTAATTTTCTGCATTTTCAAGATATTCAAAATGCAAGATGATAGTTATGCCTAGAGTGTGCTGTGTATTCTATGCTATGGGTTTCTCCTCAACTTTCTGCCATACTTTCTTTTATCAATTCACATTGGTGAATACTCAATGGGAGAAATCTAGGGAGTTCCCCAAAGCCACAGGACTTGATGGGTGACTTGGAAGGTTGTGCTCCTCCCTTGGATCTGTGATGAAGTGAGACTTGAGGATGACTTCAGGCTCAACATGGTCTTTAGAGCTCTCATCTCTATGATGAACCGTGCCTGCCATGATGGCAATTTGGGCTTTAAAATTCTGTGAACGCTTTGTAGGAGATACTGCCCTGGCATTGCCATTAGACCTACATCTGATGAATTTAATTATGGACTGACTTTCTAGATCCCAAATGAACGTCTATAGCTGCCCTTGGTTTTTGAAAGCCACCTACATTGTGGAATTAACCAGCATTCTCAGGAGAAAGATTAAAAAGGTCCTAGTTTAAAGTCTATACATTCAGCCTTGGAGGGTTAAAGTTACTATTATGTTATCTTGTAACACTGTCCTCTATTAAACTTTTTTTTTTATCTCTTACATTTTATAGCATGTCAGTGAAAAAAACAGTGGATTGTCTTCTAAACCTGGAGAAAAGAAAGGACCAGATGAGGTAATTTCCATAGTACCGTGTTTTCATTTTCTCACGCTTTTAAATTGCGAATTCTGTCTTGAAATATTAAATAATGAGATAGCAAAGAGCTCCTTCTAGGATATTGGCAAACTTAGTTTTAACTAAAATTTGGTTCAAGAACATTAGTGGATGTCATTAAAAATAAATGAAAAAGGGTTCGTAAGAGAGGAACCTTTAGAAATAGAACTCTGCTGTTTAGGGTGTATTCTATCTGGGAACTGGTGAATCTTAATTGTTTTGTTGGTGACCATGGAGATTTAGAAGGGGACAGAAATGCCATCAGGGAAAGGAAATCTTTTTTCATGAAAGTGTACTGTGAAAGGACGACAGCGATGTCTTTGGTTAACCAGTTATTCAGGTTCATAAACAAAAGCGTGAGAGAAAGAACTATTTCTATTTGGAAATACTAGTAAAATCAGATCTCCCCACTTTGAAATGTGTTTTCTTTGTGCCTGTGAATTTTTCCTTTTACCAAATGATGCACCATTTGTACCCTGTCAATACTGACCTACTTCTCTGTGGAAAGATCATATATATGAAAGTGTTGTCCTTCAAAGGTGTGCTGGACTTGCCTCCCAGTAGCTGCTTTTTACATTTGAAATATATACATATTCATCTTCATTCAATAGAAATTGTGCCATTTCCAGCTGTAAAGTTCAGATGGCCAGGTCCTAAAAGTTATGTGGAAATTTAGGAAGTATAAAGTGATAATTTTAGTGGTCTCATATCAACATTAAACAGATGCTTTCAGAAATTTAGTTCTTAAGGCTAATTTTCTGCATTTTCAAGATATTCAAAATGCAAGATGATAGTTATGCCTAGAGTATGCTGTGTATTCTATGCTACGGGTTTCTCCTCAACTTTCTGCCGTGCTTTCTATTATCAATCCCTGTGAAAATATAACTTAGATTATTTCTTACCAAGAAAATGTGTAGTGAAATGTTTGTGCGTACTGAAGGCAAATGTTTCTTTAAAAATTAAAAAATAAGAGCAAAAATAAACCATATTAAGATTTTATCTTGTTTCTTGGTTAAAATATTAAAAATAATAAGTTCCCATGTGAAAAAAACACGTTATTTTCCTTTTACTAGCATGAACATCTACATGATAACAACCCAACCCTTTTAAATACAGTCCCAGATAAGTTATCTATCAAATTTATTATTTAGGCAAATGGCAAACATTTCCTGTTTGAACACTATACTGTTCCTTTATTTTTCCAGAGCAGGAAATAATGTTTCAGATGTCATTCTTATTAGTGGTAATAAAGATTAAACTATTTACACAGAAAGGAAAATTTGTCTGCAAAAGGAAGATGTATATTCTTTTCCAATACGGTTAAGTGGAGAATAAGCCTGTTCTTATGATCATTTTCACCAATCATAACTTGTAGGCTTAAATGTTATGCCTTGAATGGGCAAGGCATTTATTCGTTTAGGCTACAAATGCTAATACGGAGTTAGGTCTTTTTTTTTTTTTTTTTTTTTTTTTTTTTTTTTTTTTTTTTTTTTAAAGGAAAGACAGAGAGAAGGAAGGAAGGATAGAAGGAAGGAAGGAAGGAAGAAAGGGAAACATTTTTAAACATTTTCTTGTTTTATTGTATTCTGTTTCTCCGTTTTTGTTACATGGGCTGGGGCCGGGAATCGAACCGAGGTCCTCCGGCATAGCAGGCAAGCACTTTGCCCGCTGAGCCACCGCGGCCCGCCCCGGAGTTAGGTCTTTTTATAATAACTGGGCTATAAATCACCTTGTCTCAATGTTTGTGAAAGGCTTGGAGAACACTGATAAGGAGCCTTATTACAATATATCTAGGGAAGAACTCAAGATTTGTGTCAGCAGAGGCAAGACTGTACTTTCAGTTTGAGGCTGAAAGGCTGAACTTCCATCTACAGAAAAGGAAGAAGAGATTTTTCTTCTCTTGATCAGCAATCCAATCAATTCTGGCACTGTTTCATAACAATGCTGGGAAATTCAGATTTACAGCTCCTGCCCTTGTGCCAGAGCCTGAACATGTTGGTCTGTTCCGCTCACTTTCATCCAGCACAAGAAGGGGGGTGGAGGCTATGCCTGTTCCTATAGCTTATGTCAGTATAGAGATTTATTGTAGTCTCAGATTAAAAAATGTTTATTTTCTCACCAAATTCTGCCCATATCTCTTTGCTGTGGTGAACAGGCATGGGGGTGGAGAGTGTATTTACAAAAGGGTTTGTCTCCAGAGGATCTCTGGTCCTTTACTGCATATAAATCCTGAACTATTAAATGCAAATAAGTCGTTGATGAGATATTGTGGGCTTGGAGACAACTCAAGGTTGCCAGCCTACATGAAGCTTTATTTTAGCCTCTGTGTTCTTGATTATAAAGCCATGTGCAATCTGGATCTGTCGTCATCTACCTTGCCTACTGTCCAGTAATCATCATCTTCTCCAAATTACCAAGGAAAGATCTTTCAGAAACTGGTTTCTTTTCCCAAATATTTCCTTACCTGCTGCTTTGTTGGCCACAAGAGAAGTGAGGTCAAGAAGTTTATTGTGGGTTTAATAATCCATTTTCAAACTAGCATTTACCTCCAAAGATTAAATAACTTATTGTCCTCATGCATATGCAGATACACTGTTTAGATTTCAAAGAACAAACCAAAGTCTTTGGGACAAATTCAGCTTGAAAATTTGCTTTCTGCACTTAAGTAGCACTGCTTTGTGTTTTTACTTCTCTTGGTATTAATCAACTACATTTCATTTGGAGGTGTAAGGAAAAGAGCACACAGGAGGACTTCAGGAGGATATACACAGGGGAAAGAACAATTACGGTTAGATAAGGAGCACTTTTATACTACCATATAAAAAATATTTGGAGATGAATGCAGCTGTGTGGGTTTCAGAGCAGTTTCTCCCTTACTATTATAACTAGTTCTTACTTTTTAAGAATACCTCCTCCACAGCCACAGTGTGATCCTGCAGAAAAAACTTTTTTTTACTGTTTTTTTTAAGTTAGAGAAAAATCATGCAGAAAATAGAGTTCCTATGTATACCCTCCCTTATTAACACCTTATATTAGTATGTTAAATTTGTTACAATTGATGAAAAAATATTATTATAATTGTTTTTTTATATTCATCATGATCATTTCTTAGAACATTTGCATCAGTTCAGAAAAAGAAATAAAAAGAAAACAGAAAAAATTTCATGCATACCATACCCCTTACCCCTCCCTTTCATTGATCACTAGCATTTCAATCTACAAAATTTAACGTTTGTTTCCCCTATTATTTATCTATTTTTAATCCATATGTTTTATTCACCTTGTCCATAAAGTAGATAAAAAAAACATCAGACACAAGGTTTTTATAATCATACAGTCACATTTTGAAAGCTATATCATTATACAATCACCTTCAAGGAACATGGCTAGTGGAACACAGCTCTACATTTTCAGGCAGTTCCCTCCAAGCTCTCCATTACATAATTGTTCTATTAATTAGCTGTCATCCATGGTTTACATTCGGGTTTCCTTTTGTGTATTTTTTAAAAAGTTTTATTCTAGTAATATGTTTAGATAGAACCTAAAATTTCCCCTTTTAACCACATTCAAATATATAATTCAGTGCTGTTAGTTGCATTCACAATGTCGTGCTATCTCTACCACTATACATTTCCAAAACTTTCCATCATCTCAAATAGAAACTCTGTACAAAGTCTTACACAGGGATTTTAATAGAGTCATGAAACTAAAATATCACTTGTTAAGTTGCACTTGCAATGCAAATTCTTGAGAGTAGAATAGGGCCAGTGTCTATGAGAATTTATTTGTTTTTTTTAATAGCAAGTATTATGAATTCATCAATTTCTTCTCAGATGTGGAAGAATTATAGGACCAAAAATTATTGAAGGAACTAATACACCAAAGATTAAGTGACAAGAGAGCAGGAAAAAGGAAAGTAAAAACATTTAACGTCAGTATATTTAAATACAATGGAACAATGAAGTGTTTCCAAACCTGTAATCAAATCTATTTTAAAAATGTGACTGACATATTTGTCCACATTGAGGGAAGAGTGTGAGCATTTTAACAACATAATTTAGTGAAGTCCTAAGGAATGGAATTGAAAGCATAAGATGGACATGATCTCATAGAGCCAGTTTTGAAAACTTAAAATTTAATAATGAATATGTTTTTACAAGCAAAGAATGTGAGATAGAAATAGAAGAGAACAGAAATTATATCTTAAAGAGAAAGATATGTGATACATTTTCTTTAACATAGTAGCATTGGTCATACTCCACCCGCCCTTCTCTCCTTTGAAATATATAACTAAGTATTGAATGACCCAAACATTTTTAAAATTTCTCTTACATTTTTTAATGACATTAGTCTTTTTTTCCATCACAAAAATAATATGTACCTTGTGAAAAGAAACAACATTATCCAGAATCTCACTGCTTAGTTTAAACTACTGCTATAAAATTTGAGGTGCACTCTTACGTTGCTGTGATAATATTGTGTATTCGTATTTATTATATATACTGATTTTAATAACTTTTTATGACCATAAGACTAATTTATAGTCATTGAAGAAAGTGTAGAAAGTACAAAAGAATTTAAAGGGAAAAAATCATCACCTAGAATCCTGAAGACATGGCCACTATTTATATCTTGGTGTATTTCCCTACGTCTTTTTTTCTATGCCTGCATATTTTATTATATTTGGTGAAATGCTGCATATCCTGGCTTTTAAGCACAGATAACAAAGGATCACCATTAACAAGGCCTAGATTGAAAATGACTACTAATGTGTGCTTCAGATAGATAAATATTTTCCAAAAAAAAGACATCATTCCGTGTGACTTTTAAATGCATAGAAAATCATTATTCAAGTATGTTAGCATTTAATATGGCATTTAATCTAGTCACTGTTCTACTTGTATTTTTGAGGGGGCAGAAGCATAGTTTTTTGTTCCAGAGGTCTTCTGAGATAATGCCAACGAGAAGTGATTTAGCCATTGTTAGCAAATTCTGAAGGGCACTACACTAAATATTGATTCAAAGTATTGTTGATTATGACAAGAAAGTCCATGTTAACTGTGGAGAATTCACTGTGGCTTAAGAAGCTAATCCCTAAGAGCCAAAAAAAACGAAGCAAAGCAGAAGAGATACACTGAGAGCAGTCCTGCCTGGCTTACTGAAGATCCAGATTCTAGTTGGCAACTCAGAATCCAACTGGATTTCTTTCTGATTTGGAGGGTTAAATTGACTAAAAGGAGTCCTAGAATTCTTTTGAACTGCAGTTTCCTCATTTTTTAGTTCTAAAGTTTTATTTATATCATCATTAGCTTGACTATTTTTTGAGAGGGTAACTTAGATATATTTTAACACTTTTTATTGTACACTATAGCATACATACAAAAAAAGAGATAAATTTCAGAGTGCATCATAACAAGTAGTTCTAGAACAGATTTCAAATTATGGTTTTATGGGTTACCGTTCTGCCATTTCAGATGTTTCCTTCTAGCTGCTCTAAGACACTGGAGACTAAAAAGAAATATCAATTTCTTTTGTACTCTTTTGTAGTCATACTCTTTTGCTAAATCTTATCTTCTCTGATACAACTCTTCCTTCTCCTTTTGTCCTTCTTCCACTCTTTAAGGATATTTGGGCAACAGCCATTCTATCTTCTTCATGTTTAAAAGGGGTGTTGACATTATGGGTAGGGAGGGGGATGCAGCTGGTTAATGCTTAGAAAGACTGGTAACTCTGGGTTTCAGGGCTTATCTGGCCTAGGAACCATCTGGAGGTTATAGACTTCTGAAAAATAAACTTAGTGAGTGAAACTTTTATAGAATCTCAAATACAGCCCCAGGTATTCTTTAGGTTTTACAGCAATACTGTTGATTGGGCTTGGCATCCCATGACAATTAGCAATATCTAGCTGAAGGTTGCATAAGAATAACCTCCAGAATAGCCTCTCAACTCTATTTGAAATCTCTTAGCCACTGATACCTAATGTTACATTTCTTTTCCCCCTTTTGGTCAGGAAGGCATTGTCAATCTCATGGTGCCAGGGCCAGGCACATCCCTGGGAGTCATATCCCACTTTGCCAGGGAGACTTGCACCCCTGGACATCATGTCCCATATGGTGGGGAGGGTAATGATTTTACTCGCAGAGTTGGGCTTAGAGAGAGAGGCCACGTCTGAGCAACAAAAGAGGTTCTCTGGAAGTAGCTTCTAGGCACTATTATAGATAGGCTTAGCTTATCTGTTATGAATATAAGTGTCATAAGTGCAAGCCGCAATATCAAGGGCTTGGCCTGTTAATTTGAGAATTCCTAATGTTTGAGAGAGAATTAGGTGTTTCCCAGGTGGGAAAGTCTAATAATTACCTATTTTTTTCTCCAGTCCTCAAGGGCCTGTGCCAATACTTTTAAATTATCTGCCCAACATACTCTGGAACGTACCCAAGTATTACATTAAGCTATACAGAATTACAGGACTCTGTTCAAAGTTATAGGCTCCATGTATTTAGGTTGTTTAACTGAATTGGCCAGATGATTAAGTTATATTACATGCTACAGAAAATTCAGGTTTTAGACTAAATAAATCTCTTTCCTAGGTCTCATACAGTAGGCGAAGTTCTAAAGTACAGACAATCTTATCCTTGACCTTGTATTCTAATTCACCTTAGTCCTAATCAGATCAGCTTCATTCTTATTTCTAATGGAAGCCTGATCTCTTTTTCAGCTTCTTTAATGTTGCTGTATATAGGAATGTTGATTCTCAGACCTGCAGAACTCCAACTCTGAGTCTTAGGTATCACACAGATATCCAAAGTTCCCGGAAAATACCATGTGATATACTATAGCACAGCATCTCAGAATTTAGAAATAAAACTTAAAGTTCAGGAATAAATGTGACTGCAGTGAGAGCTTATAATCAAGACCCCAATTTCTTATAAGTATTTTCTAAAAGAGACCATATATATTTGTCCTTTTGTTTCTGGCTTATTTTGTTCAAGGTAATGTCCTTATGGTTGATTCACTTCAATGCATGCCTGATGACTGTTCCTTTCTGTGGCTGCACAATATTCCATCATAAAAATACACCACAGTTTACGCTTCTATTTCTCAGTCAATGTACCTTTTGGCCACCTCCACCCATTGGGTATCATACATAATGTGACTATAAACATCAGTGCACAAATGTCTATTTGAGTCCCTACTTTCAGTTTTTTCAAGTGTATTCCCAGTGACAGGATTGCCTAATCATATGGCGACCCTATATTTATCCTCCTGTGGCTCTACTACATCATCTCCAGAGGGGCTGCCCCGTTCTGCTGCCCTACCTCCATTGACCAGGTACCCATCTCCACCTTTACTCTAGCACTTGAATCTTTCTATTTATTTATTTTGAATCTGCAGATTTTGTTAAGATATATTCATATATTCTGTTCAATTTAAACAGTGTTTCACAGTATCTTTGCTTAATTGTATAATCATCATCATTCTCAATTTTAGACAATTTTCATTGCTCCAAAGAGAGAAATAACAGACACACCACACCAAAGAGAAAATCCAAAACTCCCCTTTACTTGTGTGCCCCCCCCAAATTATTTACCCCTAATATTGTTGTGGTACTAGTGATGTATTCCTGTTAAATATAGACCAGAGCATGCAATAAATGATTTTTCCCATATACCCTTCTAACTTGAATATTTTTAAGGTAATTTTTTTCAGAAAGGAAACATGCATGGTTATTTTCTGAATGTGTGTATCTAAGTATGATTTTCTGTTGGCATCATACAAGAAAGCCAATTCGTACAAAATTGTACAACGCTTTTGGTAGCAGTTCTGTTTCCTCAAAATTCTCTGCTTGTTGCTTCATGGTTTTCTGATTTTTTTTTGTGCTATAAGAGATGTCTGGGGCAGCCTAATTTTGCTTTATTATTATGAAATTTGTTTTTTCTGTCTTGGTGCTTGTAAGATTCTTTCCTTTTTTTTTTTTTTTTAACATGGGCAGGCACCAGAAATCGACCTATGTCTCCAGCATGGCAGGCGAGAATTCTGCCACTGAGCCACCATTGCCCGCACCCTTTTGTTTTTACAGTTTAAAAAGCTGTCAAAATGTGCCTATATGTGTATTTCTCTTTAAAAAAATCTATTGTCTCTTATTTAATTATTACTTTGTTGTTCTTATTTATATGCTTTTGCATTCTAAGAGAGTTTCTAGAGTCCATCCCTCCAATTTTTATTTCTACCATCTAAGATTTGCTCTTTGAAAACTTCCAATTTAGATTTCTGTTTTGCTATTTTTTTGGTTTCTTCATGACCCTCTCATCTCTCTTTTTGTCTCACTCCTCCCCTTCCATCTTAATCTGCTCTCAGTCTGTAGCTCCCACTCAGTGTTTCATGGAAGTGATACCATCTTTCTTTTTCTTTTAGAGAATGCAAATTTTTTTTCCTAAAATTTTCTTCTTATAAATACATCATTTCATGGGATCTGCTATCTCTTTCGTACTTCAGAATTATAAGGCTTTCTCTCATTCTCTATAGTTTTTTTTTTAAAGACACAGGGTTCTTTGTTTCTGTATACTGATTTTTGAGTAGAGCTCTGTCCACATCCAGAGCTGGCTCTTAGTCCTGATCTCTGTCCACTTCCATGCAGGGTGAATCCCCTCAGGTCTATGGCTCTATGGCTGTTGGGCAGGTGGGTGTGCACTGTCCTGGTAAAACCCCCACTTCCTAATGGGCTTCTATTCAATATAGAACACAACCTGCATGAATGATGTACACATAAAAGCTTCACTCTTTTTAGCATGTACTCCTAATGGGAACTCTTCTTATCACTGCCCCCACGACAGCATTTTCAATAGGACAGCGATTCCTCCAGGATGCAGTGTGTCACTGCCATGCTCTGCCCACAACCCCATCCCCCCACACTCTGCTCTACTCCACTGAACCCACTCCACTTTCTGCTTAGTTGGTTTCCAGGGTTTGTGGACTTTGTCTTGATTTAGAAAGAAAGGCACTGATGAGATGATAAAGTAGGTGCCTCATAAAGAAGACTTCTGCTAAAGAGAAGGGACTGCCAGTTTTTCTGAATGGTTGCATTTCTGAATGAGGGATCTGAGCATTCAGGAGGGACAAAGGGTCTTTCTTTGGGGTTTCAAAGAGTTAGGCTTGCTCTGGATTGAGACCGCATGACACAGGAGGTTTACCAGTTGTACTTGTCAATATAGTCCTTTGGCTTTGATTAGAGTGGAGATTCTGCCTGGATTCTGACAATCGGTTGAATTTCTTTTGTGTGCAGTAAAGTTCTGTCCTTTACTGTGAAAAGATGGAAGAGTAGGAATTGCTAGCAAGAGCATTTTATGCCAGGAATTCTTGGGATTGTCTTATAATGACATCTTTAACGTCTTGAATCAAGTCTCCTCTTTTCTAGTTGCCTTTGCAAAGAACTTGTGAAATCGTTCTTCATTGTAGCTTCTGTTCCATTTATTAATTGTCTGTAACTCCTAGTAAATTTGGAGGTAATTGTCATGGGGCATTCCATGTTTCCTCTTTCCAGGGATTTCTCTGTGCAGTTTCTGGCACATTTACGTTCTATGTGTATCTCATTGTGAAATAATTTAGGTTAATCTACCATTTTATGAATGAAACTTGTTTCCATAGATATTATAGAATTATTTTCTTATATGGAGCCTGTCAGATAGGCTTTCATGGGGGGGGGCATATTAATTTAGGTTCAAGATCTGTAATTTAAACACCAGGCATTATATAGACCTTCAAATAGCCAGTTTGACCTAAAACATATATTTAAGTTGAATTCTGAAAGAAATTCAGGAAGTTTACTAAATTCAAGACCACATTTCTGTACCATTCTGAGGCTGAATTGAGAATATCTTCTTTCTTATCTGCCGTGTTTGCTTTGAAGAGCCCCATTCACAACCCAGTTCTCCTGCCACTGATACAGTGTCGAAGGAGGCAGTATGGTGTCGTTGCCGAGTACAGGCTCTGGGGTCAGGCTGCCTGGATGTGGATTCCACCCACCCCCTAGCTGTGGATTCTGTTTTATTTTTAAAAGATATTTTATTGAGATTTATTCACATACCACACCATCCATCCAAGGTGTGCAGTCAGTGACCTTCAGTGTAATCACAGAGTTGTGTCTTCATCACCACAATCAATTTTAGAACATTTTCATTACTCCAAAAAGAAAAGCCCCATACCCATCAGCAGTCACGTCTCAATCCCCCATCCTTCCCCAGCCCTATATAACCACTAATTCTGTCTCTATAGATTTATTTGTATTTACATTATATATAAATGGAATTATACCATGTGTAGTATTTTGTGTCTGTTTTCTTTCACTTAGCATAATGTTTTCTGAAAAATTATTTTTTAAATTAGAGATGTTGTAGGTTTATATAAAAGTCATGTTAAAATACGGCATTTCAATATACTGCCATATTGCGGACACTTTGCATTAGTGTGGTCCCTATGTTACAATTGATGAAAGAATATGAAGATATTACTGTTAACTATAGTCCATAGATTGCATTAGGTATATTTTCCCCATATGATACTCTATTATTACCTTGTAATAGTGACGTACATTTGTTATAATTCATGAAAGAACTTTCTTATATTTTTACTATTAACTAATCATCGTCCACTAAACGATGTGTTATACAGTTTCGTGTTTTATCCTCTAACTTTCCTTCCGCCAACATACATCACCCAAAACGTCTCAGTGCTGTTAATTACACTCACAATAATATGCTGCCATTCCCATTATCCATTTCCAAGCATTTACAATCAACTTAATTAGAAATTATTTACAAATTAAGCATCAGGTTCCCATTCTCTACCCATATTCTATTTCCTGGTAACCTATATTCTAGATTCTAACTCTATGAGTGTGCTTATATTTGTTTTGTTATAATTAGTTCATGTCAGTGAGATCAGACAATATTTGTCCTTTAGTGTCTGGCTTATTTCACTCAACATAATGTCCTCAACACATCCAAGTTGTCGCATGCATCAGGGCTTTATTCCTTCTTACCTGACTCTGTGTTCTCAGACAAGTTACTTAGCCTCACTAAGGGCAGTTTCCATATCTGTTATATGAGGATAATAATGATTCCTACATAAGAGTAAATGTGAGGATCAATGATAACATCCATGTGCAGTGCTGAGAACAGGGCCTGGGGTGTACAGAGTGTTCTATCAGTGTCAGCTTATCTTCCTCCTCCTCCTCCCCCTTACTTTATTATTATCACTGTTATTATTAGGCCAACAATAAGAGCTCACTTGGCAAAAATGGTGAATCTCGATGTTTAAAGATGTTATGGGACAGGACTCAGATTCTTTGGCTGATTATGTATTGCAAAGATTTTCCCATAAAAAGAAAGGAAGTTGGTAGTATTAAGCTTAGTAGTCCTTTTGTATTAAAGCAAACTTTGTGCAACATCCTGAAACATATACCAATAGCTGGAAAGTAGAGACCTTCTGCATCACTGTTCAATAAATTGTTCATCAGAAGCTAAGGATGCACCTTTAAGAAAGAATAGGAAAGTACTGTGCATCTAAATAAAAAACCTGTGATATATAAAATGTTATATAATTGGATAGGGAATGGCTAATATAGAGCAATTAAGCATCATATAAATATATCATTATCATATCATACGCAGTAGTATACCATTCATACTTCGGGTTTATGAGCCTAATTACCTAAGGTCTTAGGTCCCACTGAAATTATGTCTAAATAATTGTAACTTAAGGCCTACGAAATTGAATCAAATGTTAAGAAAATTTTGAAGGAATTGAATGGAAGTTAAATTCACAGACTTCTTAGTAGATCATAAGTCCTGGAAACATGGCGGACTGATCCATTAAATGTTCTGCCTGAAATATCGTGTTTTAAAGTTTATATATTTTTTCGTTTTTATCTTTGGACTTGATTAGCTTCACAAAAATAATGGAATGACTAATTTAGAATGGATAATAACCTGAAATCATGCCCATAGCAAGATACTTGCCTTTATCATCTAAGGACTGAATTTGTATGGTGCTTGCCAAAATGCCAACACTTTTATCATGTAACATTGCAAATGATAACTTGCTGTAGCATTATAAAAATAGCTCATTTGTGAAAGCAAAGCCTCAGTAGGTTGACACCATAAAGTCTTGTGTTTCAGTCAGTACTAGTACAGCATATTTAGTAAATGTGTTGAGAACTGTGTTAGATACCATAGAACATTTATTATTTTAAAACTGTCTACTCCTTATCTTCCAGGACATTATATTAGATAATACAATGATGCTTGCATTTTAATGGGCCAAATAATTACTTGGCAATAGTATGAAAAACTCATATCCCTGGGCCCCATCCCCAGAGATTCTAATTTAGCAGATCTTTGGTAGGACCAAAGAACTAGTATTTTACTGATTACCTCAGGTGATTCTGAAGCCAGTGGTCTTCGAAGCACATTTTGAATAACACAGATAATTCTTACGGAGTACTAAATACAGTGCCTGGTATACAGAATCTGTTCTTTTTTCTTCCCTTCTCTTTCCCGTTCCCCTCCCTTCCCTTCTCTTCCCCTCCCTTCCATTTCTCTTTTCCTTCCCTTCTCCTTCCTCTTGTTCCCCACCCCTCCCCTTTCCTTTCCTGGTAATTCCTACCTCCCAATCAACTCTGCCGTGCCATCTTCTGGGGACACCGTGGCACTAGAGCACACTTCGAAGCACATTCCTGCAGTTTCAGGAAGTCATTGGACCATCTGGGAGGCTTTAGTTGGAGGGAGCAGGTATTGAAACCATTTCTTCCCACCCCTACCAGGACCTTATCCCTTCCTCTTACTTTTTATTTAATAACCCCGCTTTGAAACTCATATTGGCTCAATCCTCGTCTTCAGCAGCTTAAAAATATTTCCTTGAAACTGTTCAAGCTCCCATTCCATCTTTTAACCCTAACTGCTAAAATTCTTCGTTCAAATTGTTGAAGAAGAGAGTATATAGAGAGATAAGATAAACTAAAAGCAGATGTTGCTAAATGCCCACAGGTAGGAGGTGGGAAGGGGAGAAGAAATCAAAGAAGCAATCAAAACGATAAGGACCTGAGATGTTCCAATATCATCAGTGGTAAGGCTGGAAGAAGGAACGGAAAGGAGAGTCAGCAGAACCTAAGATGTTAATATTTCCAGAAGGGTTGCAATGTGAGGAATAGCACTTAATTGAGGTTTAGTGATACCATAGGTCCCCTTTGGAGCTGATTCCGTGGAGTCTTAAGAGGAGGCATCCATTGTACCATACTTACTGTTGAGAGAGTGGTGTGTAAATGGAGATTCTGCAGGGGTGGCTCCTCCAATATTCATGGATTTATGCAATGAACAGAAGAAAGAAACAAAAAAAAATGAAATTGAAATCAGTATTTATACAAAAAGAGAGATGAGTATGACCCAGATGCATCACATGCCAGATTTCATAGATGGTTTGGTACTCTGCTCTGTCAGTGGTTATGGGTAGATGGACTGATTAATTAACTGAACAATATCAGATAGGAAGGACATTATTTGGGAAGTCACAAGTGAATGGGTGAATTCTAAAACTATATCTATATTAACCATTAGGACTCCCAGACTTCCTGCTTGGACATTCACATTAAAGTTGGCAATATTGGGTTCTTAATAGACTGGTAAATCAGTCTCTGATCTCTAAGTGGTCTCATTTAAACTTGAGGAGCAGAAGTTTTGAACTTTAATGTATTCCAGAAACATACTGCTCTTAAATCTGAGATCTACATACAATGTTTTGAAGAAAACATTTTTAGGAAACTGAGAGTCAAAAAATCACTTTATATTCACATTCTAGTTTTGCTTTCACTATTTGTCATAAAAATTGCTTCTCTGAGTATAAATTTATTTTATTTTCTGCTTGCTTTCTTAAAACAGTAAATAGATTTAGTGAAGTCTGAAACCACACATCTGTGAAATAGAAAGCTGAATGACTAATGAAGCCTTGCTTTATAAAAGAAAAAAAAGAGTGCCTTTCAACCAGCTACAAAGAGCAGTGGTTGCTGAAACATTTGTTAGATATATGGGTATTATAGTGATAGCTGCCTGAATGTTAAACATATAGTTCAGGGGACACCCAGTGGTAAAAAGGAGTTAATTCCTTTTTGTGCTACACTGTTCAAAAAATTATGGAATAAAATATTTCTTGACTCAGCAATGGTAACACATTTTTGGTGTGTCTTTCTGAAGGTGCATGTATTAATTTATTTTAAAGTTTTTTTTATTGTGAAATATATATACCAAAAAAAGAAAAAGAAATAATTTTCAAAGTACTCTCCAACAAATAGCTACAAAACAGATTTCATAGTCTGGTCTCCATGCATTTTTGGATTGTTTAAATGAGCTATCCAGCAGATTGATTTAGATTCATTTTTATCTTTGATCATATGATCTCTTTTTTCAGTTACTTTAACTATTATCGTATGTAGCAATGCTGACATGACAGCTTCAGAGCCAGCATCTTAGGTGTCAAAGAGGTACCCAAAGTTCCAGGAAAATACTAGCTTATTCACATATAGCTTTGTGTCTCAGAATCTAGAAATACACTTACAACTTTGGAGTTAATATGGATGCTATAAGAATTTACAATCTAGGTTCCAATTTCTTATAATCATTTTCGGAATGAGACCATAGCATATTTGTTCTTTTGTCCCCAAGGTTCATTCAGTTTGTTGTGAGCCTCCCAGTGTCATTTCTTTTTGTTAGCTACACAGTATTTCTTCATATGTATATATGTATATATGATATATATACATATATCAATCACCATTCGCTCTTTCGGCTTTTCAGTCACTGTACCCTTTGGTTCCCTCTGTCCATTAAGCATCATGGATAATGTCCAAAAAAGCAAACCGTATCTTACAGTGTCCTCATTTGGTTGTACAATCAGCAGCAATCTCATTTTAGACGATTTTCATTGTCGAAAGAGATAACCAATATACACAGCCTCACCAAATATCAAATCGAAACCTCCCCTAATCTTTTGTCCCTCCCCTCCCCCCAATTATTTACCCCTGGTATTGCTGTGTCACTGTTGCTGTCTTCCTGTTAACTATAGGCCATGGCATGCAATATTAGCTTTCCCCCTATACCCTTCTATTATTTCATGGCTTTTCATGGTGGATGGCTGCGTGCACCTCTGAGCTCCCCATGGGAGCTGCTGGCTGTGGACCCGCCCAGGGAGGTCTCCCCATCTAGCTGCTGGGGCAGGTTGGATGGAAAGGATGGCCTGCTCCCTGGGATCCACACTTCCCAGTGCACCCCTGCCCGCCTCTACTGGACCACAGCCACACAGATTCTCCCTGCTGTTCCCGTCCCAGTCCTCCTGCCTCTCGCTACCAAGACCTCCCATTGATATGCCAAAGACCCTCTTCGATTGCTCACCCATGGGACTGCAGTCCTGGTAATTTTTTCTGTCTCTTCTCTTATTGCCCCATGGGGCAGAGGTAAAACCAGCTTATCATCTTCCCAGAAGTCCCCTAATTTTGTTTTTTAAGAAAATAAATTTTCTTCAAATATTGCAAACTTAGAAATTTTAAGATTAGAAATATGGTAAAATTTACATTTAATAAAAACATAAATGACATGAAAACAGAAATGATAAGTAAATGAAAGTTAAGAATAAGAAAAATGAAACTTTTTTGATGCAGAAATTCCAATTCTAGGAATTTCTTCTAAGTGCATAATCAGAGAGATACTCAGTGGGGGATAATGTTAGCCTTATTTATAATAATAGCAAACTATGGCAAAATCAAGTGTACAGAGGTAATGAATTGGTTAAATAAATTACAGGGGCCCAGATGTAGTGACGAAGGGATCTTAAAATCATGCTTTGAAGAACACTTAATGACAGAGGAAATGGTCATGTTAGGTGAGAAAGGCCAGAAGAAGACCTAACAATTTCATTTATGCAGCATACTTATAGCATATTGTGCATACGTTTGTGTTTGCATAAAAATAAAAAAAAATAACTGAAAGCATTGTCTTAAGTGCCAGAATCCTGAGTCATTTATGTTTTATTCTTTCTACTTTTCTCTCAATTCTAAATGAATTTTTTTAATAGGGAAAAAACAATAAATAGATATCAAAGAATAAGGAAAGACTGTGTTTTAATAATAATCAGAACTGCATCTACACATCTCTCTGCCTAGACTTTAAAGAGAGAAATGTTTTGTACTTGAGCCTTCTTATTTTGGAGCCTCTATGAGATTATCCATAGCAAGGCTGCTGCAGCTGCTGCTGTGTGTGTGATTTGTTTGTGCTTGAAGAACACCTCATACAATAGAGACTTAAGGACAGAGGCATTTTGGAAGGCAGAGATTCTTAAGTATTTTTGGTTCCTGGCTGCTTTGGAATTTGATGAAACTGTGATCTTTTCCTCAGAAAAATGCACGCATCAATGAGTGCAAGACCTACCAAAAAGGTGTCATAGAATTTAAAGAGGTTTGAAGATATGTGCTGTCCCCACCCCTGCAGCAGTTTTATTAAGTAAATATATTTAGGAGACACCGTTTAATGTTATTTTCCCAGCCGGTTTGTTTGATGATGCCTGGAATTCCACTGTGAGCCACTTCCTTAACCTTTGATTTAAGCGCTGCCTTGCCCTGGGTCCTCTATTAAATTTCAGGTATTCCTAGGAGGGATGATACACAATTATTAACATCTCAGTGAGAAGGTGTTTGACAGGAATGGAGGAGATTTATGTGAGCACTGTTTGTTTTGTAGATTTGATATAGGTAGTAGAGAACTATAGATCATTTGATAAAACCGAACATTTATATAGGCATTACACACACCCATATGCATACACACATACTCACACATTTAATCCTTACAGTAACTCTGTTCTTTTTTTTTTGACATGGGCAGGCTCCGGGAATCAAACCCGGGTCTCCGGCATGGCAGGCAAGAACTCTGCCACTGAGCCACCATTACCCACCCACTCCATTCTTTTAATGAGGAAATAGAGGCACAATTTGGTTAATTAAGCTGCCCTAGATAACAGAACCTGGATTTGATCTCATTCCCCAAAGTGAGTGTGCATTTTAACTAGTATCCCATACTGATCATAAAATTACCTATTCTAAGACTTCTACCTAAAAGCAACTCCGTAGACTTTTTCTTAGTACTCTCATCAATTTTTTTTTTACTCTCATTAATTTTTGTAACTCATTTCTCTACCTCTTCATTCCCCTCTTTCTTACTTGTGTTGTATCCCCTTTTCATTCACCAAGGTCATAAAGATTATATTCCAATTTCTACAAGTCTTTGGAAGCATGGGAATCTGAAAACCCAATTTGTTTCTTTATACTCAACTCTTTCTTCTTACTTGGAGTTTGTTGAGGAGTGGGTTTTTTTTTAATCAAATTTGGAAGTTTGGGGCCATTTTTTCTTTCTTCTTCTTTTTTTGGTCTATTCATTTTTCATTTTCAGTTGTAGCTTTTGGGACTACAATTACCCATATATTAACTTATTGAAGTCAGACAGCTGACTGGTGCTCTGTTCAAGTTGTTTCTGTTTCCTTTTCTTTGTGTTTTGTTTTACATAGTTTCTATTGCTATGTCTTCAAATTTGTTCATCTTTTCTTCTGCCTGTCTTATCTGCTATTAATCCTGCCAATATATTTTTTCATCTCAGACGTTGTATCTCTTATCTCTAGAAGTTTGATTCTAGAAGTTTTTTATGTATCTTTTATGTCTCTCCTATAAAATGGAGCATATATACACTTTCCTACAGCTTGCTTTTTTTAACTTTACAATACATTGTCATGTCAATTGGTATAGATTATTTTATTTATTTTCATGGATGGATATTATCTCATTAAATGAATGTGTACTGCAAGTCGTGCACCCATTCTTCTATTAGAAAGCTTTTTTCCCCTCTGCATATAACAATGCAATGAACACCCTTGTACAGACGTAGCCTTAGTAGTTCATTTCTTTCAATGGGACAGCTTCCTCAGGATTAAAATTGTTAGGATGAAATATATTTCTGTTTATTTTTAATAGATATTGCCAGATTGTTTTCCTAAGAGGTAGTAACAATTCACATTCCCAGTAGCAATTATCAGAGTGCTGTTTTTAATATATAAAAGAGCACTCCTTTTCTTTTTCTCTATCATCAATGTGAATTATCACGTTTTCATTTTTCCCAGTCTGAAGAGTAAGAGTCTCAATCTTTAAACTAATTAAACACTCAAAAGCCTTATATAAGACAATGAAGAGAGATAGTGAATTTGTATCCTGCATACATGTATATGCATCCCTTTCTCACGCACATCAAAATTAAGGGAAAAAAAAAGACAAATATCTGATCTTTTAAAGTCTTCACTAGAGGCATTAATAATAAACTGGCAAAAATAGTATTTTACTAATCCAGTGGAAAATGATACACTGGTTTACATAGCACAAGTATGTTTTAATAAGGTCTGCAATCCTCCATTCAAATGCTGGAGTCATGTGTTATGGATTGGACACCCAGCAGGTTCCAGCACACAAGAACCAAGAATATTGGTATTTCCAGATATGGAAAGTTATATTAATAGCTTCTATCAGTTCAAATCAAGTTTTGCTGCCAAATGAGTTTTAACACCAAACTTGGGGAAAATTCCAAGTTTTTCAGGATAATGAATCATGGTTCTGAGGGTCTCAAGAACAATATATATGTGGAAACCTCTGGAATTTTGAACTTTACTTAATCAGAATTTATTGATTATGAAGAAAATGTATTTGGTAATACCATGTATTCTTTAAGTGTCACTTGCACCGGAACACAGATCTTTGTAAAATTGTCAGTGAATTCCTCTCTGTAATCATACATCTCTAGTCATGGCACTCAGTTCATTGAATATTTTACCCCTTTGTTAGTTTTAGTCTGAGTGAATAATACTGAATTCTATTACTACGGATATTTTCATTTCAAAATATCTTCTTCGATTTAGCTTCCTCTATCAGTGTTAATAGAAATGAAGAATTATCTTTTGTGCTTGTAAATAGGAAAAAGTTAGTATGAGAGAGACTTAGAACTCAGTAAGGGGATTTTTTAAAACAACATTAGAGTCTTAATCATGTTTGTAGGCTTTAGGGAAGGTGCCTTTTGAAGAGGGATTCTTTAAATATACAGGAAGTGAAAGGTTTAATGGGGTAAGGAACAGCAAGAAGACGGAGAGAATGAAATCAAAAGGGAGTAGAGAAATTACCAATAAAAGAGATACCTCATCTGTTCTGGAGATGAGGAACATGGCTTTGTCCCTTAAGCATTTTGCCTGGAGTTGCTGTGTACCCATGGCCCCCTGCTTTGGTGATCCATCTAATTTAATGTCACCATGAATGGGGGCAAGTATGAAATGGCTTCATTTCCACCCTCCACTCCTTTTCTCATTCATTTAGAAAACAGTTATTGAGCACCAGGTACTAGGGATATTGTACTGAAGAAAACAGACCTAGTTCCTGCCATTATGACACTTACAGACTCAGAGTTTATTCCAAAACTGCTGCTTTATGCACAGATGTGCCAAGGATCTTTAATAAGGTAAAAATCTAAGGAGGGGTAGTGCAGTTCTTGTCTTTTATAAGAACAAGACTATTAATAACCAGTGCTGCACTGATAATGTTTAAAAACCAGCTCTCAGTGGCGGTGGTAGAGTATTTTGTAGTATTTGTTAATTCCATGTGAATATTTCCACCGTAGATGATGTCAGGCTACTGACTTGATGTCACTGGAAGCCAAGTTGAGAAGAGATGCTAACAGTTGTCTCTTACAATGGTTGTCAGTCTGTTCCATTGCTGCCTGCTCAAGGACACTGGACCTTTCTCTTTAGAAGGGGGTTTCTAACCCATCTCATTTCATCCTCACAGCCACTCTCTGATGTATGGGTAAACTTATTTCCATTTTTCAGATTAGAAAATTGATGTTTAAAAAAGTTCATAAACTTGCCCAAGGCAAGTCTTTATGACTTACATTTGGTGGAGCCAGGATTTCTGCCTTATAATCAAAAGGTAGGACAATTATTCTAGAAAATGCAGCACCTTTCTTTCTTTGCATATTTGCTAAGTCTCAGGATAATGTAGGCTTGATTCAGGGGCCTCGCCTGTGATTTTAGGAGATGGTGACATGGCAACTCTTTGGCTGGCTCTTGGGACTTCATTGTTAATTTTAAAATGGTTTTCAAGATTTGAGATTTGATTCATTCAGTAAAAAAAAAAAAATTACAGATAGATATGTAGTTAATTCTTTCCATGCTTTTCTGCAACTGCAAATAGAATTGGGCTTATCTGTACATTCTTTCTTAAGACTCTCTGCTCAAGCATGGGGTACCTGTTTTGCTGGTCTTATAGCTGACAAACTCTGAGCCACTTTTGGGGTGGGGGCCTACTTCCAGTAGAAGGTGTGGATTCATAGCCCATGGAAACAGGACCTGTGTCTTGTCTGGAGTCTGTGCCTGAGCAGGAAAGATCACATGAGTTCTCTGTAAATGGACCAGATTTCATGTTCAGGAATTTGGGTCCAGGAGAGGTAAATAGATGATGGAGAATTGTACTTCTTTCCTTGTCAATTGTTAGGACCCAAGCCTTGTGACATGCTGAGCTGGAGGGAAGCAATGACTCAGCCATACCTGAGTACAGACATATAAAGGGGGGTGGAGGGTGGGGGAGCTGTTCCTGAAAGTCACTTTACTTTCTGTAAACTTGAGTTAAATAAAGACATGTTCATAAATATTAGAAGGAATGTGCAAGGAAATCTCTGCTCAATGTGGATTTATATAAATGAAGAAAAACAATTTAACTCAAAATTTGAATTTATCATGGTGTTTACATTTTCATTTGACATCTTAATCCTTTATTTTAGAGTAGAGCATATCTGTATGATAGGACTCATGATGCAGACTCATACCCAAATGAACTTGTTTGGAGAGTTTCCATTTCATCTGATGTAATAGTTTCCCAGGGCTGCTGTTACAAAGTACCACAAACCAGGAGGCTTAAAACAGCAGAAATTTATTCTTTCACAGTTGTTGAGGCTAGAACTCCAAAATCTAGGTATCAGCAGGGCCATGCTCTGCTCCAGTGGCTCTAGGAGAGAAATCCTTCTTGCCTCTCCCAAGTTGTTCCATGGTGGCCAGGAATTCTTGGCATCTCATGGCTTGAGGGTGCCTAACTCCCGTTTCTGCCTCCAGCTTCACATGGCCTCTTCCCTGTGTACTTCTTTATCCCTGTGTCCTTCTTTATCCCTGTGTCTTTCATATTGGATTAAAGACCCACCCTACATATGATTTCTTCTTAATTATATCTGCAATAACCCTATTTCCAAATATGCTCACATTTTGATGTACTAGGGGCTAGGACTCCAACATATCTTTTTGGGTGACACAATTCAGCCCATAACATGTAAGTAGGTAAATTCTGTTCTATCTAAGGTAAATCCCATGCTCTCAGCTAGCTAATGAATATGGAGAGCTAGCCAGGTGAGCCACGTGTCCAGGGTTTGGGTAGGATTTCTGAGGACCTACGCTGAGGGTAAAGAGAGCAGAGTGAAGAAGACACCTGCAAAAGTAAATGCAAGGTGATGTGAAGCCAGAGAACTTAGAGAACTTTTCACCTGGAGGCAAGAGAGGACTGGGGGTGGGGGAGGGCAGGAGGCAGATATGCCCAGAGAGGACCAGAAAGCAAAATAGGCTTAGAGGGAACTGATGGTCCCCAACACACCTGACTATAGACGAGCCTGAGTCCACATGTCTTCAGACTAAATATCTTGGTTCAGCATCCTGTTCCATCTCACACCTACGCTGGCTTCTTTCTGTTCCTCCAACTTCCCATGCTACTTAGGGTCTTTACACATGCTACTCTATCTACTGAAACACCCTTTCCCCCTGATCCCATCTGGACATGACTGGTTCCCTTTCAGCAGTCAGGTCTCAGTCAAATGTCATTTCTTTAGATAAGACTGTTTTATCCTTGCTGTCTGAGGCCCTTAGCCAGTCGCTCTCCATTACATTACCATATTTTATTGTCTTTACAACAGTCATCACTCTCTGAAATCATCTTGTTTTTAGTTGACTTATTTAGAGTCTGAGTCCTCCTACTGGAATGGAAATACTATGAGAGCAACTGGCCATCATATCCCCACTGCAGAACAGAACCTGGCCTGTAGCCAGGGTTCAATAAATTTTTATCCAATGAAGGAATGAACAAATGAATGCACAAAGTCCAGCACAGTTGAAGAAAGGAAGCCAGATCTAATACATCAGCCATCACAATCTGTAAATAAACTTTGGTTACTAACCCTAGAATAAGGAGTCTGTGTTCTATATATTCATGCATTTCTAAGTTTTTGTGGTTTTTCTAAGTGCCTGACATTGACTAAGGGCTTAAAAAATATTTGTCAGAGAGAAATCTAATGAAAGGTCAATTTTACAAATTCCACCCTTATTTTAGCTAAACTAAATTGGCACTTGCTAGTGCAGCAATCAGGGAAGCTCAGAGGGCAAGCCAAGCTTTGGGGTGACAAGTCAGAGCCACAAGAAAATTGAGGGATGCCAAGTTGAATTAAGACATTGAATTTACCACTAAGTCATTTTTCTAAAGCAAATCTTGAGCTGATGTAGAAGTAAAAATGAAAATAAGCATGTGTATTAAGTTTAAACAGTTATTATTTTTAACTTAATAGTCTTGTAATTCAGCCAAAAAGCCAGTTATTTTTTTAAATCCTCATGGGTAAATCCCAGCTGACATGTTTGAAGTAATGGAATTCCTTTGTAGATGAGCCAGCTTCTGGGTTGTGGGCTTTTATATAGTGACTGGAACGTGTAGTTAGCTCAAGATTGGAAGGTGGCCTGTCTCAGTTGTAGCTGAAATAAAGGCAGACATCCAGTGTGGAGAGGTGTGGTGTACTGGACAAAGACTTTGGACTTAGGAACGTGTAGTTCCTAACACTGAATCTATTTATATAGTATAACGATCAGAAAATATTTGTTAATACATTTTATGTTTTGAAAAAGAATCGTGATCTGGATGAAACGTAGGCTAGCCCCTCCTTTCAGCATCTCCCATATCACACTTGTATTACTATCTTTTTAGCAGCCTCCTCCATTTTTATCACAATTATCTAGATTCTTTTCCTGTGGGTACTGGTAGTGAGAAAACGCTTGGGAAAGACTAATCTATAGATGTTGCCTGGGAGCTTGGGACTTCTGCAGATGCACCTAAGGCTACCTCTAGGCAAATATATCTAGGCTCCATAGACGCCCATTTTATAAAAATGTGTCCACCCTGGCATTCTGTGATCTTCTTGAAGTACTGAAAGCTATCAACCAGAGAAGAAGTAGAAATTATAGTTTGAGGGCAAAAAGCACATTTTCAGGTTTTCTGCCTGCTGTGGCAATACTTACCCTGAAAAAAAAAAGACTTCTGCTAAGACTTCTATGGCAGACATTTAAAAAAATTAAACAATATAAGTTTTGCTCATGTTTTCTTTTAAATGTTACAGAATTAAACCAAATTTGTCCCAATTAAATATTAAAATTTTCTCATCATTGTTGGGTTTTGGTTCAAAATTTTATACATAGGGCTTGTTAATGTCTTATTACTATCCGCTCATTAGTAAATGTACACCCCTTGTGTATTCAGTGTTTACAGTACATTATTCACATTTATTCACACATATAGTATAATCTCACCATTTTAAATTATAAAGCTTTATATTTTATATGTTGGCTTAGTTTATATGAAAACCTCATTACAGGTGTTTATATGTAAGAGATATGGGATACCAAGGCATTGTGTGGAAAGCAATTACATATTTATCTTTCCTCTTTTTGTCTCATTTGTTGTTTTTTTTCCCAGTTAAAATAATTATATCTATATAAGAAAATATAAAAAAGTACAAAGAATACTTTTAAAAAATCATTCTTAATTCCACCATCAGAAAATAACCCCATATAACTTGAGGAATTATACTATATATACTGTTTTGTAATCTGACTTTTCTTTATAGAAAATTCAAAGAATATTTTTCACTTCATTAAGTACTCTTCTTTATAAAACATGGTTTTTATAACTGCCTAATACTTCATGCTATAGCTGAGCCATAACATAACCTCCTATTTGGGAGGCAGTAGAGGTAGGATAGAGAATAGGGTCTGAAGCAGATACTCTGCCATTTACTAGCTGTGACTTTGGCTAAGTTACTTATTTTTCTATTCCTCAGTCTCCTTACCCATAAACAGAGATAAAAATAGTACTAGCTTTATAATGGCTAGTACTTTATCATAATAGCACTAGCTTTATAATGTAAAGACGAAGTTATTCCACATAATACTTAAAATACACAAAGCATTTAGAATAATGCCTGTCATATGGCAAATGTTCAATAAACAGTCATTATTATTTATATTGTTTTCAGCATTTTGAGGTTATAATACCATTATGCATATCTTTGAAGATTTTCTCCTATTATTTACCTGATAAATTTTTAGCAGTGGAATTACATCTTTGATACATATTGAGTAATTGTTCTCCGTAGAGGTTTACCAATCTCTGCTCTCCATAGCATTGTAAGAGAGTGTGCAACTTCTTCACAGTAAGTGGTGATGTTTCAGGGATGCGTTATGGTGGAAATGACACCTGCCAATATGGGAATTTTTGCAGTGCTCCTAAATCAATGAATATTGAACAGTTTTAGGGTTTATTCAATTTACTCTTCCTTTTCAATATTTATAGGATCTTCAGGTAAAGTTAGGAAAAATTTAAAACATTTGTTCAGATTGGGTATGTTTAGTATATTCATCTAATTTTTGCTTAGAAAGATATTTGTACTGTATAAAAATTTCTACTAGAGTACATTGTTGAGTTCTTTCATTTTATTGAAAGTAATATTTTCTATTTTCAAGAAAAAAGCCGCCAGCCCTGGGAGCAGTCAACCCTCCAGGACACTTGCTGGTGGAACAGCCCCTGTCAGTAAGGTAAGTCATTTCCTGAACAAAAAGAGCCTCGTATTCTACAGGTGTCTCATCAGAGGGTGGGGAGAGCCGGTCTAGAGACAAACAGTGTCATTATAGCACTGAATGTTGTGAACAAAGTATCATTTCTATGCTTGGGGGAGATGTATTCTTTAAATAATGATTTCAATGATTTAAAGTCTAAGAAACCATTTATCTTTTTTTAACCATTTTTTTTATTGTGAAATATATATACAAAAAAGCAATAAATTTCTGAGTACATTTTAACAAGTAGTTACAGAACAGATTTTTTAAAGTTTGGGATGGGTTACAGTTCCAAGATGTTTCATTTTTTCTTCTAGCTGCTCTGAGACACTGGAGACCAACAGAAATACCAATATAATGATTCAGCACTCATACTCATTTGTTAAACCCGACCTTCTCTGTATAACTCCACCATCACCTTTGATCTTCTCCCACTCATTAGGGGTATTTGGGCTATTCTCATTCTAGCTTTTTCATGTTGGAAGGGGCTATTGATAATATGGGATGGGGGATGGAACTAGTTGATGTTCTGGAAGGGCTGGTCCCTCTGCATTTCAGGACTTACCTGGTCCAAGGACCCATCTGGAGATTGTAGGTTTGAAAAGTTACCCTAGTGCGTGGAACCTTTGTAGAATCTTATATAATGCCCTAGGTGTTCTTTAGGATTAGAAAGAATAGTTTTGGTTGGGTGTGGCAAGTTATGATAGGTAGCAGTATCTAACTGAAGCTTGTGTAAGAGTGACCTCCAGAGTAGCCTCTTGACTCTATATGAACTCCCTCAGCCACTGATACCTTATTTATTACACTTTTCTCCCCACTCTGGCCAGGATGGCATTGTTGATCCCACAGTGCCAAGGCCAGGCTCATCTCTGGGGGTTATCTCCCACACCGCCAGGGAGACTTTTATCCCTGAATGTCATGTCCCACATAGGGGGAGAGGGCAGTGGTTTCACTTGCAGAGTTAGGCTTAGAGAGAGAAAGGCTGCGTTTGAGCAATAAAAGAGGTCCTCCGGAGGTGACTCTTAGGCATACCTATAGGTAGGCTAAACTTCTCTGCTACATACATGAGCTTCACAAGAGCAAGCCTCAAGATAAAGGGCTTGGCCTATTGATTTGGGTGTCCCAAATTGTGCTGGTTTGAAAGGATGTATGTCCCCTAGAAAAGCCATGTTTTAATCTAAATCCCATTTTAAAGGCAGAATAATCCCTATTCAAGACTGTGTGTTTGAAACTGTAATCAGATCATCTCTCTGGAGATGTGATTTAATCAAGAGTTGTTGTTAAGATGGATTAGGTAATGACATGTTTCCACCCATTTGGATGGGTCTTGATAAGTTTCTGGAGTCCTATTAATGAGGAAACATTTTGGAGAATGAAGGAGATTCAGAGGGAGCAGAGCAGAACTAAATAGCCACGAGAAGCAGAGTCCTGAGAAGCAGTCTACCAGCCAGTAACCTTTGGAGATGAAGAAGGAACATGCCTCCTGGGGAGCTTTGTGAAACAGGAAGCCAGGAGAAGAAGCTAGCAGATGATGCTGTGCTTGCCATGTGCCCTTCCAGATGAGAGAGGAACTCTGTGTTCACCATATGCCCTTCCACTTGAAAGAGAAACCCTGACTGTGTTCACCATATGCCTTCTCACTTGAGAAACAAACTCTGAACTTCATCGACCTTCTTGAACCAAGGTATCTTTCCCTGGATGCCTTAGATTGGACATTTCTATAGACGTGTTTTAATTGGGACATTTTCTCAGCCTCAGAACAGTAAACTACCAACTTATTAAATTCCCGTTTTTAAAAGCCTTTCCATTTCTGGTATATTGCATCCTGGCAGCTAGAAAACTAGAACACAGATGTTTGGTACAGTATTCAGGGTTTCCAAGTGGTAAAGTTTAATAGTTCCATAATTTTTCTCCCATCCCTCAAGGGACTTTGCCAATACTTTTTGATTATCTGCTTAATATACTCTGGGATATATCCAGAGTCATCTGGGAATATAATGTCCTCAAATATTTATTTATTATCAAAAATGTCTATAGATTATATTATGCTTTTGTGTATTTGCTCATCCTACTTCAGAAAAATCATTCAAATCCTCTCCATGGCTGTTAACTACAGCAGGCTCTCTGCTAAGTGCTCTGTGTAATTATCTTAGGTAATCCCCCCAGAATCATATGGAGAGTGTAGTAGTATTCCTTCATTCATGGAGAAAAAAGGGCTCAGAGAGGTTAAGTAACCTTGACAAGAACACAAAACCAGTAAAATGGAGGTAGGTTTCAAACACAGGCTTTCAAAGTCCTAAACACAATGCTGGGTCTCATGAACTCTGACTAAGCTTTCTTTAATACAAACCTTCAGATCTTTCAATTTATTAACTCACTGAAACGTTACCTTTCAAGATAAGAAACCACAATTTTAGCTAGCGGTTTTGAAATAACATACGTACATAAAAGCTAGTAATTTTTAATACATCAAATAGTTAGCCCATTTCAATTTTATGATCATCCATTATGTTCAAGATCATCTAAAAATGTAACCTATACTTAAAATAAGCATTTTAAGCTATCCTATCATATGGAGGTCTGTGGAATTTCTCATATAAGTCTTTTGCTCAGTGAAGAGTTCGTATTTTAGTGTCTGCCAGAACCACAACTGCTCACCAAGTCTCCAGAGGTGCCAAGACAGGAATTGGCTGAGATAGAAGAGTCTGGGCCCTCTAAAGCTGAACAGAGTTTAACACTACCCAATTTAAGACCCACGAGTATTTTATAAGAGTTCCTAAATCTCTTCTGCCAACCTATAAAAGGATAATCATTGAAGGACTATGCATCTTGAATAATAGCAGTGAATTAATACTTGGGATCAACATAAATTCAAAACTGGAAACTGCTCTCTTTTAGCTCTTCTGTTATCATTATTAGGGGCATGACAGCCTAATGTCCACTCTGGTTAAGTGGCCACTTGTTGAGCCAAACAAACCTGAATGAATTTCCTCTTTGCCACTTACTATTAGCAAGTTTATTTAGCCTTATTGAGCCTCAGTTTCCTCATATGGAAAATAGAGTAGGACTTCTCTTGTCAGAGCTGTTGAGAGACTTAATTGAAGTAGAACACTTAGCAGCACTGGCAGTTAAGGTGCTGGGAAAATACCTTGCTGCTGTGGTTGTTCTAGTTGACCATCAAACTCAAGGAGATCTCTGAATAAAAGAGATGTCTCAAACAGGTCCTATATTTTATAGTGATTTTCATTTTGTTTACTCCTATCTTCTATTTTTGTCTTATACCAAATTACGACTCTAAAAATGAGAAGTCTTATTAGTAAAACCCAACCTAATGAGATAGAATGAATCATTTATAAATGATTTTTTGGAACTGCTTTTATCTAAAATTTGGGAACTCAGTATATTATTGAAAACTGCACCCAGTTTTTTCTCTAACTTTGTCTTAAGAATCAGGCTTTATTCTATACTATTTCATACAAGGAAATTATCACTCAATCACTGTGACGTGAAATGAGTATAAAGAATTTGGACATTTCCCCCAAACCCTGTTTTAGGAAGCCGGGAGGGGGGCATCGCTGGGGGATGGAGATATTTTAGTCCATGCTTACTGTTTTGTTATTTAAGGGCAAACTTGATTTCCTTGGCTTCTGAAACTGCCTTCTCCCACATCTGCTCCTATCTTTACTTTTGCTCATTCATATTATGTTTTGACTCTCTTTCCTTAGTATTAGTTTTCCCAAGATTTAATTCTACACTCCTACCTTTCTCATATCATTTAGAATATTAAAAGGAAAAATAGATATATGCTTATTTATATCTTTTCTTGATGCCAGGCTAGAAGGACTGTGACTCCTTATCATCATCTCTAAAAAATGATCATTCCCATGCCTGATTTAGAAAAGCTTGGATAATAGCATTTGTTATAACTGGAAGCCTTTTATCACAGTGTTAAGTATGATAGCACATGACAGGCACAATAATATTCTCCAAATATTCAGAAAAAGCATCGCAAACTAATAGATATGACTGTCAGTGGAACTA
Source organism: Tamandua tetradactyla (assembly GCF_023851605.1). Taxonomy (NCBI): domain Eukaryota; kingdom Metazoa; phylum Chordata; class Mammalia; order Pilosa; family Myrmecophagidae; genus Tamandua; species Tamandua tetradactyla. Next base: position 34,388,113 of record NC_135347.1, on the reverse strand, counting down.
GTCCTGATCCTCTGAACACACTGAAAGTTAAAAAAATGATAAAACCTTAATTTGTTTTTTAAAAATAAATATTTAACTTTTTTTGGGGGGGGTGGGGAAGTGCATGGTCCAGGAATTGAACCTGGGTCTCCCGCATAGAAGGCAGGCATTCTAACCACTGAACTACCCGTGCACCCAAAAATAAGTATTTAATTTGCAGCTCACCTGTAAGCTGCTTTCTTTTAAATTGTTACCATGTGTTACAGAACTGTTTTATGAGAATCCTTACAAGTGAATAATTATGAGTATAAATAATACCACTTCTGCCATGTAGTTCTGGGCTTGGAAAATCCAAAGCTGTTAACTGGCATAGATGTTTCTAACTCGAAATAATCATTGTAAATATTTAGTGTGTAAATTTCAGTTTTTGGTAAATGATAATAATGACTGATGAGACTGCAGAAATTATCGGAGACTCTTCTTAAAGCCAGTATGAAAATAGCTGTGTTTCTTAATAAGTCTAAAATAAGATGATTTTTTTATTACTAGAAGAGCTCTCAGATACCTCCTCTTTGTTCAGATGAGGAAACTAAAGTTCACACTGCATTAAGAATGTGCCTTAATTCCAGGAGGATCCCTCTGTTGGAATCCAAAACTTCATGGGCAGGGACAGTGCCATCCACATCGACAGGGTGTCTCCTCTTAAAATCCTGCTGCCACCATAGCTCGGCACCTGTCACAGTTAGGACCGAATGCCAGAAATTTTACCATTTCCAATCCTGAAGATTAAAAGCCTTTTATAAGGGAACATGGATTTCTGGTGGGCAGCAGCTTTCTCCCTTGCTCACTCCCAGCCCCATTCTTGCATCGGCACATGTCATTAGTCAGTTTAGGCCACATGTCTTAATCCTGCTAGAAGGAATCTCAGCATGTGAGTTTTTTGGATTCTGCTTTGGAAAGGTCTGTATGATTCGGTGGGAAATTGTTTTCAAATTATCAATAGGTTTTCAAATGTGTGGCCAACTGCCAATGACAAACACTCACAACAGAGAGGAAAACAGGAGAATTCACCAATTAAACAAAAGGAAAATCATTGATGGTAAGTTGTTTGGCAATATTAGGTCTTTTAAACAGAAGAAGAGACAAACAGCAGGGAGATGTGTGAAGGAACCATCAGAGAAACACTTATGATTTTGGTCCTGGTTCTGTGATAAATAGCTATGTCAACTTTGGTAGTGATACACAGTTAAGCATTTTTATTTTAATAATTATGCATATTTTCAATGTGCAACAAAAAAGTATTACTAGCACAACAAACTGATCATCTCATGGATTTTTTTTTATTATTAAGACAAGGTTAAATTAAAGGTTAAAAAGTAAATCTAAAGAAAATATTAAGTAACCATAAGATAAGTAGGGCAGATTTTAAAGAAGAGCATGCAGGTAATGTACCAATGACCAAAGCTTGGGAAACAAGATTTATAGCAGTAATTCTCATATTTTTGTGTACTTATATGAGTCAGTGGGTTTTCATTAAAATGAAGATTCAGATTTAGGAGATCTATGGTGAGGCTGAGAGTCTGTATTTCTAAGAAACTCTCAATTGCTTAAAAGTCTGGCGACCACACTTTGCACAAGGATTCAGAATTGTGCTGAACGTAGTAGTTTAGACTCCCTGTGCCTTTGTTTACTTAAGCATCAATTGGATAATTTAGTTAAAATACAGAGTCTCAGATTCCAAGCCCAGAAATTGTGATTCAGCAGGGTGGGGTGGGCGTTTCAGGTGCAGGTGATCTGAGGAGCACACCTAGAGAAAGGCCTCAGGGAATGTGACCTGCGCAGCTCATTAGGAGAGCAGTAACATCCCTCCTCATCTCTAAGGAGCCCCTTTCTCCCTGGCCTGCAGCGTACTAGTCTTTGGAAATTTTATTTCATAATCCATCTGTGCACATTCAGGAGCATATTAAATGTATGCACCTTAATTGAGGGAGATACAGCTGCCTGACAGGGGGGCTGTGGGGCATGGTGGGAATGCATCATCCTGGGCTGTTTTTGCCATAGGGGAAATGAATACCAACGAAACCAGATGAGCTGAGGTTTAGTTAAATAAAATAAGAAAAAAAAATACTAACAAAGAGAATTTTTAAGTTATATTTTCATCAAGAAGAATTACAAGAACACAGTCTTCTGCTCAGGGAATTATATATTAGAGTTGGAAGTACTCTTACTTCACCAGCTTTATGTAACTCAAATAAAGACATAGATGGCTGGAGGAACACTTGAAAGGGAAGTCAGAAGGACCCCACCTGCTTTCTCTGTTTGGGGCGCTGAGGGGTGCAGAGCTCTGCAGCTGAGCTCTCTGCCTATTTTACTGCCAGCTGTGGTCCCCTGTGTCTTGGCTGGATACAGCACTGCCATTGTTCAGTGGCCACTAGTTAGGCCTAAGGTTTTTGATCCTCAAACACTGACCAGTGCATCCCGGACTCATACACCATAAACTCAGTGTACAGAGTCTTTACTTGGGTCGGTTTATGGCTTTGGGAAAAAATTAGCTTGCCATATTTCTTTCTAAATTTTGTAACTTTTTTTTCTCTAACTCCCACATTCCTTCTCTATTTATTAGTTGGCATTCTTCTATAAGAGAGTTTCCTTTTTGCCCATTTTCTTATTCATTCATTTATTTATAAGAGTGTGGACTCATGGATTCTTATTTTATTCGGTGGCTTAAAATCCATTATTATTTATTTTGAAGTCTTCAATTGTAGTAACCTATTATGTACAATAATTCAATTGCATTCTGACTCGCAAACTGAATTTTTTTAAAATCCCCTTTTAAACAGTCGTATACAATTTGAAATGTATTTGCAAATGCCAGGTTATAGTCATTAGTAATTCGCTTTATAGTTTAAAAAGTGGTGTTTGAAGGAGGAGAGTTGCAAAGAGCCGCCGCCGTTGCTCCCTCTTTGTAGCAGCCAGTGTGACACCGTGCCAGGCTGCAGTGCCGCATCCCAGCCCGGTGAAGTCAGACCTGGATGCCGAGCCCGTGAGTCGGCGGATCAGGGTGGGGGGAAACTCCCTCCGCAGAACCGTCTGGGCGCTCCCGGGGCGGGGCTGCTCGCAGGAGGCGGGCGGGGAAGAGCCTGCGTCGCCACCTCGGGACCCGCCGGGCCCAGTCACACTCCGCCGCCTGGGCTGGGACTCAAAACTGAAACCACGGGGCCGAGCCCAAACAGGAATGAAAACATCCTGAACATCCAGGCCGGCGCGGCCGCGGGCTGAAGCTCCGGCCCTGGAGCGGGACGCAGTGAGTACCGACCCCGGGCCGCGTCCCTGCTAGGCCGCGTCTGCTTCTGATCCGAGCCGCTCGCGCCGCGGCCTGCGCGCCCCGGCCCGGCGTTTCCCAGGCTCCGAGCCTGTCCGCTGCCTCCCCAGACTTGGGACTAGTGCTCTCACTACCACCTCGACACTAAAGATAGGTTTTTGTCCGAATGGTTTCCAAGTTAAATTGTGTCACTCGCCGACTCCTCCTCCCTGTGGCTGGCTTTTCAGCTGGGAATATATCTGGTAACCAGGGCACGGTGCAGTTATAAAACAAGGGATTTGTGTGACCAGGCAAAATGCGGATTGAAGGAAAACGACAGCTATGGGGATTTGGTTTGACATTTTTATCTGTAGGATTAGCACCTCTCCTCCTTCCCCTCTTCCCACAACCACAGTGACAACCTCTGATTAAGATGGAATGAGTTCACTCTGTATGACCTTTCCATGTACCTGACACATACTGGGTGTGGAATCTGCAAATGTTGTAACATGTTCAATTTCCTTGAACAAAACCTGAGACTGTTGTAGATTAACATCCCTGAGAGTTACCTTGTATATCGATCCTTTAAGAATGCAACATGTTTTCACTTAGATTTAACCCTCTTTTCCACACTGAGTGGGTGCCAGCATTCTCTAGCTATAAAATGGACAAGAAGCAAATTCTGGAGGAAATGAGGGAGAGAGTTGAGGCAACTTCCCAGGACCTCAGGGCCTCCTGACTACGGAGTCTACTAGGAATCCACCTATGTATGTATGGGAGGGACCAGGATGCTTGGTCAGCAGCTCTGCAAAGTTCCTGCTGTTTGCAAAAGAAAAAACTGCATTGCAGGGTCTCTCAGCAAGGAGTGGCACCTAGTGGTCAAAGGGGAAAAGTTTATTTTCTGAGGAATAACTAAAGAATGTCTCTTCCTGATGCTTTGCTTATGGACACTGATTCAACTTTTCTACATTGATTTTTTAGTATCTAGAAGGAATATTGAGTTGCTGGGAATGAGGTGGGGAGAGAATGCTTCCTGAGTTCTAGGAGACAGTATAGGGAAATTTAGCTAAATCATGCCAGACTAGGAAAGGTCTCATCTGCCGATTGATGGAGGCTGGATAGGCAGCCAGTAGCAATAAGGGTGTAGTAGTGATAAGTGTGAGTACAGCAAGGATTTGATGTCTGTTACAAACAAGTGTGCTTCTCAGGATTTGGTGTTTGTTACAAACAAGTGTGCTTCTCAGGCTGTGGGACTGTGTTTATGAAGCAGCACAGTCAAGAATAAATGTTGGCTGTGATTCAGTTCACTTGCTTTGCAAGAAGATTCCTGATTCACAAGAGAAGTTGATTATATAGAATTAGTGATGAGTTTTAGTCTCTGGTAGAACTGACTAAGTGTAATATCTTTCCTACAATGAAAATTTAAGAGGTATCCCATAAAATAACAGTACAAAAGAATAAAACAACAAAAAAAAAGAAAACCACTAAGAAAACATAAGTAATCTGAACTAACTTCTTAGAATCAGCCAGGTATTTACATTTCTATTCATAGCTTATAATAACAATTACATTCTTGAAGTGTGTTACTTCTTCTTAGGTGAAACTATTTACTTTTCCCCAAAATATGAACTATCTACTTTGTCAGTTTTGTTTACGTCAACAATCTATAACCCATGATCTCTAAATACATATTTTTTTATCTTCTCTTTCATTATACCTCATGATTCTTTCATTTTGGAGACCATAAAAAAATACGGAATATATGTTTTATATCAGTGTGTCTGACCTTGAGAGAAATATATTTTATCCTAAAATTTTTTTAATATATTGAATTAATAAACTGTATACTTGGAAAATACTGTGGGTCTTCACAATTGCATTTTATTTTTCCTCTATGAATAGCTCCTGACTTAAACATATCAGTTAAGTGTTGTTTCTCAGCAGGGGTGCTAATGACCTGCTGGGTGAGGTAATTCCTAATTGGCAGGACTGTGTTGCTCCCACTGGACACCAGAGCATCACCAGAAGCACTCGCACACATTTTTAAATACCCTCTACTTGGGTGCTACCTGCCTTGGCTAATAACTACTGAGCTACACTATTTTTATGGAAAGCCGTAAAAATAATCATTCAGTCCTGTTATTTCCAACTTCTAAAGGTGCTTTACAGCATCTCATAAGACTTGTATGATTGCCTTCTGAGCAAGTCCGACTGTTTGATCATTGGTCTGCAGTGGGGAATTGGGTAGAGTCTGTAATCAGACTGCCAGCAAGCTGACTGTGTCATTTGTCATTTGTCCTGTGCCCTGTAATACTTTTCTATCTACACTAGGAATAGCAGTAAATTATTAGAGATATCTTAGTCTCCCTGGGCTGCTATGACAAATACTACACACTGGTTGGCTTAACAGCAGGAATTTGTTGCCTCATTGTTGGGGAGTCTGGAAGTCCAACATCAAAGCATTACCAGACCTGCTTTCTCCCAGAGTCTGCAATGTTCAGGTGCTGGCTTGCTGCAATCTTTGGGGTTCCTTGGCTTGTACATGTGTCTCTGCCACTTTCACGTGGTGGTCTTTCCTCTTGCTTCCCCTGAATGACCGTGTCTGATTTCCTCTGCTTACAAGGAGAGGAATTCAATCATACTGGATTAAGGCCCACCCTGATTCAAGTTGGCTTCATCCAGATAGGATCTTTGAAGGGCCTATTTAAAAATTAGTGTAAGTGGCAGAGTTCTCGCCTGCCCTACCATAGACCTGGGATCATTTCCTGATGCCTGCCCCTATTAAAAAAAAAAAATTAGTTCATACCTATAGGATTAGGGTTAGGACTTGAACGTGTCTTTGTAGGGGACGTAATTCAATCTACCACAGAGAGTAACTAGTATAGAATCCAGGAAAAGAATAGATGAACATGATTTTACTAGAATAGAGTAACACTTTACCCCCAAAAATGAGATTTCATGTCTAAAAATTTATCCTCAAAGCTTCATTCAGAGACTATTACTTCTATCCTTAGAATGTTAACTTTTTATTTATTATAAGCCCCCTTAAGAACAGAATCCACATCTTTGTACCCCCACAGTATCTACCATAGTGCTGAACTAAAATTTACTGAATGGAAGAGAGAAAAACTGAATTGGTTTTAGCTTAATATGACTAGAGCCCTAAAATGCTGTCACATTAATATAGAGATTCATCCTGGGCAGGTAGAAAAGGTAAAAAATAATTTTCATTTTATTTTGTAGACGTCACAAGTAAAATTTTTGGAACAATATCTTTTTGTCCTTTTAAATTTAGCCAATCAAGAAACCCCTTTGCCCACACCATGTCCAACAGTGGACGACACGTGCTGCCAGGGACAGAGAGGAGAGGTGTGGTCCATGTAAACAAATGCAGAGAGACAGTTTGAAAAGTGTAGGCACTGTTCTCAAGGTGAGAGTGGAAATTTGATGGAAAAAGTAAAGGGGAAAGGGATAAGCTTGGTGGTTCTGTTTTCTTTGGGAATACACATTGAGAATCTGAGTAAGAAGTCTGTAACTAGGAAGCCAGTTTAAAGCAGAAAATATCAGGAGCCAAGATAGACTGACGTTTTGTTCAGATAGTGTTCAGTCAATTGGAGGCAGAACTGCTCAGAAGTCTGATATATGCCCAAGTTCTCAAACGCTGGCTCACCTCATTCATTATTTTTTAAATCTCCTTCTCTAATAGTTTCCCCAAACTGCTAGTCTAGACATTACACTTTTTCCTTGCCCACTTTTACAAGTGCTATTTAGTTGAATTGAGAGTTCTGGTTAATTCTGGGATTCTGATGAGATGTATGTGACAACCTTCCCTGCAGGACAGAATGAATTTCCTTCAGGTGTCAGCTGTCTCAGAGATTCCCATTTTTGTCCTGGGGCTTTTTATGCAGTGTAATGGGAGATCCCAGAGAGATTGGGTCTGCGTTGTCAGTTTTTCGAGCAGGATTTGAGGATAAATTCCTGCTTCTCATCTTCCTTTTTCTTTGTTCACCACCCGTATGCAAAATAATCTCATCAACAGTTAAAATTACTTCTCCCGGAATTACATGCATTTCTTATCTCTAATGGCACACTTGTTTCAATCTAGTTTCTTTTTTTGCATTCAGCAGCTGCTATCTGGTAGACAAGTATCCTTAGCTGGACAAGGAGAACTTCATATCCCATTTTACTCACCCTTTATCATTTCCAGCAGTTCCTCTCACAGAGATGGGTGGTGCATCTTAGTTACAACGTCGTTGCTCCTCCTGTTTTGTTGGGGGTGGTTGCTTGTTTTTCTATAGATCCATTTACAGGTCTCCTTTAAAAAAAACTTGATATTTAATTTCAGTTTAGTTATTTGGAGAGGATTTCTTACACGTTAGTAAGAGGGTTTTGGTATAGAATTTATCAAATTAACTTTGGTAAACATTTTTTTTTATATTGCTGATATGATTTTTCTCCGCTCTGTGGGCCCCATGGTCAGGACACAATGATCATAAGACAGATGCATGAGATGTAGGTAAGTGATAAAGGTAATACCAAGTAGAATCTCACCAGTGAGTCTCGCTGGTGTACTCTAAGGAGTGGTGAGCATATCTATAATCTAAGCAAGGCTTCCTCAATTTGAGGTTTCCTTAGAAAAAGGAAGAGAAGTTTCTTGGTCTTCCATCACAGGGAGCAGGCCAGTAGGTTGGTTAGTTCCCTAGGCTCTCCCACAGCCATTCTCAATCCTTGTCTCGACGATACTTTGCATCCTTTTGCAATTCTCTAAGACAGTGTTTTATGAAGAGTGATCTGGAGACTGCATCAAATTCATTTTGGGAAATGGAGTTTCCCAAAACCCTACCTCAGGTCTACCCATTCAGAATCACTGGGTGTGGAGCTAGGAAATCTGTGGTTTAATAAACTTTCAGATGAATCTTTACTACAGTTAAAAAGTGAGTTGGACTCTACCGATCCCATCTTAGCAATACAGTGAACTTTTGGTGAGAATTCTAGCTATCCACAGGGGTTCAGACTGTCTGAATCATACTGAAGCTCCTCTTGGAGTTCCAGAGTGACTGATGTCCTTGACTCACTTTTGGGGTGGAGCAAGGGCCTGGACTGCCCCCATTTCACTCGAGGTTGCTACAAGAGATTGAAGTCAGTTTAATGTGCAAGCATCCCTCTCTGAAGTCTGCAACAGATAGAAGTATCCTATACAAATGATTTAAATATCAAAACCAGGAGCAGACCCTGGGGAAGGAGTTGAGGGAGGCAGTAGTATGGAGATAAGAGAGAACATTGTTCCTACAGAGAAACTAAGGGCTGCGCCCCCATGCGTGTTGTTATTTTTTAGCTATACTAAGAGAATGGCCAGGAAAAATTGAGTAGAATTATTTGTGGATTTTTTAGTTATGTACGTGTTTTTATATTCCTCCTTATCATGAAAATAGGAAATTGTATTTATATATACCAGGGCAAACAAAATCTGTTCATATAACTCCATTAGTGAGCAGTAATCATCAGAGTCCCTGAATATAAATATTCTCATGCTGATAATGTGTCTAAAACAGTGTCTTGCATACTTTAGACATCATCTTCTCACCATATTTTATTTACAAATATGTGCCAGATTCAAGGGGGCTTGATATACAGCAGGGATCCAAAGTTTTGTTGACCAGAATTTTGATCTTCCCAGATTCTTAAGTTTTTTTTCATATTTACTGTCTTTTTGTATTTCTGTGGTATATTCTGAGTAATTCCCTCCAAATATTCTGATATAATGTCCTCCATCTTCCAGTTGCCTAAATCTCTCTTCAGTTACATACATTTTATACTATAACCCATTTTTCCTTTGTGTTTTTTATTTTTTCTTTTATCTCTTTGAATTTTAAAATGCATATGTATAAGTCTCATACAGATTGTTCTATTTAGTTCTTAAACAGCCAATTTTTCCCGTTTTTATGACTATTTACTCTCCTTTATGGTGTTTTACTTGCTGATGAAGTTTGAAAAATGTGATTGGACCTCCTCTTCCACAAAGATTGTTTTCCCATGAAAAGTCTCTTTCCCTCTGTATTGGAGAACTATCTCTACCAGGTAGTTTTGATAACACCTCTGATATCATTCATAATTCATTAGGGTTAGTATCTTGGCTTGGGACCCTCCACTCTCCATGGATAGAACAAATTTGAGCTCTGAATGCCCAAGTGGCACAGGCTGGGATTTTCTGTCTTTCATGAGTATCTACATCCATGGCACCAGCCAGAAAGAAAGCTTCCTTTCCATTACCCTGGGCAAGTGGGCAGTTTTCAAGGCCTGGTTTTGTGGATGGCCAGTTCATAGCTCCTGACTTTATACCAGTAGCTCAGCCCCAGCTCCTTTTGCACCATGGGGCCTACAGCCTGGTTTCCTTTCTCATTATAGTATTAAATTCCCAGGACCCAGCTGTTATATCTGTTTTTAACATCTCCTTGAGGCATTCAACTTTGGCCCTGCTCTGAGTTCCTTCTCCATTTGGTTACCTAGGGATTTCCCTTACTTCTTCAGTGCCTACTAAATTTTATCCAGTAACTCTGGGTATCTGGGACAAAAGAGAAAGTTTTCATTAGGATACAGATTTATTTTGTTTGGCCTGTGTAATGTATTTAAAATACTTGAAAGCCTCTGCATGGATAGGGAATGCGTGCTTTGGTTTTCAGAAGACCCACCAGCAACCCTTGCCTTATTTTCATACTGGCCCAATTCACTCATTTAGTTCATCTAACACATATGTGTTTAATTTAAATGTGTTTCATTTGAGTTTTAGTACTCAGGCATACAGAGATAGACAAATGTTATTTTCTGAAAATTCAGTTAATATGTCATTTGGAAACTGCATCCTGCTTTTTAAAAAAATATCCGTATAACTAAGCTGTTTTTGGGATATTGAGCATTAGGGTTTTGTTTAATGTTCCATAATACTTGCCTATAAATTATAGCAGTATTGGCATTGATGATGTCTATAGCATTCCATTTCATTACAGTGGAAGAAAGGATGTGGGCTGCAGGCATACTGATTATGCAGGCATAATCACCAGTATCAGGTATGGAAATTGAATGATTTCTACTAACCTTTTAATCCCTGGGGTTTATGGCCACAAGGCTGGGGAAGACTCCAGCAGGAATGCCTTTGGCACTTATCTTTTTAGGGGACATCTAGGCTCTTCAGTAACCCGAGCTGGCAATATTGGTAATATTCCTTTTATAACTGATTGGAAAGTACTTTTGAAGAGTCAGTTTGTGAATCAGGTTCCTTTCTTTTAACTACACTTGTCACCAAGAGAAAAGTGCTAATGGATTACAAGATAGTAGACAACAAGCTATTCAGTTATCATTTCATCGACCCACTGTAAAGCCATGTGGTTTTAAACTGCATAAAGTAGTGGTTCTCAGTGTCAGAGAGTTTCAAAATCATCTGTGGGATATATGCCTTTTAAAACTCCACTCCTCCCTACCTCTTCCCCGTGCCCTTTCCCTTGTAAGTTTCCAAGCATCCATTTCCCTCATCCCCCCATTCTCTTCTTTTCCCTATGAGTGATTCTTTTACTAGACCACTGTACTCATTATGTCAAGAACCACTGAGCTAATGTGTTCATGCTTGGCCAATTATATTGACCAGTGCCTTAATAGAACCTTCATTGACAGCAATCATTATATACAATTTTCAATTAACATGTTGAAATAATTATTAATGTATGCATGTTTTGCAAATCGTTTCAATAATTTCTGTGGGTGACTGTTCCCTGCTCCCCAGCAATACTGTAAAAGAAACCCCAACTAAACGTCTTCCATAGGGTATCTTACTCTTACCCTTGGGATTTTGATTAGTCATCTAATCATTAATTATTTTTAATTTTATCCCTAAAGAGTCCGCATGACAAAGGGACAAAGTGACCCCTTGTTAAATATCACATTTCAAAGAGAAAAGGTTATCTCTTTCCCCTATTAAGACTGATCCTTCCTCTGGCTTCTTAACAATGTTTTACTATTGCAGTAATTGGTACTGCATTATTTTTTAAAAATATCCTTGTGGTAGACCAGAATTCCTAATCTAGCAAATGCAAATAGTTTCTTTATCAGCCCTTCTGTCGTATCCTTGTATCTCTTTAAATGTTTGTAAAGATTGAATTGATAAACATTTATATATTTGTAAATAAAATCTTGGCTAACACAGTCCAATTGAATTCCATTTGAAACAGTAGTAAATCATATCTTAAATCCTCCTAAAGGCCAAAGAATTGAAGATTTGGTTATATTCCAAATGGAAAGACAACCAACAGACATCACAGAAAAACTTATTAAAGGATATTCTAGCTGGTACTGATACTCTGAAAAAATTCCACAACGCCCCAGGAGAGAGGTTAATGATCCTGTAGCATGTTTGTAGTTTGGAAAAGCCCTCCAGAATCAAGATATATGTAAATGAATGGAAAGAAGAAAAAATTCTAAAGTGTATTAACTTATTAGATAACTACTTCTCTATTAGTTGAACAGTTAGTTTTGCTTAAATGATTTACATAGGCTTTAATTTAATCCTCTCAGCAACTCTAATGGGTTAATAGATAAGGGGATATTGCTGCTATTTTATAGGTGAGGAGACTGCGGTCCAGGGAGATTAAATGATTTAACCTGAGTCAAATGCATAGTGAGGTTTCTGTTTGATTCTAAAGTTCTCTCTGGTAGACTGCTTTATTAAATCCTCCACTCATCCAGGTAGTTTAAGTAATTTAGAGAAAAATTTGTATTTAGAATAAATAAGCACTGGAAATCAGAATTGTTATGCTCAGTATCTTAATACTGTTAAAATTCTCTCCCATGGATGAGGTTTCATGCTTGTGTGAGAATATTATATACTGGAATTAGCAGAGTTCTTTAGACAGTTTATGGAGGCAGTAGAGAAGGAATAAAGTAGCCATCTTTTAACATGGTGAAATCTTTAAACAGCAAAATTAAATAGTACATAACTAAAAATTCCCTTATTGTGTAAGACATATAAAGCTTTTTTTTTTAGATTAAAATATTAGCAGCAATGCTGGTATTTTTACATCAGTTTCAAATGAAACTTAGTTTAAAATCTGTTGTTTCATTCATTCAATTTTTATTGAGGGGAAATGTAATGAAATGCAGTGTAAGGTACTATTATTATTCCCATTTGACAAATGAAGAAACTGAGGCACAGAGCAATTAATGAATTTGTTTTAGGTCACACCACTGGTTGCAGAGCAAATAAAATCTTGACTAACATATTGAGCCTAATTCCATTTGAACCTATAGTCAATCATATCTTCTTTGTGTCTCCACACCCTCAAACTCAAGTGGCCTGGCTCCAACATGTTCTTTAATCACTACACAGTACTACATCTTTAATATTTGCAAAGCTTAAACTTGCTATCACTATGTACTTGTGAGTTTGTTTTTCTTAAATGTTTTTAGGAATGGCATTTTGTTCACTCCACATTGTCATTTTGGTTATTTGAAAATCAACTGGGACAAGAGAACCTTATTATAATCCCTGTTATTTAAGTGGTTATATGAAGAGCATGCTTCAGTGAGAAGCTCCAAGAAAGGTTTTATGCTGGGGCCCATATCTCAGGCCCCATTCTATCAGCTCTTTCTTGAGATTTCCTCCTTATTTTTTTGTTAGAGACATTATAAAGCTGTCATCCTTGTAGAGGTTGAGGCTGGTATTTGGCTCTATAGCACAAGGACCTATAAAAGGCCTCATGTTTCACTCTCCTTTAGATCTACACCTAAGAAATGAACACACCAGGGAAGCCAGACTGCATTCTGAGGTGATGGTTATGCAGAGCTCCAATTTTTTCATTCTTATGTAATAATCATATCATCATTAATTATGCATACTTTAGATAAGCTCATGATCTTTTATAATTTGCACTAATCTGTACTCTTGATGCCAGGATTCCTGATCCTTACTTGACTAAAACATGGACCTAAACCATGTATTTGAATCCAAAGAAAATACTATAATTTAAAATAGTTTTGCTTTTTTCATTTGAGAAAGATCAGCAAGATTAGTGTGTATCTTCTTAAAACAATGGTCACCACAGAGCTCTGCTATTCTGAGGCTGAAGGAAGATCTCTTGAGAGTGTTGGTATTTCTATTATAATAAAAACCACTGCTGTTTATTGAACTTACCATGTGTTGGTCACTGAGCCAAACTCGTCATAAACACATCTTCATTTAATCCTCACAACCACCTTATACAGCAGGTTTCAGTTTTATACCCATTTAATGAATTCATAAACTCAATTTTGTTCAAAATAAGAAAATCAGTTAATATGCCATTTCAACACAATGAAGAAGAAAATAAAACACGCGATCGTCTCACTGGATACAGAAAAGGCACTTGACAAAATCCAGCATCCCTTCTTGAAAGGAAAAAACCATTTAGAATACTAGGAATAGAGGGAAATTTCTTTATCATGGTAAAGGGCAAATAATTATTAAATAGCAAAATAAATAGTACGTAACTAAAAACTCCCTTATTGTGTAAGAGGTAGAGAGCTCTTTTTAGATTAAAACATTAGCAGCAATGCTGGTATTTTTATATCAATTTCAAATGAAACTTAGTTTAAAATCTGTTTTTTCATTCCATTCAGTTCTTATTGAGGGGATATATAATGAAATGCAGTGTAAGGTACTATTATTATTCCCATTTTTGAAAAACCCATGGCTAGCATCCCACTTAATGGTGAAAGACTGAAAGCGTTCCCTCTAAGATCAGAAACCAGACAAGGATGCCCACTGTCACCAGTGTTATTCAGCATTGTACTGGAAGTTCTTGCCAAAGCTCTTGGAGCTAATGAATTAATTCAGCAAAGTGGCAGGTACAAGATCAAAACCCCCAAAGTATGTGTTTACATACACAAGCAGTGAGCAATCAGAAGAAGAAATCAAGAAAAAAATTCCATTCACAATAACAACTAAAAGAATTAAACATCTAGGAATAAATCTAGCCAAGGATATAAATGACTTGTACACAGGAAACTGCAAAACACTTTTAAAAGAAATCAGAGAGGACCTAAATAAATGGAAGGACATCCCCTGTTCATGGATTGGAAGACTAATATCATTAAGAAGTCAATCGTAACCAAAGCAATTTATAGATTCAATGCAATCCCAGTCAAAATTCAAGCAGTCTTCTTGCCGAAATGGAAAAGCCCATCATCGAATTTACATGGGTAGGACTTTGGGAATATGGTAGAATAAGGATCAGTAGAACTCATACCTCCACCAAAAACACCTAGAGAGTAGGCAGAAACTGTCCAAAACAGCTGACCAGGGGAGAACCATGGCATGTAGGAAAGATGCAGAAACTTGAAGGAGAAACTGTGGTGAGTGACTTGGCTTCCAGCGCCCGTTCCGCACACTTGAGGCCAGCAGCTTCTGGTCGGCCTGTTTCCTGCCCAGCTAACTGCTGTGGACAGGGAGTGTCAGTGAAGCCCTCCCCCTATGAACAGAGAGGGATGTGGCACAGTTACAGTCTAACTGTTGGCCAATCAAATTGAACTTCTGGGTTCTGCACTCTTGGCCCTTTCTGGGCAGTTGCCTGTGGTGCTCATGGTGCCATTTTTTCCCACAGACTGAAAAACTGTCGGCCATTCTACCTAGTGCCCACCCTCTGCCCACAAGGCCAGCAACCACTCTGGTCAGCCCAGTTCCTGCCTGATGGACTGCTGTGGAGAGAGTGTTGGGGGAGCCCTCCCACTTGGAAACAGGGGTATATGGCGCAGTTCTGACCTAATGTTGGCTGGTGAAATTGGACTTCTGGGTTCTGAAGCTTTAGCCCTTTCCTGAGAGGCACCTACAGTGCCATTGCTTCCCCCTGCCTCAGAAGCCGAGGGGACAGAGGGCTAAAAATAACTTGCCTTTGTAGACTGTGGGAAATAGGTTGCTGAAGAGCACCATCTGCTGGGCAGGCTAGGAAAGTACAGTCTTGCGAAGCTGCTTTCCTGACGCTCTCCCCAGGGCTCTTCAGAACATGTCTGCACCCCCTGTGTGGGGCACTGGCCCTGTTTGGGCATGGAAATACTTTTAAACCAAGTGCCAAAGGAGAGCTTTAACACAAACCCAATTGACAACAAAATCTTAGACAAGAGAGGGGAAAATGACCATTAGAATAATCCCATCAAGATAATCAGATGCCCAGATACCAGCAAAAAATTACAAGATACATTAAGAAACAAGAAGGTACAGCCCAATGAAAGGAACAAATTAAAAATTCAGAGGAGATACAGAATTTGGAAAAACTAACCAAAGATGTTTAAACACATTTCCTAAACCAGTTCAAGGAAATGAAGGAAATTATGGTTAAAGAGATAAAGGGTATTAAAAAGACACTGAGCAAGCGTAAAGAAGAATTTGAAAGCATACAAAGGAAAATGACAGATCTTATGTGCATGAAAGGAGCAGCATATGAAAGTAAAAATGTGCTAGAGGTATACAACAGCAGCTTTGAACAGACAAAAGAAAGGAGCAACAATTTCAAAGACAGGACATCCGAAATTGAACAGATAGAGAAAAGAATGGAAACTTTTGAGCAGATCCATTCAACTCAGGGAGTTGAATGACAACATGAAGCACACCAACATACACATCGTGGATGTCCCAAAAGAAGAAGAGAAGGGAATAGGGGCAGAAGGAATATTTGAGGAGATAATGGCTCCAGATTTCCCAAGTCTTATGAAAGACATAAGGATGAGTCTAAGAAATGCAGACCCACTCCAAGACACATACTAATCAGAATGTCAGCTGCTAAAGAAAAGGAGAGAATTCTGAAAGCAGCAAGAGAAAAGTAATTTGTCACCTAAAAGGAAACTGCAATTAGATTAAATGCTGATTTCTTATCAGGAATCATGGAGGTGAGAAGGAAGTGGTTTGATAAATTTAAGGTATTAAAAGAGAAAAACTGCCAGCCGTGGATTCTTTATCCAACAAAATTGTCCTTCAAAAATGAAGAATTTAAAATATTCACAGATAAATAGAAGCTCAAAGAGTTTGTTACCACGAGTCCTTCCCTATGAGATATACTAAAGGGAGTGCTACAGGTTGAAAAGAAAAACACGAGATAGAGGCTTGGAGGAAAGTGTAGAAATGAAGATTATCAGTAAAAGAAACTAAACAGATAAAAAGAGAAACAAAAATAAGATATGACATATAAAAACCAAAGATAAAATGGTTGAACTAAATACTGCCTTTACAGTAATTACATTGAATGTTAATGGATTAAGCTCTAACAAAATACACAGGTAGGCAGAATGGATTAAAAGATATGATCTATCTATATGTTCTTACAAGACACTCACTTTAGACCCAAGGACACAAATAGGATGAAAATGAAAGGTGGAAGAGATTCCTTGCAAATAATAACCAAGAAAGAGCTGGGGTACCTGTACCAATATTGGACAAAAAAAGATTTTAACTACAAAAATGTTATCAGAGAGAAGAAGGACATTATATATTAATAAAAGGGGGAGTCCTCCAGGAATGAATAATAATCATAAAAATTTATGCATCTAACCAGGCTGCCACAAAATGCATAAGGCACACACTGGCTGAACTGAAGAGAGAATCGCAAAAAGATGAAAACAACCCAAGCGTCCATCAACCGATGAATGGATAAACAAAATGTGGTATATCCTTACAATGGAATATTATTCAGCATTAAAAAGAGTGAGGTCCCAATACATGCCACAACATGCATACACTTTGAAAACATCATATTGAGTGAAATAAGTCAGACACAAAGACAAATATTGTATGATCTTACTGATTTGATCAAATTAGAAAAGCAAACTCATAGTCATAATCTAAGTATAGGTTACCAGAGGATGAGGAGGGGATAGGGAGTGGGAAGTTAAGGGTTAAAATGTGCAGGGTTCCTGCCTTGAATGATGGAAATGTATTGGTAATGATGGTGGGGATCGTAGCACAGCACTGTGAACATAAATAACAGTCCTAAAAATATATGTATATAAATGTGATTAAAGGGGGAAATGTTAGATCATATATATGTTAACAGAATAAAAAACTTAAAAATTCCATGGACCTACACTATATAAACAGTGAGCTGTGGACTATAAAACGTGGACTGTAAAAATGTGTTATCACCAATGTAACAAATGTCCTATACCAATAACAATATCAATCAAAAGCAGTGGATTCTTTGCCTGATGCAGGGTTTCAAAGAGAGAAAGAGTTTATTGCTGGATGTGAAGCGGGAGATCAGACGGCCTATTAACCCAAAGATCTGTCTCCTCAAACTTCAGTAATTCTGATAGTTTTATGGTAATAAAAGGCAGGTTTTAGGGTAATGAGCATAGTAGTCCCACGTGATGTAATTCGAGGTGATCTAATTATTGCGCATGTGCAGATGGATTACATGCTTAGTCACAGAATGAATATAAGAAAATGGCGGCCTTAATATGAAGATGGGCATGATTTTTAGTATTATAATGAGATATAGGTGACTTACAGGTTAAAGTCTAAGTACTGCGCATGTCAGGCAGGCCAGCTTTGTTTATCAAGATAACTTTGGACTTGAGGTGGGTTAGTTCTGGGCTGACCCAGCACCCTTCGTTGATAAACATTAGGGGCTGTCATTAGTGATCACGAGACTCTAAAGTTGAAAAACTGGATAAAATGGGTACGAATGAGGTTTTTACAAGGGCACAAGATAAAGGTCATACAATCCTTATCAGAGATCAAGGCAGTGGATTACAGTGAAGGGTTTCAGGTATTTTCTTCTGTATAATATACCAGAAAGTAAAGAAGGAATATCTGTACTGTGATTTGGTAATCATAATCATCCCCTAAATCCTAACTTCTCAGGTACGGTGGAAGATGTTAATAGTTGGGTGGTATATGGAAATACCCTATCTTATGTACGATTGTTCTGTCAACTACAACTTCTCTAATGGAGGAAAAAAAAAAACCAATTCTGTCATGGAGAAGTTAAGACTTAAGAAATAGTTATGGTTGCTGAATCATAGAGATGGTTCTTTTTTGCTTTCTGATATATTGGAGTAGACAGAGGGAAATACCTGAAATCTTTGAACTGTAATCCAGTGTACTTGATGTCTAATAGTGATTGTATAATCTTTATTTTTGTACCCTTGTAATTGTAAAATCCATGAGACTGACCCTCATTTGTGCCCATTTTATCTGTTTTTTCCACTTTAGAGTCTTGTGATCACTAAAGACAGCCCCTAATGTTTATTAATAAAGGGTCAGCCCAGAACTAACCCACCCCAAGTCCAAAGTTATCTTGATAAGCAAAGCTGAATCTAACCAAAATGGACCTGCGTGACATGCCCAGTAATTTAGACTTTAACCTATAAGTGACCCATACCTCATTATAATACTAAAAATCATGCCCATCTTCATAAGAAGTCCACCGATTCATTTACATGTTCTGTGGTTGAGCATGTAATCAATCTGTCCGTGCTCAATAATTAGATCTCTAACTTTGTCACCTCTAGCCATTGTTCTCATTATCCCAAATCTGCACATCTTTCAATACTATAAAGCTATCAGTTACTGCCGTTCCGGGGCAGACCTTTAGGCCGTCTGATCTGCTTGGCGCCTAGCAATGAGCTCTTTCTGTCTTTGAAACACCAATGTCTCAAAATTGGTCATTTGAGTGCATTGGGCAGAGAACCCAATGTTTTTCTGCTTCTTTTTCTTTTTTTTTAATAATTTTACTGAGATTTATCTTTATGTACCATATAGTGAAGGCCGCCATTTTCTTACATGCATTCTGTGACTAAGCGTATACTCAGTCTCAATAATTAGATCACCTCTAATTATATCATCTGGAGCTCTGTACTCATTATCCTAAAACCTGCCCATCTTTTAATCCTATAGAACTATCAGAATTACTGCAGTTTGGGAGACAGATTTTTAGGCCAATAGACTGATCTCCTGCTTCTCACCTAGCAATAAACTCTCTCTTTGAAACCCTGGTGTCTCAGGAATTTGTTATTTGGGGGCATTAGGCAGAAAATCTGCCTTTGCATGGTAACAACTCGAGTTTGGAAAGATTAAGCAGCTTGTCGGGGTTTGTACAGCTAGAATTAGAACCCAGGTCTGTGGGATTACAGAGACCTTGCTCTTACCCCTGTGTTTCCCAACTAAGCATCTATCTTTGGGTACATTATTTAACAAGCTTCACATAATTATGGCACATGATATTAGAGTTGATGAATTGCAGAATTTTCAAGACTGACAGTTTACAGATGAGGAAACTATGTCCCAAAGAGGTAAAGAGCTGAAGGTCACACCCCTTGTCAAGGGCTGTCTTACTCATTGTTCTTTGTACAGTTTCTCTTAGCGTCATTTGCATGACTCACAGACTTAAATGAATAACCACCCCCCCACCCCTACCCCCAGACCTTCTCTAGGGGAGGAGCCAGAAGAGAGTGGGCTGTCTTTTCCAGGTCTGAATTCTCTGGTTTGTCTCGGGCAGCCAAAGGTCAGACATAGGTGAAGTTGTTTCATGTATCCCTACTCTTTCGTGACTCGCCTAGGCTGGGCACCTTGCTCTTCTCCTTGCCCACGTTATTATCATCCCAGAAAAAACAACAAAACTGGAAAACTGGACTTTGCAAAGGAATAAAAATGAAGCAGTTGCCTTAGTACCGGAAGCTGGATTTCATGCCTTGTGTGGATTTTTCTCTGCATTTGGAGTGGCCCAATATGAGAGCTCGTAAACAGACTCTCACAGGGTATGGCCACACATTCTCTGGCTTGGATTTAGATGACAGAGCAGCCTTGCCTATTGTCCCAGTTGCCAGGCAGCATTTGGCTGTTTATTTTAGGTCCACCCACGTGTTGTATCAGAGGCCAGAGCTTCATGTCCTCTTCACTTCCCAGGGCAAGTATAGTATAGGAACACTATTTTTATCCTAAATTTGTATATCCCTTTTAATATGAAGCATTTCACGACTCTGCAGCCTAAATATAATCGTCTGTTCTGCTCACCTGCAGTGCCTACCTAGTTCCACTTGTAGAATCTATGTATTTTGTTTTAATTTTTCATATTAGAGAAGTTAAGTTCTTAGAACAAAAAATTCATTGATGTTGTAGTCAGATCTGAATTCAAATCCCAGCTCTCCCACTCTTAACTGTGTCATCTTAGATAAGTTACTTAACCTCTTAGGCCCTCATTTTTCTCTTTTATAAAATGGAACTGATAATGTTTACCTCCCAGGATATTATAAAGATATATTGCAATCAGACATGGAAAAGCGTTTGTCACATGCCTTGTACATGAAGATCCTATAGTCCCCACCTCCCAGTTGACCACACCACAATAAATCCTCAATAAATAACCACCTCCTCTACAAAGTCTCCTGTCCTCCAAACCTGAACCCTAGAAATGAAGTCTCTTTCTGATGCCCCATAACATCATGTTGTACTGAAGTGACTTTATCTTATATTGCTGGCTGAAGTATAAGTTGGTGCTCTAATTCGAACTGCGAGCTCAAAGCCATGTTCTCCTTAAAAGAGACGCTCGACGTCATTCATAGATAATCCATTGGTTTTCTTTCATCAGAATCATGTTTTTTTTAGCATGGCTAAAAACTACACTTTGTTAGGTGACTGTAATGCACCATTATTATTATTAATTACAGGTGTTGCAGGAATATATGTCATGTTTTCACAGCTTGGCAAACAATTGACAGATTTAAACATCTGAATATTCATTTCCTGCAGTGAATAACTTATCATTACAGAAAGAAAAACGTAAACCTACATTCACTGTGTCCACAAATGGTATTTGTGAAGAGCATCAGTGCTTTCCTTAGAGAAGTCCTTTATTACCTGCCGTATAAGACACCTGGAATTTTTTTTATTCCAGGTGTCTTATACGAAACAGCTTAGGGACTTTTTGGGTATGTGCATGAGTTGTATAATTTCTGGGTTGTTGACAGGAATGATGTAAATGGCTAGATGTTTAAATTATGTTATCCTGACCATTTTCCTGATTTGTGCGTTGAACATAATATCTTTTTGTAAAATCCTCGTATGTGTTGCTTTTGAGGAATCTGATAATACTGTTTATTCATGCACAAATTCATTTCTTGATTTAACAAATATTTGTTCAGCTCCTACGGTGTGCCAGGCTGTGGCTATAATAGCACCTAAGACAGGCATGGGCCCTGCCCCCTGGAGCTAACATTGGGATTGGTCTTACAGATCCTGTGAAGAAAGAACTTTTTAGTTTAACTTGTATGATTTTCTTTTGTTCATCATTTGAGATGTGTGATTAAATAAAAGTTTAGTCATGGTTTAGAAATATTTTGTTGTCGTTGTGCATCTAACAGAATTAATTTTAAAATATTAAAATCAGTTCTTAATTTATATTTTTATTACTTTAGGAACTTTTAGTATTTGCTTTGTGCTTTGTACGAATTTCCCCAACGTGTGCTATCTCATTTGATTCTCACAATAACCCTGTGAGGTGCATGATATTTTCCTTTTGAGAAACTAGATACTCCGTAGGTCTGATTGATCTGCCTGTGGGCTCCTGACCACAAAGAAATCATCCAGACTGAAACAGAGGTCTTCGAATGTTAATTTTGTTCTTGATGTTAGATTTTTGTTGAAACTGGTATTTTAAAACTTTATTTCATGCTTTCTTTAAATGAACAATTAATTGATAGTTAGAAAATGGAAATAAGATTTGATTCAACAGTGATTCTTAAGCTCCTTCTGCTACTATATATGCAACACTGCGGGAAGCACTGTGGAGAATAAAATGTCCCCTGTATCTTGATAAATTATAGCCTCAGTGGTAAGATATGCCATACATTTAGAAAAGAATTCAGCAACCTTCTCACACAGCCTATATGACCAAGTGATCAAATGAGAAAAATACAAACATATGTATGAGTTGAAAAGAGACAATGAACTGAAGCCTATCTAGAAGGTGTATCTTGAGCTGAACATTCAGGGACAGGGATACGTAGAGCCTGGGCAGGAAAAAGGCTCCTGAGGCTCAGAGGTGGATGTGAGCACTCAGAATGGTGATGGTGGTGATGAAAGCTGGTTTTACTCAGCACTTATCACAGGCCAAACACTGTTCTATTTGCTTAACATACATTAACTCACTTATTCATTTAAGCAACCCAATGAGGTTAGTATTGTTACTATATTCTCACTCTACAGATGAGGAAACTGAGGCACAGAGAAGGCAGGTAACTTGCTTGAGGTTGCACGTGCACTGAGTGTTTCCTGGAATTGTCTCCGTCTTGCATCCAGGGTCCCCTCTCACACTCTTAACCACTGTGCTATGCTGCCTGGCAAGGTGCTTCTGAGACAGTAAGGACACATCCTGGCTGGAAGGGAATTAGGGTAGGGCCATAGTGGGAGAGGCAGTGGAATAAGTTGGTAAGGTCAAGTAATGGGAGAATGTACAGTCAGGCAGAAGACACTGTACTTTATCCAGGACACCGTAGGAAACCATTAAGAGTTTAGTATTTCATCAAACCGGGAACATAGTACGTAGAGATAGAGACAGGGTGGAGTGGGAGAAAACAATGCAGGGAAACTATTAGAAGGCTCCTGCCCTATTCCATTTGTGGACAGTGTGTAATTAGACCAGCAGTGTGGGCGGCAGTAGCAGTGTACAAGAGGGAAGGGTGATGCGGACTGGAACCAGCTCAGTGTGACTCAGGACCGGGAGGTTTCCTTACATCACCTCATTTGGCCCTTAAGGCAACTCCAGAGACAGGTGCTATTTTTCCATTTATAGAGGAGGGAATGGAGTCTCCCAGAGGTTAATTAACATAGACCAATAAATGCTGGAGCAGGGATTTTGAGTCAGTATCTATCTTTCTCTGGCCTTCCTTGCTTTGAGACAAAATAATTTAGTCTGGTGATAAGGCTAACCACTGATTCCGGTCTAGAGTTATTCACATAATAAATGATAATGAACACCATGGAGAATGATCAACTTCTGAGGGAGGAATAATGTGAGAGAAGGCAGAGGACTTGTGCCTGAATATTAAAGGCTACAAGGAGAAGGAAGGGAGCAAGTGCAAGAGGCTTCCAGAAACTTGCAGGATGGAGGCATGGGGAAAGAACCTGGGGCTCCCAGTGTCACAACAGCCAAGGAGGAGGGGACGGTCAAGGACGCCAAATGAAACTGCTGCTCGTTTATCAAGTGGAAAAGAAAAGTGTGTACATGCAGTTGATGTTCTTGGTAGCCCTAAACAAAGGCAGACCCAGAGTGGAAGTGAACAGGGTTGCCGGATGATACGAGAAGGACGTGAGTGACCCATGGGGAAAGGAAGCATGGTCTAGGCAGGAGGAATTCTGACTCTTCTGATGCCCCACTCTCTTTCTGCAGTTTCGGAACCAGGCCAGCAGGGGACAAGGGGAGAGATCAGGTGAGGCTAAATAATCGATTAGCGGGGAAGTAGGAGGGATTCTGGTAAACCAGCTGAAGGTTCCTGGAAAGAGGCTGACAATCTGAGAGCCAGGCAAGAAGGGAAGAAACTCTTATGTGGTAGGAAAGAGAAGATGTTGAAAGTATGATTTTTTCACCAGCCAGATTTAATGGCAGCAGAATAGACACACAAATCCTCTATAACCCCACCCTTTTTATAGATGCCCTTACCCTCCCAACCTGACCCATTCACCAGGTCTTCCAAGGAGACACCCAGTACTCTCCACTCCTACCCAGAATAGCAGGACAATTGAGGTGGGCCCTGGGTATTGCTTCCCCTCTCTTGCAGCCTCACTAGACACTGGTATAATCAATGTAAAGCCCTGGATAGAAACCTGCAGGAAATGAGAATGGAGTCAACAGATTACTGTACCCAACAGACAGCCCTTTTTATTCAATTTTATTGAGATATATTGACACACCATATAATCCATCCAAAGTATACAATCATAGGCTCACAGTGTCATCATACAGTTGAGCATCCTCACCACAATCAATTTTAGAATATTTTCATTGCTCCAAAAAAAGAAGTAAAAGAACCCCAAAACAACATACCCCTATTAGTATCATTGTCTTTATTTTATTACTCATCTACCCATCACTAGATTAAGGGAGTGTCAGTCAGAAGGTTTTTACAATCACCCAGTCACATGATGAAAGCTATGTAGTAATACAATCATTATTAAAGGTCAAGGCTCTTGGATTACAGTGCAGCAATTTGGGGTATTTCTTTCTAGCTAGGAAACTAAACCAGAAACTAAAAAGAAATATCTACATAAAGAATCAGTATTCATAATCATTCTCAATGACACCTCCTTTGCAATTGATCATTCTCTCACTTTTCATGGATATCTGAGCTCTCCCAGATATTCTTTAATATCTTCATGTTGGAAAGGGGTGGTGACCTTATGGGGTAGAGGAATGAAACTGATCGATGTTCTTGGAGAGACTGGTACCTCTGGGTTTTAGGGCTTATCTGGCCTAGGTACAATCTGGAGGTCTTAAGTTTCTGAAAAAAATTAACTTAGAAAAATTTCTGTTGAGTCTTCAAGCCCAGGGTATTCTTTAGGGTTTTCAGAAATACTGTTGGTTGAAGTTTGGCATACTGTGGCAATTTTAACCATCTGGCTGCAGCTTGCATAAAAGTAACCTCCAGAATGACCATTTGACTTGTTTGAAATCTCTTAGCTGCTGAAACTCTTTCATTTCTTTTCCCTCTTTTGGCCAAAAAGGCATTCTCAATCCCACGATGCCAGTGCCAGGTTCGTTCCCTGGAGTTATGTCCCACGTTGCTAGGGAGACTTACACCCCACTGAGTCATGTCCCACTTAAGGGGGAAGGCAGTGAGTTTATCTACTGAGTTGGCTTGGAGAGCTCACATCTGAGCAACAAAAGACGTTCTCTGGGGGTAACTTTTAGGCATAATTATAAGTTGGCTTAGTTTTGCCATTGCAGAAATAAGTTTCATAAGGGCAAGTATCAAGATTGAGGGCTTGGATTATTAAATTGGGAGTCCCAAATGATTGAGAAAATATCAGTTTAATAATTCTACACTTTCCCCAGTAGGGAAGGGAAGGGAAATTCAATAATTCTACACTTTCCCCAGTCCCTCAATGGGACTATGCAAACAGTTTTGTTTTTTTATTTTTTACTTTTCTGACCAAAATACTATGGAATGTATCAGGTTATTACCTTAACCTGTACAGAATAAGAGATCTCGTTCCCTATTCTAATGGGTTCAGTGTAGTTATGTTGTTTAAATAAACTGACCAGATAGGTTAAATTAGATACTTGATATAGAAAATTTAAATTTTGGACCAAATAAACATCTTTTTCTTTGGTCTCACATAGATGTTGAGTTTTTAAAATATAGACATCATCATTTATTTTACCTAATTTTTTAATCAGCAGGAGATATCTGTAAGTATAAAATTTATGAAAGTGTCACGTAACTGTGGGGATGTAAAGTCCAAGGTCTGTAGGGCAGGCCATGAGCTGGCAACTCCAATGAAGGTCCTCAGCGAACTCTCAGGAGAGGCTGCCTGGCTGAAGCAGAAAGAGTGATTGTCTCTTCTGAATCCTTAAAGCCTTCTGTTCATTAGATTAAGCATCACTCATTGCAGAAGATGCTTCCCTTAGCTGATTGCAAATACAGTTAGCTGTAGATGCCACTAACATGGGCATGATTTAAGTCCATGAAATGTCCTCATAGGAACAGACAGGCCAGCGCTTACCCAACCAGACAACTGGGCACCACCACCTGGCCAAGTTGACACATGAACCTGACCTTGACACCTTGTATTCTGATTTATCTTGGTCCTAACCAGGTGTGTTTTATTCATATCTTCAGTTGAGATCTGATGTATTTTTCAACTTCTTTAACAGTTGCTATATGGAGTAATGCTAACTTTCAAAACTGTAGAACTCTGATTCTGCTTCTCAGGTGTTGCCAGTGTATTGATTTCCTAATGCTGCCAGAATCCAATATACCAGAAATGGAACAGCTTTTAAAAAGGAATTTATTAATTCCTTTTTGATTAATTAATTGATTAATTGCAAGTTTACAGTTTTTAGACATGAAAATGTCCAAATTAAGGCACCAATAAAAGGTTAGCTTTACTCAAGAAAGGCTGATGCTGCCTGAAACACCTCTGTTGGGAAGGCACCTGGCTGACATCTGCTGGTCCCTTGGTACTGGGGTCCATTGCTTTCAGCCTCTGTTAGCTTCTCCAGGGCTGGTTTTCATCTTTTGGCTTCCCTTGACTCTCCAGGTTCTGGCTTGCTTAGCATCTCATGGGAAAGCACATGGCAGTGTCTGCTGGGCTCTGCCTGTGTCTAGGTATCTGCTCTCTCCGTCAGCAGTCTGAGCATCTCAAAATATCCATGTCTCTGTCAGCTCTGATGCAACTGTTCTCCAAGTGTCTGCATTTGAGATGTCTCCAAAATATTTCCGTTTAAAGGACTCCAGTAAACTAATCAAGGCCCACCTTGAATGGGTGGAGACATATCCCCTCTAATCAAAAGGTCACAATTCTTTCTATGACCACAGTCTCCCTCTTTCTGTGTTCTGGTAGTTGCTCTCTCCCTTCACATTCAGGTCTAGTATAATATAATAATTGTATCCTACTGTGTCTAATCCTGGGGTTCTGTAGTATCTCTGTGGCATCCTGTCCATACCTTTTTAAATACTCTTTTTAAAAAACTCTCCTCAAATTACCTAATTTATGTGTGTTGTCTGTTTCCTGCCAGGACCCTGCTGGATTGAGGTATTATGTTACCTTTTCCTTTTTTCACACTTGAGAACTAACCACTTAATGGACCCTAAGACATTTACCTGTAGACAGCTGAAGGATTCAGCCTTCTGGGGCTCCTTCACCTCTGTCTTTTTACTGTGGCATTAAAAAAAAAAAGGGTCACACCCACAACTGGGCATGTCACATTTCCATGGACATGATGTAATTAAAAGATACCAACCTACAGTATTGAATCAGGATAAAAGAAACAGCTGCCTCCACAAGACTGAATCAGGATTAAAACATTGCTTTTCTGGAATACATTATACTTTCAAATCAGTACAATACTTAAGTGTACAATCAGTGGCTCCCAGTATAATCACATAGTTATGCATTCACCACCACAATCTCTATGAGAATATTTCCATTGCTCCCATAAAGAAAGAAGAAGGAAAAAACAATTTTTTTAAAAAGGGAGAAACAATACCAGCACCAAGAATTCCCATAACCCTACCTTATATCCCCCTCTTATTGACATTTAGCCTTGATATATTGCCTTTGTTACAATTAATGAAGGACTTTTACAGTGTTACTA
Source organism: Tamandua tetradactyla (assembly GCF_023851605.1). Taxonomy (NCBI): domain Eukaryota; kingdom Metazoa; phylum Chordata; class Mammalia; order Pilosa; family Myrmecophagidae; genus Tamandua; species Tamandua tetradactyla. Next base: position 34,360,510 of record NC_135347.1, on the reverse strand, counting down.
TTAACTATAGACCCTGGTTTGCATTAATTGTATTTTTCTATATACCATCCCATTTTTAACACCTTGCAATGGTGACCTTCATTTGTTCTCCCTCATGTAAAAATCTTCTTGTATTTGTACATTTAATCACCACCATGGTCCACTCTAGGTTTTGCTCAGTTATATAATCCCGATTGTCATCCTCTGTCTTTCTTTCTGGTGTCCTACATGTCCCTAGCCATCCACTTTCAACCCTGCTCACACTCAGCTTTGTTCAGTGTGTTTCTAATATTGTGCTACCATCATACAGCATTGCGCAATCCATTTCTGTATCTTTACAATCAATCCTGTTGAACATTTTGTACTCCAGCATCAAATACCCAACTTCTACCCTCTTTCTATCTCCTGATAACCTGTATCCTCAACTTGAGCTCTCAGAGTTAACTCATTAAAGTTAGTTCATATTAATGAGACCATTTTGTTTCTGGCTTATTTTGTTCAACATGTGTCTTCAGATTTCATCCACACTGTGGCATGTGTCGTGACTTTATTCTGTCTTACAGCTGTATAATATTCCATCGTATGTGTGTTAGTTTGCTAGCTACTGGCTGGCTACTGGCTATGACCAGAACTGAAATGACTTTTACAAAAGAGAAATTTAATAAGTTACAAGTTTATACTTCTAAGGAAGTGAAAGTGTCCAAACTAAGACACCGACAAGAGATTTCCTTCCCTCAGGAAAGGCTGATACTGTCCAGAACAGCTGTTTCACCTCGGTAGTCACATAGCGATATCTGCTGGTATCTGCTGGTCCTGGGCTCTTTTGCTTTCGGTCTCTGTCAGTGTGGGGATTCCTCACTTTGCTTCTTGGGAGCTGGCTTTCATCTCTTGGCTTCCCTTGGCTCTCTCCAGGTTCTGGCTTGCTTAACTTCTCATGGAAAGGCAACATCTGCTGGGCCCCGCACAGCTCCAGACATTCGTGTCTCTACTCTCTTTGTCAGCCCTGAAGTTTCTGTTGGCTCTCTCTCTGTGGTCTCTGTCGGCTCTGAGCTCTCTCCAAAATGTTTCCTCTTTTAAAGGACTTCAGTAAACTAATCAAGACCCACCTGGAATGGGTGGAGTCACATCTCCATCTAAACAAATACTTATACCCACAATTAGGTGTGTCATGGCTCTGTGAGATATTCTAATTAAAGGATTCCAACCTATATCATTGAATCAGGATTAAAAGAAACATCTGCTTTCACAAGATTGAATCAAGATTAAAACATGGCTTTTCTCGGTTACATAATACTTTCAAACCAGCACAGTATGTATACACCACAGCTTGCTTATCCATTCATCCATTGATGGACATGGGCTGTTTCCATCGCAGACAGCCCTTTTAGAGGATCTCCATCCAGGGAGAAGACCATTCACTCATGGTGCAGTTATGTCATTACCTACCTGTGTATAATGCTGTTGTTGAGTGGATTGGGGTTTGGAGAAGGAGAATGCCCACTTAGACTACTCACAGTGGTCCAGAAATTAGATGCCAGGGCTGGGGACCAGTGAGATGCTCTTTAAAGGATAGATGCATAGGATTTGGATATTTTGGGAAGAGAAGCATCCCACCTAGTGGACTCTGTGTGAGAAAAACATAAAGTGGGAGATGAGTGAGATGTGCCTTGAGACAGGAATAGACCTGTAGCCTGGCAGGAGGTTCTGTGTTGGGAGCTAAGGTGATATTGGATTACAGGGGTCTTTACTGGCAGGATTTCTCTGTGACACAGTGGGTGACTGGATTCATTTCTGGTTCTACATTAGGAGAGACGTGCAGAAGAGTGGCATGTGGAAAAATCACTCTGGCCAGAACGGATGGGAGAGCTGAAAGTCTGGAGCCTGGTTGCCTTTGCAAAATGTATATGGAAAAGGAAAGTGGTTTCATTTTCCAAGGGTCTTAAAGCATACTATCTGTCCCTCATATCTCTAGTTGTTTACTGTAGTGAACTTCCACAATTGTTGCTGTGGTAAGTTAGAACATTTAAAGACAATTTGTTGAATAATGCTGCGCCGGTTTGAGGCTATTATGTACCCCAGAAAAACCATGTCCTTTCATCTTCATTCAATATTGCTGGTAGAATCTTTTGATCATTCTCATGGAAATGTGACCCACCCAGTGGCAGGTGGTAACCTTTGATCACATGGGTTCCGTGGAGATGTGTCTCCACTCATTAAAGGTTGGGTTGCTTACTAGAGCCCTTTAAGAGGGAAACATTTTGGAAAAAGCTTCAGAGATGTTTGCAGATAAGGAAGGAAAATGCCCCCGAGGGAGCTTCATGAAACTAGAAGCCAGGAGAGAAAGCTAGCAGATGTCGCCATGTGCTCTCCCAGCTGATAGAGAAACCCCCAACTTCATCAGCCTTTCTTGAGTGAAGGTAACCTCCTTTTGGTGCCTTAATTTGGACATTTTCACAGCCTTAGAATTATGAACTTGAAACATAATCAATTCCCCTTTTAGAAAGCCATTCTGTTTTTGATATATTTCATTTTGGCAGCTTGCGAACTAGAACAAATGCCAAAAAATAAGATGGCATTTTAGTTAAATACAGGACTAAGTATTCATTTTTCTATGCTGTAACAATATTTTTAAAATCATTATTGGTTTATTTTTGTACAGCTTGGTATTATAGCAAGATTATTTGAGGTGGACCTGGAACAGTCTTAGAACTCAAACATTTGTTTGGTCATGTCGGGCTGTCTTCATACTTCTGCATGAGCACTTAACCTGTGGTGTTTATTCATCTGACTGGACTCTGAGCTCTTCCAAGACCGTGATTATATCGCCTTCATTGTACATCTTCAGCCCCCTGGCCCTCTACTCTTTTTGTGTGTGTGAAATATGACATATAGACAAAGAAGCAATAAATTTTGAAGTACATTATAACAAATAGTTACAGAACAGATTTGACTTCAGAGTTTGGTATGGGTTACCATTCCACAATTTTAGGTTCTTCCTTCTGTAGCTGCCCTAGGACACTGAAGACTAAAAGAAATATTGGTATAATGATTCAGCAGTCATACTTATTTGTTAAATCTAGCCTTCTCCGTTATAACTCCTCCTCCTCCTTTGATCTTTCTCCCAGTCTTTAGGAGTATTTGGACTGTGCCCGTTCTAACTTTTCATGTTAAAAAGGGTTGCCAATAATATGGGATGGGGGATAGAACTGGTTGATATTCTGGAGAGGCTGGCCCCTCTGGGTTTCAGGACTTATCTGGCCTAGGAACCCATTTGGAGGTTGTAGGTTTCTGGAAAGTAATCACAGTGCGTGGAACCTTTGTAGAATCTCAGATAGAGCCGTAGGTGTTCTTTAGGGTTGGCAGGAGTGGTTTGGTTGGGGGTTGGCAAACCATGGTAAATAGCAATATCTAGATGAAGCTTGGGTAAGAGTAGCCTCCAGAATCACCTCTTAACTCTATCTGAAACTCTCTTAGCCACTAATACCTTATTTTGTTACAATTCTTTTCCCCCATTTGGTCAGGCAGGCATTATCAATCCCATGGTGTCAGAGGGCCCATTACTTTTTAAATAGTTGTTGAAGGGTGGATAAGTGGGTAGAGAATGATTATTTTAAGGCACTTTGTTTTTTGTTACCCTGATTTCTGTCTTAACTCTAGTTTATAAATGATTAATGATACCTTGGCTATTATGAATGCATGCATCATTTAGGAGGAAAAATACTGTTGTAGCTATACTCAGTCTTATTTGTAGCACTAATCCTAAATAAATATTTTAGTGTGTCTGAGCACTGATAGTTTTGTTATAAAACTGATGCCTCTTGAAGTTAGCAGGGCTGGCAGCCGAGGGACATTGTTTTGGAAATCAGGCGTCCTGGGCCCCAGCTCTGGCATACACAGCTCGGAGGGTCTTCAGACACAGAGCTCACCCTCAGTCTTGCTCGGGTGATGTCTTCTTGCTCCGTAGCCCCCACATTAGCAGTTACTTCCTCAGCGTCACCTGTTCCCACTGCCCCGTGGACAAGCTTCGGTCCCTTAGTCTGTGTACTCAGCAGACCCTGCAGTTTTCCTCTGAAGCACTTACCACAATGTGTGATTATTCTTTTATTGCCATTTCTAAGTAGCCTGTAACTTTCACAAGGGCAGGGACATTTCTGTCAAGTTCATCAGTGAGTTCCCAGCACCTAGAATAGTACCTGGCACAGACAAGCCTCTAGATAAATGTTTGTGGAGCCAGTGAGCTGTGGTAAACCTTGAACAGGTCACTTAATATTGATGAGCTTCAGTTTTCCTCATTTATTTAAAATATATATGCTGGGTTTTTTTTTCAAGGTGATCTTTAAGTTTCTTTCCAATGCTGTGATTTATGGGTTAACTCTTTAAAACTTTTTAATTATAAAGGTTTTTTGTATCCATGATTAGAAATTCAAACCATACAGAAGGGTTCAGCATGAAAGTATATTTTTGTCTCACCCGAGAAAACAAATAGTAAATGTTTGATGTCTTTACAGACAGACTAAAATCGAGCCAGCTATAATAAGCCACATTTGAATGAGTTAATAACAGTAGGGTTATTTCCAGCCCTCATAAAATGACTTTCATAGTTCAATTTCAAAATGCATACTGCCTTAGCAGTGAGGTAAAACTTTCATGGAAGAAACAAGGCCTTCAGCTAAATTCCCATTATAACCTCTCCATACTTATTTATAGTTATTCTCTGCAGAGATTTACTATTCTTGGTGGTTCTTTGAAAGTGTTCTCCTTTCTAAGATTTGAAGATCCCTTCAAGGTATTGCTTAATAAGTACCTTTTTGAGGCAGATTGGAAATTCCAAGACTATGATTTTATGAATGTTTTAATAAATTTGGATGTTTAAATAACAAGTTAAAGTTGACCTGGAGATTTACATCCTAAAGGGCACTTTCATGTAAAATATTTTTTTTTTTTTTTGATGGTTCTGCATGGTTGAGTAAATCATTGAAGGAATGGGATGCAATAAAGTGGAACTTTCTGAGTTTGAGTGGAAATGCGTCAACCAGTCGTAATTGTGAAGACATAGAATTATATAAGTATGGGTAACTTTAATTCCCACAAATTGTTTTTGAAGTGTTCTCAGTCGTAAATGAAGGTTCCTATATTTGCCCATTAATTTGCTGTGAGGGGAATCTACCTTGATTGATATTGCAGTTCTTTATCTCAAGGAGGACGTGAGTACAGCTGCTCCATGCCCTGGTACAGTGACCGGGTGGGGGGGGTGTGTGCATGTGTGTGTGTGTGTGTGTGTGTGTGTGTGTGCATGCATGCCTGGGCATGCATGTGTGCATATTGGGAGTAGGGGGGTTATGCCCAGTTGGAGATGAAGGGCCCTCAGGAATAGTTTAGTTCCTATAATTATATTTGGAAAATGAATATATGATGTATATATTTATATATATATTTTATGTATAAAAAATAAAAAGTACATTAGGCTTTTATATATAAATTATGATACTTTATCTATGAGCATCATATCTTCTACATTTACTGAGGTCAGTGAGGACGGTGGTTTTTTTGTGGGCCACGAGTGACAGTGGGTTTTATATGGCTCGCTTTGAGCCGTAGGGAGTTGTGCAGGGCATGGGGGAGAGGCAGGGATGACTCACCTGCCCTGTGAGTCACTCTCTGAGGTGGCTCAGAGCCAGGCAATAGAGACAGAAGAGTCCACGGTACGGACTTCTCTGGGAATTGCTGGCAGAGCGGCAGCTGTTTACTGTCTAAGGAGGCAACTTGTGCTAAATGGAACCCTGGGCTCTAAAGCTAATGGACTCAAATATTAAGGAGAGTTCAATGAACTGGGATTGGGATTCATGAAGATGAGTGTTGTTTGTTTAATATTAACCAGTGTAATACAAGTTGAGGATTAGAGTACTACTTGATAGTATGTAAGTATCCACATGTGCCATTAGGAAAGGTGTTTGTACTTCATTTATCATTCATCACCTCTTGCTCTCCAGGGAGAAGACTAAGATGAGACATATACTATAGCAAAATTCCCTCTACAACCCCTTCTCCTACCTTCTCTTCCCTATGGAACACTGAAAGGATGATACTAATCCATCCGAGTTTCCTTCCTGAGGTTATGTCCTTGCTTGCTCTATTTTGCATAAGATCTTAGGAATAATATACTAGTAATTTAATGAGCATCTACCATGTGCCTAATATTTTACACACAATATCTCCAATAGTTAACAATCCTGAAAGGCATGTGTTATTGGTCCCATTTTATATGCCTGAAAAACTAGGGCTCAAAGTCACAGACTATTAAGTGGCAGAGCTGGATCTGAACCAAAATCTGTAGAGTTTTAAAGTTCATGTTGTTTCTAAAAATAGCACAAATAGTAATTATAATGTTATTACTGAGCACTTGTTTGTGCCAGGCACTAATTCCTATAATAAACTTACAAGGTAGTTGTTATCTATTGAAGAAGAATTGGAGATAAAAAACTGAAGCTCAGAAAATTTAGGTATTTGCCCAAGATTATTTAGTAAGTGGCAGACTCCAAATTTGAACTCATACTGATCTGGTTACTGTGGCTTGTACCACTGGGCAGCACTACCCCTTGGACTTTTGGGGAGAACTCTAAACTAGTTAACACCAAGATAAATAGTTAGGAAGAAGATGCTTAAGAAGGAGCTGGAACATGAAGAGGTTAAAACGATCATTGCCCAGATATCCCTGAAGATTGAGAGTGATCGAATGAGAGGGAGAAGGTGTAACTAGAAATTGGGATTTAACAAATGATTATGACAACTGACTCATTATATAGATATTTCTTTTTAGTTTCTAGTGTATTGGAATAGCCAGAAGGAAATACCTGAAATTGTTGAACTGTAATCCAGCCACCTTGACCTTTGATAGTGATTGTATAACTATATAGCTTTTATCATGCGATCAGAAAAGTCTTATAATTGGCACTCCTTTTATCCAGTGTATAGGCAGATGAGTAATAAAATAAAAACATGCATAATAATAATGTCGGGAGTATGGGGAAAAATACCACTAATAAACTATGGACAATAGTTACAGTTCTACTTTAATAATCTTTCATCAATTGTAACAAATGTAACTACTGTTTAAAAAGTGTAGAATTACAAAGCAAGTGTTATCATCACTTGTAACAAACTTTCTTTACCAGTGCAAGTGTTGGTGGTAGAGTGATATATGGGAATCCTGTATTTTATACATGACTGTTCTGTAAACCTACAACTTCTCTAATAACGTTTTTTGAATTAAAAAAAAAGAAAGAGCTAGAGAACAATGCAGGGTTGTAAGTTTAAACAGAATCAGAATTTCTATTTCTTTCCTTTCTAGGTGTCAACTTTATCTGCTGCAACCAGCAAATCTTCCAGTATGAATCCTACAGAAACCAAGGTATGATGTACTTTCAAGGGTCAACTTGGGTGGGTGCTACTTTAAATTGATCATATTTTAGAGCAAAACAAATTAAAGAGTATTGTTGACAAATGTTATCTGTGCCCGTAAGAAGGAAGCATTTTCTTCCTGATTTGTAAGGGCCCTTGACAACTCAGCTTTCCTTCATCCCACTATTTTCCTCAAACGTCATTTATGCACATCTACTTCATTTTAGAATACCTAGAAATTAGTAGTCATCTAGAGAGATCTAGAGACTCTAGATTAGTAGTCATCTAGAGTCCTGGAGTTGATGGAGTTTTTAATTGTAAGAAAATCTCTAGGTACATTTCTGTAGATCTGAAAAGAATATAAATTCTTAACTTCCTGGTTAAATTGTTTTTACTATCATGTAATTTAGAAATAGATACAAGAATGTGAAAAGTTGTACTAAATGAACTTTTTAAAGCAGTGAAGCAGATACTGGTTATTTTGAATGCTTTCTGAAGTTTCTTTCTGAAATTTGAATCATGTGACACCATCTTATTAATAAATGTTTGGGCTCTATTTGGGATTTATTCTAATAATCATTTATTAAGATGTCAAACATAAAAATAAAGTGTCCTCTAGGGGGGTTGTTACATAGTTCTGATGAGTTGGCACAAATTTGTTAAAACTCTCCCTTAGTTACTGTGACTTAAACTCCATTCCTTGGGGATTATTCTAGGGTAGAGCATTGAAAAAGAAGCATTTTTTGAAATGCTCCCAACTAATTCTTATGAGGCAATATTTTTAGTCCCTTTGAGAACTACCCCAGCTCCATTATTATTAAATTGCCCTTGTTGAAAATCCCCAACATACTTTTGCTTTTTGTTTCCTTAGAGTACTTGAATATGACTTAGGATCCTGTCCCAGGAACATGGTGCCATAATTTAGTACTAATGAGGAATCCTGTGGCCTTATTTTGAACCACTTTTAAAGGACATGACCAGTATCTTGAAGTACACTACCCAGATCTAAACTTTATAAATACCATTTGGCATTTACTTCTGTTTTTTATCTAAAACTATTTTGTACTCTTTATTTGGTATTTTATGTTTGCATTAATTTCTTAATTGTTTTCAAAGTGTATATTATCTGATTAGTAATTGCCCCATTAGCCATCACTATTTATTTTTACCTAGCCTATTCTTAAAAGACTGTAAGAGAATATCCCAAAAAAAAAAAAAAAACAAACCTCACTGAATTTAGAGGCCATGAAAATTAAAGAGAGGAGATAGAAAGGAGATCCAGAAATGTAAGAGTTCTTAATTCTTTGGGGTCACATTTGACTCAGAGCCTCTGGTCTGTCCCACCCTTACTCTCTCAGCTCATGGACCATGCTTCGTTCAAGTGTGCCTTGTTTTCCAGAACAAATGTCAGCAAACTCTCAGTGATCGCTGAGCATTTATCTTGAGAATTCCTGGCAGACCTATGAAACCGGGGGAAGCGAGGAGAGAGAGAGGAAAAGCATGAGGAGAGAGAAAAGAGGGAGAGACAAAAATAAGATGCACAGGAGACTTCCTGGAAGATGGCGGCTTAGTAAGACGCGCGGATCTTAGTTTCTTCTCCAGGACACCTACTAGGGGAGTAGAAACGATACAGAAAGCGCCCAAAGCCACAACAGAGATAAAAAAGACAGCGTACCCCATCCTGGAACGGCTGGCTGGCTGAGAGAAGCAGCTCGGGTGAGATCGCCGAGGCGCGCGGGCCTTACCGGGCGGGGTGGCAAGCGGCCGGAGTTACTCCCTTCCCCCTTCCCGGGCCGGCTGGGAGAATTGGAGAGGCGGTCCCCTGAAACAAAGACGGCTGGTGCCCACACCACGCGCAGCCCCCGGACCAACTGAGAGAATTGGATCGGAAACCCCCAGGCCGCGGAGAACGGTGACGGGTGGGGGAGGCCCCTTCCAAACCCGTGACTCCCGGGGAACGTGCACTCTCTCGGGCGGGCCGCTGCCGCTGGCGCCCTCCCGCCACGCTTGTTGCCCAGGGCCGAGTAGGAAATTCGGACAGGCTCTTTCCCTGGCTGCGGCGACCAGCAACCCTCCCTGCGTTCGGACCGAGGGCCGGCTCAAGCCGCTTCGGCTAGCGAACCCCCAGGACGGCGAGAGTTTTCCAAAGTTTAAGGTCCCACAGCACCTTTTACTGGTGGGACCCGCAGACAAACGTGTGCCACGAGCGCCACCTACTGGGCAGGATAAGAAAAACAGAACCCAGAGATTTCACAGAAAAATATTACAACCTTGCTGGGTCCAACACAAAGAGAAATCTGAATAAATGCCCAGACACCAGCAGCAGAAGATAACTGTCCACGCTCAAAAGATTGAGAATATGGCTCAGTCAAAGGAACAAACCAATAGCTCAAATGAGACACAAGAGCTGAGACAACTAATGCTGAATATACGAACAGAAATGGAAAACCTCTTCAAAAATGAAATCGATAAATTGAGGGAGGACATGAAGAGGACATGGGCTGAACATAAAGAAGAAATAGAAAAACTGAAAAAACAAATCGCAGAACTTATGGAAGTGAAGGATAAAGTAGCAAACATAGAAAAAATAATGGATAGCTACAATGATAGATTTAAAGAGACAGAAGATAGAATTAGTGATTTGGAGGATGGAACATCTGAATTCCAAAAAGAAACAGAAACTATAGGGAAAAGAATGGAAATATTTGAACAGGGTATCAGGGAACTCAAGGACAATATGAACCGCACAAATATACGTGTTGTGGGTGTCCCAGAAGGAGAAGAGAAGGGAAAAGGAGGAGAAAAACTAATGGAAGAAATTATCACTGAAAATTTCCCAACTCTTATGAAAGACCTAAAATTACAGATCCAAGAAGTGCAGCGCACCCCAAAGAGATTAGACCCAAATAGGCGTTCTCCAAGACACTTACTAGTTAGAATGTCAGAGGTCAAAGAGAAAGAGAAGATCTTGAAAGCAGCAAGAGAAAAACAATCCATTACATACAAGGGAAACCCAATAAGACTTTGTGTAGATTTCTCAGCAGAAACCATGGAAGCTAGAAGACAGTGGGATGATATATTTAAAATACTAAAAGAGAAAAACTGCCAACCAAGACTCCTATATCCAGCAAAATTATCCTTCAAAAATGAGGGAGAAATTAAAACATTCTCAGACAAAAAGTCACTGAAAGAATTTGTGACCAAGAGACCAGCTCTGCAAGAAATACTAAAGGGAGCACTAGAGTCAGATACAAAAAGACAGAAGAGAGAGATATGGAAAAGAGTGTAGAAAGAAGGAAAATCAGATATGATGTATATAATACAAAAGGCAAAATGTTAGAGGAAAATATTATCCAAACAGTAATAACACTGAATGTCAATGGACTGAATTCCCCAATCAAAAGACATAGATTGGCAGAATGGATTAAAAAACAGGATCCTTCTATATGCTGTCTACAGGAAACACATCTTAGACCCAAAGATAAACATAGGTTGAAAGTGAAAGGTTGGGAAAAGATATTTCATGCAAATAACAACCAGAAAAGAGCAGGAGTGGCTATACTAATATCCAACAAATTAGACTTCAAATGTAAAACAGTTAAAAGAGACAAAGAAGGACACTATATACTAATAAAAGGAACAATTAAACAAGAAGACATAACAATCATAAATATTTACGCACCGAATCAGAATGCCCCAAAATACGTGAGGAATATACTGCAAACACTGAAAAGGGAAATAGACTCATATACCATAATAGTTGGAGACTTCAACTCACCACTCTCATCAAGGGACAGAACATCTAGACAGAGGATCAACAAAGAAATAGAGAATCTGAATATTACTATAAATGAACTAGACTTAATAGACATTTATAGGACATTACATCCCACAACAGCAGGATACACCTTTTTCTCAAGTGCTCATGGATCATTCTCAAAGATAGACCATATGCTGGGTCACAAAGCAAGTCTTAACAAATTTAAAAAGATTGAAATCTTACACAACACTTTCTCGGACCATAAAGGAATGATGTTGGAAATCAATAATAGGTAGAGTGCCAGAAAATTCACAAATACGTGGAGGCTCAACAACACACTCCTAAACAACGACTGGGTCAAAGAAGAAATTGCAAGAGAAATTAGCAAATACCTCGAGGCAAATGAAAATGAAAACACAACATATCAAAACTTATGGGACGCAGCAAAGGCAGTGCTAAGAGGGAAATTTATTGCTCTAAATGCCTATATCAGAAAAGAAGAAAAGGCAAAAATTCAGGAATTAACTATCCGTTTGGAAGAACTGGAGAAAGAACAGCAAGCTAACCCCAAAGCAAGCAAAAGGAAAGAAATAACAAAGATTAGAGCACAAATAAATGAAATTGAAAACATGAAAACAATAGAGAAAATCAATAAGGCCAGAAGTTGGTTCTATGAGAAAATCAATAAGATTGATGGGCCCTTAGCAAGATTGACAAAAAGAAGAAGAGAGAGGATGCAAATAAATAAGATCAGAAATGGAAGAGGAGACATAACTACTGACCTCACAGAAATAAAGGAGGTAATAACAGGATACTATGAACAACTTTACGCTAATAAATACAACAATTTAGAGGAAATGGACGGGTTCCTGGAAAGACATGAACAACCAACTTTGACTCAAGAAGACATAGATGACCTCAACAAACCAATCACAAGTAAAGAAATTGAATTAGTCATTCAAAAGCTTCCTAAAAAGAAAAGTCCAGGACCAGATGGCTTCACATGTGAATTCTACCAAACGTTCCAGAAAGAATTAGTACCAATTCTCTTCAAACTCTTCAAAAAAATCGAAGTGGAGGGAAAACTACCTAATTCATTCTATGAAGCCAACACCACCCTCATACCAAAACCAGGCAAAGATATTACAAAAAAAGAAAACTACAGACCAATCTCTCTAATGAATACAGATGCAAAAATCCTCAATAAAATTCTAGCAAATCGTATCCAACAACACATTAAAAGAATTATACATCATGACCAAGTAGGATTCATCCCAGGTATGCAAGGATGGTTCAACATAAGAAAATCAATTAATGTAATACACCATATCAACAAATCAAAGCAGAAAAATCACATGATCATCTCAATTGATGCAGAGAAGGCATTCGACAAGATTCAACATCCTTTCCTGTTGAAAACACTTCAAAAGATAGGAATACAAGGGAACTTCCTTAAAATGATAG